>NC_090647.1:99001580-99601580 GCF_040937935.1 Hyperolius riggenbachi
TCCAAACAGAGCCAACAGAGCCCCAGATAGCCATGTAGAGTTAGGTCACAGCTAGCCTGGCTGTGGTGCAATTGGTTAGTGTGTCTGGCTGGTAACAGCAAGGTTACAGGTTCGATTCCATCCAGGCATGTCTTTTCCTTTTGAGTTCAACAGTTGTCCAAACACCGAGCACAAAGTTTTGCATGCGTAAAGTTTTACGCACGCAAAATACCCCATGGGTTCAATGGCGCAGCGCGCGCACGCAAAAGAAAAGACATGCCTGGATGGAATCAAACCTGTAACCTTGCTGTTACCAGCCAGACACACTAACCAATTGCACCACAGCCAGGCTAGCTGTGACCTAACTCTACATGGCTATCTGGGCTCTGTTGGCTCTGTTTGGACAACTGTTGAACGCAAAAGGAAAAGACATGCCTGGATGGAATCGAACCTGTAACCTTGCTGTTACCAGCCAGACGCACTAACCAATTGAACCACAGCCAGCCTAGCATTTAGCACTGTGAAACCATCCTCTGCTAGGCATGATTTCATTTTTGCACCTCACTCTATCGCATGGTCCAATCACAAAGCCCTGCACCCAGCATGTGTCTCATATGACTGTCTACAAGTAAGATTTAGGTTAGCAGTCTATTTAGTGTGTGTTTGGTGGTATGGTGGTGAGCATAGCTGTCTTCCATGTGGTTGGCCTGGGTTTGATCCCTGGACATGTCATGAATGTGAGTATGGTTTTGAAATACTACAAATCTCTGGAGAGAGAGAGAGAGAGAGAGAGAGAGAGAGAGAGAGAGGGAGGGAGGAGGAGGTTGGTTGGTTATTCATTTTAGGCATCTAGAGGGATAGAAACCTTTGCAAACTTTAAAATACTAAATTTCGTAATCGTAATTACGAAAATTTGCGTAATTTGCGAAAATTACGAAATTTCGATTACTGCTGAAATCGTAATTGTAGTAATTTCGCGAAATTTCGGAAATTCGTAATTAGGTCATTACGCTCATCCCTAGTTACAGATAAAATTAGGTGGCAAAAATTGCTATAAGGCCTTAAAACAGGAGGGGGCCAATGCTGCATTAAGTAATTAAAAGAGTGCAATAAAAGTTGTAAAAAAAGAAATTAGGCTGGTAAAGATTGAAGCTAAAAATAAAATTGCTGGGGGTGTCAAATCTAACCCAAAGAAGTTTTACAAGTATGTCAACGCTAGAAAAAGAAAGGTGGACTGCGTAGGACTCCTAAAGGATGAGGTAGGGAACTCTGTGGTGGATGGCGGAAGTAGGACGGAGCTATTTAATGCTTGCTTTGCTTCTGTCTTCACAAGGGAATCATTATTGTTGCAAATTACAGATGTGGAAGGGCCCCAATCTTCCAATTTTTATATTAAATACTTAATGCAGAAAGAAGTGAAGGCAAGACTAAATAAAATCAAAACTATAGGGCACCTGTCGAGGATGGCATACATCCACGGGTGCTAAAGGAATTAAGTTCAGTTATCAATGAAACCCTGTATCATATCTTTTGTGACTCTCTTTCAACTGGCAGAGTTCCAATAGATTGGTGTACAGCCCACATTTTTCCATTATTTTAGAAGGGCAAATAATCTGATCCTGGAAATTATATGTAAGGATAACATCAGTTGTGTGCAAACAATTTGAGGTGTTCCTAAGAGATACTATACAAGACTTAATAGCAGAGAATAATTGAATTTCTTAACATCAAGATGGGTTTACTAAAGACAGATCTTTTTTGGATAACATGCTCAGATTTTATGAGGTGGTGAACGCTAGTGTGGATATTGGGAACACTGTGGATGTGATAAACAAAGACTTTGCAAAGGCATTCGATACTGTTCCTAACAACAGTCTGGTGCAAAATTTGAGGATGCAAGCACTAGGGAGTCCGTGCGCATGGTTAGGGAACTTGCGCAGCTCAGGTGATATGCCAGGATCCGTACACAGAGGCCGCCGAAAAACCGGAGACTTGATAAGTATTTTATACTGCACAGGGGGAGGTTTGTGCTTTTTCATCTGGTTGCTCAAGCAACCAGCAACCACCAGTATGTGGCATCAGGCGATGCACACCGAGGCCGGATACTGGGAGTCTTGCTGTATTTACAATTATGCCTGGAGTTGTGCTTTAATGCATGATGCCCAAAGAGGACAAACTGACAAGATGTTTTTTTATCAGGCGGGACATTTCGACACGTACATCTGAAATGAATCATTAATAAGACTGTGGTTTCACTTTAAGTAATCTTCCGTTTCATCTTTGAAGAATCTAAGAGGCTTTTCTTTAGAAATAAAAAAGAAACCGGTTTACGGAGAACATTGTATTGTAGCACTGCTGACCCGGGCAGCTTCCTTGTGCCGATCGTTTCAAGTTGCCGACTGGCTTCAGGCAGTAACAGGCACCACTCTCCTAAGTCCAAAATAATGAGTCACATTGCTTCTGTCTGATATTGAAGATGAAGAACCTATTTATTGGCATTTCTGACTTCTTTCATATTAAGCCAAAATAAAGTAGCTTAACAGTAAGGCTATCCAAATATATTTATTCTGATGTAAAAGTATTTATTTTGAATGACTGGCAATTTCAAATGAACCTCAAGGAAGTACTGAGAGGTATTATGAGGAGCAACTGAAGGAACAAAACAGGTCAAGAGCAGTTATGTCCATGACAAGGCCTAGCTTTATTGTTTCAGTATTTAGAGAAGAGCTTTAACCCAGGATTGAAATCAGTAGTTGATAATCCCTTGATACCCGCTTTCACACAGGAAATTTTTCCTTTTCTCGAACAGATCATTAGGAGGGTCTGTATGGCTGATATTGTGGTGAGACCCCTCCCACAGTGTGATGTCATGACCATGGTCCTGACAGTTTGCTGCCTGTGAAACTGGTTGCATTGTGGGAAATGATGGCTTTTGGTAACTGCCAATCAACCATCCCCCTCCTGTGCATAGAACTCTCAGTAAAGAACATTCCATACAGAACCCCTGACAGACTAAAGATGTCACAAGGAATTTTTTCCTTTTGGGGCTAATTGGACCCATGCCTTGTAAGGGTTTTTCACCTTCCTCTGGATCAACAGGGATATATGAGGGAGCAGCCTGGTGTTGTACTTTGTTCTCTGGTTGAACTCGATGGACGTATGTCTTTTTTCAACCCAAATACAGTAACTATGTAACTATGTAACCACCTGTGATACATTTCAGAATGTAAATCAGGGAGAAGAAAGATTTTACAATTGGTAAACACTGACTAAATAATCTATAAGTACATATTGTAAAACATGAGCAATTTTATTCATGATGTTATTTTCACTACAGTTCCACTTAAAGACGAATGGCAGACATGGTTTACATGTGTAAAGACACAAACTAACTTTCAGCTGTATTTTGTATGTTTGCAGCTTGAAACGTGTAAATCCTATATGTATTTTTGTAAGACTGACTGCACAAATATTTAAAGAGTTCCTGAAGAGACATGTGACATGATGAGATAAACATATACACATCTAGTACTAGCCTTACTTAGACATTTCCCAGAAGTTCATAGCAAGGAAATGAACAGCGCTACTTAAAAACAGGCAAGTGCCTACCTGCAAAAGAGTGCAAGCCCCACTTGTGGGATATAATACACACCGAGCATGCACATGACCTGTCTACCTGTCTACCACTGGAGGAGGATGTTAGTTTCCTGTAACAGCTTGCATGCAACCTATTAAGTACAGGAAACTAACATCCTCCTCCAGTGGTAGACAGGTAGACAGGTCATGTGTATGCTCGGTGTGATTTCTATGAAGAAGAAGGGAAATAAAGAATAAGGTTTTACTGCAAGCAAGTTCAATGGGTCATTGCTTTTGCATTTATTTCATTTTAATTCATTTTTCATTTGTATTTTATTTTAAATGGCAGAGTGTGGATTCTAAACTGCAGCTGTATAGTCAGATGCAATCTAATAATAAAACTATAAAACTAAAAATAAATATGACACTCTTTTCTATAATTATAATGATCTTTTTATAATCCATACTACACATACTGTTCAATAAAAGTTTATTGTCACTACAGATTCAATTCTAGGTATTGGTTGCCAATGATGTGGCGGCTATTGCTGGCCCTTAATGTTCTTAATGTTCAGAAATACAATCTATTTTCTAAATTATAATAATAAATAGCAGCCTTTTTTCAGCTGCATGATGACAAATATAAAATATTTTACATTTATTGGAGGAACCCCTCCCTTCCTTTCAAATTGCCGGGACAGAATCCGGCAAACTGGTGGAGTAGATGGTGTCCAGTAAAGGAGGAATTGCTAATGGCTGCCACCTGTATAATCCTAGTTATGAAAAGAGAGTGAAAAGCATGCACTGAAATGCTCATAGACTTGAAGGAGTGTTTATTTATCTTTGTATGTGTCAGAGTGGTGCAACTAACTATTTTGAATTAAAAAAAGGTTTGGTTTGGGTCCGCTTTTACCCTCAACAGCCCTTTAAAGGGGTTCTGTAATGGATTATAAAATCGAAAAGTTTCACTTACCTGGGGCTTCTAACAGCCCCCTGCAGATATCCTGTCCTGCGCCGGCACTCAAGAATCTTCCGTTCCCCACCCTGGGCCACCTTCCAATTATTCATCCATCTAGACGAATGTCACTGCGGCTGCACGGCCATGGCCACGGGCGGCCGAGGACTCGCTCCCGCTTGCGTCTCCGGGAGCTTACTGCACAGGCGCAGTATGAGAAGCCAGGTAAGTGACACTTTTTGATTTTAAAAACTGCTACAGAACCCGTTTAATGGATAGTGCAGGACAGGTACAGCTCCAATTCTGGCAGCACAGAACACTAAGTCCACAGATTACACTTGACCGAAAATCAAATTCTGAATATTTATTTTCTTGATTTTCAATAAATTTTTTGACACTTTAGATAATGCTTACCTTTCTTTTTCTGATCTTTTTTTTTTAATTATTATTATTTTTGTGACCATGTAACGCTGCTGTACTATACTATCCCAAGGGGGTGCAGCTTGGTGCCCCTTACACCTAGTACAGAATGCGGCAGCCAGACTTGTAGGCTCATAGCCAATGCTCCCCAGTACTGCAAACTCTAAACCACATGGGACCCAAGTATATAGCGGATGAACTGAAACTATACGTCCTCCAGGCACCCTCTGCTCTGTAAATAAGATGAATTTGGTTATTCCCAGATTCCACTTAAAAACAATTGTTGTCCTGGTTAGGTGTGGCAGGGAGTTCCAAAGTGTAGGGGCAGCATGACAGAAGGCTCTGTCTCCAAAGTCTCCAAATTAGGTCTACTTGATGAACCACACCTCTCCGGATTCAGTCCACTCAATTAATGAGCTGTACCAAAAATGTGTGAAGACCTCAGTCCTTGAGGAATGGAGTTCAACGTCCCTATTCCAGAGGAAATACTTTATGTAGTTGTCCACAATAGGGGCAATTAGAAGTTGAGAAGCCTCCCAGCAAAGAGGGCTTCCCTGGATTGCAGATAATTTTACCACTGCTCCTTAGACAGCCACCCATTGGAAAAATAATTTATCCTTAAAGAGAACTTCCGGACTAAAATCTACTCAGCAGAACTGAAAAGGCTTGGCGTTTCTTTAACAGTTTCACAGCATCAGAACTTTGTTTTTCTTACCAAACCATCATTTTTAGCTGCATTTTTATCTAAGCTCCACCCATCAAAGAAAAAAGCCCGGGCTTTTTTTCCTGATGCGGTGCAGAGCATTAAGGGGGTTTCCTATGTTGTTATTCACATTGCCTAGCAACTGAAAGAGGTGCTCAGGACACAGGACAGTTGGAACTGTGTCTCATGCTCTCTGTCACCTCCTTTCAACCAAAAAGATGGCTGCCATCATGAAATCACAAACATTTGCCTGTTCTTTTAAAACAGGGAGGGTAAGAGATTATATTACCTATCTATTTTAATTAACATAACTAATGTAACTTAATTACAGTATGTTTGTTTAGGCTGGAGTTCCTCTTTAAGTACCCCTGAACTGAGAGCGGGGTATTAATGTAAAGGTTGTACACAAACGTGCACTGCTAAAACGTGTCACAGCACAAATCTCACCGTTTTGTGCCCCCAGGGGTCCCCACTCTGCTGCTCTGAATTTTTCGACAAGGACAGAACGTCGATTATGGCCATGGAGGAAGTGGCAGTTTTCTTCCTCTGCTCAGCCCACTCTGTCCGCCCTCTCCCTAGCACATCATGGCCCCGTGTGGCATAGTTACCACCCCCTAATGCATGTCTTCATTGTATCTACGGATACAGAGACGTGCAGTCTGTTGCCGGCATTGTCACTGAGCCGGAAGTACTTACAGGGAAAGTGCGCAAGCCGGCATTTACAAAAGTTAATTGTGACGAGGCGGGAAAACAGAGAGGACCGAAAGCACAGCAATGGATGACAGGAGTAGGTAAGTAATGGTGTAATGTTTTTTATGTTTTTGTTTTTTTTACACAGGTTCATTTCTATAGTTCAGGAGTAGTTAAAATTTTACCTGTAAAAAATGGGTAAAAGCTGTTTGGCTTCTATGTGCATCAAGTACATTTCTATTTTGAACATACAAATGTTCGGATTAACATGAGGTCCAAATGCCCTGGCTAGAGCTACTGGCCAATTAAATCTTTATTTTCCACTGAATGGAGACTTCAGAGTATTTAAAGGCAGTGATTACTTGTCCCCTGAGTTGAGGGTGGCCTTATATATTGTGATCCCAGCAGCGCTCTACAAATACGCTGAAAAGAGTCCAACTGCAGCCCCGGCTTTAGTGTACCAGATTAAGCCAATCACTTCCAAACGGCATATCTAAAATGTATGAGAACTACACAAGAAAACACACAAAACAACATGATTTTTCTAAGCTCTTGCTTTTCAGTGCGCTTCACACACAAAGGCTGATAATGCCCTCAGTAAAAAATAGAGACCTCAAATCCCAGATTTTGATCCATTTCAACAGCAAGGGCAGCAGTATGTGGGAGTGAATTGCCTCAAGGTGGCCACACACCATAACATTTTTAAATATCTGTTCACTTCAAGAATAGCAATCAATTTTTCTGACTGATTGTAACAATTCAAAAATCTGACCAATGTACCACACACCTATGTTCAATTTTTCCCCAATCATAAATAAAATAATTAAGAGCTCAGAAAAAAATGTATTGGAACTGTACATCAAGTAAGGCTCGGTTTACATTTGTTTAACAAACATATCCGTGGCTGCGTTTTGGGGCCCGGACCAAAACCGGAGCCATGGATACAAATGTTAACAATAGGGCCAGTCTTCACCAACTTCAAAAGCGGATCCGTGGGGGATCCATGCTAAAAACTGAATGGATGGTACGGATTTGCAGGGTATTCATGGACCCCGGATACACGGACGGGGTAGTGAAACCTAATGCACAAACGGATCCCCTTCTACACAGACAGCTTTGGACACAGAAACATATCCGTTTCCAGTGTCCCACCCTTGTCTTTGGGTGAGGAGAGGGCCGCCATGCTGGAGGGGGTACCCGGCAGGAAGGGGAGCAGCGGACACAGTGGCAGGGTCAGACCCCCCCTCCCTCACCTGGGTGCCCCCTTCCCCACTCCCCCTCCAGCTTGTTTCTTTTAAAATCATTTTACAATCAATGTAGCAGCGAGCGGGGAACTTACTCACTTCCTTGCGTTCCACCACTCTCTTTTTTTTCCTACTCCATACCTTTAATTCACCAATCTCGAAAATACTTACTAAGGATGGTTAGAAAAGTTCTGCGGAATGCTATTTTCTGAGTTTCTGACTGGAAATGGGCATACCGTGGTGGAAATCGGCATGTGGAAATTGGAATCAGTGGAAATACCACATTACCACAACTCAGAAATGTTAGCCCAATAATAGAACTCAGAAGCATTGGACCAAACGGAGAATGCAGTATTTTTCCATGGAAATCGGATTAAAGCGTACATTTTGGACCAATCAGTGGAGATGGCCCGAACCTCCAATTTTAGGTTCATGAACCTCCGCAAACGTTCGTGAACTTGCGAACTTTTGCGAACCGCAATAGACTTCAATGGGGAGGCGAACTTTGAAAATTAGAAACACTTATGCTGGCCACAAAAGTGATGGAAAAGATGTTTCAAGGGGTCTAACATCTGAGTTTTTGCATGGCGGAGTGGGATAGACGCCAAAAGTCCTGAGGAAACATCTGGATTTGACGCAAAGCAGCGTTTTAAGGGCAGAAATCACATTGCATGCTCATAGCTCCCAACTGTCCATTTTTCGGAGGAACAGTCCCTCTTTGGGATCCCTGTCCCTCTGTCCCTCTTTCCTCCTCATTTGTCCCTCTTTCAGGACTTTGTCCCTCTTTCTATGTAAATATATATATATTTCTCTACTAAAAATGTGTTAAATGTCTCTAAACTTCATTCCCATCATTTAAATTGATACATATCTTATGTTCATATGTTAATATTAAGGAAAATGAACCAGGATAGAAAGGACCAGTGTGATTTGCATTATAAAACAACATATTTTTCTTATGAAATCTTTATGGTATGCGTGACTAGGGTCGCGGTGGGGGCCTGGCCAGGGGTATGGCAGGGGCGTGGCTTAATTGTCCCTTTTTCTCATCTCAAAAAGTTGGGAGGTATGCATGCTAAATTGGAGGCTTAGGCTTCTTGCACACCAAGACGTTGCATTAGGTGGCACGTTAAGGTCGCATAACGTGCACCTAACACAACGTATGGTGCTGCAAGAGCCGACGGTAGAGTGAGCCGCGTTAGGCGGCTGGAGTCCTATAATGTCTCCCAGAGTGGCGCTGATTGGCCAGCGGGACCACGTGATGCGGAGCGAGACACTCCGCATCACGTGGTCCCGCCGGCCAATCAGCGCCCGCCAGTGCAGTGAATATTAAGTAGCCATGTGCGCGGCTACTGTAGCTGGCTCTCCCTGCCTCCTCTCCGCCCCCCACTGCGCATGTGCAAACAGTCTAACGCGGCTATAGCCGCTCCAACGCCGTAGCATGCTGCACTTTGCACAGAACGTGCAGCGTTACATGTAACGCAACGTGGGCTGTGTGAACAGCCCACTTGTGTTACATTGCTGTGCGTTGGGGGAGCGTTACAGGTGCACTAACGTGCGCCTGTAACGTCTTGGTGTGTAAGCAGCCTTAAAGTGCTTTTTCAAAGATCTTGCATGTGTATACATCAATCAGGAAGTGTAATAAGAAGACTGCTTCACACTGACACACCAAACTCACTGTGTAACGCACCGCAAACAGCTGTTTGTGTAGTGACGGCCATGCTGGACTGGTGCGCACCATGGCCAGAGTGCAGGCCGTGGCGGTTTTCAAGCCCATATGGTCGCCGGGCTGTGGTAGCTCAATGATAGAACAACAGTGATGAGCAGATCGAATTTGGTCTGTCCATAATGAAGCAACGACCTTATTATCTTGGGTGTGCCCCCATCCCCTGAGACACTCATATAGCCGGCGGTCCTTCACCACGGCAAGGTAACGATCACGAAGAGTAATTGGCACATGTACATGCCTTTTGTTTTGTTGTTGCAGCTGCAGTGCAGCCAGAAAAATTAGGCAGGCATGTACACGCACCAGAAAAATTATTATAGCGGCCGCTGCTAGCAGCTTAAACATTCAGGAATCCATCTGGAGTCCTGGACCTTGTTGGTGGTGGCGGAAAAGGCAGTCAAGCGGCCTGCAGGCAGAGATGCTGTGTGGGGGCCGACTCAGTCTTGGAGTAAGCAGTCACACGGCGTGCATGCAGTCACACGGCGTGCAAGTGGGGACTGACTTAGTCTTCGGGCGGGCAGTAGCCCTCCGGGATCCATGCCTCATTCATTTTGATAAAGGTGATGTACTGAACACTTTTGTGACTTAGGCGACTTCTCTTCTCAGTGACAATGCATCCAGCTGTGCTGAAGGTCCTTTCTGACATTACGCTTGAGGCAGGGCATGACAGAAGTTGGATGGCAAATTGTGACAGCTCTGGTCACACGCAGACAGTTACCGGACAGGCACAGTGACACTGCGTGCGCTCATGTAGGTAGGTGGGTGCACTGTAAACAACAGGTAGGTATATGCAGTGATGGGTATTACAAATCTGCACCTGGCACAGTAGTAATTACCACCAAGGGCCAAAGGCCAGCTGCGACTGACTGACAGGGCTGCTTATAATGCAAGTGGGCCACACACACACACACACACACGCACACACACACACAAATAGGTCACAAGAACAAGATTAGCTCTCAAAAGAGCTGTTGAGGGGTGCTTTTTTAGCAATAAGAATCAGCAAGGAGCAAACTAAGAAGCCTACAAGAGCCTAACTAAGCTTTCCCTACAGGTCTCTGCGCAGCAGCTCTCCCTTCTCTAATTACTGCAGGCACACGAGTGAGTCCAATGCCTGCCTTTTATAAGGGGGGGTTGAGCTCCAGGAGGGAGTGTAGCCTGATTGGGTACAATATGCCTGCTGACTGTGATGTAGAGGGTTGATTAGTTGACCCTAATGATGCACTATGGGGGCGAATCGAACTTCCGGAAAAGTTTGCGGTTCTCCGCGAATGTGAACCACGGAAGTTCGCTGGAACCGTTCGCCAGGATCCGTTCGGGCCATCTCTACCAATCAGAGAATGCAGATTTGTTTTCACGGGAAACAGATTACCGCAGTCATTTTAGGCCAAGAATGCAGAACTTTTTCATGGAAATCTGATTACTGCGATAATCAAACAGAATATTTAGGTAGTATTAGGCCAATCAGTGAATGCAGATGTTTACCACGGTTGCCAATCGGAAATGCGCTTTTGGCATCATAGTATATATTCCCAAAAAATAACGGATTCCACTTTTTTATTTTTACAGTTAACTAACCATGCTGTCAAAGAAAAAGATAACATTCTTCAGAACTATCCAAAAATTGGATTTCTACGGCAATCCACGGAATCGGAAAATCACTTTTCGGAAAGCGAAAATGTTGTCTAAATCATCATTTCTGACCATCCCTAATCCCTACAACAATTCCAATAGTGCTGTGAGAAGGTAAAAAGGAAAAAAAAAAACTTTCTTACTCAACACTTTTCTAGAACCTCTAATTCAACTAATCTGGCCTTTATATACTGTATGTACTGTATAATTTCCCAAATAATCCAATCTTGACCTAAAACAGGGTCAAGCACAGCACTTCCAAGAAATACAGTAGTCTCTATTTGCTTGATGAGTCTATTGACAGATGCTAACAAATACAGCAACGTCAAGCTGTTATGTGTGTCAGACGGGTTTCTTGCATCCATTTGTATTCCGTAGCATAGCTTGATATCAATATAAGAAATATCCTTATGTTAGCTAAGCATCAATTATAAATGAGGTGAAGCCTTGCAGGAGATCTGGAAGAGTTATGGAAAAATATCATTGCACCATTAAACAGCAGGACCTTCTAATGAGTGAATGAATGAATGAATTTCCCTCTTGTACTTTAATAATTTCATGCAATAGGCCAGTCGATTTTACATCTATTGTACTGTACTGTAAAACAACTTAGGAAGTGCTGAAATATAAGCTTTAGGCGTTTTGGAGCGTACGTTAAAAAGGGGCGCTGGGAAAAAAGGGCGCCGGGTTTTTAACGATAAGCATGGATAACGTTTAAAAATGTATTGTACTGTATTTCGTTTAAAATTAATGTTTTATAAAGTTATAAATCATTAAATAATGTGCATTAAATCGGCAATTGTAAAACCGTTAATCTTTCGTTTAAATAGTGAAACGTATAATAACGTTTAAAAAAAAAATTACTAAGTAACCCTCCCTGTACCTACCCCTAACCCCTAGACCCCCCTGTTGATGCCTAAACCTAAGACCCCCCCTGTTGGTGCCTAAGTAACCCTCCCTGTACCTACCCCTAACCCCTAGACCCCCCTGTTAGTGCCTAAACCTAAGACCCCCCTGTTGGTGCCTAAACCTAAGACCCCCCTGTTAGTGCCTAAACCTAAGACCCCCTGTTGGTGCCTAAACCTAAGACCCCCCTGTTGGTGCCTAAACCTAAGACCCCCCTTTTGGTGCCTAAACCTAAGACCCCCTGTTGGTGCCTAAACCTAAGACCCCCCTGTTGGTGCCTAAACCTAAGACCCCCCTGTTGGTGCCTAAACCTAAGACCCCCCTGTTGGTTTTTTCGTTTAAAAATAATGTAAAAAAAAAAATGTACTGTTTTTCGTTTAAAAATAATGTTTGAAAAAAATATTGTACTGTTTTTCGTTTAAAAATAATATTTAAAAATGTATAAATCATTAAATAATGTGTAATCATGAGAAGCAGTAATAAAACATTAAGTCTCCGGGCGCCGCTTTTAAAACGTTATTTTTCTCCGGCGCCCTTTTTTCCTATCGGGCGCCCATTAAACGATATTTATTATAGGAGTGAATGGCGGCGCCCGATTTGTCCACTAGCCTCAGGCGCCCGAATTTACTGTTACCGTTTTGGAGTCTTGCTAAATTCCAATATTAGAACACTACAAAGAGAGAAAAACAATGATCCTGTTACACTGATAACAGAATAATACCCCCCCCCCCCCCCCCACTTCCCTCTACCAGCAAGAATTCACCCCTACAACTTCCAACCAGTTTGATATTTTTTGCACCTCTAGATCAACGTTGTTGTTGCTCCCTATTCATGCGCAGCAGCACCCCTCCCATTCCATGTGCAGTCCTCTCATTCATGTCATGTGTAGCATACTGTATATCTACAGCAGTCCCTGTCCCTCCCATCTTCCATGTGCTGTTTCCCGTTTGCAGCCTTCTCTTCCGAATTCAGTAGCCCCTGTTCCATGTCAAGCCACCCCTTGGGCAATGGCCACCCAGGGCCCAAGCCTTTGTCGTCTTTCCAAAAATCTGGTGCTGTGACCGATGGAAGCTGTATGTTCCTACACAGTGTGCCACACTGGAATCTCCACTTTAAAGAGGAACTCCAGTGAAAATAATGTAATAAAAAAGTGCTTCATTTTTACAATGATTATGTATAAATGATTTAGTCAGTGTTTGCCCATTGTAAAATATTTTAAATCCCTGATTTACATTCTGACATTTATTACATGGTGACATTTTTACTGTGGGCAGGTGATGTAGCTGCTGCATGCTTTTTTGGCAGTTGGAAACAGCTGTAAACAGCTTTTTCCCACAATGCAGCAAGGTTCACAGCCAGGAAACTGCCAAGAATACGTACTCAGAATTTCTTTGTGGGAGGGATTTCACCACAATATCAGCCATACAGCGATCCCTGATGGTCTGCTTTTGAAAAGGAATAGATTTCTCATGTAAAAGGGGGTATCAGCTACTGATTGGGATAAAGTTCAATTCTTGGTCGGAGTGTTAAGTGGGGTGCCAGAATCAGAGCAGGAGGAGGAAGATATGTCACGCTTCTGTGCGGAAGCTGAGAAAGATGAGGTGTTCTGTGTTCAAAGTGCCATCATCACAGGGCTCAGCGGTGTGGAAACTTTTTTGTGTGTCTTCCTCAGATGAGAGCAATGCCATCTGTACTCTCTTCCACCAAAAATTGAGCTGTGGCAAGACCAAGACCTGTGTAGGGACAACTACCTTAAGAAGGCACATGATTACAAAGCACAAACTGCAATGGGATGACCACCTGAGGAAAAGCAGCACACAAAAGCAAAGCCACACACCACAGTGGAAGATACCAGGCCGCAATTATTTCTCAAAAAAGGCGATACCCAAATTGTACCGTGATGTTGAAAGGCAAGTGGTGACATCTCTGGCACACAGCGTTGGGTCAAGGGTCCATCTGACCATAGATGCCTGGTCTGCAAAGCACTGTCAGGCCTGCCTGAAGACTAAGTCAGTCCCCACACAGCATCTCTGCCTGCAGGCCGCTTGACTGCCTTCTCTGCCACCACCAACAGGGTCCAGGACTCCAGGCGGATTCCTGAATTTTTAAGGCCGCTGCTGTAATAATTTTTCTGGTGCATGTACATGCCTGCCTAATTTTTCTGGCTGCACTGCAGCTGCAACAACAAAACAAAAGGCATGTACATGTGTCAATTCCCCTTCGTGATCGTTACCTTGCCGCGGTGAAGGGGCTTGTGTATCACAATGAAGCAATGACCCCCCTTACTTATATTATAATGATAAGCATTAAAGCAATAAAATATCAGACTCGAGATGTCTAGTTACATGCAAAAATCTTTATTCAAAAACCAGCTCAAAGATTAAAAACAATTAAAAACAAGCAGCCAGACCTGGTACATAGGCCCCTCAATGACAAGAATATGAACAAAATAGAGTCAAGTATAAATAAGGAGGTAAATACACTAATTAACCCGGATATATCTGTGAAGAAAGGTATAGCAGTGTCCAGAGTATAATTTAAATAATATTGTCAAAGACTAAGGACATCTGCTTCACAGAAACATACCACAGGAGCAGTGTACATAAAGTAGTAAATATGTAATCTATCCCCACAGAGAAGCTGCCAATACTAAAGTATCAGTGCTCTATTACTAAAGTGCCTGTGCTAAATGAATGTAAACATTTATCCTATTAGACAAATTCATATACATTGGGTATATAAGCTCCACAAAAATTAAAAAGTGCACGTGCTGAATAATTAGCAATGAACAATATAAACAATATCTGTTAGAGAATCAATTAATAGAAACAATAGGGAACCAAAAACCACACCATTGAGTGAAAGAAAAAAGATGAAATAGTGATATAAGCCACTAGAAAATAGGAGCAAATGAGCACCTAGTGATACAAAGTAACAGACAACTACCAAGTGGAGGACAATGGCGGCAAACTGCACGCCAATGAAGCAAGCTGAAGTGTGAGAGAAAGGCAGAGACTCGTGGGAATAAGTACAAGACTCACCAAGTAAGACGGTAGAGGACACAGGAATGGCTGCTCAGCGCTACCCACGCTGTCCCACTAGTTCCACCGAAGCTGTCGTTTGAATTCTATATTGAGGTTTGTGACCTCTCCCCCCTCGGATTATTACCTATTTAGGTGCTAATGAGATAGCTTTTTGCTGCGTTATGTTTGCTCGTGTTGCTTAGTGTGAATAATGAAGCAATGACCGCCGGGCGCCGGCTATATGAGTGTGTTGGGGTTGGGGGGCACACCTGACCCAAGAAGATTGATAATAAGATTGTTGCTTCATTGTGGACAGACCAATTTCGATCAGCTGGACAGTCACTGTTATTCTGTCATTAAGCTACCTCAGCCGGTGATCATATGGGCTTGAAAACCGCTATCGCCTGCACTCTCGCCATGGTGCGCACCAGTCCAGCACGGCCATCACTACACAAACAGCTGTTTTTGGTGCGTTACACAGTGAGTTTGGTCTGTCAGAGTGAAGCAGTACTCTAATTACACTCTCTGATTGATGTATACACATGCAAGATGTTTTAAAGCACTTTAGGCCTCCAATTTAGCATGCAATGTGATTTCTGCCCTTAAAACGCATCTTTGCGTCAAATCTAGATTTTTCCCCTGGACTTTTGGCGTGTATCCCACTCATCCATGCAAAAACTCAGATGTTAGACCCTTTGAAACATCTTTTCCATCACTTTTGTGGCCAGCATAAATGTTTCTAGTTTTCAAAGTTCGCATCCCCATTGAAGTTTATTGCGGTTCACGGACTTTTGCGCAAACCGAACCTTTTGCAGAAGTTCGCGTTCAAGGTTCATGAACCAAAAATTGGAGGTTCGAGCCATCTCTAGTTACAGATTGTTTCTTCTTTAATACTGGTCACACATCTCCTCCTGACATCCAGAAGCCTTTTATGTGTATGCAGATGGTCATAAACACCGCTGGTGATAATCTGGACAGTAGACTTACCCCAGTAACTGAGTGCCAAGCAACCCCCATTTTTCTTGTGTGACTTTGATACATATTAAAAAGTTTAGTCCCTAAGGTAACGATTTATGTGTTTTTTTTTAAACTGTAATTTTTTTTTTAAACCTGTGTTTTTAATTTTTTAGTTAATGGGCAGGGTGGGGAGTCAATCAGTTCTTATTTAGTGTGTATTTTTTTTCCATTTCTACTTTAATTTTACTTTTTGGCCACTAGGTGGCGCTAAGCACTCTCCTGGAAGCTATCATGGAGTGCAAGATCTTTCTTTTTTTACATTTCGGTTCATGAATCAAATACCTCCTGATTGGAGGCAATTTTGATTAATTTGCAGGGAATTGTTTGCCTAGTGGGAACACTCCTTCCTCTTCAGCAATCAATCCCCTGTAATAGCTGCAGTGAACAGCCGCCTGCACAAGGATACGCGTGCATAAGGGCAGCAACACTACTGGACGGATATATTCCTACAGATTGCCTTTGAGTGGCAATTTTTGGACAAATATATCCGTCCAGATTGGCTTAAGTGGTTAATCTGGCAACAGCAGTAGTGTGCACACAGCTCTGGGTGTCAGTGGGCTGTGAAGTGTCGTACACAAAAAAAACCATAGGAGACCGATGTGCTAGCCCTTAAAAGGGCACTTTGGAGTGCTTTCACAGCAAGTGAGGAACAAGAACACAGGCCTAGCTAATGATTTCCCTACCTATCTGCAGCAAGGCAGACCCTGCTCTCACTAACAGTCAGCAGCCAGCAGAGAATTGATCCAATATGGCCACCACAACTGCTTTTTGATAGGGGGCTGGGGGGTCCAGGAAGGGGTGCTAGCTGATTGGCTGCCATGTGTCTGCTGACTGTGAGGTAAGGGGTCAAATTTTAGCTCAATAATGATGTATAGGGGGAAAATCGAACATGTCAAATGTTCGATGTTCGCCGTGAATGTGAACAGCCGACGTTCGTGGAATAATGGCAAATCTGTCCACAAAACCTTGTCCAACCTACATTTCAGAGGTACAAACCTAGCCGCTCACTCCGCTCTTCCAATGAACTTTGCCTGACTGCCCCCCGCATCACCCAGTCCCATGCACGCCTCCATGACTTCTCAAGAGCTTCTCCAACACTATGGAACTCCCTACCTCCACCCATTAGGGCAGCCCCCTCCTTCAACATCTTCAAGAAAGCCCTCAAAACTCACCTTTTCACTCTGGCCTACTACCCCTCACAAGTGCTCTAAACCCACAGCTGAACTCTGGTCCCCTACCTTTCATGTCCCTACCTCTCCCTCTAGATTGTAAGCCCTTGGGCAGGGTCCTCCTCCTTTTGTGTCCTACCTGATCATGCACCTCCATTACTGTGCACCCATGCTATGCATTTGAGTGAACCTAACTTGCCTAATCTCCATGCTCCATCCAGTGACTGACTAAGCATTACCTTGTACTCATATTGTGCTGCATGATCTGGTGTTTCTTGTATTCCTGTATTGTCATACTGCTGTATGTCACCCCTAAATATTGTCTGTAACCTAAATTA
This sequence comes from Hyperolius riggenbachi, assembly GCF_040937935.1. NCBI lineage: Eukaryota > Metazoa > Chordata > Amphibia > Anura > Hyperoliidae > Hyperolius > Hyperolius riggenbachi. The sequence goes on from NC_090647.1 coordinate 99,018,959, forward strand.
ATGTCCAGCGCTGCGTAATATGTTGGCGCTTTATAAATACAATAAATAAATATTTCATAGAAATATAGACCGGTAGCAGAAAAGGGACCTGTCTGCAAGTGGGATCTGTAGATGGTTCTAATGCCTACATGAACAGGAAGAAAAGGGCAACATCATAACACCCACAAAATAATTCAGTAAAGATAAAAAAATATACATTTTAAAGGTATGTTTTACGTGTTGTGATACATTTTATTGGCTTTTTTTGTGGTCCCTCTATTATTCATCTGCTTAGTTTGGGCCTTGTCATTCATTTTTAGTGCCAAAAAACCCAAAACAAAACCAGAGTGGGTTAAACTGACATTAGCATTGTAAGTGGTGGTTCCATCTAGTAGAGTCTCGATTATCCGGCACTGAAGGGGATCAGCTTATACCATGTAAGAGTGCTTTCTGGTTGCTTGAGACTCAATGTTAAAAATAGGCCTAGCTAATACAGTACTACTGTATACCCCACTCTATATGCATACCATGAACTCTGTATTAAATGTTAAAATACAGTAACTGAAAGTATATTAACCTTGGGGAAGCCGTGGAACCCGGTCTATAAGTACAGCAGAGTCTACAAAAATCCTAAGGATTTGTCCTTCACCACTGTGAGTACTGCCAGCAATGTGTGCTGGTTGGGTGAGACTTCTGATTAGTTGAGTTCTGGATAATCGGGACTGTATTATGGGAAAGCCACTACAAAAAAAAAATGATTTTAATACAAGTATAGACCTTCAAAAAAAAAAGACAAAAAAAAAGACAAAAAGCAGTAGTGTATGTAGAGCAGGGGTCTCAAACTCAATTTACCTGGGGGGCCGCAGGAGGCAAGTCAGGATGAGGCTGGGCCTCATAAGGAATTTCACAATCGCGGCGCATCGCCGCCTCTGCCCGCCCCTCTCACTCTTCCTTCACAGAGAGGGGCGGGGAGAGGCGGCGATCCGTGTGGCAATTGACGTCAGGAGGGGCAGAGCTGAAGCTGAAAGCTCTGCCCCTTCCAGGAAATGCCGGCGGATTGCCCCCCGGGCGATTTGGGGGCTTTGCAGCCCTCATTTAGCGTCGGGGATGCGGCAGATTACTTGGGAGCACTGAAGCAAACTATAAGGAAGCTTTTGCCGGCGAGGGCCACAAAATATTGTATCGAGGGCTGCAAATGGCCCGCGGGCCGCGAGTTTGAGACCCCTGATGTAGAGTGATCTGCAGAGAAGGCCTGCATTAGTCTTTTATAACCATATTCTTATTCTTATTTTCCTTTAAACAATCATTGGGCAAATTAAGTACCAGTACGATCCTTTATCTGTAGCTGAGGAGTAAATCTCAGTCTAACATTTTATAGGCTACGGGGTTTTGCTTACAACCTGACCTTAACCAATCCATTATTTTATTGTTTGTAAAATGTGTCCTAAAACCACAAGTGTGGATTTATTTTGATTACGCACTTGAGCACTTTCCTGTTTTGTCTTTCCTCAGGAATGTAACAAGAAGCATGGCGTGTCTGAGGTCAACGCTCATAACTTTATTTCCTTTCACAGGTAAGGTAGGAATTCATAACTAGAGTGCAGCTATTCAGAGTAACTATACATCCTTTATTCACAAAGAAAATGTTCAGAACCAAAAGCCAAAGAACACTGAAAATACTTTTATTATTTCGTTTTATTATTAAGTATTTATATAGCCCCAACATCTTCTACAATGCTTACAGAGTATATAGTCTTGTCACTAACTGCCCCTCAGAGGAGCTCACAATCTAATACCTACCATAGTCATATGTCCATTGTAGTCTAGGGCCAATTTAGGGGAAAGCCAATTGAATAATCTGTATTTTCTTGGTATGTGGGAGGAAACCACAGTGCCCGGAGGAAACTCACACAGACACTGGGAGAACGGACAAACTCTGTGCGGATAGTGCCCTGGCTGGGTTTCAAACCGGGGACCCAGCACTTCCAGGCGAGAGTGGGATCCACCACGCCACTGTGCTGCCCACTGCCTGCTTTTATTCTGTATTCTGATGTGAATTGTATTGTCATAAACTCTGTTATGGGTGTGTGGTGCTAGTATACCTGCTGCACACCCTTTCAATTCATAACCTTACCTACAGTATCTACATTTTCAATATGTGAGGTTTTTCACAATCCTTTCCAAATGTAGTCCATTCAATCACAATCTGCAAAATAAATATGAAGACATAGGGCATATTCCTATTTTTAAACTTGCCAGCATTAAAGAGACACTGAAGCGAGAATAAATCTCGCTTCAGTGCTTATATTCAGCAGGGGCATGCGTGCCCCTGCTAAAACGCCGCTATCCCGCGGCTAAACGGGGGTCCCTTACCTCCCAAATCCCCTCCGTTCTTTGCGAGGATCTCTTCCGCATTCAGGCAGGGCTAATGGCCACAGCCCTGCCTCACGCACGTCTGTCAGCGCGTATCTCCGCCTCTCCCCCGCCCCTCTCAGTCTTCCTTCGCTGAGAGGGGCGGGGGAGAGGCGACGATGCGCCGCTGATAGACGGCGCTGAGAGGCAGGGCTGCAGCCGTTAGCCCTGCCTCAAGAGCAGCAAAATCTACGACCAAGTTGGTCATTGATTTTTCAGGGGGGATTTGGGGGTGAAGGGACCCCCTTTCAGCCGCGGGATACCGGCGTTTTATCAGGGGCACACATGCCCCTGCTGAATATAAGCGCTGAAGCGAGATTTATTCTCTCTTCAGTGTCTCTTTAAAGGGAACAACATGCCACCTTTTTTTTCCTGGTTTAAAATAGCTATATGAACTGCCTCGCCTTCTGGCTGCCCAATAAGGGAAGGTGTGGAGATAGCATCTGTGACTTCTCTAAACTCTTTGAAGCATAGTGTCCTATGTCCCAACCATTTGGAAACAGGTTACTGACTTCCTACACGATTTGATGGGCTCCCCGGTAGACCCAGATATCAAAACATGCATTTTAAACCTTCTAAATAAAAATACTCCTAAATTTGATAAGGTATTGCTTATTGAGTCCCACTTTGTTGCTAAACAATGTATTACTTTTAGGTGGCTGTCTCCAATTTCTCCTACCCTTGATGTTTGGAAGGCTAGAGTTCTTAAGCTTTCAAAAAGCTAGTTTATTCTCATAGAAAATGTCCAAAATTCAATCAAGTCTGGGACAGATGGTTAAATCATTAAATTAGCTTATTGAATGACTGTTTGTTGCTAATTTTTTTCTGCTGTTCAAAGTACCAACTGACCTAATACCTCACATTTCTGTAATGTCTCTCCCCACTATTCCAGTTTACTGTACTGACCTTCTTCTGTATATACGGAATTGTTGATTGATATTTTGTAAGACTGCTCCTAAACTCTTTCTTACCTACTGTATGTAATTTCCTATGCTGTACCAATTTTTTTCAATAAACACTTTTGGTTCATGAAAAAAAAGAATAGGTAAAAAAATTTAAGTTTTTTATAATAGTGAGCCACATCACTGGCATATATTTTTAATGTGCCATTGATATTTCCTGGGAGCTAAAAATGGTGCTTATTTCACTTAAAGCGCTGACGACAATAACGTCGTTGGTTCCTTTTCTGCTTAGCACCTGACAGAGTGTTAAAAAAAAAAACCTTGCTTTGGCGATTTAATGCTTCAGCAAGTTCTTTTCACCCTACACACTTCCCCTTTCATGCTGCTGGGAAGTAATGCTTAGGGAGCATTAGCTTACACCTGCTAGTATGTCTTTCTGCTGCAGTAACCAAGCATATGGGAGTCTTCCTTAGTATGGAGAACCCCAGAGCTCCACGCCTGATTGGTACATTTCTCTGCCAAGTTGAGAGGGACTTCCTGGCAGCAGTACAGCGCAAACAACCAAATGTATTAAAGACGGGGGGGGGGGGGGGGGAGGGGATAAAAGCAGGGAACAGCATGAGGAATGCTGCATTTATGTCATCTGCAAAGCTGTGCGGAATTTCTCATAAATACAGCTGCGGCAGTACCTGGGGACAGCGCAGACAACTGTATGTATTTAAGACACACAGACACTAGGACAGGCAGACACAAGACACTGGGGACACGTGGGACACAGGGATAGCAGACGCTGCGATAACAGGAATAACAGAGGAAGGGGGTTAGAAGATACAGAAAGACACCAGAGACACAAGGGGGACAGAGGAGAACACAAGGGACACTAGAGGTACAAGTAAGGCACAAGGAGGACATAATCATTGTGGGGGGAAAGATCTATAATACGCCCCTGCACCATGAATGCACCAGGTTTAGTATATTATTTTTTCCCTGGTTTTTGTCCTCTAAACCAAGGTGTGTCTTATTGTCCGGAGCGTCTTATAGTCTGAAAAATATGGTATATTGCCCCAGGTTCAGATGGTGATTGCAAGTTTTGCAACCCACCCTTGTGAGTATAATATTTATACACATGTCCTTACATCCCTTTGCTTAACGATACTGCACCATTCGGCTCCTGGTCTCTCTAATTCACAGTAATGGGTAGGATGGAGGAGCCCAATGTGTGTTCTATTTTAGTCATTTAAAATAAAAATAAAAAAGAGAGGCAGTCTCTTACCTCTATTACCAGAAGATATAGATGCCAGTTCAACTGGAATAAAGTTTTTAATCAAAAAGCAATCTGACAACGCGTTTCACGGGTCATGGCCCGCTTCCTCAGGTCAATACAAAATGCCTTGATAGCATAGGGGGTAGAGTGTAGGCGCCTCTAATCCTCTAATAAGATTAGAGGCGCCTATACTCTATCCCCTATGCTATCAAGGCATTTTGTATTGACCTGAGGAAGCGGGCCATGACCGTAAAATGTGGTGTCAGATTGCTTTTTGAATAAAAATGTTTTTTTCCAGTTGAACTGGTGTCTACATCTTCTGGAGAGGTAAGCAATTACCTCTTTTTTTTATTATTTTTTTATTTTTATTTTAAATTACTAAATTAGAACACACACTGGGAGCCTCCATCCTACCCATTACCAGTAAGACCTCCTTTGGAGGTAATAGTTTTGCAGATTTCTGGAAAGTCTATCGTACTACAGGAGAGCGACCATCCAGTATCCAGCAGGACCTGGAGTACCAAGCAGGGACCTTTAATTCCCTGCAGGCCTAAAAGGTGTTTGCAGGAACTGCAACCCACCTTTGTGCGTATATATCTATATAATTCTATACTCCCTATACCTGATGATATTGCACCATTGGGCTCCCGGTCTCTCCTTACTCCTCACCTAGGTATTCTTGGCCCCTACAAGAATTACCAAAGAAAAAAAAAACCTATGTCAGGCTTGTCTGGTCAATGACTATAGGTCAGGCTGTATGCCCATATGGCTGACCTATAGCCCAGCCCGTAACACCTGCACAAACTCCTACCTAGCTTAAAACTACAATAACCCTGCAGGCAGATGTAGCATACAAACTGACAGATAGTATCCACCAAACAAAGCAGTATGAGTAATACAAGGCACAGTGTTCACAAGGGATATAGTCACCTGAGGCCTGAAGGCTGAGACAGTCCAGACAATAGCCAGGTGACTGCGGCTGAGGAGGGTAGTTCAAACACTTTACAGATAGCGTGGTCAGTTCAAGCCGATGTTGGTCTAGGCTGAGTTCATGGGAGTCCTTTAACAAGCGGAGGTCGGTTCAGGCAGCAATCAGGCAAATCCAGGTACAAGCAGAGTCGGCAACAGGTAATCCAATCCGGAGACGTGGTCAGGAAGAAGCAGTGGTCGGCAACAGTAGACATGGTCAGGAACAAGCAGTGGTCGGCAACAGGGATATCTAGAGTGAAGCTTGGTCAGGATACAGGCAAAGTCGGCAACAAGATCAATCAGATGTGTGAGCACAATCTCAGCAACAAGCCACAGCATAAGCTATCATGGGCGATGACAGAGGGCGCTCACTTTAACTTTATACACGGACTAACCAATCAGAAAGCAAAGGAATCTAAAGTAACTAATCAGAAGACAGCATGTCAGTAAGAAGGCTGACACTCAATGTGCATACGTGGTCATTGTTTACAGCGGCGGAACGCGTACTGAGAGCGTGTCCGGCGCTTATCCAATGGGAGCCAAGTGCCATGCGCTTCAGTGACGTCAGATGCTTGCCGAGACCCAGAGGCTTGCGCCTCAGCGTGGGTCTCAGCGTTCCGCCGCCATGAGCGCCCAACAGATCTTACACCCTATAGCTCTAATTCACAGAGAATTCTAGGTTATGGGTAACCATCAGGGATCAAAACTTTTTCCATTATTAGAAAGGTTGCTGTTTAGACAAGACAAGACAAGACAAATAACATTTATATCGCGCTTTTCTCCTGGCGACCTGCGCAATGTGCAGTGTGCTTATACAGATGAATGCATCTGACTGTTGTTCTGTACACCTGTTGGCTATGTGGAGTTTACCACAGGATTTCTGCATGAATCAGTGTGAGGCCTTTCTTGTAAACAACACACTGTCTGAGCACTGTGCTCTACATGCTTATGGCCACTTCCTACCAGCTGATTCACAGCATTTCCTCCCATTCATGCGCTGCTTGTTCCATCAAAGAAGCCCATTGATAAAAGCTCCCTTATCGCTAACTGCCTTGTCACAACTGTACGGAGCTGCATTCTCCCGTCCTCTGATGAATGACTCTACGCTCTGGACAAGGGGGATGAACAATGCATGACAGGACCTGCTGCTAACACCCATGCAGTGATTTCTAGGATCATTATTGAAAATATATGCCTAGTTAGTGACTTCTCATAGTATTCTTCTTATTTTGTGTCTGCGGAGCCCTTTCTTCACATTCATTTCCTTTCTCACTTCATGCGTCATCCATCCTGGCCTATTGTTCTGTTTCCCCCATTTCCTTTGGAAAGGAATGTGCTTACTGACTTGTTAACCCTTTTTTTGGAATAATGGGTTGCCCTGCTGTGTAGGTACCGAATTCCTGACTGCTGTTTGGCTACAGAGTCTCCTTGAAAAGTACAGTGTGAGAATAGTTAAAGTGACAGCGGTGCAGTATATCAATACACCTTCTGGTTATTGCTAACCAATCACAAAAAAACGATATTAGAGGACAGCCTACAGACAAATGTAGGTTTCTGTATTTTAATGCTTACTAACGCAAATAGCTAATGTAATGCCCCACTACTCTCTCTCTTCCCTGTTTACCTCTGGATGACCTCTGCCCAGTATAAACCCATTGGACTGGTTGGAAATCCGTGGGAGTTCCCACCTTGTGAAAATAATGGGATGTACGTCATGACAGTAACATGGTGAAAGTAGTTTGTATAACCTCTGTGGCTTATGAGATGTGGACTATTATGCTACTGCTGTGACATGCAAAACTTCATCACGATAAAATGAGAAATCTTATGACTTCCCTGCCTTGAGTCATTTTAAGAGTTTAAAGGATACCTTAGCTCTTCAAGGGAATCTGAAGTGAAAATAAACGTATGAGATGATAATTTGTATGTGTAGTACAGCTACGAAATAGAACATTAGTAGCACAGATATGAATCTCATATTGTTTCTAGTACAGGAAGAGTTAAGAAACACCAGTTGTTATCTATGTAAAAGAGCTTCTTTGAATTCTCCAACCTGACTTGGGTCGGCTACAGTGTTGTTTTCTGAAGCACTTATCTCAACCTGTCTCTCACTGTTTCTTGTTTGTTTAAGGTTTTTACTGCCAGGAAGTTCGAAGGGTCATTAGCTCTGCTCTGTTTCATAGTTTAGCATACAGAGTTTAATTTGTAAACTGCAAATATTAGAGAATGATGCAAGGTTATAAAAAAAAAAGCTCTTTTCTTTGCTACTAATATCTACCGTGTTTCCCCGAAAACAGAACCTCCCCGAAAATAAGGCCTATCTTATATTTCAAGCAAGCTAGTGGGGCTACGTAATGCACCCCCCCCCCCCCCCCCCCGCTCCTTCCCTCCGAGCGGAGTGGAAAGCGGAGCATCATAGCAGAGGAAACTCACCGGCTTCCGACGGGCGCTGCTGAGGAGAGAAGTTATTATTGCCACGTTGGAAGCCGGCGAGTTTCCTCTGCTTTAATGCTCTGCTCGCCACTCTGCAGAGGGAGGGAGGGGGGAAAGGCTTTACTGGGCTGGGGGCTGCCACTGGGGAACAAAATTGTAAGCCCTCCCCGAAAATAAGAACTACCACATTATTTGTGGCTAAAATTAATATAAGACAGTGTCTTATTTTCGGGGAAAGACGGTATCTATGAATTATCCGTACTACACATACAATTCATTATATCATAAGTTGTTGTTTTTTTTGCTTCAGTGTCACTTTAAAATATCTAAAAAATGACACCTACTGCTTGTGTGGGGAGATGTGGAGATGCTTCCTGCCCTCTCATGCCCCGGCATCACCCTCTATTCTCTGATAATTGGCCCGGTTCTTTACAACCTGGTAGGCGTGGTCGGTGCCCTCTGACCCGGACATACTATGCTGTGTATACGTAGTATGTCCAACAAAAATAATATAGCTCCCATAGTGTAAAACTATCTACTACACTTAGTAAATGGTTAATGTACTTATAAAGAGGTAGTATAACAAACAATGACATGGCTGCACAACTGGGAAACTATCATGAACAGGTGAGGCCAGTGAAGGCACAAAGTTCAGTTCCTAATGGAAATTACTACTCCTGCCCACAAGAAAGCAGTGCATTTGGCAGCCATAATTCGCAAGGCTTTCCAAGTGGATTGTACTTATTTCCCAATCTGTAAGATCGTTTGCTAGGAAAATACTGAAGGGAATGATGATGTGTTGGCTGTAGTTCAGGAACATGTAGACATTAGGATAGTAGAGTGATGATTGTCTAAGTGTTTAGAGGTTCGGGAAGATTAAGTTGAGAACTATAAATAGAAATCATCACTCTGTATTTTTTTTTATATCCCAGGCCTAAGGCTTATTATTTCACCATCTTCTGTGTGTGAATACAATGTATGCATTGCCTGTAGGCTCATACTGAACATTTTTCCCCCATACCTGACAGAGAGCAGACAGTTTGCATAACTGATTAAAAAAAATGGATTCCACATGAGTGGAACTGCAATTATACATGCTGCAACTACTGCAATTGTAATTGCAAGGAAACTGGTTAACTTTAAGGTGGCCATACATGGTACAATTTTTCAATTAGATAATTTAGTTCGATTATTCCGTTAGATCGAATATATTTTTCCAGCATGTCCGATCATTTTTCCCGAAAAAACGGGATAATCGTTCGAATTTCTTGATCGAAAAAAAAAAAATATTTTCAACTTTCATTCAATTCGATCATTTAGATCGAATAAACGGGAAAATCGAACGTTTTTATTGTATCGTGTATGGGCACCATTAGATAGATGACAAGGAGCCTGATGAACTAACTAGCTGTAATATCGGCATGCACTGACAGCCTCAGCAATATTAGTATTACTAAGGAGAACCTGTACTTCAAGTTATGCTATTAGCACAACCTGGGGGTAATCAAGTAGCGCAAGTGTTGCTATGGTAATGAGCGTTACTAGTGGTAATGCGCGTTACTGTAGCAGCGCTCACGCTACTTGAGTACCATGGGTTGCGCTAATAGCGCAAATCACGGTACATATTGTCCAGTAGTGGTAAGATTGCCGTGCGCTGTCTTTGCATGGAAATATTACCGCACTTTTGTGCATCAACTCCAATTAGTGTTGAGCCAAAATTTTCGTAATTTCGTGTTTCCTTAATTGCGGGCACGAATTTTGCTGCTATGACACAAATTCGTAATTTCATAATTGCCATACAAACCGTAATTCGGAATTCCATAAGCAAAATTTCGGTTTCGGCGCAAATTCGTGTTTAACATGAAATTTCGTAATTTCATGTTTTCTATAGAAGCAAAGTTTTTTTAGTTACGAAAATGGACGTAATTTAATTTCTAATAGTAATTATGCACATTTAGGTAATGACTAAACTCAGGAAAGTCACTCATTTATTGCAATCACTGATTGCAATTACTGATAATGCAAAGGTCCCTGCACATGCTGTCGCTTTAAATGTATCAGGAGGCTCTATCTGCAGCCACTTCTAAGACAGGTGCTCTTTGCCATCGTGCACTTAGTGGTCATGCATGGTAAGACACTTGGTTTTGGGCCTTGCAAAATTTGGTAATGCAAAGGTAACTGCAAGTGCTGTCGCTTTAAATGTATCAGGAGGCTCTGGACTGGAACACAATTTTGAGAACGGACGAATTTCTCATTTGTTTGTGTTACGTAAATGATCGTAATTACGAAAAAACGATCGTAATTATGAAATTCCACATAAACGCAAAGTTTTGCGTAATTTCGTTAAATTCATGAAATTTAGATTACGGCCATAATCGTAATTTCATGAATTACGCTAAATGTTGTGTAATCGTAATTACGCTCATCACTAACTTCAATGCTATAAAAGAAAAAAATATGTATGTACTTAGCTGTGTAATGGATTATCAAGTTGCTCAGGTCAGCTTAGGGGTGGAATCGCAAAACTTATCTTATGAATTAACTTTTCTTATGTATATTAACTCATGAATTATCTCTGTTTATCTGTCTTAATGCATGATATATCCCACCATGGCCTTAATTCAGGTAGCCTCAGTAGAACTGTAATACTACCAGTACTAACGCCAACAGAGTATCATGATTTGCGGTACATGGGTAACACGAACATTGCTATGGTAACACATATTACACAAGTAACACCACATTACCATAGCAACCCAAGCGTAACCCATGTGCCAAAGGTCATGCTAATTGACACAGTTTTCCTGGAACTGCGTGAATCAAGGCCTACATCTGTTTATGAATGATCTCTCCATATAGTAACAAGTCAAGTGAGATAACTTATGAAATACATGTTGTGGATTAACCTCTTCGTTATTGTGTTACATCCAAACTACCTTGTGGCTGTCTTCTAGATATTCTTTGGTTTCCATCTGTGAACTTGAATTTGGGTTTAAGACAGGAATCAAGGTAGCAAAAATATTTCTTCAAAAGGGATTTTTTTCCCTCTCATGCACAGTAGGTGCAACAATACAATTTGCCTTAACTGCGACTTTGCTGCTCCTGAAAAGTGTAGAGTTGACAGTGTTAACGAGTGAGGGGATTAGAATGTTCTCTCTATGGCCTTCTAAAGGAGTACTTATTTTTGCGGCACTGCTTGAGTTGGGCTACGCTAATAGTAAAATATTACTTATTTAGTTTTCTGAGATTTTACTATGCACTACCCAGTAACCATTCTCACTTGGACCCTCCCCTCTAAGTGCCCGAACTGAATCCCCCACCTAATGCCTTACCCTAACATCCCCCCCCCCCCCTTGGCCCCGTAAGAGCCTAAACCAATCCCCCCACCTAATGCCTAACCCTAACCCCTACCTCTAATGGACTAAACCGAACTTCAGAAATCTGACGCCCAAACTACAGCTAGTTGTAGTCTATGATTGCCTACAACGATGTAGTAGCCAGTAGGCTTCTACCTACATTAGACATCTAACTCATCGATTGGACGCCCGATTCCTCATAATTAACACAGGCATTATACACCTGCCTAGCCCCGCGCCCAGATCCCCTGATCTGCTCTCAAGGGCTCCCAACTTAGGCTCCTATTAAAACACCATATTCTGCGTGGACAGAAAGATTTCTGTCTTCCTTTTTTGCTTACAAGATAATGAAGCCCTTGTCTATATATATATATATATATGTAGAGAGAACAGGGGCGTAACTAGAAAACACTGAGCCCCCCCTGCGCAACTTTGGATGGGGCCCCCTACCTTCCCCCCTTGCTTTTTACACAGGTAAACTGAGAACTGATGTTATTCAATTGGCTAGTGCACATTTGAATGTGTTTTTCCCATGCAGATAAAAACAGACAGCAGTAAAGCACTGGACACATTTTCTCTCTCAATTACATTAGCTTCTGTGATAAAACGTGCATGTTTTCACACATACAGACACACATGGGGCTTGATTCACTATGCGGTGCTAACCTACTTAGCATGTCTAAAGTCTTTAGGCGCGCTAACCAGAGTGCTAAGTAGGTTAGCACCGGTTTTCTCAATCAGATCGCGTGCTAAGTACCGCGCGCAAAGTCCCATAGGCTTTAATGGGCACTTCGCGCGGAGCGCTCCGCGCTCTGTGCAGTGCACGTGTAAAGTTTTACGCGCGTAAAGTTTTGTGCGCGAAAAGCTCGTTTAGACGTGCTAAGGGGGTTTTCACAGGCGTGCTAACAGTTAGCACCGCTTTGTGAATCAAGCCCAAGGTGTGCAGAAAACACATACAGAAACCCGAAAGACGTGTGCTCCCAACCTCAGCTTCTTACACTAACTCTGTCCATCCCTCATGGAGTACAAATGGCTCTGAAGACTTCTCCAGCATCACTACAGTACACAGTACTTTGGGAGCGGTAGATTGGATGGCGGTAGAGCAGCGCTGTACACAAAAGCCTGCTGCACACTGAATAGGGACTATCTACAAATCTTTCTCTAGAAAACTTTGTATGATTCCTTATCAGTGGCTGGGCAGATGCAGTCAATAGAACAATTGTGCAGAGACCAGAAAGTTTTTTCTCTCCGTGCCCTTAGTTTTCAGTCTCTCAGGACAGGGAAAATAAACTTGCCCCCTGTGGCTTCTGGGCCCCACTGCGGTTGCATCCCTTGCAGGGTCTATTGTTACGCCCATGATAGAGATACAGTGGCTTGCAAAAGTATTCGGCCCCCTTGAAGTTTTCCACATTTTGTAACATTACTGCCACAAACATGAATCAATTTTATTGAAATTTCACATGAAAGACCAATGCAAAGTGGTGTACACGTGAGAAGTGGAAGGAAAATCATACATGATTCCAAACATTTTTTACAAATAAATAACTGCAAAGTGGGTTGTGCGTAATTATTCAGCCCCCTTTGGTCTGAGTGCAGTCAGTTGCCCATAGACATTGCCTGATGAGTGCTAATGACTAAATAGCGTGCACCTGTGTGTAATCTAATGTCAGTACAAATACAGCTGCTCTGTGAGGGCCTCAGAGGTTGTCTAAGAGAATATTGGGAGCAACAACACCATGAAGTCCAAAGAACACACAAGACAGGTCAGGGACAAAGTTATTAAGAAATTTAAAGCATGCTTTGGCTACTAAAAGATTTTTTGACTTGTTACTAAATGGAAGGAGTATGGCACAACTGTAAACCTACCAAGACAAGGCCATACACCTAAACTCACAGGTCAAACAAGGAGAGTGCTGATCAGAAATGCAGTCAAGAGGCCCGTGGTGACTCTGGACGAGCTGCAGAGATCTACAGTTTAGGTGGGAGAATCTGTCCATAGGACAACTATTAGTCATGCACTGCACAAAGTTGACCTTTATGGAAGAGTGGCAAGAAGAAAGCCATTGTTAACAGAAAAGCATAAGAAGTCCTGTTTGCAGTTTGCCATAAGCCATGTGGGGGACACAGCAAACATGTGGAAGAAGGTGCTCTGGTCAGATGAGACCAAAATGGAACTTTTAGCCAAAATGCAAAACGCTATGTGTGGCGGAAAACTAACACTGCACATCACTCTGAACACACCATCCCCACTGTCAAATATGATGGTGGCAGCATCATGCTCTGGGGTACTTCTCTTCAGCAGGGACAGGGAAGCTGGTCAGAGTTGATGAGAAGATGGATGGAGCCAAATACAGGGCAATCTTGGAAGAAAACCTCTTGGAGTCTGCAAAAGACTTGAGACAGGGGTCAAGGTTCACCTTCCAGCAGGACAATGACCCTAAACATAAAGCCAGGGCAACAATGGCATGGTTTAAAACAAACCATATCCATGTGTTAGAATGGACCAGTCAAAGTCCAGATCTAAATCCAATTGAGAATTTGTGGCAAGATCTGAAAACTGCTGTTCACAAACGCTGTCCATCTAATCTGACTGAGGTGGAGCTGTTTTGCATGGGCAAGGATTTCAGTCTCTAGATGTGCAAAGCTGGTGGAGACATACCCTAAAAGACTGGCAGCTGTAATTGCAGCAAAAGGTGGTTTTACAAAGTATTGACTCAGGGGGCTGAATAATTACGCACACCCCACTTTGCAGTTATTTATTTGTAAAAAATGTTTGGAATCATGTATGAGCTTCGATCCACTTCTCACATGTACACCACTTTGTATTGGTCTTTCACGTGGAATTCCAATAAAATTGATGCATGTTTGTGGCAGTAATGTGACAAAATGTGGAAAACTTCAAGGGGGCCGAATACTTTTGCAAGCCACTGTATATACACTGCTCAAAAAAAAATAAAGGGAACATAGACATAAGACATCCTAGATTGGATTGAATGAAATATTGTTATTGAATACTTCGTTCTTTACATAGTTAAGTGTGTTGACAACAAAATCACACAAAAATGATCAGTAGAAATCAAATGTGTCTATCCATGGAGGTCTGGATTTGGAGTCACACTCAAAATTGAAAAAAAACACTACAGGCTGATCCAACTTTGATGAAATGTCCTTAAAACAAGACAAAATGAGGCTCAGTAGTGTGTGGCCTCAATGTGCCTGTATGACCTCCCTACACTGCCTGGGCATGGTCCTGATGAGTTTGCGGATGGTCTCCTGAGGGATCTCCTCCCAGACCTGAACTAAAGCATCCACCAACTCCTGGACAGTCTGTAGCCAGCAGTATTTAACCATTTCAGCCGCCCGGACGTGATCATCACGTCCAGGCGGCTGCTCTGCTGCAGTGGAGTGCTTTGGCGCGCTCCCACGCGCGATCACGGCCGTGCCCCATGCCGTTCCCCAGTAGCCCTGAGATCAGTGAATGGGAACATGGTTCCCGTTCACCGATCTAAGTCCCCAGCAGAAAAAACGACAGTCTCTTATCAGAGGCTGCCGTTTTTTTAAAAAAAAAAAGTTTTCCGACCTCCTTATGCTTCTGGGAAACGAGGAGGACATTAACAAAAAGAAAAAACTCAATGTGGCCATCTTGTGGCCAAATAGTAAAACTACATCTACATACATTTTTCAAGACAATTTACACACATAACATTTAAAATTAACTGTTTATTTCCCAACACCAAAAAATTACCCAAATAAAATTTTTAATGGAAAAAAAAATTACAATTAAAAAAAACATAAATAGTTACCTAAGGGTCTGAACTTTTTAAATATGCATGTGAAGGGGGTATACTACGAACATTCTTTAAATTATAAGCTTGTAAATAGTGATGGACACAAAACTGAAAAAATGCACCTTTATTTCCAAATAAAATATTGGCGTACATTGTGATAGGGACAAAATTTAAATGGTGTACTAACTGAGACAAATGGGCAAATAAAATACATAGGTTTTAATTGTGGTAGCATGTATTATTGTAAAGCTATAATGGCTGAAAACTGAGAAATAATGAATTTTTTCCATTTTTTTCTTAATATTACTGTTAAAATGCGTTTATAAAAAAATAATTCTTAGCAAAATGTACCACCCAAAGAAAGCCTAATTAGTAGCGGAAAAAACAAGATATAGATCAATAAATTGTGATAATTAGTGATACAGTTATTAGCAAATGAATGGGAGGTGAAAATTGCTCTGATGCGTAAGGTGAAAAATCCCCACGGGCTGAAATGATTAATCATACATGATTCGCTACAACTATCTGTCAGGTAGTAGGTGTGTATGTGTGCGGGGGAAGGGGGTTTGGGTAAGGTCTGCAAGGGGGTGGGAGGGTGGTTAGGGTTAGGTAGGGGAGTTAGGCACATAGACCAAAGGATTAAGGTTGGGATAAGTACTGGGTGGGGTGTAGTAAAATGATAGAATAATAAAATAAAAGTAAGTAATTTAAATTACCCATATTCTACTATTAACCACGCCCAACTGGTGCACCGCAATACATACTCCCATTATTAAGTACTCTGACCCCTTTCAAGTACCAGCACACATTTAGTGAAAGAGAATAACCAGGGGAGATTTAAAACATTTACTTACTTACAGGTACAGCTGTATTTAAAAAAAAAAAAAGGAATATATAATTGGTATTGCCATTTTTTCGTAGTAATTTAGTGTTCAGCTGTGATCTATGGGTATTCTCCTACTTCAGCATTTCAATGATAATGTAAAGGGGTTCTGTGGATATTTTTTAAAACAAAAACTGACACTTATCTGGGGCTTCTACCAACCCTCAGCAGCTGTCATGTCCCTTGACCTCCTCTACGATCCTCCATTCTCCGCCGCTGGTCACGGTCCAATTATTTGTCTAACTAGACTAATGCAGCTGTTCCTGCGCAGCCGCGCCCATCCTAGCTTGTACTGCCCCTGCGCAGTAAGCTCCCAGAGACACAGAACCCCTTTAATAGTTTAAGCACCAGTATTACTTATTAATTATTTAAGCACCAGTATTACTGCTTAAGAACTTTACTCTTATCATGAGCAAAACTTTTCCAAAACAATGTTGTAAACATCTTCAACACCTAAACAATCTTCACCATTAATTATCGCTGTCAGACTTTATGGATTCCAGTGTTGTAAGTCATCATATCCATCTAATGCAGACTATGGTCAGGACTCACCACTAGCTTGTTATTTTCATTAGCTGAGGTTTTCAGAGTGTTCCTGGCATGTTCTCAGGCTACACTGTGGTCAGCTTTGTGGTGTTACTCAAGGCTGACTTCTGCACAGCAAGCCACTGCCCTGGTCTATGTCAGTGTTTCTGGCTAACAACTGAGGTTCAGTGTGACTCAGCACAGCAAGTACAGAGATGTCACTCTGTTGAAAAGCCAAGAAGTAAACGCTTTCACTATGTGGTGAAGGTGAGGAGGAATAGCGTTCCTGCTGAGGAACAATTGTTTTAGGAACGTCTCATTATGCTAATTATACCCCAAATGCCCGCCCGGATTCCCCATAAACAAATCTCAGAGCCCCATGGCTGGCTACAACTCACAAAGGCTTTCTTTTGTGGCAAATGGACTATTGTCTGTATGCAGGGGTGCTTTGACCTGCAGCCCCAGAGAGACTCTCTGTCTCTGACTCTCTCCTCTTGTTTTCTTTTCCCTCTTTCTTTCTTTCCTCACTCTTTTCTCTCTCTTTGTATCTACCCTTTCTCTCTCTCTCTCTCTACTTCTCTCTTTCTCTATCCCTTTTTTTCCAGGACAAACTGTGGGGCATCTGGAAATGCCTGCCGAGCAGTTGAGCACCGCAGAAAGATGTGGCAACTCCACTCACGTAGCACTCCAGTCCTCTCCGTTCGGCACCCCGTAGTTCCGGCAGGCGTCCTCCGCTCATCTCTTCCTCAAGCCAGCTCGCATCACACGCTGTCAGTAGCTCTGCCCTATCGATTTTGTCACTAACACATGACTCATCAGGGGCACAGGGGCTGTGTGCTTCGGGTCATTCTCATGTTGGAAGACCCAGCCATAACCCATCTTCAATGCTCTGACTGAGGGAAGGAGGTTGTTGATCAAAATTTCACAATACATGGCCCCATTCATCCTCTCCTCAATACAGTGCAGTCGTCCTGTCCCCTTTGCAGAAAAACACCCCCAAAGCATGATGTTACCACCCCCATGCTTCACAGTAGGGATCGTGTTCTTGGGATGCAACTCATCGTTCTTCTTCCTCCAAACACGGCAAGTGAAGTTTGGACCAAAATGTTCTACTTTGGTCTCATCTGACCACATGACTATCTACCATGCCTCCTCTGGATCATCCAGATAGTCATTGGCAAACTTCAGATGGGCCTGGACATGTGATGACTTGAGCAGGGGAACCTTCCGTACAATACATGAATTGAAACCATGGCGGTGTAGTGTTCTACCAACAGTGACGTTTAAAACTGTAGTCCCAGCTCTCTTCATGTCATTTACCAGCTCCTCCCTTTTAGTTCTGGGCTGATTCCTTACCTTTCTTATCATCAGTGATACCCCACGAGGTGATATCTTGCATGGAGCCCCAGTTCAAGGGAGACTGACAGTTGTCTTTAGCCTCTTCCATTTTCTAACTGCTTGGCAATTACCCGTAGCCCTTTACAGCCTTGTGAAGGTCCACAATTTTGTCTTTGGTGTCTTTTGACAGCTCTTTGGTCTTGCCCATGGCAGTAGTTAGAGTATGACTGACTGTGGGGTGAAGAAATGTCTTTAAAGAGCTCATACAGGTGCTACTAATTTACATTAATGAGTAGAGTGGAGTAGAGGTGTACTTTTTAAAGGCAGAGTAAGGCCTCTTTTCCATGGACAGCTGAACTGTGTGCTCAGCAAGTAGTTACCAGGCAGAAGTGAGCAGTCACCAGGCAGCAGCAAGAAGTTACCAGGCAGCAGTGCACAGTTGTGAGAGTTTGAGAGGCATTTCACTGCCAATCAACTGTCTGTGGAAAATAGGCCTAACAGGTCTTTGAGAACCAGAATTTTTGCTAATTGCCAGGTGTTCAAATAAATTATTCTGATTCTGATTGCCAGTAGTCTATGCATTTGCATCAGCACTGGTGTGCCTGCTGTACTTGCAGCTACCCCATGCCTAACTCAACTCCTTTGGCTGTGGCGCTATAGACATAATAACATTATGTCTACGGCAGTGCCTAAATCAAGCGCTACGCAGCTGCAAGCGCACACCGAGATGACCTGACTCATGGCTTCAGGAGCAAATAGAGATAATTTGCATATTCAGGAGTGATGCATCATGGGAAACCTCTGTTGCTCACTTCAAGCTGAATTATCACAAATACATTCTGTTTTAAGGCAAATTACACTGAGATGATAAAGGATCTCCTAAAACACTTTTACACTCAGCTAAGTGTAACTAATCCCCTTCTCGATTGCAATACCATACTAAGTGACTTGTGATTGATTGTAATCATTTTGATTAGTTCAGAAAAAATAGCTATTCCTGCAGCATAAAAACTGCTACTCTTGGTGCATTTCAAAGGTTGGTAGTGCAAGTGAAAGCAAACAATCAACTATTGGTGACAAGGCCATGTTAAAACATCTCACATGCAGGCATATGTTAGGAAATTGAGGTTTTATCAATACCTAGGAGCACAGTGAAGTCTAAAACTAAGAAGTGAGAAAGTGTTTGGCATCCAAACTGGATGAAGGAACTAAACTGGTTAGAGAGTCTACTAGGAGACCTATGGCCACTTCAAAGCAGTCATGGGAATTCATGGCAAAGAGCGATTGTTGTAAGCACGTGATAACTAAAACCCCAATAGATAAACAAATGTGGCTTGTGTAGGAGAGTTGCAAGAATAAGCCACACCTCAAAAAATGCCAATTCAAGTCTTGACTGAGATCTGCTAAAACTCACCTTGAAGGTTCTGGGGCCAAGTCGAAAAAGTTATTATGGCCAGATGAGTCCAAAATCAAATTTGGCATCAACACAAAATGGTATCCTTAGCCAATACAGCCAAAATGGTACCCTGGCCAAATAAAGCCAATACAGCTCACTATCCAAATAATGCCTTACCTATAGTACAGTATAGAGATGGTTGCATCTTGTTGTAGGGGTGTTTCTTTGCAGCAGGGGACTTAGACACTCAACAGGATAGACGGGATAATTAGTGACTAAAACACATCCTAGTCTTCTGTAAAACCTGCTCCTACCTGCAAGAAGGTTGTCAAAGGGAAGTAAGGTAAGTTCACCTTCCAATATGACAATCACCTGACTCACACCGTGGCTGAAGGAGAAACATGTGACTGTCCATATGTGGTCTGTTCAGATTCCAGACTTATCCCCTATTAAACATCGCTAATGAAACAAAATTAAATTCGTATTTTGAAGGGCACAATCAGCTTTTTGTGACATAACTGGTGTCTCAGGAAAGGCAACCTGTATCACCTCGCTCTCCCACATACTCACACTCTATGGAGAGGGGGAAAAAATTACTACTGGGAACTACAATAGCATCCACCAAGGAAAACACCACGGGGACAACAAAATGCTATAATACACGACAAGGGACTCTAGAAAGCTGGTGTACATCATGGGAACACTGGAATATACTGTGATGTGCACTAAAGGCTGCCTGAAACTGAATTTTACTTATACAGAGGATGCAGTAGTCCACCCTGTACACTTGAGGGCACCCTAGGTCTCTGCCTGGAGGGCATGTGCCCAGAAACAGCCCTGGGAACAATAATATAGCCAACACCATTTGTAATGAGTTCCCCCTAAATTGGCCCTAGACTATGATGCATACACTACACAATACATACATAAACATATGACTATGGTAGGGATTAGATTGTGATCCCCTCTGATGGACAGTTAAGTGACAAGACAATATACTCTGTACAGTGCTGAGGAAGATTTCGGTACTATATAAATACTAAATAATAATAATTAGCTTCCCCAACCCTCTGGGGGCAATTTGAAGTCCACAAATAACTCTACCATCGTTTGTTCTACATAAGTGCACTTTGCTGTAATTTCACATTTTCTTAAAATTTAAGCAAAACAAAAGTTTGCCTTTTAAAACAGAAGGTATTTGCAATAATTCAGGTTAGAGTGAGCATTTGATGATGATTTGCATATTTCAGCAGTGATGCATTGTGGGAGACATCATATGCTCACTCCAATCTGAATTATCGCAAATACCTTCTGTTTTAAGAAGGCAAACTTTTGTTTTGTATAGCATTTTAGTAAGAGGGTTTTTTGGCCCTTCGTAGACCCTTACACACTCCTAGGAGTTCTGGTTCACCATGAGCTTGCTGGGTAGCCTGTAACATAAAATGTAACCAAAGTTAAAACTTAAGATTTGCTCATTAACAGAAAAGAGAAATGCCTTCTATGTTATCCCATTTTTACCAGCAGTAGTGTCTCTCTATATATCAATGTTGGGGGCCAGTTGTCTTCCCACCTAGGTTATATTGTTATCCTCATATGCATGCACATTGTTCCTGTTCCTCTTAGTTCTGCTGTTAGAACACATATTGTGAATTTTCTGAAAGAAAAGTTTCATTGAAATGCAGGTAAGGACTCGCGGTAATTACTGGTCATACTTAGGCAGAACAGGATTTTTGAAAGCTCTATATTTTTCCCTTTCATGGTGCTATTTTTTTTTTTTTTATGCATACATCAGTCACTGTTATTGACAAATACAGCTTTGAAAACAGGATATTATTATGTAGATTAGCTTCTCTATGAGAAAATCGAGCCATTTTGACATCAGCACATAGTAATGTAATGTGTATTATTCCAACTGCTACTTTCCTATATGTAAGTGTAATGACTCCCAGGTCTACAATGACAGGCTTTCAAAAGGTTCATTGTTAATCATTTTATTGCCTTGTATATGGCATACTGTAAATCGGATAATTTATTTTAAAAAAAAATTCAGTCTATCATGTATGTGTCAATTCATTTGTATGGCCTAATTGGACAAATATAGGCATCCAGCACCCAACCTAATTGAATCTCTCATTTTCTCACACTTAATGAATTAAGTTCAGATTTGTGGAACAAAAGATTTCTGCTTAGCTTGCCATAAATTTGAACTATTTCAATGATAAATACAGACACATGTAAGTAGGTCTGACAAGTACAAGTTGAAGGTCAAAGCCATCCACAGATACAGCACATTCAACAGAACAAACACTTTTTTTCAACTTCATCTTGTCAGGTATAAAAAGTAATGCCTGATACACACCAAGCAATTTCCCATCAGGTAGACGGTCGAATAGATAGTTTCTGACAGGTCAGATCTGATTTCCGATCGTTTTTCTGATCAATTTTGTATAGAAGTGATCAGAAAATCAATCAGAAAAAACAATTGGAAATCTGATCGAATCTGTCAGATATGATCTATTTGACAATCTAAAATTGCATGGTGTGTACCAGGCATGGGTCTTCTTCCTAATTCTAGGTACACATGATAACATTTTTTGCCAGAATTACTGTCAGATCGATTATTTCCATAAAGTCTGATCTGATTTTCGATTAATTTTCCATAGACGTGAACTGAAAATCAATCAGAAAAGTGATCAAAAATCAGATTGGACCCGTCGGAAATAATCTCTCTGACAGTAAATCTGTCAGAAAATTGTATTGTGTGTACCTAGCATTACAGCACATCCCTGTACCTAAACATTAACATTGTTCATTGTCATTAACGTTCTCAGTCCTACAACTAGGAGTTTACTAGAGTTTGATGAAGGGGCTCTGGTGGCTCCAAAACATCGTCTTATTCTTATAGTGCTATTGATTAAACTAAGTTAGCAGCATCTACGGTGCTATATTTCGTGTACTTTTACCAATAGAGTAAAAGGTGTGGAGTACGAGAGGGTGATCAAAAAATGAAAAGCAGAGGCACGATCCAAGGAGCTGCCTTGTGACTTGGCTTTGAAGGGATCCTATGTCACATTTGTGCGAGATGTCTTGGTGAAAATGGTCAAGTAGTGAGCAATTCTGATTGTCTTTTGTAAAGTAGGTGCTTGAAGTGAGAGGGATATGGAGGCTGTCATATTTATTTCCTTTTATCATTATTGATTTATCAATTGATTTATCAATCAGCATCTCCTGTCTATTTGTTAGCATCTTCTGTGGCGCTGTACAACAGCATACAGGGTATAACAATACAAAATAAATAATACAACAGTTAATAGAAGACAAGAGTTTATAACAGCTAATGCAGTGAGCAAATGAACTACATATTTTTACACAGGGATGGGATGTATGTAACACCCATTACACAGCATTGTGAGACAAAACGGGAAGAGAGCCCTGGCCAAAAGGCCTTACAGGCTAAAGGTTTAAAGTATAGGCCAGTAGGTAAAGGGAAGCTGTATATGGGGTGGTAGAAATGGTGGTCAGTGGAAAAAGTGTCCTAGGTAGGAGCGTATGCTTGCCTGAAGAGGTGAGTTTTCAGATTGTGACTAAAAAGAGTTGTAGCCCTGCTACAAATAGCACAGTTTTTTTATTTTAAAAAGAGTAATTTCTACCCCTGGCCAGCATTAGTTATGAGAAGTAGTGCTGGCACAGGCTGTTTTTACACAGAGCAAGCAGCCAGAACTCAAGATGGCTGTTCTGCTCGCAGACAGGGGGTGGGTGCCAGTTACAGAGGTTGGGGACGCTCCTCCAGCTGAAGCGGCAAGCCCTCTCTGATTTTACCTCAGATTGATACAGGCAGCATGTGGAGAGGAGGCAGACATGAGAGGGGGAGAAACTGAGCTCACAGAGAGAGATATGGCACCCAGCAGCAGAGCGGTGTAATTCACAGATGACACACACAGAGAAGGGGCTGTTAGAGACAGCGCCCGGAGCCAAAAAGGGAGACACCTTATCCACAAATGAGTGAGAGACAGCTCAGCAAGGCCAGAGAGACCGCTTCAGGGAAAAAAATAACCCGATAAGTGAAATCACACCTCACGGAAACGCAGCAAGAAAGTGACAGGAGTTTATTTAAAAAAATATCAGAAATATTCCCTAATAGTAAGAACACAAAAAAATCAGACTCTCAAACCAAGTCAGCTGAAACTGCTTCTTCTAAATCCTCTACAGTGTAGGTGATTGTTCTAATATCAGCTGATATATATACAGTGTGTGTGTGAGACAAAAAAAAAAAAGAAAAAATGTTGTCATAGCAGCACCAGTGTACTGAATATTGTTTTTTTTTGTTTGTGAACCAAAGACTGTGTGTTTTCTTTTCTACTTGGCACAACAGAGCTGATCAGTGAGAGAAGTTGTGTGTGCACTCCCTTGTTCTGCTTATAAGCCTGTGTTTGAATGCAATTGATCTGCACATTGGCTGTGTCTAGGCCTCAAGAATAAACCCCAGTGTGACTCTGCTTAAAAGCCTGCCTGGTATGAGTGAAAAAGACACTTGCCTGCCAATATTTTTGGAGTGTTAATTTTCTGTGAGGAGAAAAGAGAATAACACATTAGGAAAGAAATTTATCAATTCATGTAGAGCCTATCCTTTAAGAAGTGGAGATTTGGGCACAGCAGTGAATTTGCAATGAACAAGCCATCAATCAATAGTAAGTGTAAAGGCCGAAACACTCGCTAGAATAAAGTTGCCTGAAGAGGTCATACAGGCTAACTACGCCTCTGTACAGTCTCGGGTCCCGACCCCCATTGGGCGACATCCATCTAGCAGGTGTACGGGCCTTTAGTGTTTATGCAAGCAAACTAGTGATAGAGGCCACCAAAAGACTCATGATTGCTCTGAAGGAGCTTCAAGTATCATTGGCCAAGACTGGAGACACTATTTATACAACATCTATGGCATCGACATTTCACTAGTCACAGCTTTGTGAAAGACTGGCAAACAGAATGCCACTGTTAATGAAATTCAAATTACATTTTTTTCCTATAGCTTGCAAGATCACTCATGGGAGACTATGAAGTCAGTTGGAAGAACATGGTCTGCTGAGAGTAAAATATAGATATTTGCCATCCAATTAAAGACCATGTTTGCTATAAGCCAAGTACTGCACATTATCATAAACACATCATCCCGAACATTAAGCAGGGTGGTGGCAGCATCATGTTTCGGGAATGCTTCTTTCCAGCTTGGAATGAAAGAAGAAGGAATTGATACAGAAAAACATAAATAGAAAACCCTGATGTCTTACAGTCATTAGCCAAAAACTACTCCGAATGGCTTATAAAAAAAATATCAATGCTCTCTAGAAGAGCCAGATCATCCATAAGACAATTTAGGCTGGTGCCTAGGGCCTAATGGTTGTCCAGGGGCCTGGCTGGCACCTTTTCTGATTCTCATTACCTATTTTACCTTATAAAAAAGCCATGGGGGCCACAAAGGGGAGGCACATTTGCTATCTTGCCTAGGGCCACATTTCAGGATAATCCTTTACTACCCTGAAGTGGAAGTCCACGTTTCAGTCCAAGAGAACTTCTTTTTGGACCTGTGAAAAGGCTGTTTGCTTAAAGCAATACTTTGTAGCACCCTGAAGCAAAATATACTGTACTGTATATGAGGGTGGGAGGCAGTTTACATCCTATCAGCAGCTCTGAGAGGCTATTCTGACATCCTGCAAAGAAATTCAAGCAGAAACTCTCAAAAAACTCACAAGTTCAATGGATGCAAGAATTTTGAAGCTGTTATCAAATAAGGGGGTCCTATGTTAATACATAACTTGACCTGTTAAGATGTTTTTGATTGAACTACTTTTTGATTGTAGTAAAGATGACCTAAAGCTGCAAATTCAACAAATTACCATTTTCAGATCTTTACAGCCTATACAATGTTTTAAAACTCTGTTGTGTGTAATAATTTGAAACAGTGCATTAAGTTTTTTTATTTTTGAAAAAAAAACATTATCATCAGGAGGTTTGTTCAGTAGTATTTGAATTATGCTCTAATAGTTGATGTCTAAACGATGATGCTGAATGCTACTTGCTTACAAATAGGCATGCGGACATCTGTAAGCAAAAATCTGTATCCCCCCGGAAATACCCCAATAGCGCATAATTGAGACTTAGACATTTTAGGCCAATCAGAAGACTCAGAAGCATTAGGCCAATTAGAGAATGCAGAAGCTTACGGCGGTTACTGATCGGAAATGCGGATTCCACCTAATAGCGTATGTCTGCAAAAAATAGCGTTTTAAAATTTATTTTTACAATTCACTAACTTTATTGAAAAAAAAAATCAATTTGTAGAAATCGGTAATCAGAAATTCCGATTTCTGTGGATTTCTGTGGAAATTGGTAAAGACATTTAGTGGAAAGTAGAAATCTGTCAGAATTGGAAATCGGCACTAACTACTGATAAATACATCCCTACTGACAAATACTGAGAAAAACAGAGTTAAAAGGGGTGGGTACTTCCACAATTAGTTATTTTGTGTGTTTTCTGTTTGTGCTTTGACATGGAAAAGTGTATTTCATTTTCTGCTGTTCAGTCAGTGTACACAAAAAGCTATTTAGCTGTTAAGTGATCTTTTATGAAAATATCTGTAGCATATGATAATAATAATCATCATCATCATCATAATACTATTGATAATAATAATAATACATAATTAAAACTATTATGTAAGTAATAAATAATAGCATTTGAATTCCTCATTGAACTCCAGAAGGGAAGTCCTTGCTTAAGCTTTTTATTCTATGCATTTTGCTTTGTTATCAAGAACAAAGTAAATCTATTTACGATAAATGGTATGTTATGATGTGCCCTCCAGTTATTATTTAATGTAATTGAAGATAGAATTAGTTCAGAAGCAATACATGGGTGTGGTAAAACAGCTTTCAGTGTGTTGTTTATTGTGTGATTGAAAAGCATTGACGTCGTCAACCATCTTAACAGAAAGTCTTAGGCAGGAAAATTATAGTTACAAACCACTGATTTTTCTGGATAGAAAGATCTCTATGTTCTCCCTCAAGGACAAACAGATAGCACAGATACTGGCTCCTTACTGTCGTAGTGTACAATATGGACTCTTGCAGAGACAGAGTCATGTCCTTGAGTTTCAGGACAACGGCAGGCAGAGTATGGACCATTCCTGAAGAGTCTAAGTATTGCCTGGTCTCCACCAGAGAGACTAGAGGTGGTGGCCATATCTATCTGCAAAGTGGCAACAAACCACATTTTACTACACGTTCTCCTGACTTCCCCACAGGAGACGTTTTTACACCTCATCAATAAAATGCATTTTCAACCCTGAGAATATTTAAAAAAAAAAAGCATTTGAAATAAGCAGTACCAAATGAATATTTATCACATTTTTTGTCAGGAGGTAAAAAGTTATGTTGTATATAAGATGAGACACAATCTTATTAGAGAAGTGTCCCTCAGTCAGTGACAGTCCAGAGTTAGGCCTGGAACCCACTAGCAGTACATTACTAAGCCATTTCTAAGCGCTTGCGGTTTGAAAAGCTCTTGCTAATGTAATGCTATGGGTGTGATCCCACTAGAGGGATGTGATTTAAATAAAAATCCCCAATAGCATTACATTAGCAAGAGCTTTACAAATCACTAGCGATTAGAAATGGATGCTAGTGGGTTTGAGCCCTTAAAGGAATCGTCAGGCAAAAAAAATGAGTTTCACCAGGGGCGTAACTAGGTCCCACCGAGCCCCCTGCAGAAATTCTGAGTGCCCCACGGGCCCGCTCGGGGCCATTTTGGGGGCTGGAGGGGTCGCAGCATGAGGGTAAAGCCATGCTGCACTTTGGTGGGTAGGGGGACGGTCCTCCCCCCCCCATCCCTAACCTCGGGCTCTCCCCTCTGTGCTCCCCTCCAGCATCAATACAATTGTGTATGCAGGAGGCGGGGCAGCGGCAGATACATACCTTCCGTGCGCTCCAGCGTGGATGTTCCTCTCTCTCTAGCCTCTGACGTGACTTCCTGTATAAACAGGAAGTCGTGTCAGACACTAGAGGGAGAAACGTCCACGCTGGAGCGCATGGAAGGTATGTATCTGACACTTTGGCCTATATGCAATTGCCTTTTTCACCTGAGTTTTCTCCTAGGAGATTATTTTTCATCTTTGATTTTAACCACTTCCGGATTCTCGGTGCGTATATATACGCCTATGAATCCTGAAGCGTATTCCATGGGTTCCATGTCAGTTCACGGAGGGTGTCTCCGTGAACACCCTGCGAGCCGATCGGCGGCTCGCAGGGTAAATGTAAACACACGGGAAGACCTTCCCCAGTGTTTACATGTATACGGCGCTGCTGCAGCAGCGCCGTAGAGGAGATCGGCGATCCCCGGCCTCTGATTGGCCGGGGATCGCCGGCATCTGATAGGCTAAAGCCTATCCCATCAGGCGCAGGACGGAAATCCGTCCTGCGCCGCTCACAGGGGGAGGGAGAGGGAGGGAAGGAGGCCAGGAAGCGCTGCGGAGGGGGGCTTTGAAGAGCCCCCCCCCCGCGCAAGTACAAGCAGCCGGCGGCGATCAGATCCCCCCAGCAGGACATCCCCCTAGTGGGGAAAAAAGGGGGGAAGTCTGATCGGCCTGGCTGCTATCTGATCTGTGCTGTGGGCTGGAGAGCCCACGCAGCACAGATCAGCACAAAATTTCATGGTATGGAAGTGGTTAAATAACTTTCCAGCACTTTTCAACTAAAAAAGTACCAAAAAGTTGGTGAAAAAGTACTATCAAAATTATTTTGAACATATTCTTGCCTTCTGGGGGCTTAAACGGCATTTTATGGACAAGTTTAAAATTATCACCTAGGAGAAAACTCAAGTGAAAAAGTGAATTGCATATGGCCCCTTGTGAGAAAAAACTAAAAAAATCAATTTCCGCTTACTTGTGACAAAAAATAAAATCTTCTATGAACTCACCATACCCCTCGCGGAATACCTTGGGGTGTCTTCTTACCAAAATGGGGTCACTTGTGGGGTTCCTATACTTCCCTGGCATTTTAGGGGCCCTAAACCGCAAGGAGTAGCCTGGAAAACAAATGAGTAAAATTGACCTGTGAAATCCTGATTGTACTGTGGGACCCTTTGCACAGCTAGGCTGCAAAAAAGTGTCACACATGTGGTATCGCCATACTAAGTAGTAAAATGTGTTGTAGGGTGTCTTTTCACACATACCCATGCTGGGTGGGAGAAATATTTCTGTAAATGTACAATTTAGTGTAAAAAAAAAATGGAAATAGTTGTCCTTTACAGAGATATTTCTCCCATCCGGTATAGGTATGTGTAAAAAGACACCCCAAACCACATTATACTACTTCTCCTGAGTACAGCGATACCACATGTGTGACACTTTTTTGCAGCCTAGCTGTGCAAAGGGGCCCAAAGTCCAATGAGCATCTTTAGGCTTTACAGGGGTGCTTACAATTAGGCACCCCCCAAAATGCCAGGACAGTGAACACACCCCACAAATGACCCCATTTTGGAAAGTAGACACTTCAAGGTATTCAGAGAGCCTTTAGGCTTTGCAGCGGTGCTCCCAATTTAGCCCCCCACAAAATGCCAGGGCAGTACAAGCATCCCACAAGTGACCCAATTTTGGAAAGTAGACACCCCAAGGTATTCACTGAGGGGCATGGTGAGTCCGTGGCAGATTTTACTTTTTTTTTGTCACAAGTTAACAGAAATGGAAACACTTATTTTATTTTTTGTCACAAAGCGTCATTTTCCGCTAACTTGTGCCAAAAAATAAAATCTGTTATGAACTTACCATGCCCCTCAGCAAATACCTGCAAATACCTACCTATTGGATTTTTTTTATCAAAGACATGCAGCACAATAAATTTGGACAAAAACTTGTATAGAATTGTTACTTTTTTTGAAAAATGTTACCACAGAAAGTTGAAAATATTTTTTTGACAAAATTCCTGTCTTTTTTTATGAATATAATAAAAACTAAAAATCGCAGCAGCAATCAAATAGCACCAAAAGAAAGCTGTGTTAGTGAGAAGAAAAGGAGGTAAAATTAGTTTCGGTGGTAAGTTGTATGACCGAGCAATAAAACGTTATAGCTGCAGTGGTCTGAATTGTAAAAAATGGCCTGATCTTTAGGGGGATTAGCACTGCAGTCCTCAGGTGGTTAAGTTAAGGAGTGATTTCTAAAGTTAAGGTTTCAATCCTTAAAATAACAACAGAATTTTAAAGCTAAAGGCAAGATGTTAATTCACAGAGAAAAATGCAAGTGTAAAGTGTGTGAAGAATTATTACCTGGTCTGAGCTGTCATTAAAGCGGATCCGAGCTGAAAAACTAGCTATAACAAGTAACTTGTCTACATATCTTATCTAAAATTTAGATAGTTTACACAGCAAATCTAGCTGCAAACAGCTTCTACAGAATATGATTATTTCTTCCTGTGATACAATGACAGCGGCCATGTTCTGTTTGTAAACATTACACACAGGCAAGCTGATCTGCATCTCCAGCCCTCAGCCTGTGAAAACCTGATTCCTCCTCCTCCCTCCTCCCCTCTGCCTCTGAAATCTCTGGCTAGTAACACCTCCCCCTCCTCCTGCCCAGACTAAGCTCCCATGAGCCCTTGCTACTGTCTGAAATGCCAAGGCACTCTGAAAAGCTGTGGGTGAGGCTTGTTTAGTTTATAGGGAATTAGAGTATTAGAGAATTAGAGTTTCTGCATGTGAGAACAACTTCAGAGGTGATAACTTAAGGACTGGAGTGAGAAGACAACACTCTCACTGTGAGAGCTTATCACTACATGTTAAGAAACCAAGCTTCTTAGTGAATTAACACTTAAAATTCAATCGATGTGTGACTCGAACGCCGATCGATGTGTGGTGATGATAAGTTTTCACTCTCTTGTCTTATTATCACCACCATAATCTTAGTAAATTGTGGCCATTTTACAAATTAGCAGATGAACCAATGGAAAAATGAAGGTCAAACAATATCTTCAAAGTAAGATCATTCCCCCAAAAAATGTTTTGAAAGTTCAAACAAAAAATGGTGCAATCCAATTTTTAGCCAGCAATTCATCCTTTGTATTGATGACCTAAAGGATGGCCTCAAATGGCACTTAGTTAAATATGTGAATGTGGGAAGAAAATCCATCAATTCCAGCACTGCAAGACCATGTGCTAGGTGTCTTACCCTGCCAATCGTCTTAGCTTTGCGATTAGCGGTTTTTTACAAGTTTAGTCACTTTAGTTAAAACAACGTAATTTTACTGCATGGATTAAAAAAAGTCTGTGATGACCATACTCACTTAGATTACTGTGATAAGCTACTAGATTCCACCATGTGCTTTTGACCTAAAGCCTTAAAGAGACACTGAAGCGAAAAAAAAAAAATGATACAGTGAATTGGTTGTGTACTATGAATAATTACTAGAAGATTAGCAGCAAAGAAAATATTCTCATACATTTATTTTCAGGTATATAGTGTTTTTCTAACATTGCATCATTCTATAATATGTGCAGATTACACAACACTCAGCATTCAAAATGAGTCTTTCAGAGCAGTCTGTGAAGTAATGACCTCTCCTCTAGCAGAGGAAAAGTAAATAGTCCAGGAACAGTTGAGATAATAAAAGTCAGATAACAGCCCTCTCCACCACTAACTTAGTCAGAGAGCTTAATGGCTTGTTTGCATAGAGATAACAACTGGAGTTTCTCAACTCTTCCTGTACTGGAAACAATTACACTGATGTATCTGATCTTAATGTTTTATGTCTTAGCTGTGCTACACATACAAATCATAATATCATCATTTTTTTCTCGCTTCAGTGTCTCTTTAAGTTCGCCTCCTAGTCCTAGGCCCATATGCAATTAACGTTTTCTCCTGATTTTTCCCACAGGAGATAATTTCTCATCCTCCATTTAAAACAATTATGTTGAGGGTATGAACACACTAGGCAGAATCGCATATGCAATCAATATAATGTTGCGCCTATTCAGACAGCAGCAGTAACTGTAAAGGGATCCCACTTCCTCAAAATGTATAAGAGCATAAACAAACAGGCTGCGCTTGTCAAATGGAATAACAATTCTTTAATGTAGTTGTAAATTATACAACCTAAAATGGACAGTGTCCCAGATGGTATAAAATAGTATAAATATAAAAGTATAAATATAAAAGTGTAGGGATAAAAATAAATAATAAATGGCAATGGGTTAGAGTAGCTCAATGGCACTAAATAGCTGAAGCAAGGTGCTCGCTCTGAGGGGTGTATAGGATAATCTCAGCAATGCTCTCCTGGATGGTAAGGAACTGTGGCTGATATTCCTGATGGCTGGCTAGATTGGATAGGTTTCCCACTGAATACTTATGCTTGGGAAACCTATCCAATCTAGCCAGCCATCAGGAATATCAGCCACAGTTCCTTACCATCCAGGAGAGCATTGCTGAGATTATCCTATACACCCCTCAGAGCGAGCACCTTGCTTCAGCTATTTAGTGCCATTGAGCTACTCTAACCCATTGCCATTTATTATTTATTTTTATCCCTACACTTTTATATTTATACTTTTATATTTATACTATTTTATACCATCTGGGACACTGTCCATTTTAGGTTGTATAATTTACAACTACATTAAAGAATTGTTATTCCATTTGACAAGCGCAGCCTGTTTGTTTAGAATCGCATATGCGTTTTCCACTATGTGCTATGGAAAACGCATATGCGATTCTGCCTAGTGTGTTCCTACCCTCAGTATTTTCTTACTTGTTGGTGGTTTAAAAGGCATTTTATTGACAAGTTTTTAAATATAACGTAGGAGAAAACTCAGGAGAAAAAGTTAATTGCATATGGGCCCTTTATGCATAAGATGTCAATATGTATGTATATAATTTTTGCATTGCATATTTGTACTATGTACAGCCTCAAAAACAGACAAAAACACCAAACCTCTCCTCTAACAAGGGTTATAAAGGATGCTGCATGTCATTTGGAAATATGTAAACATAATAATTAAGAGAAAAAAAAGAAATTTAAAAATATTACATTTGGAGCATAAGCATGCCATGAAGTGAAATGTTAACACTTTTATTTTACTTTTTTAATAGCATTATTGTTATTCATTTTTATTAGTAGTATTTTTATTATTGTTAATAATATGTATTATTATTATCATCATCATCATTATTATTATTATTATTATTATTATTATTATTATTATTATTATTATTATTATTATTATTATCAATTAATTAATAATTGTTGTGTAGTTTTTCTCCAGTCGGACTCAACACACTAGAAAGTAGGGGTGATAAAAAATATGAAATTTTTTCCGAGTTGATGCACATTGATGCACATTTTTAAATACCAGCAAACATTATGCAAATTTTTTTAAACCTGGGTTTAAACTGATTGGTCTATTCTCAAACTGCATACATTTGCATAAAAAATTGCATAATTTCAGAAGAATTTGCATCTCACTGATCATCCCTACTAGAAAGCTGCAGCCACTTAGGGCATGCCCATTGCCCAGTAGGCCACCCTGGAGCATTAGGGAATCTTACACAAGGACTACCTACTGAATAGCTACTGGTTTCATCCAGGGTTCGAACCCTGGTCTCTTATGTCAAAAGTGAGATCTTTAACCACCTAACTTAAAGTTGGATATATCTGTCCAGTTTGAGCCGCTTGAAATCAATCTAGATGCTTATATGCATCCAGTGTTGCTGTGGTGGGTGAACACACATGCGTACACTCCCACTGCTCATTCGCACCTGGATTTACATGCCGCCGATTAGTGAAGGGGAACACGAGTTCTGGAGCCAATCAAAGTGCCTGTGAAAGAATGAACATGCCTGGAAACACAAGTCATGTTGATTCATAAAAGTGAAAGTGATAAGTGTAGTTAAAAATATTGAACACTTCCTGGTAACTTCCAGGACAGTGTATAGGGCCATCTAGTGGCCAATAAGCAAAATTAAAGTAGCTACCAAAGAAAAGCACATGTTAAAAAATGGTGATAGTTTAAAAAATTACATAAATAGTTACCTTAGGGTCTAAACTTTTTAAATATGCACAAAACAGAATTGTTTTTCTCTTTTTTTCCTTGTATTTCTCTATAAAATGCATAGAAAATAAAGTAATAATAAAAAACAAGTATACCCCCCCCCCCCAAAAAAAAGAATAGTTATTGGCAAATGAAAGGGAGGAGCTCTGATAGGGGAGATTGCTTTCGTCCTTGAGGTGAAAACAGCCCGCGGGCTGAAGTGGTTAAAGTAAACCTGAATTGAAAGTAAACTTATGAGATAATTAATTGTATGTGTTTTACTAATGTAAAATGGAAAGAACACAAGTAGCATAGAACTCATAGAGTCTCACACTTTTATTTTCAGTTTAAGGGATTCATTTTTAAGACTGAATTCTAAACATTAGCAATTAGGGATACTCATTCATATTCCATGAGATTGAAAATTCCGCATTTCCGAATTTAAGAATTTCCAATCTGAACTTCGAAAATGGAAATCCCATTCCTGTGGAAATCCAATCTACCTAATTTTAGCCCAATCGCAGAACTTAGAAGCATTGGACCAATCAGAGAATGCAGAATTTTTCAGCAAAAATCAGATTACAGCACTAATTTTAGACCAATCACAAGACTGGGATACTACAGAGGATCCCTGAGTCTTGTGATTGGCCTAAACTTTCTGTGGTGTTCCAATAACTGCTGTAAAATTATGCATTCTCTGAATGGTCCAATACTTCTGAATCAACTCGGAAGTATATAGCCAGTCAGAAAATGCAAAAAATTACAAAAAAATACACCTCGGAAATCGGAAAATCGGAAATCGTCATTTCCGACCATCCCCAGCAGCAATGACAGTCTGATGTAAATGTTGTTATGATAAGCTGAAAAACAAGCAGAAGGGACTCATGATGTCACATGTTACAAATATCACGCATAGAGCAAACTTTGTGTAATATTTTCAAAAGATCATGCTAGAAAAAAGTCTGATCGTTATATTTATAAAACTGTTGTTCTAAATAGATCACCATTTTTAATGTGTGCAGATTTTTATTGGATGATTGGCACCTTTTCATCTCTTCAGAATAAAAAGCTATCACACATCAGTTCCTTCATTTTGACACATTGAAAGTGAAGAAAATAAAATACAAAAAGAGGCATTTTTATTTTTATAATAAGCTTAATTAGAGCCTTTACATTACCCATAATTCTTTGCGTGACCCTTGAAGTAATAAACAACTTTTCCGTAACTTTTTATTTCATTCTTGAGGGGATTAGGCTGCTACAGTGTGTAAATTCTGTTATTTTAGCTTGTAAAATCGATTTCTCTGACTTCAGTCAGGATTCTTTTTTTGCTTTCTGCCATTGGTACAGCAAATAACCTGAGGAGAGAGGTATGGATGAGGGAGTCCCTGTTAGCAACAGGATGCCACGTATTCAAAGATTTTTTTTTCCTTGGTGGCCTGTCTGATGATACGATCGTACAGCTTTATTAGCTTTTATGTAAATAAATTCAGGAACATTTGGAGATAATCCAAGACAACTTGAAGGTGCTGATAAGTCCTAACAAAGCATTATCTACATTGGGAAAACTGCTTGCAGTTCTGCACTTTTTAGACCATTCTTTGACCCAGTTGATTCCCAAATGAATCATTGGTATTAATCGACCTTCCTTTTTTGCATGTACATCAAAAAAAGGGTGCCCGGAAATGTTGGCGCCCAGAAAAGCTGATAGAAGAATATTGGCCGTTATGCTGGTTTTATTACTGAGGTGGAGAAAAGCCACATTTGTTCCAATGTTTAAAGACTCTCGTTGTAAAACAACACAATTATACAGACATTGGACCCTATTCAAATAACTTTTCTCCTGGATTTTCTCCCAGGAGACAGTTTTTCATCATATTTACAAAACAACTTTTAGACAATTACCGTATGCACTTGGATATAAGTCGACCTCATGTATAAGTCGATCCCAAAATTTGACCTCCGTAATTTTTAATTTTTAATGTAACCCCCAGATTTTTTTTTAAAATACTCAAGTATACTGTGCGTCGATCCAGAAAAGTTAATGGCTGCAAATGGTGACTATGAGGGTTATTGGCTCTGCACTTGGGGACCAGGAGTGGTTAATATCTGTATTGCAGCTATTAACCCCTCCTGGTCCCCAAGTGAAGACATTAACAACTCCTGGTCTCCAATTAAAGCAAGCACCTGACCAGTATTGATCCCCTGTGCCCTGTGTTGCTGCAGCTACCTGCTGAGTGCCTTAAGTGATCCCTGGTGCCCTGTATTGCTACAGTTGTGTACTCCCTGTTGTGTGTCTCCTGATCCTTTGTCCCGTATCAGTGCATCGTATATACTGTCAGATTTTGCAACTGACAGCAAAATATCAAAGGCAACTTTTTCTCACATGCCCAATTTGAAAATCCTGATCAATCCCCCCGCGGCTCCCACCTTTCTCCCCCGACTCCTCCCCCTCACTGTGTTATGTATGCAGATTGATGCAGCGGAGCGGGCATACGTTACCTAGTCCACTATTGGATGCTGTGTCCTCTGGTCTCCTTATCTCCTCATCACTCATGCCAGTGTGCGAACAATAGCCTCTCTCTGGCTCCCAGTATCATGTGACACTGGGAGTCTCATGACACCAGGAGCTGGAGAGGCGTTATTGTATGCTCACTGGCATGAGCAAAGAGGAGAACAGAGGACACAGTGCCCCACAGTGGACTAGGTAAGGTATGTCCACTACACTGCATCACACTGCATACATGACACACAAGGGAAGGGGAGGGGAGAGGCAGGAGATGGGGAGAGAGAGGCAGGCACCCTGGTGGCCGGGGGGGGGGGGGTGTTACTAGGAGTAGGAGGGAGAGCAAGAGAGCAGGGTTTCACTGCAGTATAATTAGGAAAAAGAGGTGCCCTGACCCCGGCTATCAGTTAGGAAATGTAGGTCTGAGTGATTTGAACACAAAGTGACCCTACATTTTCTTGGCTTATAGCCGAGTGTATGCGGTAACAATTAATAAAAAGTGCTAAAAAACTTGGTAAACAGTAAAATCAAATTTAATTATATTTCCTTGTTTGCCAGAGGGATTAAAACATATTTTGTTAATAAGGTGTGAAAACATCTCTTGTGAGAAAACTGTTAACTGAATAGGGCCCAATGGATATAAAAGTGTTGGTGGGTAGTGTTGGTGTTGAATTCAGGATCCTGCGTTTGGGAAATGCAAATTATGCTGAACTTCAGCACCCACGCTAATGGACAAGGTCATGGGAGGGTCACTCAAGCCTCGCTTCACATGATTCTGATACTTCCTCCTTCCTGCTTGGAAGGAGGAAGCATGAGAGTCACGTAAGGCACAACGTGGACTGCAACCCTATTACACTGTCTACTAGCTTGGGTGCTGAAGTGCGTTGTTTGGCATAATTTGGGTTTTCCAAATGCAGGATCCTGAATTCAAACACCAACATTGGTGAGCTTGTCTACTGAATTTACGGTCTTCTGTTATTGGACATGTCTCCGCCTCTTTCTAATGACATGGCCCAGTAATGTTGCACTGAGCAGGTATCTCCAGGCACTGCTGTGGATTGTGTGTCTACACTCTCCAGTCATACCCTACTGTCCTTTAACCTATTGGGGACCGCCGCAGGTTGAATCAACGTCCGGCAGGGGGTTGTACAGTTCAGACCGGACGTTGATTCAACGTCCGCGCTAAAGAACCGCTCCCGACGCGATTGTGCGCACCCGGAGGGGGAGATTAAGCTGTCATATGACAGCTGGCATCTCCCCTCAGTGATCAGCAGCCATCGCGTATGGCTGCTGATCACGTGATCACTACGATCGCCATCGGATCATAGTGATCACTTTGACAGCGGCGGCGGCAGGGGGAAAAGAAGAGGATCCACTCACCTCCCTGCCGTTCCAGCGACGATCGGCGCCCCCCTCTGCTCTGGCCGGTATCTCTGCTTCGTCTGACATCAGGGCCGGGTCCCGGCTTGATGACGTCATGAAGCCGCGACCCGACCTGAGCATCATTTGGAGCGGAGATACCGGCCGGAGAAGAAGGGGGCTACTGAGGCTCATCGCTGGAGCCTGGAAGGTAAGTGATGGCTGCTGCGCACAGGGGGGACACTTGGCCACACAGGGGGGAGACAGTACAGCCAGCCACAGACGGGATCCGGCCGCCCGACCCCCCCAAACGCGCGCACCCCCCTCAACCGCAAAATGCCCTGGTCCCTAAGGGGGGACTAGGCGGCCGGTCCCGAAGTGGTTAAGAAACAGGGTTTATACACAAAAGTTGAAGAGAAATCGAGAGCCCAATATGGTGTAGTATGTCAAAATTGATTGGATAAATGAAACAGTGAGATGGTAATACTCACAAACACGGGTTACCACCTAGGTAATCACTCATTAGGCAAGTGAGGAGATTAGACCTGTCCTCACTCAGGATTAAGAAGTCGCTCTCTGTAGATAGGAAGAAAGGGGGTAGATCACCCCTCCACCTGGGGTGGACTCAAATATATTGGTAGGTGAACAGAGGCGCCAGAAGGATAAAAGTACATAACATTTTTAAAAAATTGCTGGGAGGAAGTGGTGGACTTGCCTCCATTAAAGCAGACACCAAGGACTGTAAATATAAAGATATACACATTTATTGAAAATACCCCAAAGATGCAACGCGTTTCGCGGGCACAGCCCACTTCTTCAGGCAATAAGCAGGGGATAAACAACAGCAATTCAGTTATAGCAAGCAGAGCACCTCAGAGGTGTTTATCCCCTACTTATTGCCTGAAGAAGTGGGCTGTGCCCGCGAAACGCGTTGCATCTTTGGGGTATTTTCAATAAATGTGTATATCTATATATTTACAGTCCTTGGTGTCTGCTTTAACGGAGGCAAGTCCACCACTTCCTCCCAGCAATTTTTTAAAAATTTTATGTACTTTTATCCTTCTGGCGCCTCTGTTCACCTACCAATATATAGGGTTTATACACAGTTTTAACCACTTGCCGACCGCGCACTCATACCGCGCGTCGGCAAAGTGGCAGCTGCAGGACCAGCGACGCAGTACTGCGTCGCCAGCTGCAGGCTGATTAATCAGGAAGCAGCCGCTCACGCGAGCGGCTGCTTCCTGTCAATTCACGGCGGGGGGCTCCGTGAATAGCCTGCGGGCCGCCGATGGCGGCTCGCAGGCTAAATGTAAACACAAGCGGAAATAATCCGCTTTGTTTACATTGTACGTCGCTGCTGCGCAGCAGCGTCGTAAGGCAGATCGGCGATCCCCGGCCAATCAGCGGCCGGGGATCGCCGCCATGTGACAGGGGACAGCCTGTCACTGGCTGCACAGGACGGATAGCGTCCTGTGCAGCCCCGATCCCCAGAGGAGACAGATAGGAGAGGGAGGGGGAGAATGTCGCCGCGGAGGGGGGCTTTGAGGTGCCTCCCCCGCAACACCCATCAGGCAGGAGCGATCAGACCCCCCCAGCACATCATCCCCCTAGTGGGGAAAAAAGGGGGGCGATCTGGTCGCTCTGCCTGCACCCTGATCTGTGCTGGGGGCTGCACAGCCCACCCAGCACAGATCACCTAAAACAGCGCTGGTCCTTAAGGGGGGGGGGGGTAAAGGGTGGGTCCTCAAGTGGTTAAACAAGTTTTGTGCTACAAAAGTAGTTGGCAGATGTTTCCAGCATGCTGTAATAATGAAGCATTTGACTACCTGAGGACCAGTTTAATTTGGAAAGTTAAGTTCCATTTTATGCAATATAATTTCAGACACAAAGGAAAATCCGATGCTAAAGTTCTTATTTTGTAATATAAAGAAACACTGTGTTCTAGCTGGATGAGACGCTAAACCTTGTTTAATATCTTATTTTGTGCTCAGATTAAGACACAGCTAGTAGTTTCTCCTGTTTTGTGGTTAATGTTCAATGTATCATTCGTAAAACTTTACTAATGGGGCTTTTCCATTTCAATGGAGACTTTCTAATTGTTCCAGTGAGTAATCCTAACTAAATGTCTTCAGGAACACAGTGTAATTTCCTAATTAAAGCGGATGGATACTCTGTCACCTGGTCTATTCATATTATGTAACAGCCAATGTAATAGTTTGGGATACAGAGTCATTCAAGAAACAGGCCTTTAGATTAAAGGCAGGCATTCAAATACACAGCTAATATACTGTACATATAGTATATATGAAATTATGACTTGTATTAAACCCACCTAAAAGTATATGGGCACCACTAAGGCTGGCACCTCCTCTAAGATGTCTGTGTATTCTATTCCTGTCTAGAGTATTATCCAGTGTGTACTGTATATGTGCATTGATGTAATTTTGTATCATTGCATGTCACACGGAGGAGGAAGACTGCCATCCTGTTGGATACTATCTGCCCTGCCTTTGCACTAAAGCATAAAGTGGAGGCGGGTCATGTGCAAGAGGGGGTGGGCTAAAGCAATACACTGGGGATTGTAAGGAACGTGTCTAACTTGAATTAAAGATTTCCATGGCAATGTGAAGAGTAGGAAGCAGAAGTAAGAAGAGTAGGTCCATAGCAGGTAGCCATACCTTTTTG
This sequence comes from Hyperolius riggenbachi, assembly GCF_040937935.1. Classification (NCBI taxonomy): domain Eukaryota; kingdom Metazoa; phylum Chordata; class Amphibia; order Anura; family Hyperoliidae; genus Hyperolius; species Hyperolius riggenbachi. Next base: position 99,058,819 of record NC_090647.1, read on the forward strand.
ATGTAAACATACCCCCTTCAAGAGAACCTGTACTGAGTAAAATTATTTAAAATAAACACATGAGGTAACTTCAAATGAACATTACATAGTTACTTTGCCATCAGTTCCTCTCAGAAGCTCACCATTTTCTTCTTACAGTGATCCCTTCCAGTTCTGACAACATTTTGTCAGAACTGAAATAGATCAGTTGTTGTCAGCTATATATCAGTTGCTGTCAGTTACAGCTGAGAGGAGAACTGATGTGTCCATGTTTCCCTACGGCTCAAGTGGGCGATGTTACAGTTTAACAGTGTGCTGACCAAGAAGCTGTTATGGGGTAATGGCTATTTTCAAAATGGAGGACGGAGAATTCCATTGATCACAGTGGACAAACAGGACGCAGGAGAGGAAAAAGAGATTGAGGAGTAGACTACACAGGAGGTAAGTATGACTTGTGTATGTTAATTTTGAGACTTTTAATGTTCAGTTCAGGTTTTCTTTCAACATCGGTGTTCTATTTTGAATATCAATAAGCAACATTACCAATACCTGTACTTTTACACTCCTAAAATACTTTTATAGGGAGTTAACTTTGTTTTTAACGGTTTGTCTATGTCTACATTTTGTATTGTAATATGTTTTATTGAAAGAGTGTATCCCTTTAAATATTGTGAATTCATTCCAGGTTGGAGGGGGTTTCTCCACCTGTGCTCAGTGTAATTGCAACTATGACTAGGGGCAGATTACAAGCCTGATACGCATCAGTTGTTTCTGTGGATGTCTTCGTATCCTGTACCTGTCTGATGAAAATAAAGTTGTTGGTTTTAGTACTTATCTGAGTATTGTGGATCTTCTTCGTTCTAAAAATGTTTTAACTCTATCCAACTAGTTTAGTGTTAAAAATAACTGTGTCATATGGTCGGCACTGTGACTTAATTTTTATTGTTTTACTTGAAAGCAAATAGACTGTTCACGTACACCTCTACATACCCACACTACCTGTACATCAACCAAAACCATTGTTTGTTATAGACTTGGGAGAAAATGTGGAGCAAATACAAGTTTCCCCCAACCCCAGTGGCCTGCACCAAACCACAAATGTAATACAGTTGAAATTGGATATGTTTTGGCTTCTCTTTTCCTAGACCTGGGGGGGGGGGGGGGGGGGGGGTTTGGCATTAAGTGGCCTTTGCATCAACAAAAAATCCTGTGACACCCCAGTGACACCCCAGTGGAATTTAAAAAAGGCCAAAGCTTTTATTAAAATAATACATCAGATTTCCACAACATGATCAAACAACATATCTCTTTCTTGAAGTTAGACAAGGTTAGTACATTATCAAAATAATACCTCAAATATCATTCAGGTCCATGACAATGCCCCCAAATGCTTTAATCACAACAAACCTCCGTACCAGCCACTGCTCTCCTTAGCTCGGTGAGTACACCAACTTCTTCCAAAAGACAGGACGTTAGCCCCGCCACTGCCATAATCAATCCAACTGGCATTGTCAGGGACCTCCCCCATTGCTGTGACAAGTTAATATATATCGCACTCACCAACTTTGCATATCCAAAGGGAGGGTGGGCGAGGGTGGGCCGGGCAATCCTCTATCCTATTAAAAAGGAAGCCCCTCACCCACTCCTCTGTTTTTACTGAGACTTGGATGGCCTATGCCCGCCTTCCCTTAACACCTTTTACCTTAGGTGACCTATCCCCTCCCAGGTCATGGCTCCCGTTGCCTAGCAATGCCCAGCTCTGGGAGCTCACTTACACTTTCCATAGTAGAGACAGGGCTGCATTACCCAGTGATTCTAGGAAAGTTGTGCCCCTGTGCTCCATCTCCTGCTTCTGGAACTGAATCTTCTCCCTGTTCCTGCCACGAAATTAGCTTTAAGTCTTCCACAGTCTCACAGGGAAAGTCCTTCAGCAGCATCAGAACAGCAACATTTAGATTTCTCCTGCTACAGGATGTACTGCAAGGTCCGTTGGCGGTGTCAGAGTCAACACAAATTACAGGAAACCCACACAGATATAGGGAGAACATACAAACTCCCTGCAGATAGTGCCTTCTGGCTGCCAATACACCACTGTGCTGCAAATTACATGGATTATTTTAAAAATTAGAAATTTCTCCATAGTGTGTCTCATCAACTCATTTAATATCAGGGTCAAGGCTGGATTTACCATAAGGCAAAGTAGGCACGTGCCTGCAGGTGCCTGATGTTGGAAAGGTAGCTCACTCCCTTTTCCAATGCCTTCTTCCTCCCTTGCCTATGCGCAGAGTCCCGAGCAGAGTGCAAATGAGAGGGGGTTGTAAACCTTTATAATTTTTTATTATGACAATGGAAACAGCATCTATTCCATCTGTTTGCCCCTGAGGACACAGAGACCTTTCCATATAATAAAATCAGCAGTTTGTGATTTTTTTACCCCCTTGCTTAAGATTTCTGAAAATGTAAAGATGGCTGACGACATGAATACTTTTCAGCTACACAATATAAAACATACTGAAAGGGAGTTTTACAACATCCAGATAATATTAGTGAACTGATTCCTGGATTGCATATAGTAAGGCAAGGGCACATTATGACATATGTAGATAATGGTTTTTTTCTGCTCTCCTTGATATAAAAGAAAAAATGCATAACATAGAAAGCTTCGCCAAGGACTTTCCATATTGGAATTCATTGAGGAATATAAATGTTCTCATTCACAACACATACAGCTGTTATCTAAAACTGCACAAAGTCTTGTGTGATATTGGAGATGTATTCCTCGGTAATACGCAGTCTCCTCAATTTAATACTAAATTACAGGATCAGTAATGGCAAAATCTTTCCTTCCCTATTCCTGCAGCTGTTAGCACGTAATTTACTGACCCCCAAAGTCAACAAGGATGTTCCTTCACTATACTGTATTAGAGATGGCCCGAACGGTTGGCCGGCGAACGGTTCCAGGCGAATTTCGGTGGTTCACGTTTGCCCACGAACGTGAACTTTATGGCGGTTCGATTCGCCTCCTATACTACATCATTTGGGTCAACTTTGACCCTCTACATCACAGTCAGCAGGCACATTGTAGCCAATCAGGCTACACTCCCTCCTGGAGCCACTCCCCCCCTCCTTATAAAAGGCAGGCAGCATCAGGCATTAGACTCACTGGTGTGCCTGCATTAATTAGAGCAGGGAAAGCTGCTGCAGACTCTCATAGGGAAAGCTTAGTTAGGCTCTTGTAGGCTTCTTAGCTTGCTCTTTGCTGATTCTTACTGCGAAAAAAGCACCCCACAACAGCTCTTTTCAGAGCTAATCTTGTTCTTGTGATCCAATTTTTTTTTTGTGTGTGTGTCCCACTGACACTTGTGTTGCATAGATAGCCTTGGTAATTCCTACTGTGTGTGCCACTGCCAGCCAGGCCCAGCACATTCAGTGACTACCTGTGTGTGTAACAGGTGCACATATGCATATACCTACCTGTTGCTCACTTCAGTGCACCCACCTACCTACGTGAGCGCACGCAGTGTCACTGTGCCTGTCTGGTACCTGTCTGTGTGTGGCAGGTGCACATTGTAATACCCATCACTGCATATACCTACCTGACAGTCACTGTTGTTCTATAATTGACCTACCACAGCCCGGCGACCATATGAGCTTGAAAACTGCCACGGCCTGCACTCTGGCCATGGTGCGCACCAGTCCAGCATGGTTGTCACTATACAAAAAGCTGTTTGCGGTGCGTTACACAGTGATTTTGCGTGTCAGTGTTAAGCAGTACTCTAATTACACTCCCTGATTGATGTATACACATGTAAGATGTTTTAAAGCACTTTAGACCTCCAGTTTAGCATGCAATGTGATTTCTGCCCTTAAAACACTGCTTTGCGTCAAATCCTGATTTTTCCCCAGGACTTTTGGCGTCTATCCCACTCATCCATGCACAAACTCAGATGTTAGACCCCTTGAAACATCTTTTCCATCACTTTTGTGGCCAGAATTAATGTTTCTAGTTTTCAAAGTTCTCCTCCCCATTGAAGTCTATTGCGGTCTGAACCGAAAATCGGAGGTTCAGGCCATCTCTATACTGTATATCATCAGGTGCACAGGAAAAGAGCATTCCGCTACACCAAGGCTGGGTATAAAACTTTGCTTCAACTTTATTTGCACATCAGTAGACACATACAAAGGCTGACGCGTATCGGAACTCTAAAAGGCTCCTTAATCATGGCTATGATTAAGGAGCCTTTTGGAGCTCCGATACGCGTCAGCCTTTGTATGTTTCTACTGATGTGCAAATAAAGTAGAAGCAAAGTTTTATACCCAGCCTTGGTGTAGCGGAATGCTCCTTTCCTGTGCACATGTTCTGAGATCCTGGCTTCTGCTCCCTTGGTTTGTGCAGCGGTGGTGCCAGCGTTTCCTCCATCCTTGTTGCTGTATATCATCAGGCTTGCAATTTCTAACGGTGCCTAACAAACAGTAGAGTATTGTATTGTGTTAGCCATCAGTTAAACGACAATTATCATGAAAAATTGTACATTTTAAAATACATACATAAAAGGGTATCGGGCACAGCACCGCCATAGACTTTAATTGAAAGTATTGGCAAGCCGGTGCCAAAAGGGAAATTCGGCACCAGGCAACACCCTACTATTATAGTTTTTTGCAGTGGGGAGGAGGGTTTCTCTGGTTTTAAGCTGGTGAAGGATAATTTCGGTGCCACTCCCAGGCAGCACCTTATAATTATCATTTTTCACTGTTTTTTCCATATATTTTTGCAGGGGGATGGTTAGAGTTGGGTGTCAGGAAGGGGGTATCTGCTGGGGGGGGGGGGGGCAGTTAGGATTAGGTGTTGGGAAGGGGGTTTGTGCTGGGGGGATAGTTAGTGTTAGGTGTCAGGAAGGGGGTATGTGCTGGGGGTGCAGTTAGGGTTAGGTGTTTGGAAGGGGGTTTGTGCAGGGGGACAGTTAGTGTTAGGTGTCAGGAAGGGGGTATGTGTGTGTGGGGGGGGGGGGTTAGGGATAGGCACCACCAGAGGGGGTCTTAGGGTTAGGCACCACCAGAAGGGGTCTTAGGGTTAGGCACCACCAGGGGGCGTCATAGGGTTAGGCACCACCAGAGGGGGTCTGAGGGTTAGGCACCACCAGAGGGGGTCTCATGATTAGGCACCAACAGAGGGGGTCTCACGATTAGGCACCACCAGAGGGGGTCTGAGGGTTAGGCACCACCAGAGGGGGTCTCACGATTAGGCACCACCAGAGGGGGTCTTAGGGTTAGGCACCACCAGAGGGGGTCTGAGGGTTAGGCACTACCAGAGGGGGTCTCAGGGTTAGGCACCACCAGGAGGCATGCTTGGTTTCCATGCATTTTACATTTTACATTTTTTTATGATAGGGCTCCTTTCAGGCAGAACATTTTAAATTAGGATGATATCAAGTACTGCCTAACTTTAAAACTCAAAGAGTATGTTTTCAGTAAATAGTAATATAAGTGCAGAAACTTTTAACAAGAGGAGGCTAGTTTTTAAATAAAAAAAAAATCATACTTATTACGCATAGCCATTTATTTATTGTATTTATAAAGCGCCAACATATTACGCAGAGCTTTAAAGTATTATATTTTCAAAAGTGACTATTCATTCACTATATAACAGCATACAGCATTTCATTTCATTTTGGTGTTGTGTAAAATACAATCCTCCTTATAAAATGCATAGTAGCATTGTCTGTTAAGTAACTTCAGGCCTTTTTCACACTGTGAACTGGCATTTTGATGCAGTGCGATAGAATGATCACATCACATCGCCAAAACAAGCCTTCCCAGATACCTGCGCTAATGCACGGTAATGGGATTCAGATATGCTAATGAGAGAGCCTACAAAGAAGGTTCTCTAGCACTCACTTCCTGTGGCGGAAATATGAATTGCATAGAAGCGCATTGAAAAAATTTGCTTCCGCGCATGCGCATCATAATATGAACGCCAAACATTTTAAAATCTCTGTGTCGTCATAGACTTGCATGACTTCCGGCTCACCACACGTCACTGCGCATGTTAAACGGTAACGCACTGATGCTTTTGCATCTGCCACCAATCTGATTGCGTGCAGTGGGTGCAGGGCAAAAGAGAAGCATTTATTTGTCTTGGCTTTGCAGAGTCAAAGATAGAAGTACCATTGGCTCAGCTGTGATGTGCATATACATTGTGTGCTTGCATATCAAGACTTGCTCGCCTAGCAGGTCAAAAAAAAATGTTGCTTGTCTTGCAAAGCTCTCTTAAAGTTACTTGCAATCCAAGACTTTACTGTAAAATCATTTTTGTTTTATTTGATACCTTTAGTAATTGCTTTATCTTTATCCTTATGTTTCATTATTAATGTTTGCTGCATGTGCACCCATATGATTCATTACTCCTCTCATCATGCATTTGTGGGTTGGCCACACACCTATAGGTCTCACCTCTGGTGAAGATGAATAGTTACAGTATACAGTTATATACAGGTAGTCCCCGGTTAACGAACGAGATAGGGACTGTAGGTTCGTTCATAACCTGAATCTGTTCTTAAAGAAAACCTGAACTGAAAATTAAAAGTCAGAATAACCATACACAGGTTATACTTGCCTCCCGTGTAGTCGCCTCCTCAATCTCTTTCTCCACTCCTGTGTCCCATTTGTCCACTGTGATCAATGAAATTCTCCGTTCTGCCATTTTGAAAATGGCCATTACCCCATAACAGCTTCCTGGTCAGCACACTGTAACATTGCCCACTTGAGTCATAGGGAAACATGGACATTACCTTGCACATTCAGTTGTCCTCTCAGCTATAACTGACAGCAACTGATATATAACTGACAGCAACTGATATATTTTAGTTCTGACAAAATGTCAGAACTGGAATGGATCATTGTCATTTGTCAGAAGAAAATGGTGAGCTTCTGAGAGGAACTGATGGCAAGGTAACTATATAATGTTCATTTGAAGTTACCTCATGTGTTTATTTTAAATAATTTTACTCAGGACAGGTTTCCTTTAAGTCAGAACAATGTGCCATCTCTGTCCACTGTACCCCCCTGTGCTTCCAGTGTCCCCCTCTGTGTCACCTCTGCCCTTTGTACCTGCTTATACAAGTTTAAAAGGCATTTTTTCTTTGAATTTTGTTCCCATGGAAACAGGCTCGGACTGATCCACTGAACCACTGATTTTTCCATCGGTGGGCCCCGGCCGCCCTGCCTCCTGGAGGCCCCAGGGCTGAGAAGGAAACGGAGACCAGCAGTGGCACGCAGAGCTTTCGATCTGATGCTGGTAAGTGATTCCTGCTCGCTGCCGCTGCTAGGTGCAATTCTGGAGGGAGGGGGGGCACGGAAGGGGGGGCCCTAGGTGAGGGAGGGGGAAGGCTTCCCCCCCTCCCCGCTGCTCTGTGCCAGCTTCCCCCCCTTCCAAGCTGGGGGGAACTTAGACCTGGCTCTACTACCTACCTAACTGGGGATACCTGTGACCTGCTTACCTAAACTGGGGGGGGGCTCCAGGTGAGAGAGGGGGGGAAGCTTCCCCCCCTCCCCGCCGCTCTGTGCATGCTGCCCCCCCTTCCAGCTTGGGGGCCCCCACTAACTGGGGACCTGCCTTTGTGGGGATATCTGCCGCCAATCTAATTGCAATTTGTGGGGAAATCTGCCGCCAATCTGATTACATTTTGTGGGGATATCTGCTGCCAATCTAATTGCATTTTGTGGGGACATCTGCCGCCAATCTAATTGCATTTTGTGGGGATATCTGCTGCTAATCTAATTGCAATTTCTGGGGATATCTGCTGCCAATCTAACTGCATTTTGTGGGGAAATCTGCAGCCAATCTAATTGCATTTTGTTGGGATATCTGCCACCAGTCTGATTGTATTTTGTTGGGAAATCTACCGCTAATCTGATTGCATTTTGTGGGGAAATCTTCTGCCAATCTGATTGCATTTTGTGGGGATATCTGCTGCTAATCTAATTGCAGGGGATTAATCTAATTTGTGGGGATCAGGGATGCTCGGATACCCCTTTTTATTATTCGAGTTAGGTCGCATTCGAATAGTAAATTATTCGAGTTCGGTCGAATATTCGAGCCGAATATTTTTTACTATTCGATTCGACCTCGAAATTCGAGCTTACTATTCGAGTCGGTATTCGAGCTCATTATTCGAGCTGACTATTCGAATTGGCCTTAAATAGCTTCCAACACTAGTTTTGGGGGTGAATGATGCAAGAAACATCTTTTTTTCCAAGTAACAACAGCACGTGATTATGTGGGGATGTTCCTTTAAAAAAAAAAAAAAGGTGGAAGGAGAAGTTGTGTCCAAAATTCTGTTCAGTACTGTATACTTCTTCTTCTTCTTCTTCTTCTTCTATATCATCTTCTTCTTCTTCTATATCTTCTTCTTCTATATCTTCTTCTTCTATATCTCCTTCTCCTTCTCCTTCTTCTTCTTCATCTTCTTTTTCTATATCTTCTTTTTCTATATCTTCTTCTTTTTATTATTTTTCTATTTCTTCTTCTTCTTTTTCTATATCTTCTTATTATTATTATTTTTCTATTTCTTCTTCTTCTTCTTTTTCTATATCTTCTTCTTCTTCTCCTTCTTCTTCTTCTTCTTCTTCTTTTTCTATATCTTCTTCTTCTTCTATATTGTCTTCTTCTTCTTCACTTATTTCTCTTCTATATTTTTTTTTTAAAGAAATGCAGCTATTTTTGAGCGTAATAAATAGCTGGTGGCGCATGATGGAAGCGTCATTGTATGTGCTCCCTGGCAGTGGAAACACACAGACAGCAGGAGGTAAATTCAGCAGCAGCAGCAGGAGGAGGATGATTGTGTGGCAGCAGGCAGTCAATGAGGCAGGCAGCGAGACATAATAGGCTGTGGTACCTAGCGGTGGCACCAGCCCATAAATACACAGCATGAGGTTCCAGACAGCGGTCGTGAAGCCCACATCGTGTCCAATATACAACTGGGACAACACAGTTTTCAACCCGGACACCTCTAAAAATAATATCACAAAGTATTAAAAAGTATATATTTTTTTTTCTTCGTTTTTTTAAAGAAATGCAGCTATTTTGGAGCGTAATAAATAGCTGGTGGCGCATGGTGGAAGAGCCATTGTATGTGCTCCCTGGCAGTGGAAACACACAGACAGCAGGAGGTAAATTCAGAAGCAGCAGCAGGAGGAGGATGATTGTGTGGCAGCAGGCAGTCAATGAGGCAGGCAGCGAGACATAATAGGCTGTGGTACCTAGCGGTGGTACCAGGCCGTAAATACACAGCATGAGGTTCCAGACAGCGGTCGTGAAGCCCACATCGTGTCCAATACACAACTGGGACAACACAGTTTTCAACCCGGGCACCTCAGAAAAATTAAACCTTTTTTTTTTTTTTTTTTTTTTTACAGCAAATTACACATATAGCTATTGTTGGACGTAATAGCTGGTGGCAGAGTGGCAGCAGAAGGTAAATCTGTGTACCCTGGCAGTGGGAAACACAGACAGTCAGCAGCAGCAGCAGGAGGAATGGAGGAGTAGTGTGAGTGTGGCAGCAGGTAGGCAGCGTGACATAATAGCCCTGGTACCTAGCGGTGATACCAGGGCTGTAAATAAAAACAACAGGAGGTCCCAGACAGCGGTCGTGCAGCCCACATCGTGTCCAATACACAACTGGGACAACACAGTTTTCAACCCGGGCACCTCAGAAAAATTAAACCTTTTTTTTTTAATTTTTTTTTTTTTTTTTTTTACAGCAAATTACACATATAGCTATTGTTGGACGTAATAGCTGGTGGCAGAGTGGCAGCAGAAGGTAAATCTGTGTACCCTGGCAGTGGGAAACACAGACAGACAGCAGAAGCAGCAGGAGGAATGGAGGAGTAGTGTGAGTGTGGCAGCAGGTAGGCAGCGTGACATAATAGCCCTGGTACCTAGCGGTGATACCAGGGCTGCAAATAAACACAACAGGAGGTCCCAGACAGCGGTCGTGCAGCCCACATCATGTCCAATACACAACTGGGACAACACAGTTTTCAACCCGGGCACCTCAGAAAAATTAAACCTTTTTTTCTTAATGTTTTTTTTTTTTTTTTTTTTTACAGCAAATTACACATATAGCTATTGTTGGACGTAATAGCTGGTGGCAGAGTGGCAGCAGAAGGTAAATCTGTGTACCCTGGCAGTGGGAAACACAGACAGACAGCAGAAGGGCAGTACACAGCAGCCCACTGTAGGTGTAAAATGTGTGGCTACAGGCGACGTAATAGTCAAACTGAACCAGGCTGGCTTAGTAGTGAGCAGGAGCCAGGAGGTGGTAAGGCATATTAACGATGGTTCCGGCAGCCAGTTAATGTCCCCCTCTCGCCGACAACAGGGGCCAGGAACTCGCCTTCCACCCACGCCTGGTTCATCTTGAGAAACGTCAGTCTGTCCACAGACTTGTGAGACAGACTTGAGCGTTTCTTGGTGACCACGCCACCAGCTGCACTGAAGCAGCGCTCGGACAGGACGCTGGAAGGGGGACAGGACAGCACTTCCAGGGTGTACTACGCCAGCTCGCTCCAGATCTCCAGGCGCTTGACACAATACTCCATGGGATCAACAGGGGCATCGCTGTCAAGCCTGCTGTAGGACCCCATGTAGTCAGCCACCATGCGGATCAGGCACTGGCTGTGACCGGAGGAGGATGCTGCTGCATAAACCTCCTCTCTAGTCACTGCTGGAGCCTCTACAGTCCTGTAGAGCTTGTTGCTGAGAGACAGCAGGTCTGTGGGGCGCTTGCTGCTGGATGCAGGCACCTGCTGCTGCCTCTGTGCTGGCTGGACAGTGGGGGAGGAAGGCTGGGGGAAGGCTTCCTCCAAGCGCTCAACAAGGGCCTGCTGCAAGCTCCTTATTTGTTGCGCTGGGTCTCCTCCTGTAGGAGGCAGGAACGGGCTCAACTTCCCCTTGAGGCGCGGGTCCAACATCATGCTGATCCAGATGTCCTCCCTCTGCTTCATCTGGATCACCCTGGGGTCCCTGCGCAGGCATGTCAGCATGTGCGCTGCCATTGGGAAGAGGCGGGCCACGTGTGCTGGCACATCGACGGCAGTGCTGTCCTCATCCTCCTCCTCTGCCGCCTCATCCTCTTTCCACCCCTGCACCAACTCAGCTGCACTGTGCTGATCCCCCTCATCAGCAGCAAGGTCAGGGACCTCCACCACCAAGTCCTCCTCCTCCCCCTCAGAGGTGGACTGTGCAGCTGCATGCCGCTCCTGCTGGGCCAAGGCTGCCGCTCCCTGTTCCAGCAAAGCATCGAGGGCCCTGTTCAGCAGACAAACCAGGGGCGCCCACTCGCACACCATAGCATGGTCCCTGCTCACCATGTTGGTGGCCTGCAGAAAGGGAGCCAGCACTAAGCACACCTGCTGCATGTGCCCCCAGTCGTCATCGGGGACGATGGACGGGATGTTGCTGGTCTTGTCCCTTTTCTGAGCGGCGGACACAGTGGCCAGGGCAAGGTACTGGTTGACAGCATGCTTCTGTTCAACCAGACGCTCCAACATCGCCAGGGTGGAGTTCCAGCGAGTTGGAACGTCAAGGATCAGCCGATGGCGTGGCAGCTCCAGCTCCTTTTGCACGTCTTCCAGGCTCGCAGAGGCTGCAGGCGAGCGCCGGAAGTGACGCACAACATTCCTTGCCGTTTCCAGCAGTTCGCACATCCCCTGGTAGTGTTGGGCGAACATCTAGATGTTCGGGTTCGGGCCGAACAGGCCGAACATGGCCGCGATGTTCGGGTGTTCGACCCGAACTCCGAACATAATGGAAGTCAATGGGGACCCGAACTTTTGTGCTTTGTAAAGCCTCCTTATATGCTACATACCCCAAATTTACAGGGTATGTGCACCTTGGGAGTGGGTACAAGAGGAAAAAAAAATTTAGCAAAAAGAGCTTATAGTTTTTGAGAAAATCGATTTTAAAGTTTCAAAGGGAAAACTGTCTTTTAAATGCGGGAAATGTCTGTTTTCTTTGCACAGGTAACATGCTTTTTGTCGGCATGCAGTCATAAATGTAATACATATAAGAGGTTCCAGGAAAAGGGACCGGTAATGCTAACCCAGCAGCAGCACACGTGATGGAACAGGAGGAGGGTGGCGCAGGAGGAGAAGGCCACGCTTTGAGACACAACAACCCAGGCCTTGCATGAGGACAAGAAGCGTGCGGATAGCATGCTTTGTACCACCATGCAGTCATAAATGTAATAAAGATAAGTGGTTCAATAAACAGGGACCACGCGGCAACGCTAACCCAGCAGCAGCACACGTGATGGAACAGGAGGAGGCGCAGGAGGAGAAGGCCACGCTTTGTGAGACACAACAACCCAGGCCTTGCATGAGGACAAAAAGCGTGCGGATAGCATGCTTTGTACCGCCATGTAGTCATAAATGTAATAAAGATAAGAGGTTCAATAAACAGGGACCACGCGGCAACGCTAACCCAGCAGCAGCAGCAGCAGCAGCACACGTGATGGAACAGGAGGAGGCGCAGGAGGAGAAGGCCACGCTTTGTGAGACACAACAACCCAGGCCTTGCATGAGGACAAAAAGCGTGCGGATAGCATGCTTTGTACCGCCATGTAGTCATAAATGTAATAAAGATAAGAGGTTCAATAAACAGTGACCACGCGGCAACGGTAACCCAGCAGCAGCAGCAGCACACGTGATGGAACAGGAGGAGGCGCAGGAGGAGAAGGCCACGCTTTGTGAGACACAACAACCCAGGCCTTGCATGAGGACAAAAAGCGTGCGGATAGCATGCTTTGTACCGCCATGTAGTCATAAATGTAATAAAGATAAGAGGTTCAATAAACAGGGACCACGCGGCAACGGTAACCCAGCAGCAGCAGCAGCAGCAGCAGCACACGTGATGGAACAGGAGGAGGCGCAGGAGGAGAAGGCCACGCTTTGTGAGACACAACAACCCAGGCCTTGCATGAGGACAAAAAGCGTGCGGATAGCATGCTTTGTACCGCCATGTAGTCATAAATGTAATAAAGATAAGAGGTTCAATAAACAGGGACCACGCGGCAACGGTAACCCAGCAGCAGCAGCAGCAGCAGCAGCACACGTGATGGAACAGGAGGAGGCGCAGGAGGAGAAGGCCACGCTTTGTGAGACACAACAACCCAGGCCTTGCATGAGGACAAAAAGCGTGCGGATAGCATGCTTTGTACCGCCATGTAGTCATAAATGTAATAAAGATAAGAGGTTCAATAAACAGGGACCACGCGGCAACGGTAACCCAGCAGCAGCAGCAGCAGCACACGTGATGGAACAGGAGGAGGCGCAGGAGGAGAAGGCCACGCTTTGTGAGACACAACAACCCAGGCCTTGCATGAGGACAAAAAGCGTGCGGATAGCATGCTTTGTACCGCCATGTAGTCATAAATGTAATAAAGATAAGAGGTTCAATAAACAGGGACCACGCGGCAACGGTAACCCAGCAGCAGCAGCAGCACACGTGATGGAACAGGAGGAGGCGCAGGAGGAGAAGGCCACGCTTTGTGAGACACAACAACCCAGGCCTTGCATGAGGACAAAAAGCGTGCGGATATAGCAGCAATGCTTTTTGCCGCCATGCAGTCATAAATGTAATACAGATGAGAGGTTCAATAAACAGGGACCGGAAACGCTAAACCATCCCAGATGTTCATCGGTCATGTTACTTGGTTGGGGTCCAGGAGTGTTGCGTAGTCGTTTCCAATCCAGGATTGATTCATTTTAATTTGAGTCAGACGGTCTGCATTTTCTGTGGAGAGGCGGATACGCCGATCTGTGATGATGCCTCCGGCAGCACTGAAACAGCGTTCCGACATAACGCTGGCTGCCGGGCAAGCCAGCACCTCTATTGCGTACATTGCCAGTTCGTGCCAGGTGTCTAGCTTCATGCCCGGTTTCAGGTCCAGCGGTGCCAGCCACAAATCCGTCTGTTCCTTTATTCCCCTCCAAATTTCCTCCCCTGTGTGCTGCTTATCCCCAAGGCAGATCAGCTTCAGCAACGCTTGCTGACGCATGCCAACAGCTGTGCTGCACTGCTTCCACGATCCTACTGCTGCTGGTGCTGGGTTAGCATTTCCGGATGAGGTACAGCTTTGAGATGCGTTGGAGGAGAAGGAGTCAGAGAGGTAGGTGCTGCTGTTGTTATCCAGCTGTTTGCGGCGTGGGCAACACCCGCGCCGTAGCAGGTGAGGAATCGCTGCCAGGCTCCACAAGGTTCACCCAGTGCGCGGTAAGGGAGATGTATCGACCCTGGCCGAACGCACTCGTCCAGGTGTCAGTGGTGAGGTGAACCTTGCAGGCAACGGCATTCTTCAAGCTTCGGGTTATTTAGCTGACCACGTGCTCATGCAACTCAGGCACTGCAGAGCGCGCAAAGTGGTAGCGGCTGGGAACCACGTAACGTGGGATGGCCACTGACATCATGCCCTTGAAGCTGTTTGTCTCCACCACTCGATATGGCAGCATTTCGCAGGCCAGAAGCTTGGCTATGCTGGCTGGCTGTTACTGCCACGGCCCGGGGGTCATTTGCTGGCAATTTCCTCTTGTGCTCAAACATCTCAGAAACAGACAACTCAACCGTAGCGCTGCACACCGAAGGGCTGTTGGTTGTTGTGTTTGATGAACACTGGGAGACCTCAAGAGCACTAGTCCGGAAAGTGACAGTGTCAGCATCGTCTGATGTTTGTGAATGTTGTGAACCACGCAATGGCTGGGCTACTGCTGCTGCTGAGGCGGGTCTGGTGGTGAGTCTGGTGAACCCAAGGGAGGCAGTGTTGCTGGTGGTACCCTGTCCTGCCGCGTTTGCCCACAGAGTGGGATGTTTGGATAGAATGTGGCGGCTCATGCTGGTGGTGGAGAGGTTGTTAATACTTTTCCCCCTGCTCAGGCGGGTCTTGCACACCTTGCAAATCGCCATGGTAACATCCTCAGTGCAGTCTTCAAAGAAAGCCCAGACTTTAACTGGCTGAGGACTCGGACCTCGTGCGTGATGTGCTGGTGCTGCTTAACCCACTGCTGGACGCTTGAGAGGTCATCCAAGTAATTATCTGGTCCTGTTCTTTTGGATCTGTGAGGGTTGTTGTCCTGGACAACATGGGCAGTATTGAGTGGGTTTTCTTGGGTGCTCCCCTGTGGCCTGTACGTGAACCGTCAGGGGAAACACCTCTTCCCTTGCCCCTCCCTCTTTCACCGGATTTCTTCCTCATTTCACTTATCCTTAAAGTACACGCTGACTGGCAGCAGTACAGTGGCAGTACAGAAATGCTATACAGTGGTGGGTGAGCGGTGTACCACTATTGTCAGCAGTGACACAGAGCACAATGCTATACAGTGGCGGGTGAGCGGTGTACTACTGTTCCCAGCAGACACAGAGTGGAAGTAAACACAATGCTATATAGTGTGGCTGAGCCGTGTACACAGAGTGGCATTAAACACAATGCTATATAGTCTGCTATATAGTCACCCCGAACAGGGTGATGTTCTGCAGAACCCGAACAGTGGCAAACACTGTTCGCCCAACACTACTGGGAGGGAACGCAGATTTTAGTACCTAAACACACGATACAACATGTTTTCCGGGGTCGGACTCTGAGGCACATACAGATGGTCCCGATCATCATCCTCATCATACAACTCTTCTCCTGAGTCTGACCCACCCACCACCTCTGCCACCCCAACATCCCCAGACACAGACCCCTCATCGTCCTCAACATTAACTTGGGATGCTGGCCTGAGCCAGACCTCCTCCTCCACATCAGGCCCCATCATCTCCTCAATGGCAGCCCTCATTAATCGCTCTGGCGACGGACTGATGGACACAACGTTCTCCTCCGGGGAGGGCTGCTGCTGACCACTGGCTGCTGGGGTGGATGTTATAGCTTGCGTGGGGCGTTGGCTGTTGCTGTTGTTGGGAGTGCTGCTCACAGCGGAGGTCTCTGGGGAACTCATGTTGAGCTCATATAGTGGTTGACGGTGAGTGGAGTATTACTGATCCCAGCAATATACACACTGACTGGCAGAGTACGCAATGCTATATAGTGTGGCTGAGCGGTGTACACAGAGTGGCAGTAAACACAATGCTATATAGTCTGGCTGAGCGAGCGGTGTACTACTGTTCCCAGCAGAATCAGAGTGGCAGTAAACAATGGTATATAGTCTGGCTGAGCGGTGTACATAGAGTGTCAGTAAACAATGGTATATAGTCTGGCTGAGCGAGCGGTGTACTACTGTTCCCAGCAGAATCAGAGTGGCAGTAAACAATGGTATATAGTCTGGCTGAGCGGTGTACATAGAGTGTCAGTAAACAATGGTATATAGTCTGGCTGAGCGAGCGGTGTACTACTGTTCCCAGCAGAATCAGAGTGGCAGTAAACAATGGTATATAGTCTGGCTGAGCGGTGTACACAGAGTGTCAGTAAACAATGGTATATAGTCTGGCTGAGCGGTGTACACACAATGCTATATAGTCTGCTATATAGTGTCAGTAAACAATGGTATATAGTCTGGCTGAGCGGTGTACACAGAGTGTCAGTAAACAATGGTATATAGTCTGGCTGAGCGAGCGGTGTACTACTGTTCCCAGCAGAATCAGAGTGGCAGTAAACAATGGTATATAGTCTGGCTGAGCGGTGTACACAGAGTGTCAGTAAACAATGGTATATAGTGTGGCTGAGTGGTGTACACAGAGTGTCAGTAAACAATGGTATATAGTCTGGCTGAGCGGTGTACACAGAGTGGCAGTAAACACAATGCTATATACTCTGGCTGAGCGAGCGGTGTACTACTGTTCCCAGCAGACACAGAACAGTAAACAGAATGCTATATAGTGTGGCTGAGCGAGCGGTGTACCACTATTCCCAGCAGACACAGAACAGTGAACAGAATGCTATATAGTGTGGCTGAGCGAGCGGTGTACCACTATTCCCAGCAGACACAGAACAGTAAACAGAATGCTATATAGTGTGGCTGAGCGAGCGGTGTACCACTATTCCAAGCAGACACAGAACAGTGAACAGAATGCTATATAGTGTGGCTGAGCGAGCGGTGTACCACTATTCCCAGCAGACACAGAGTGGCAGTAAACAGAATGCTATATAGTGTGGCTGAGCGAGGTACACAGAGTGGCAGTAAACAGAATGCTATATAGTGTGGCTGAGCGAGCGGTGTACCACTATTCCCAGCAGACACAGAACAGTGAACAGAATGCTATATAGTGTGGCTGAGCGAGCGGTGTACCACTATTCCCAGCAGACACAGAACAGTGAACAGAATGCTATATAGTGTGGATGAGCGAGCGGTGTACCACTATTCCCAGCAGACACAGAACAGTAAACAGAATGCTATATAGTGTGGCTGAGCGAGCGGTGTACCACTATTCCCAGCAGACACAGAACAGTGAACAGAATGCTATATAGTGTGGCTGAGCGAGCGGTGTACCACTATTCCCAGCAGACACAGAACAGTGAACAGAATGCTATATAGTGTGGCTGAGCGAGCGGTGTACTACTGTTCCCAGCAGACACAGAACAGTACACAGAATGCTATATAGTGTGGCTGAACGAGCGGTGTACTACTGTTCCCAGCAGACACAGAACAGTACACAGAATGCTATATAGTGTGGCTGAACGAGCGGTGTACCACTATTCCAAGCAGACACAGAACAGTGAACAGAATGCTATATAGTGTGGCTGAGCGAGCGGTGTACCACTATTCCCAGCAGACACAGAGTGGCAGTAAACAGAATGCTATATAGTGTGGCTGAGCGAGGTACACAGAGTGGCAGTAAACAGAATGCTATATAGTGTGGCTGTGCAAGCGGTGTACTACTATTCCCAGCAGACACAGAGTGGCAGTAAACAGAATGCTATATAGTGTGGCTGAGCGAGGTACACAGAGTGGCAGTAAACAGAATGCTGAGCGAGCGGTGTACTACTATTCCCAGCAGCGACACACAATGACTGGGGGGGACCCTGGCTAGCGTGGCTGGAGCGCGAACTACCCTGCCTGCCTACCCAAAGCTAAACCCACAGACAAATGGCGGAGATATGACGTGGTTCGGGTATTTATTTACCCGAACCACGTGACAGTTCGGCCAATCAGAGCGCGTTCGGGTCCGAACCACGTGACCCGTTCGGCCAATCACAGCGCTAGCCGAACGTTCGGGGAACGTTCGGCCATGCGCTCTTAGTTCGGCCATATGGCCGAACGGTTTGGCCGAGCACCGTCAGGTGTTCGGCCGAACTCGAACATCACCCGAACAGGGTGATGTTCTGCAGAACCCGAACAGTGGCGAACACTGTTCGCCCAACACTATCCCCTGGTAGGTGCGCAAGAACTTCTGCACCACCAGGTTTAGCACGTGGGCAAGACAGGGGATGTGGGTCAGGTTTCCCCTGTCAATTGCGGCAACTAGATTGGCCCCATTGTCGGCCACCACCTCTCCGACTCTGAGGCCTCTGGGGGTCAGCCAAATCCTCTCCTGCTCCTGGAGTTTGGCCAACACATGGGTTGCCGTCAGTTTGGTCTTCCCAAGGCTGACCAACTGCAGCAGCGCTTGGTAGTGGCGTGGCTTCACGCTGCTGCTGAGGCGGGGGGTTTGGCCAAGTGTGCCGGAGGATGGCAGAGGATCAGAGGAACCTGCTGCAGTTCCCCTGACCCTGTGGGGTGGCACCACCCACTGTGTTGCTGCTGCTGCTGTGCCCGCTGCTGCTCTCCCATCCTCACCCCCTTCCACCAAGCTGACCCAGTGGACAGTGAAGGACAGGTAGTGGCCTGTCCCGAAGCGGCTGCTCCAGGAGTCCATGGTGACGTGGACCCTTTCACCAACCGCGTGCTCCAGCCCTCGCTCCACATTGGCCATGACAAAGCGGTGCAGTGCAGGCATGACCTGGCGGGCGAAGAAGTGTCTGCTGGGGAGCTGCCAGTCTGGGGCTGCACAAGCAAGCAGCGCACGCATGTCGCTCCCCTCCTGCACGAGCGTGTACGGCAGGAGTTGGGAGCACATGGCCCGTGCCAGCAAGCCGTTCAGCTGCCGCACGCGACGGCTGCTGGGAGGCAGAGCCCTAACCACCCCCTGGAAGGACTCGCTCAAAAGGCTCTGGCGTCGCCTTTTGCTAGCACGGGAATCAGCGGAGACAGCAGAGGAGGCCACTGAGGACTGGCTGCCAGAACAGGCCTCAGTGTCGGCGGCAGGAGTTGCAGAGGGGGGAGGAGCAGTGCGTTTCCGCACTCCTGCTGGTGGTGCTGGAGGAGCAGGAGGGCGGGTGGCTGCTGTTGCTGCTGCTGCTGAAGGCTGTGCAGTGATGGGTGTGGTGCCACTGCCAGCACCAGATGCCTTCAGCCTCTGGAACTCTTCATGCTGGTGGTAATGTTTAGCAGCAAGATGGTTGATGAGAGAGCTGGTGCTGAACTTTAAGGGGTCTGCACCTCTGCTCAACTTCCGCTGACAGTGGTTGCAAGTGGCGTACTTGCTGTCAACTGTGGGCATGGTGAAAAATTGCCAGATTGGTGACAAAAAAAACCCCTACGGCCTGGAGCCGCTGCTGCCTGTCTCCCTGTGGTGGTTGGGGGGGGGGGGGCTTGGGTGCGGCTGGTGGTGGTACTGGCAGATGCTGCTGCTACTGCTGCTGAGCCTGAGACACCAGCAGGCTGTGGGACCTGCCTACTGCTGCTGCCAATGCTTGCAATGATGCGCCTCCTTGCAAGGCCCACAAGCGCATCCTCCTCCTCCTCCTCAGAGCTGCTGATGATGACATCCCCAGGTGCTGGTGGTGGCACCCAGTCTTTGTCTGTCACCCTGTCATCATCATCATCATCCTCCCCCTCCTGAAACATGTCCTGCTGGGATGATGACCCCACAAACTCCTCTCCTGATGCATGGATGGGCTGCTTGACTGTCGCCACAGTCTTGCTCTCCAATCCCTCCTCCCCCAAAGTGCCCATCAGCATCTCCTCCTCAAAATCGCCAACAACAGCAGACAATTGACTCATGATGCCTGGGGTCAAAAGACTGCTGAATGACAGATCGCCAACTGACGGTGAACTGGCCTCCTCCCCAGGCCCTGCTGTGCTCAGCAGAGCTCGAATATTCGAGTAGCTCGAATATTCGAGCTCTTTTTCAGCTATTCGAGCTCGGTATTCGAGCTCCGAATAGCTGGAGCTATTCGAATGGGCTATCCGAGTACACTCGAATAGCCCATTCACTATTCGAGCTATTCGAGCAACTCGGCGCTATTCGAGCTCGGTACCGAGCTCGAATAGCGTCATAGCCCAGATTGATGTCCTTAGAGCCAATCAGAGGGCTCCCAGGCCCTCTGACGGCAGCCAATCACAGAGGGGGACCCTGGCCAGCCCCTACCCTATAAATAGCGGCCGCCATGTTACGTTTCTCCATGCTTGCCTGAGACTTGTACAGAGAGAGAGTTGCTCCTTTGTGCTTTGGCTTAGCAAGTGCTCTATTGTGATCATTTACCTAGCGTTTTTGCTCACCTACACCTGCCATATACACCTATATTGTTGTTAGTTAGATAGACATTGTATTTTAGTTAGTAGCTTGTGTGTTACATTAGAGACAGGCAGCTGCTGCAAGCTTACAGGTTTAGGCCTCAGGGGGGCCTTGCCTCTGTGGGCAGCTGTCCTCTGTTTATTTCTCTCATCTATACCAGTATTTCTGCTGTCCTTTACTAATAGTATTGTAGTTATACTGTACTAGGAGTAGGACACTCACTGACTGTCACTGTTTATAGGCTACTAGCTAGCTCCTGCGTGTGTGCACTCACTCACTGTCTGTGTGTACACACACTCTATTTCCTTCTGATTACTGATAGATTATTGTTAGTTAGTTGTACTTACTGTTACTACTTACTCTTACTGTACTAGGAGTCTAGGACACTCAGTCAGACAGTCACTGTGTTCATAGGCTACTAGCTCCTGCGTGCGGTCACTCAATGTCTGAGTGTACACACACCACCCACACTCCATTTCCTTCTGATCGCTGATTGATTATTGTAATTAGTTAGTTCTACTTACTGTTACTACTTACTCTTACTGTACTAGGAGTCTAGGACACTCAGTCACTGTGTTCATAGGCTACTAGCTCCTGCGTGCGGTCACTCACTGTCTGAGTGTACACACACCACCCACACTCCATTTCCTTCTGATCGCTGATTGATTATTGTAATTAGTTAGTTCTACTTACTGTTACTACTTACTCTTACTGTACTAGGAGTCTAGGACACTCAGTCACTGTGTTCATAGGCTACTAGCTCCTGCGTGCGGTCACTCACTGTCTGAGTGTACACACACCACCCACACTCCATTTCCTTCTGATCGCTGATTGATTATTGTAATTAGTTAGTTCTACTTACTGTTACTACTTACTCTTACTGTACTAGGAGTCTAGGACACTCAGTCACTGTGTTCATAGGCTACTAGCTCCTGCGTGCGGTCACTCACTGTCTGAGTGTACACACACCACCCACACTCCATTTCCTTCTGATCGCTGATTGATTATTGTAATTAGTTAGTTCTACTTACTGTTACTACTTACTCTTACTGTACTAGGAGTCTAGGACACTCAGTCACTGTGTTCATAGGCTACTAGCTCCTGCGTGCGGTCACTCACTGTCTGAGTGTACACACACCACCCACACTCCATTTCCTTCTGATCGCTGATTGATTATTGTAATTAGTTAGTTCTACTTACTGTTACTACTTACTCTTACTGTACTAGGAGTCTAGGACACTCAGTCACTGTGTTCATAGGCTACTAGCTCCTGCGTGCGTGCACTCACTGTCTGAGTGTACACACACTAAATTTACTTGTGATTACTACTGATTATTGTAACTGCTAGTTGTACTTCCTGACTGTTACTACTTACTTACTGTACTAGGGGACACTCACTCAGTCACCTCACCAACCAACCCACTCCATTAAAGTACCCCACTTTTCACCCGCCCTTTTACAAAACTTTTGTCTATACGCCCAAAACATTTAAGATGTCTGGAAGTGGCAGCCAGCGCGGTTTGGGCAAGGGGAAGGGCAGCAAGGGAATCAGGAGGAGAGGGAGCAGCATTGTGGCAAGCCGCGGCCGCGGGCGCGCCACCATGCACAGTTCCGCAGCAGCAGCAGCAGCGTCAGTGGCTAACATTCCTCCCATAGCCACTGGCCGTGGACGCCTTGGGCGCCGCCCAGCAGGAGCATCTGCAACTCACGCTGCAGAGACACAGCAGCAGCAGCGTGTAGCACCTGCTCCGATTTTCCTCCAGCCGGGTCGGAAACGTCCCATTGAGGAAAAGGATGCAGACACTGTGGTGCAACTCATGACGGAGGATGAGCAGCCCGCCATCAGCTCTGCATCCGAGGCCTCCACCCTCACCACCACCACCACCACCACCCCTGTTCGCAGCAGCCGCCCAGCAGGGTCTGGGGAGGAGGCCAGTTCACCGTCAGTCGCCGACCTCTCATTCAGCACTCTTTTGACCCCAGGCATGATGAGTCAATTGTCTGCTGTTGTTGGCGATTTTGAGGAGGAGATGCTGATGGGCACTTTGGGGGATGAGGGATTGGACAGCAAGACTGTGGCGACAGTCAAGCAGCCCATCCATGCATCAGGAGAGGAGTTTGGGGGGTCATCATCCCAGCAGGACATGTTTGAGGAGGGGGAGGATGATGTTGATGACCCGGTGACAGACAGAGACTGGGTGCCACCACCTCCAGGGGATGTCGTCCTCAGCAGCTCGGAGGAGGAGGAGGATGCGCTTGTGGGCCTTGCAAGGAGGCGCATCATTGCAAGCATTGGCAGCGACCCACAGCCTGCTGGTGTCTCAGGCTCAGCAGCAGCAGCAGCAGCATCAGCCAGTACCACCACCAGCCGCACCCAAGCCCCCCCCCCAACCACCACAGGGAGACAGGCAGCAGCGCTTCCATGCCGTAGGGGGATGTTTCTGTCACCAATCTGGCGCTTTTTCACCATGCCCACTGTGTACAGCAAGTACGCCACTTGCAACCACTGTCAGCGGAAGTTGAGCAGAGGTGCAGACCCCTTAAAGTTCAGCACCAGCTCGCTGATCAACCACCTTGCGGCTAAACATTTCCACCAGCATGAGGAGTTCCAGAGGCTGAAGGCATCTGGTGCTGGCAGTGGCACCACACCCATCACTGCACAGCCTTCAGCAGCAGCAACAGCAGCCACCCGCCCTCCTGCTCCTCCAGCAGCACCAGCAGGAGTGCGGAAACGCACTGCTCCTCCCCCCTCTGCAACTCCTGCCGCCGACACTGAGGCCTGTTCTGGCAGCCAGTCCTCAGTGGCCTCCTCCGCTGTGTCTGGTGATTCCCGTGTCAGCAAAAGGCCACGCCAGAGCCTTTTGAGCGAGTCCTTCCAGGGGGTGGTTAGGGCTCTGCCTCCCAGCAGCCGTCGCGTGCGGCAGCTGAACGGCTTGCTGGCACGGGCCATGTGCTCCCAACTCCTGCCGTACACGCTCGTGCAGGAGGGGAGCGACATGCGGGCGCTGCTTGCTTGTGCAGCCCCAGACTGGCAGCTCCCCAGCAGACACTTTTTCTCCCGCAAGGCCATTCCAGCACTGCACCGCTTTGTGATGGCCAATGTGGAGCGAGGGCTGGAGCACGCGGTTGGTGAAAGGGTCCACGTCACCATGGACTCCTGGAGCAGCCGCTTCGGGACAGGCCGCTACCTGTCCTTCACTGTCCACTGGGTCAGCTTGGTGGAAGGGGGTGAGGATGGGAGAGCAGCAGCGGGCACAGCAGCAGCAGCAGCAGCAACACAGTGGGTGGTGCCACCCCGCAGGGTCAGGGGAACTGCAGCGGGTTCCTCCGATCCTCTGCCATCCTCCGCCACACCTGGCCAAACCCCCCGCCTCAGCAGCAGCGTGAAGGCCCGCCACTGCCAAGCGCTGCTGCACTTGGTCAGCCTTGGCAAGACCAAGCTGACGGCAGCCCACGTGTTGGCCAAACTCCAGGAGCAGGAGAGGATTTGGCTGACCCCCAGAGGCCTCAGAGTCGGAGAGGTGGTGTCCGACAATGGGGCCAATCTGGTTGCTGCCATAGACAGGGGAAACCTGACCCACATCCCCTGTCTTGCCCACGTGCTGAACCTGGTGGTGCAGAAGTTCCTGCGCACCTACCAGGGGATGGGCGAACTGCTGGAAACGGCAAGGAATGTTGTGCGTCACTTCCGGCGCTCGGCTGCAGCCTGTGCGAGCCTGGAAGACGTGCAAAAGGAGCTGGATCTGCCACGCCATCGGCTGATCATTGACGTTCCGACTCGCTGGAACTCCACCCTGGCGATGTTGGAGCGTATGGTTGAACAGAGGCACGCTGTCAACCAGTACCTTGCCCTGGCCACTGTTTCCGCAGCTCGGAGAAGGGACAAGACCAGCAACATCCCGTCCATCGTCCCCGATGATGACTGGAGGCACATGCAGCAGGTGTGCTTTGTGCTGGCTCCCTTCCTGCAGGCCACAAACATGGTGAGCAGGGACCATGCTATGGTCTGCGAGTGGGTGCCCCTGGTTTCTCTGCTGAACAGGGCCCTCGATGGTTTGCTGGAACAGGGAGCGGCAGCCTTGGACCAGCAGGAGCGGCAACCAGCTGCGCAGTCCACCTCTGAGGGGGAGGAGGAGGAGGACTTGGTGGAGGTCCCTGACCTGGCTGCTGATGAGGGGGATCAGCACAGCGCAGCTGAGTTGGTGCGGGGGTGGAGAGAGGATGAGGCGGCAGAGGAGGAGGATGAGGACAGCACTGACGTCGATGTGCCAGCAGACGTGGCCCGCCTCTTCCCAATGGCAGCGCACATGCTGGCGTGCCTGCGCAGGGACCCCAGGGTGATCCAGATGAAGCAGAGGGAGGACATCTGGATCAGCATGATGTTGGACCCACGCCTCAAGGGGAAGTTGAGCCAGTTCCTGCCGCCTGCAGGAGGAGACCCAGCGCAACAAATAAGGAGCTTGCAGCAGGCCCTTGTTGAGCGCTTGGAGGAAGCCTTCCCCCAGCCTTCCACCCCCACTGTCCAGCAGCCAGCACAGAGGCAGCAGCAGGTGCCTGCATCCAGCAGCAGCAAGCGCCCCACAGACCTGCTGTCTCTCAGCCACGAGCTCTACAGGACTGTAGAGGCTCCGGCAGCAGTGACTAGAGAGGAGATGCATGCAGCAGCATCCTCCTCCGGTCACAGCCAGCGCCTGACCCGCATGGTGGCTGACTACATGGGGTCGTACAGCGGGCTTGACAGCGATGCCCCTGTTGATCCCATGGAGTATTGGGTCAAGCGCATGGAGATCTGGAGCGAGCTAGCGCAGTACGCCCTGGAAGTGCTGTCCTGCCCCCCTTCCAGCGTGCTGTCCGAGCGCTGCTTCAGTGCAGCTGGTGGCGTGGTCACCGAGAAACGCTCACGTCTGTCTCACAAGTCTGTGGACAGACTGACGTTTCTCAAGATGAACCAGGCGTGGGTGGAAGGCGAGTTCCTGGCCCCTGTTGTCGGCGAGAGGGGGACATGAACTGGCTGCCGGAACCATCGTTAATGTGCCTTACCACCCTTTACCACCTCCTGGCTCCTGCTCACTAAGCCAGCCTGGTTCACTTTGACTATTACGTCGCCTGCAGCCACACATTTTACACCTACAGTGGGCTGCTGTGTACTGCCCTTCTGCTGTCTGTCTGTGTTTCCCACTGCCAGGGTACACAGAATGACCTTCTTCTGCTGCCACTCTGCCACCAGCTATTACGTCAAACAATAGCTATATTGGTTGCAAAACCGAAACCAAACAAACCATTAAAAAAAAAAAAGGTTTAATTTTTCTGAGGTGCCCGGGTTGAAAACTGTGTTGTCCCAGTTGTGTATTGGACACAATGTGGGCTGCACGACCGCTGTCTGGGACCTCCTGTTGTGTTTATTTACGGCCCTGGTATCACCGCTAGGTACCAGGGCTATTATGTCACGCTGCCTACCTGCTGCCACACTCACACTGCTCCTCCATACCTCCTCCTGCTGCTGCTGCTGCTGTCTGTCTGTGTTTCCCACTGCCAGGGTACACAGATGATTTACCTTCTGCTGCCACTCTGCCACCAGCTATTACGTCAAACAATAGCTGCTCGCCTACTCCTCCATTCCTCCTCCTGCTGCTGCTGTCTGTCTGTGTTTCCCACTGCCAGGGTACACAGAATTACCTTCTTCTGCTGCCACTCTGCCACCAGCTATTACGTCCAAAAATAGCTAAATTGGTTGTAAAACCAAAAACCAAAAAACCATTAAAAAAAAAAAAGGTTTAATTTTTCTGAGGTGCCCGGGTTGAAAACTGTGTTGTCCCAGTTGTGTATTGGACACAATGTGGGCTGCACGACCGCTGTCTGGGACCTCCTGTTGTGTTTATTTACGGCCCTGGTATCACCGCTAGGTACCAGGGCTATTATGTCACGCTGCCTACCTGCTGCCACACTCACACTACTCCTCCATTCCTCCTGCTGCTGCTGTCTGTCTGTGTTTCCCACTGCCAGGGTACACAGAATTACCTTCTGCTGCCACACTGCCACCAGCTATTACGTCAAACAATAGCTGCTCACATAATTACTCTCCTCCATTCCTCCTCCTGCTGCTGCTGCTGTCTGTCTGTGTTTCCCACCGCCAGGGTACACAGATTTACCTTCTGCTGCCACTCTGCCACCAGCTATTACGTCAAAAAATAGCTATATATCTGTGTAATTGGTTGTAAAACCAAAACTACAAAACCATTACAAAAAAAGGTTTAATTTTTCTGAGGTGCCCGGGTTGAAAACTGTGTTGTCCCAGTTGTGTATTGGACACAATGTGGGCTGCACGACCGCTGTCTGGGACCTCCTGTTGTGTTTATTTACGGCCCTGGTATCACCGCTAGGTACCAGGGCTATTATGTCACGCTGCCTACCTGCTGCCACACTCACACTGCTCCTCCATACCTCCTCCTGCTGCTGCTGCTGCTGTCTGTCTGTGTTTCCCACTGCCAGGGTACACAGATGATTTACCTTCTGCTGCCACTCTGCCACCAGCTATTACGTCAAACAATAGCTGCTCGCCTACTCCTCCATTCCTCCTCCTGCTGCTGCTGTCTGTCTGTGTTTCCCACTGCCAGGGTACACAGAATTACCTTCTTCTGCTGCCACTCTGC
Organism: Hyperolius riggenbachi; assembly: GCF_040937935.1. NCBI lineage: Eukaryota > Metazoa > Chordata > Amphibia > Anura > Hyperoliidae > Hyperolius > Hyperolius riggenbachi. Next base: position 99,085,993 of record NC_090647.1, read on the forward strand.
CACCAGCTATTACGTCCAAAAATAGCTAAATTGGTTGTAAAACCAAAAACCAAAAAACCATTAAAAAAAAAAAAAGGTTTAATTTTTCTGAGGTGCCCGGGTTGAAAACTGTGTTGTCCCAGTTGTGTATTGGACACAATGTGGGCTGCACGACCGCTGTCTGGGACCTCCTGTTGTGTTTATTTACGGCCCTGGTATCACCGCTAGGTACCAGGGCTATTATGTCACGCTGCCTACCTGCTGCCACACTCACACTACTCCTCCATTCCTCCTGCTGCTGCTGTCTGTCTGTGTTTCCCACTGCCAGGGTACACAGAATTACCTTCTGCTGCCACACTGCCACCAGCTATTACGTCAAACAATAGCTGCTCACATAATTACTCTCCTCCATTCCTCCTCCTGCTGCTGCTGCTGTCTGTCTGTGTTTCCCACCGCCAGGGTACACAGATTTACCTTCTGCTGCCACTCTGCCACCAGCTATTACGTCAAAAAATAGCTATATATCTGTGTAATTGGTTGTAAAACCAAAACTACAAAACCATTACAAAAAAAGGTTTAATTTTTCTGAGGTGCCCGGGTTGAAAACTGTGTTGTCCCAGTTGTGTATTGGACACAATGTGGGCTGCACGACCGCTGTCTGGGACCTCCTGTTGTGTTTATTTACAGCCATGGTATCACCGCTAGGTACCAGGGCTATTATGTCACGCTGCCTGCCTCATTGACTGCATGCTGCCACACACTCATCCTCCTCCTCCTGCTGCTAAATTTACCTCCTGCTGTCTGTGTGTTTCCACTGCCAGGGAGCACATACAATGGCGCTTCCAACATGCGTGCGCCACCAGCTATTTGTTGTTACGCTCAAAAATAGCTGCATTTCTTTAAAAAAAAAAAAATGAAAAGAGAAATAAGTGACGAAGAAGACGATATAGAAGAAGATGAAGAAGAAGAAGAAGATGAAGAAGATGAAGAAGAAGATGAAGAAGATGAAGAAGAAGATGAAGAAGATGAAGAAGAAGATGAAGAAGAAGATGAAGAAGATGAAGAAGAAGATGAAGAAGAAGAAGATGAAGAAGAAGAAGAAGAAGAAGAAGAAGAAGATGAAGAAGATGAAGATGAAGAAGATGAAGAAGAAGATGAAGAAGATGAAGATGAAGAAGAAGATGAAGAAGATGAAGATGAAGATGAAGATGAAGAAGATGAAGAAGAAGATGAAGAAGATGAAGAAGAAGATGAAGAAGAAGAAGAAGAAGAAGAAGAAGAAGAAGAAGAAGATGAAGAAGATGAAGATGAAGATGAAGATGAAGAAGATGAAGATGAAGAAGATGAAGAAGAAGATGAAGAAGATGAAGAAGAAGATGAAGAAGAAGAAGAAGAAGAAGAAGAAGATGAAGAAGAAGAAGAAGAAGAAGAAGAAGAAGAAGATGAAGAAGATGAAGATGAAGAAGATGAAGAAGAAGATGAAGAAGATGAATATGAAGAAGATGAAGAAGATGAAGAAGAAGATGAAGAAGATGAAGATGAAGAAGATGAAGAAGATGAAGATGAAGAAGATGAAGAAGAAGATGAAGAAGATGAAGAAGAAGATGAAGAAGAAGAAGAAGAAGAAGAAGAAGAAGAAGATGAAGAAGATGAAGATGAAGAAGATGAAGATGAAGATGAAGAAGATGAAGAAGATGAAGAAGAAGATGAAGAAGATGAAGATGAAGAAGATGAAGAAGAAGATGAAGAAGATGAAGAAGAAGATGAAGAAGAAGAAGAAGAAGAAGATGAAGAAGATGAAGATGAAGAAGATGAAGAAGAAGATGAAGAAGATGAAGATGAAGAAGATGAAGAAGATGAAGAAGAAGATGAAGAAGATGAAGATGAAGAAGATGAAGAAGATGAAGATGAAGAAGATGAAGATGAAGAAGATGAAGAAGAAGAAGAAGAAGATGAAGAAGAAGAAGAAGATATAGAAGAAGAAGAAGAAGATATAGAAGATAAAGAAGAAGAAGAAGAAGAAGTATATACAGTACTGAACAAAATTCTGGACACAACTTCTCTTTTCACCTTTTTTTTTTTTTTAAAGGAACATCCCCACATAATCACTTGCTGTTGTCACTTGGAAAAAAATATGTTTCTTGCATCATTAACCCTCAAAACAAGTGTTGGGAAGCTATTTAAGGCCAATTCGAATAGTCAGCTCGAATAGTTAGCTCGAATACCGACTCAAATAGTGAGCTCGAAGTCCGAGGTCGAATCGAATAGTAAAAATTATTCGACTCGAATATTCGACTGACCTCGAATAATTTACTATTCGAATTCGACCAAACTCGAATTTTAAAAAGGGGTATTTGAGCAATGCTGGCGGCTGCTGCGAACAGGGGTGGTGTTGGTGGTGAGGGTGGAGGCCTCAGATGCAGAGCTGATGGCGGGCTGCTCATCCTCCGTCATCAGTTGCACCACAGTGGCTCCATCCTTTTCCTCAATGGGACGTTTCCGACCCGGCTGGAGGAAAATAGGAGCAGGTACTACACGCTGCTGCTGCTGTGTCTCTGCAGCGTGAGTTGCAGATGCTCCTGCTGGGCGCCCAAGGCATCCACGGCCAGTGGCTATAGGCGGAATGTTAGCCACTGACGCAGCTGCTACGGAACTGTGCATGGTGGCGCGGCTTGCCACAATGCGGCTCTCTCTCCTCCTGATTCCCTTGCTGCCCTTCCCCTTGCCCAAACCACGCTGGCTGCCACTTCCAGACATCTTAGATGTTTTGGGCGTAAACAAAAAAAGTTTTTTAAAAGGGCGGGTGAAAAAGTGGGGTACTTTAATGGAGTGGGTTGGTGGGTGAGGTGACACTAATCACTAAGTGATTAGATCGCTAAGTGATTACTAGTACAGTACAAATACAAAATACAATAATCAGTAATCAGTAAGTGTGAACAGAGAACAGTGAGTGTGTCCCCTAGTACACTAACTACAAAATACAATAATCAGTAGTGATCAGATTTAGTAGAAGGAAATAGAGTGTGTGTACACTACAGACAGTGCACGCACACACACACACGCAGGAGCTAGCCTATGAACAGTGACTGAGTGTCCCTAGTACAGTAAGTACAAGTAAATACAATAATCAGATTCAGTAGTAATCAGATGATTCAGTAGAAGGGAATACTGTGTACTGCTACAGACAGTGCACGCACACACACACGCAGGAGCTATGAACACAGTAACAGTGAGTGTCCCTAGTACAGTAGTATAACTACAAAATACAATAATCAATCAGTAAGTAAAGGACAAGACAGGGTAGAATACACAGCAGAAACACTGGTATAGATGAGAAATAAACTAACAGAGGACAGGAGGACAGCTGCCCACACAGGCAAGGCCCTGAGGCCTAAAGCTGTGTAATCTTGCCTGCAGCAGCAGCTGTCTCTATGTAACACACAAGCTACTAACTAAAATACAATCTCTATCTAGCTAACAACAATATAGGTGTATATAGCAGGTGTATGTGAGCAAAAACGCTAGGTGATTGACCACAATAGAGCACTTGCTAAGCCAAAGCACAAAGGAGCAGATCTCTCTCTGTACAAGTCTCAAACAAGGACGGAAAAACCGAACATGGCGGCCGCTATTTATAGGGTAGGGGCTGGCCAGGGTCCCCCTCTGTGATTGGCTGCCGTCAGAGGGCCTGGGAGCCCTCTGATTGGCTCTAAGGACATCAATCTGGGCTATGACGCTATTCGAGCTCGGTATTCGAGCTCGAATAGCGCGAATAGTGAGTGGGCTATTCGAGTTCACTCGAATAGCCCATTCGAATAGCTGCAGCTATTCGAGCTCGGTATTCGAGCTAGAATAGCTGAAAAAGAGCTCGAATATTCGAGCTACTCGAATATTCGAGCTCTGCTGAGCATCCCTGGTGGGGATATCTGCCGCCAATCAGATTGTATTTTGTGGGGAAATCTGCCACCAATCTGATTGCATTTTGTGGGGGTATCTGCTGCCAATCTGATTGCATTTAGTGGGGATATCTGCTGCCAATCTGATTGCATTTAGTGGGGATATCTGTCGCCAATCTGATTGCATTTTGTGGGGGTATCTGCTGCCAATCTGATTGCATTTTGGCGGAACATCTGCTGCCATTTGACTACTTGATGAATTATGGAAAATGTATCCGGTCAGACCTAATCTCTGTGAATAACACCGCTACTTATTTTGTGTGTTTTTTTTTTAAGTGTGCCCATGACTTATCATGACCACGCCCATGTTCCAGTGCGTGGTGACACCCATTTATTTTTGCTGCGGCGCACTGCGCGAGCCGCATGTGGACATATCCCTATTGGAGACTGTCCTCAGAAGTGCTCACAATCTATTCCCTACCATAAAATCATGCAAAATTTGTAGAGTACATGTATATGTGAGCCCAAAATGGGGGGGGGGGGGTGGAGAAGGACAGGGGATTGGGGGCGAGGGGAGGAGGAGGAGAGGGGGCAGGCCCCAGGCTGAAACTTCCTTGGTGGGCCCTTAGTGTCCCAGTCCGACCCTGCATGTAAACACAGAATCCATGCCGTTCGTATCAGCGGGTCGTTCGTAAGTCGGGCGTTCGTAAGTCAGGGACTACCTGTACTTCGTATCACATTTGTAGTCCTGTTATAATAACATATAGAGATTCCCAATACTTTTTTTTTCCTGCCACTTCTCAAAGCACTGGGGGATCAGACCAGACTATGATTTCTATCTAGGCTGTGGGGCACCATGATACTATGGTACAAAATTTCAGAAAAAGATCAGTAATGTTTTAAAGTGTGCAGTCATGCACAGTTACTGTCACCCACAGGGATTGGAACGCGATATCTCGGGTGACAGTTTAGTGCTGAGTGCTGTACAGATGTGTCAATAGCCTGCAGGCTAGTGACATGTTAATTTGCTATGGAGGGGGCAGGATGGATGATGGCCTTCACAACGGGAGGGACTAAGAGATAAGAGAACAATGCGCTTGGTTGAGACAACACAGCACTCCAGATCTCTCGCCAACATGTCGGGGAGGCTAAACACATGCTATATTCTCGCCAAACATAGCACCCGACCTGCTGTCTCAGCCAGAAACCATCTAGCATGTGTACTGGGCTTTATATATTGTGAGGAGATGTAAGTAAAAGCTGTGGGTCCTTACTTAAGGCTTCAAAATGCCCCAAGTGCCAAATATTTTCAATTCTGCCAACTTTTTCTATACAATTTTGAAGCTTTATAGGGCGCACAAGAAGGACTTGGGAATTATCTAAGAGAGTTTTTTAAAGGAAAGTTCAAGTCTGATACCATAATTACCCCACTACAATTACACAGGTCTCTCTGGATATAAAAAAAGAAAGAAGAAGAAGATCCCCAGAGTCTTTTGCCGTGTCCAAGCAGGTATAACCTTGCTTGTGTATTAAAACATTGTAGGGATTGGATTTATGGGACGAGTGTCTCCAACTGCTCTCTTAAAAAATCTATTGCAGAGCCATGTGCTCTTCCTGGGGCCTCATTCCTCTTTACTTATAAAATACTGTGGCAGTGACTGAGGCGCTTCACCTGCTATTGTCGAAATTCTGTTTTGTCCCCACGTTTATTGCCTGATGAAGCGGGCCGGGCCTGCAAAACACGTTGCACTGTTTTTTAATAAATGTATAGATTTATATGAAGACAGGATCTCGTGTCTGCTTTTGGGAGGCAAGCCCACCACTTCTTCCAAGCAATTTTTAAAAATGTTATTGACTTTTATCCTGCTGGCGCCTCTGTTCTACATACAAATTTATGCCTTATAGCTGCTAAGAAAGCAATCTACAATATGTGGAATTACTCCAACCCTCCACATGCTGGAAGAACTTCTTCATTTGGTTAACATGGAAAAGCCAGATGCTACTATGCACAAGGAAAATTGTACTAAAAAGTTTTCAAAAAGAGGAAACCTTTTATTACTAATACTCTGTCAACTGCAGAACTTACAGAATTCATGGATCCCTTTTGTAATACTTCATAGTTCATACAAGTTCATACAACCAACGATGCTTTCTTTTCTGTTAAAAAAAAAGTTGAACAAAATATTTTTGGAGAAAAAAGGCCCCAACCTGATCTTCAAAAGGCAAGCATTTACTGTACACAGTTCTGGGTAAACTTTATTAAAAATTTTGAAGTTAAGAGGAGTATATGTAGCATCTCAGCTGGAAGATATGTAGCACCTCTGCTGGTAGAGTTGTATAAAGCACTTTAACTGTGCCTTTTTTTTAATTCATTTTTTAGCATTGTTATTAAGAAGCCAAGATGGATAACATGAGAACTTCTCAAAGTGTTGAAATACTAAGTGCACCACCTGCAATACAAAAATTTGAAATTTTTCCTCATGAAAATGATGAAGAATTTGCAAAAACTGTTATATAGAAACAGTTAACATGTAAACAAGCAATTCCTATTTTGCACTCACCTGCTTTCATATATTTTTAGCTGACCTTCTTCTTGCCCTTTTCTATTTTCCTGAGTCTCATCTTTGGTTGAGTTCAGTGAAGAAGCTGCAGATTAAAAATAGAAGCTAAGAGAGAGACTGAGAAGAAATAAAAAAGACTTAGCCCAGCTACATTGTCCACAGTTGTCCACCTGTGTAGAATAGATCAAAATAACCACTCCAACTCTGAAAGACTCTAAGGGCTAGTTCACACTTGCAATCACAAACGGCAATTGCAATTGCTTAGCAATAGTGATTGCAGTTTTGCAGTGCAATTTTTGGGTGATTTTTCTGTGATTGCACTATGCGATTCTCATTGGGGGAATTAGAATTACATCAGGGTTGCTCCAAAAATGTTAAATGCAGTGTGTTTGTGATTTTATACAAATTACAACACTGCAGCATAAATGCTCTCAAATGGTTTAATTGTCACAGCGCTTTTCGGATTACCAGTGATTAGCAAAGCATTGGAAAAAGCCCTAAAACGTGTCCCAGTGTGAATGGGGCCTAACGCTTCTTATCCTAATCAAAGAGAAGGCTGAGAATCCTTACCAAAAACAAAGAGACAAAACAGAAGAAAAGAGGAGAAAAAGCATACCAAAACCAAAGAAAGAGAAAAGCTACAAGAAATTGCAACTTGACTTCGTATTTCCCACGAACCAGGTCTCTATTCATCATCAACAACCAAATCACCCACATTCTGATTCACTCTCTCCTATATATCCGACTCTTAGGAGCTAAAGATAATTAAAATACTTTTTAATTATATCTAATAAATATTCTGCAACTGCTCCTTAATTTGTACTGATTCATCTCCAGCCTTAACCATAAGTGTCTAACAATGATATGGCCTTTAGTCCAATAATTTTAGCCTCATGATTTTAATGTTAATACTAAGATTGCCGTCTCCACAAAATGTTAGATAATGGCTCTAAAGGGCAGTTAGTGTGTGTTGTTATGCAAATATCTGTCTCAGAAAAGTTTTTGACCTTATGCAAGTCCACCCAATATATGTAATTGTGATCTCCCTACAGTTTATCTGCATTACTAAAAAGTAGGAGGTCAATTCCAATAAATATTCATTGTGCCAGCTTATACATATTTTAAAGCAACTTTGAATTTGATTTTGATAAATACTTGCAGCTAGAGAAAATATTATACCAGACTTCTTCATCAAATAATTTTTTTCTGTAGTTCAATTTCTGAAGTTTAAAAAAAAAGTTTGTCAGCACAGAATGTAGCATCAGCCATGTTATAATGTAACGAGATTGCATTTAATGGTTTCGTTTTAACAAAAAGCTCTTCAAAAGAAAACCATTGCGCTTAGTTCTTGCAGATATAATGAAGCTATTTATTTGCATAACCTTGAATATATTATTATTACATATGGCAAATTCCCCCTGAAATAAATAAAGCTCAGTGAGCCTGCTTTTGTTAATAATATTTCCGAAGTACAATTGACCTGCAGTTGACAAACTTGGTATAACTTTGGTCGAGTAGTCCTGGAAGAAATGTCTGGTTTCAGTGCAGTGAGAGAAGTAGGCCGTTTCTGTTGAGGATCACTGATTTCTCTATTAATTTAGAAAAAATTGTAATAATGGGGGATCAAAGATTAGAGATTATTGTTTTGTGTTGTCTTCTTTTGTAACTTTGTCTTCAATGAAATAAATAATTTCTAAATTCAGGTCAAGCATATCCATCCTTACACAGTTTTTATGGTTTCCTATACTCTCATATAAAACCAATTTGTAGGGCAGATGGAACTGATACAATTACGAAAAGGTTTTGGGGTAAGATGTACAGTTTGAGCACTGAAATTTTGCCTATGGCCACTATGGGCAAATGTCTTCATTTATGAAGGTAATTACTGGTTTGACCAAGGAATACTCAATAGTTGAATCATAATTCCTTCTTAGGTCAGCAGGGATCTTTATCCACAATTATTGTACAATCTGGACAAGAACAGCTTTCTTAGTTTTGCTAAATTTCCTTTTTTAATTAATAAAAATTCTGATGTAATCAAGTTCATTTTAAAGTATGAATATTAAACAAAAAAAGAGGGTGTGTGTTATTGCAAGGGATTCAACAGACTTCCTAGGGAGACAGGAGCCCCTTATGGTGTAGTATGTCAAGTGCTGATCACGTAGTCTTAAAGAGCAAAAGAATGCTCACAAGTGTGGGTTGCACAACTAGCAACCACAGTATGAAGGCACTGGCAGGTGAGGAAATCCCGTCCTCTCTCGGGTTCATTAGTCATCAGATATGTGGGTCGCACAGCAGAAAAAAGCAATAGTTCAGAAATTGAACATTAGACTAACCCCCCAAAGCAGCTAGGGGGCTGTGACACAACAACTGGGAGGGAGAAGGCGTCCCAAAAAATAGGTGGGGGTGGATGAACGGTATATCTATATTATGTGACTAAAAATAACAAAAAATATAAATAATAAAAATGGCTTTCCTCAAAGGAAGGGGCAAAGCCAATTTCAAACAAAAGGTTTATTAATTCATCAGATACTATGGGCTCGATTCACAAAGCGGTGCTAACCCAGTTAGAGACTTTAGGCGTGATAACCATTTTTATCATGCCTAAACTCAGTTTAGGCATGATAAGTTTAGGCATGATAAGTTTAGGCATGATAAGTTTAGGCATGATAAGTTTAGATAAATTTAGATCGCATGCAAAGTCCCGCACGCAAAGCAGCGACATTAAACTCTATGCAAAGTGCACCAGACTTTGCTAGCGCAAAACTTTTGATCAGCTGTGCACCGCAGTGCTAACCCAGTTGGTGCTTAAACTTATCACGCCTAAAAACTTATCACACCTAAACTTATCATGCCTAAACTTATCACACCTAAACTTATCACACCTAAACTTATCATGCCTAAACAGAGTTTAGGCGTGATAAAGGGCTTTTCACCAGGGTGCTAACTGTTAGCACCGCTTTGTGAATCAGGCCCTATGTATGATAACACATTTCGCGGAACACAGTCCGCTTCCTCAGAAAAAATACAAAGCAGTGTCTTTATACTGTAGACAGTAAGTTTGGAGCGGCTAAAAAAAGGCGCTCACTCTGAGCTGCTTGGGTATTCTGTTGGCAACAATTTTTAAAATCCATTTTTATTGCTACATCAGTGAGGGACAGGGTAACAGCAGGTCATCCACATATGACTCAATACACTGATTTTGTCATATTTGTCCCCCGGCATAATCAGCAGAGTTATTTGAAATTATTGATGCCTGTAAATATAGGCTAAACAATAATGGTGAAGGTGGTGAAGGCAGACATTCCTGTTGTGCACTTTCACCTATTCATATTACATTAGTCTTCAGATTATTCCCCTTAGTACAACAGCAGCGTGTTTTACATAGAGCGTCATATTCCTTTTGATAAAATCCATTCCTGGTCCCCTTTTAGCCATTAATCATACTCTGAGAAAGGAACATGTAACCCCATCAAATGTCCTTTTGGGATTATGGGCTTGATTCAGAAAAGGGTGCTAAGTGTTAGCACACCAGTGAAAAGCCACTTTGCATGTGCTAACATGCTTTGCACGTGCTAAGTAGATAGCACATGTAAACTACTTAGCACCGTAGTTAGCACATGTAAACTACTTAGCACCCTAGTTTTTTTTAAGAAAAAATCAGTGTTTATTCAACAAAGAAAAGGAACATATGACAGAATATGCAGTGTAGCAGTGCGCTTCCTAACTTTTCCAACAGTAGCTTCAGCATCAATTATCACTGTGGAAGATGAGAGGTATTGTTAACAATAATATAATGATCATCACATAATATACTGTATAGAGCTCAGATTGAATTTAAATTTCCAAATATTCTATCTTTTACAAGATCATAATTAGCAAGACCAGGGGTATCTAACCATGGAGCTTAGCACCCTAGTTAGCACGGTGCTAAGTAGTAGTTTGCATGTGCTAACTACGGTGCTAAGTAGTTTGCATGTGCTAACTACGGTGCTAAGTTTGCATGTGCTAACTACGGTGCTAAGTAGTTTGCATGTGCTAACTACTTAGCACCCTAGTTAGCACGCCCAAAGCCTTTAGGCGTGCTAACTGGGTTAGCACCGTTTACTGAATCAAGCCCTATGTCCCATAAGATAAAGCAGAAGATTCTATTTTTTTTTCAAAAAAATCTGTAATATTTATAAAAGCTCTAGCATTAAAACTTGTGTTAAAATCTTTCCTAAAGATTCATTGGTACCCAGCAATTCACCTATTAACTTTTTCATGCAATTGGCCAACATTTTTGCAAATATTTTTATATCTGTTTTAATGACATATGTATTAACAACTGAATTTCTCAATTCCTTCTTTGTAAATTAACTTATTGCGGGTGAGGGCTTACCAGATAGTCATGAGAAATATACATTTTAAAATGCAAAGAAAATGGACAAATCTTTTGTAATAGCTGCAGGCCCAAACACTGTATTCTCACTATGTAATTTACAATCTAAGCCTGAAATTCCTAATGAGGAATACAAGACTTCCATTGTATCAATTTTTGTTTTTAATATTGATAGCATATATAAAACGTTAACTCAGTCAACACTAGAGATGGCCCGAACGGTTCGCCGGCAAATGGGAACCGGTGAACTTCCGGGGTTCGCGATCATGGAGAACCGCAAACTTTTTGGGAAGTTCGATTCGCCCCCATAGTGCATCATTAGGGTCAACTTTGACCCTCTACATCACCGTCAGCAGGAACATTGTAGCCAATCAGGCTACACTCCCTCCTGGAGCCCCACCCCCTTATAAAAGGCAGGCAGCGTCAGCCATTTCACTCAATCGTGTGCCTGCAGTAATTAGAGAAGGGGAGAGCTGCTGCAGAGAGACCTATAGCGAAAGCTTAGTTAGGCTCTTGTAGGCTTGTTAGCTTGCTCCTTGCTGATTCTTATTGCTAAAAAAGCACCCCTCAACAGCTTCAACAGCTCTTTTGAGAGCTAATCTTGTTCTTGTGGTCTATTTTTTTTGTTTTGTGTGGCCCACTTGCATTATATACAGCCCAGTCAGTCGCAGCTGGCCTTTAGCCCCTTGGTAGTAATTCCTACTGTGCCACTGCCAGGCCCAGCACATTCAGTGACTACCTGTGTGTGTGACAGGCAGCTGCACATTTGTAATCCCAATCACTGCACCTGTTCACTGTTCAGTGCACCTACCTACCTACCTATGTGAGCGCATGCATTGTTAATACCACCAGTCATTGCACCTGTTCACGGTACCTGTGTGTGTGTGACAGCTGCTTTGTAATTCCAATCAGTGCATACCTGTAACCTGTTCAGTGCACCTACGTGAGCGCAAGCAGTGTAATATACCACCAGTCATTGCACCTGTTCAGGGTACCTGTGTGTGACAGCTGCACATTTGTAATTCCAATCATTGCAGTGCATACCTGTAACCGGTTCAGTGACCTACGTGAGCGCAAGCAGTGTAATATACCACCAGTCATTGCACCTGTTCACGGTACCTGTGTGTGACAGCTGTACATTTGTAATTCCGATCACTGCAGTGCATAACTGTAACCTGTTCAGTGCACCTACGTGAGGGCAAGCAGCGTAATATACCACCAGTCATTGCACCTGTTCACGTTACCTGTGTGTGACAGCTGCACATTTGTAATTCCAATCACTGCAGTGCCTGTTCACTGCACCTGTGTGACCTCACGCTGTTTAGTATACCAGTCTGGGCATACCTGTTAACTGCACCTGTGCGACAGCTGCACATTGTATTGAATTCCAGTCACTGCTACCTTTCACTGCACCTGTGTGACCGCACGCTGTTTAGTATACCAGTCCGTGCATACCTGTTAACTGCACCTGTGTGACAGCTGCACATTGTATTGTAATACCAGTCACTGCTACCTTTCACTGCACCTGTGTGACTGCACATTGTATTAGTCAAGTCAGTGCATACCTTTCACTTCATCTCCCCCGATATGGACAAAACAACAGGCAGAGGCAGACCCAGAGGCAGGCCGCCCGACAGGGCTGTTCGAGGTTGTACTGACTTGATTTTGTGTGGCCCTAGACCAAAGTACAGTGCTCAGAAGAAGGCATGTCCCATCAACTCCCAAGATTGTCAGGACGTGGTTGACTATTTAACACAGAATACCTCATCTTCTGCATCCACCAGCGCTACTCCAAGTACCACATCCGCTACATTTGACACTTCGCAGGAATTATTTGGTGGGGAAATCACCGATTCACAGCCATTATTACAACAAGATGAAGGTTAGGCAAGTTACACCACCTCATATGTCTGAGTTAGGCGACACTATGGACGTAAGGTGTGAGGAGGAGCAGGATGAAGTACCTGCTGTTGGTGCAGTTTTGGAGGTGTCTGATACAAGCAAAGCTTTGGAGGATGAATAGGATGATGATACTGCCATGGATGTCACGTGGGATCCTAAGAGATACGATGACCAAGGGGACAGTTCAGAGGGGGAGTCAGAGAGGAGTAGGAGGAGACGAGTTGCTGAAAGAAGCAGGAGGAGCTCGTCATCAGACACAGCTGGTGGCAGTGTCCGGCGCCATGTATCGCCACCTATGGACAACCAGCCAACATGCCCTTCAACATCAGCTGCTGATGCCACCATAGTGCCCACACCCCAGGGTGGCTCAGCGGTGTGGACATTTTTTAGTGTGTATGCCAAAGATCAGAGCAATGCCATCTGTACTCTCTGCCACCAATTGACCCGTGGAAAGGCCAACACCCACGTAGGGACAACTGCCTTATGAAGGCACATGCAGAAAAGGCACAAACTGCAATGGGAAGACCACCTGAGCAAAAGCAGCACACAAAAGCAAAGCCACCCTCCTTCTCCTCTTCCTCCTTCAGGTGCATCATCTTCAGCCGCTTTCTCCCTTGCACCTTCACAATCACAGCCACCCTCCTCCACTCCGCCTCTCACCTTGAGCGGTTCCTACTCCTCTGCCCACAGCAGCAGCCAGGTGTCTGTGAGGGCAATCTTTAAGTGGAAGAAGCCAATGTCTGTCAATCACCCCCTTGCCCGGCGTCTGACAGCTGGCTTGGTGGAACTGTTAGCTTGCCAGCTGTTACCATACCAGCTCGTGGACTCTGAGGCCTTCCGAAAATGTGTGGCCATTGGGACACCGCAGTGGAAGATACCAGACCGCAATTTTTTCTCCAAAAGGCCGATACCCAAACTGTACCATGAAGTTGAGAGGCAAGTGGTGTCATCTCTGGCACACAGCGTTGGGTCAAGGGTCCATCTGACCATGGGTACCTGGTCTGCCAAGCACGGTCAGGACAGGTACATTACTTACACAGCCCATTGGGTCAACGTGGTGACCGCTGGCAAGCAGGGAGTACGTGGCTGTGCAGCGGACCTAGTGACACCTCCACGGCTTACAGGCAGGCCTGCTGCCACCTCCTCTCCTCCTGCTACATCCTCTTCGCTGTCCTCCTACTTCTCCTCTTTGGCCAAGTGGCAGTTCAACTCTACTGGTGCTGCGATCTCCTCTCCAGCTACACAGACCCAGCTCCCCAGGGCCTATGCTGCATGCCAGGTACGACAGTGTCACACCATCTTAGACATGTCTTGCCTCAAAGCCGAGAGTCACACTGGAGCAGCTCTCCTGGCTGCACTTAACAAGGTGGATCAGTGGCTGACCCCGCACCAACTGGAGATCGGCAACGTGGTGTGTGACAACAGCAGCAATCTCATTTCGGCTTTGAATTTAGGAAAGTTGACACATGTACCCTGCATGGCACATGTGCTGAATCTCATAATTCAGAGATTTGTGTCTAAGTACCCAGGCTTACAGGACGTCCTAAAGCAGTCCAGGAAGGTGTGTGGGCATTTCAGGTGGTCTTACACAGCCATGGCACGCTTTGCCGATATTCAGCGGAGAAACAATTTGCCAGTGAGACACTTGATTTGCGATAGCCCGACTCACTGGAATTCTACCCTCCTGATGTTTGACAGCCTGCTACAACAGGAGAAAGCCGTCATTCAGTATCTCTCTCTACAACTACAGTCAAAGGACACAGTCTGAGGAGATGGGGATGTTCTGGCTGAAGTACTGGACACTGATGAGAACTGCCTGTAGGCTCATGTGGCCGTTTGAGGAGGTGACCAACCTGGTGAGTCGCAGTGAAGGCGCCATCAGCGACTTGATCCCATATGCTTTCTTCCTGGAGGGTACCATGCTTAGAGTGGTGGATCAAGCTGTGGAGGAGCATGAACAGGAACAGGAGGAAGAGTTGTGGGATCAATTCTCAGCAGAACCAGATGTTTCCTCAACACCTGCGGCAGCACAGAGGGGCGAGAAGGAGGAGGAAGAGTCGTGTGGGGAAGAGGAGTCAGATGATGAGGAAGGTGTTGTTTTGGAGGAGGAGGAGGCGGAAGAACAACCGCAGCAGGTGTCGCAGGGGGCTTGTGCTGCTCAACTTTCCCATTGGTATTGTTCGTGGCTGGGAGGAGGAGAACTTAGCTGACATCACTGAGGAAGCGCAAGAGGAGATGGATAGTACGTCTGCATCCAACTTTGTGCAGATTTTCATGCTTCTTTCATGCTGTCCAGCCTGTTGAGGGACCCTCGTATAAAAAAACTCATGGGGAATGAGCTGTACTGGGTGGCCACGCTACTAGACCCTCGGTATAGGCACAAAGTGGCAGAGATGTTTCCAAATCACCAGAAGGCAGAAAGGATGCAGCACATGCAGAACAAGCTGGCAACTATGCTTTACAATGCGTTTAAGGGTGATGTCACAGCACAGTGACAACGCAATAAAGGTACCACTGCCAGTAATCCTTCTCCCATGTCCACGCAGGCAAGGATAGGATGCTCCAGCGATCTCATGGTGATGTCGGACATGCGGACATTTTTTAGTCCAACGCCTCGCCTTAGCCCTTCCGGATCCACCCTCCACCAACGCCTCGACCGGCAGGTAGCCGACTACCTGGCCTTAAGTGTGGATGTAGTCACTGTGAGCAGCGATGAACCCTTAGACTACTGGGTGCGCAGGCTTGACCTGTTGCCAGAGCTTTCACAATTTGCCATCCAACTTCTGTCTTGCCCTGCCTCAAGCGTCCTGTCAGAAAGGACTTTCAGCGCAGCTGGAGGCATTGTCACTGAGAAGAGAAGTCGCCTAAGTCAAAAAAGTGTTAAGTACCTCACCTTTATCAAAGTGAATGAGGCATGGATCCCGGAGGGCTACTGTCTGCCCGAAGACTAAGTCAGTCCCCGCACACAGCATCTCTGCCTGCACGCCGTGTAACTGCCTGCCCCATGACTAAGTCGCTCGCCACACAGCATCTCTGCCCGCAGGCCGCTTGACTGCCTTTTCTGCCACCACCAGCAGGGTCCAGGACTCCAGGCGGATTCCTGAATTTTTAAGGCCGCTGCTAGCAGCGGCCGCTATAATACTTTTTCTAGTGCGTGTACATGCCTGCCTAATTTTTCTGGCTGCACTGCAGCTGCAACAACAAAACAGAAGGCATGTACATGTGTCAATTCCCCTTCGTGATCGTTACCTTGCCGCAGTGAAGGGGCTTACGTATCACAATGAAGCAATGACCGCTGGCTATATGAGTGTGTTGGGATTGGGGGGCATACCTGACCCAAGAAGATAGATAATAAGCTCTTTGCTTCATTGTGGACATACCAAATTCGATCAGCTGGACACTCAGTCACCGTTGTTCTGGCATTCAGCTACCTCAGCCATTTGGGCTTGATAACCGCCATTGCCTGCACTCTGGCCATGGTGTGCACCAGTCCAGCACGGCCGTCACTACACAAACAGCTGTTTGCGGTGCGTTACACAGTGAGTTTGGTTAGTCAGTGTGAAGCAGAACTCTAATTTTACTCCCTGATTGATGTATACACATGCAAGATGTTTTAACCTCCCTGGCGGTAATCCCGTGCTGAGCACGGGCTATGCCACGCAGGGGGATTTCTCAGGCCCTGCTGGGCCGATTTTGATAATTTTTTTTTTTGCAGCACGCAGCTAGCACTTTGCTAGCTGCGTGTGCCCTCTGATCGCCGCCGCTCTGTGCCGATTACGCGGCGCCCCCCCAGACCCCGTGCGCTGCCTGGCCAACCAGTGCCAGGCAGCGCTGAGGGGTAGATCGGAACTCCCAATGACGTCACGACGTCGATGACGTCGGTGACGTCATGCCGCCCGTCGCCATGGCGACAGGGGAAGCCCTCCAGGAGATCCCGTTCTTTGAAGGGCTGGGGGGATGCCACTAAGCAGCGGCTATCATGTAGCGGGACTTTGTCTCGCTACATGAAAAAAAAAAATTAAAAAAAGACTTTGCTGCCCCCTGGCGGATTTTTAATAAGCCGCCAGGAGGGTTAAAGAACTTTAGGCCTCCAATTTAGCATTCAATGTGATTTCTGCCCTTAAAACGCTGCTTTGCGTCCAATCTGGATTTTTCCTCAGGACTTTTGGCGTGTATCCCACTCATCCATGCAAAAACTCAGATGTTAGACCCCTTGACCCCTTGAAACAACTTTTCCATCACTTTTGTGGCCAGTATAAATGTTTCTAGTTTTCAAAGTTCTCCTCCCCATTGAAATCTATTGCGGTTCGCCGAAGTTCGCATGTTCGCGAACGTTTGCGGAGGTTCACAAACCGAAAATCGGAGGTTCGGGCCATCTCTAGTCAACACCCAATTCTTTAACTCAGCCAACACATGTATCGCATGTCTACTATATTACAGAGTGGTAGACAGAACACTAAACGCTGCATAATATTGCAAACACTTGGTTTTGCTATAGGAGATGCAGATAATTCTGACTTGCAAGCAATTTGCATGCAATTTGGAACTCAGACAATTAAAGGACAACTGTAGTGAGAGGGATGTGGAGGCTGCCATATGTATTACATTTTAAGCAATACCAGTTGCCTGGCTACCCTGCTGATCCTCTGCCTCTAATACTTTTAGCCATAAAACCTGAAAATGCATGCAGCAGATCAGGTGTTTGTGACATTATTGTCAGATCTGGCAAGATTAGCTGCATGCTTGTTACTGGTGTTATTCAGACACTACTGCAAACTTATAGACCAGCAGGGCTGTCAGGCAACTTGTACTGCAATACATTAAAAAAGGTTGCGGGGTGTAGGCGAAATTGTTAAATGTAATCTATAACAAGGTTCTCATATCATTTCTTCATCTTTATTTCAGTTAGAATAATAAATAAGTTAAAATAATGGTATTAAAAAGGGAGTGGGGAGAAGCCAAAATTGCAAAATATTGTTTATAAAATGAAAACGAAGTCATATTTACAGTCCTAATGAGGATAGTAAAACATTGGTAAATATTATCGGTACTTTACTACAACTAAACCTCCTTTTACTGATTCCTAACCCTAAAGACTGCCCTTGTGGTGGCTAACCTTAAAGAGAACCCGAGGTGGGTTTGAAGAATATTATCTGCATACAGAGGCTGGATCTGCCTATACAGCCCAGCCTCTGTTGCTATCCCAAACCTCCCTAAGGTCCCCCTGCACTCTGCAATCCCTCATAAATCACAGCCACGCTGCTGACAAACAGCTTGTCAGAGCTGGCTGTGTTTATCTCTATAGTGTCAGTCTGCTGCTCTCCCCGCCTCCTGCAGAACTCCAGTCCCCACCTGCATCCCTTCCCTCCCTGCTGATTGGAGGGAAGGGACTGGGGCAGGGACCGGAGCTATGCAGGAGGCGGGGGAGCAGCTGAGACTGACACTACAGATGTAAACACAGCCTCACAGCATGGCTGTGATTTATGAGGGATTGCAGAGTGCAGGGGGACCTTAGTGTGGTTTGGGATAGCAACAGAGGCTGGGCTGTATAGGCAGATCCAGCCTCTGTATGCAGATAACATTCTTTAAACACACCTCGGGTTCTCTTTAAGACCCACTTAGCGGTGCCGAACCCTAAAACTCCTCTTTCTGACACCTAACCTTAAAAAGAACCTGAACTGAAAATAAAAGGTTAAAATAACCATATACAGGTCACACTTACCTCCTGTGTAGTCTACTCTTCAATCTCTTTCTCCTCTCCTGTGTCCTGTTTGTTCACTGTGATCAATGGAATTCTTCATCCTCCATTTTAAAAATGACTATTGCCCCCTAATGCTAGGTACACACCATACAATTTTCTGTTAGATTTTCTCTTAGATTTACCTGCCAGATAGCTTTTTTCCATGTTGTAGGTAAATCTAACTGAAGAATCTAACAGAAAATTGTATGGTGTGTACCTAGCATTAGGCCCCGTTCACACTGCACGCATTTCCAGTCGCGTTTTGGAAACGTGTGCAGGTGGCCGACATGCACAACATCAGACAGTGCATAGAGTGCAATGTCTGATGTTCACACTGCATGCGTTCCGGACCTGTGCGGTCCGGGAACGCATGCTGCACGCATTTTTTGCCAAAACGCGTGGCTGTCCCATTCACTTTTCAGTGATGGGATCAGCCATGCAACGCATACAAACGCGGATGGCGTGCGTTCGTACGCGTTGCGTTACGCGTGCGTGCCCGTCCGCGTTTGTAATCTGAACGAGGCCTTACAGTTTCCTAGTCACCATACTGTTAAACTGTAATATCACCCACTTGAGCCATAGGGAAACATGGACATTACCTTGCACAGTCATAACTGACAGTTATAACTGACAGCTGCTGATATATAACTGACAGCAACTGGTATATTTCAGTTCTGACAAAATATTGTCAGAACTGGAAGGGATCACTGTAAGAAGACAATGGTGAGCTTCTGAGAGGAACTGGTGGTGAGGTTAGTATGTAATATTCATTTGCAGCAACATCATGTGTTTATTTCAAATAATTTTCCTCGCTTCAGGTTCCCTTTAAAATCCCCTCCCTCCACTGGAAATAAGGTAAAGAAAAGACAATAAATTTCCAAATGATAATTTACTAATTGATAATTCTTAAAACGAATTTCAAAACGATCATTCTCAAAATAAAATTTTTTGTTGGGACAGGCCCGGCCCAATAACCAATATTTTGCATTACCACCTATGGGCCACCCAAATAGTCCATTAGCCACTGGAGGCCAAATTTCTGCTTTCCTCTCTGTTTTCTATATATACTAACCCTATCATGCCCTGCCCCATCTCTTCATGTTCCTGACTTGATTTCCTGTAATATTCCAGTTAGTAGGCTTTTGAAGCTGAGGTCTGGTTTCTCCCCCCCTGAAATCGAATCAACATCAAATGCTGAAATAGGGTGAATCAATCACTTGTAAAGTAATGCATTTTAGGGAGAATTGATCATTTGTGTTATCGGACCACAATGGTCACATGTAATCCACGGCGTATAGTATATGGGCAGCTTCAGATGGAATAAACACACATTATATCTACACTCAATATACCTAATGTCATCAGCTTGGAACCATACGATTTGCTATGCAGATGCTAACTGTTCCTTACATGGCTGAAGTGTGTATTGTTATAATGTGTGAATGCTGCAGCCTGTCAAACCCTGATATGCGGTAAATATAATCACAGCTACAGAATCAGCCATCTATAACAGCCATGGATAAGAGACATGGCTGAACAGCTCTGCCTGAATGTCCCAGCGGTCCTAGCTAAGCCTCACGCAAAGCCATCAGGCTTGATCATGCAAGACAGGAAAGTACTAATATCACTCAGCAGGAATCCAAACATCACCATGCTTCCAGAAAGCAAGGCAAGATGCATTGTCATGCTCAGCATGTCTGAATAGCACACCAAGGTAATCATGCTGCTCAGTGACTCCAACACCCCTGAATCATTAAGATAGGACACTATGAGCAGTTACAAGAAAAAGGTAATTGACTACTTACTTCAGCTGGAATAGACCAAAGTCATTGACCGATCCTTTATTCTGGGGAATCTACACCAGGCCAATATAGCTATACCGGACCTTTATACTGTAGGTCCATCTCTAACTGTCAGCAGAATAAACTCCGTGGCAATCAAGATTGTTGAACATCTGGCTACAATCCTAAGGCCCCTAGTCAATATACAGTAAGGGTAAAGAGGTGTCCAGGTAAAGATAACATTAGGCTAAAATTAAATAAAGCATAGAAAAATGAGGTGGCTCACCTCAATAACGACAGTCAGATAAGACAATGAGATTTAATATGCACAGTCAATGCATTTCAGGGGTCTAAGCCCGCTTCCTCAGGCCAATACAAGTGCTGCAGCACCAATAACCAATAGAATTTAGAGGCACTCAATACTATTGGCTATTGGCTAGTATGCTTGAACTCAAATAAATTCAAACTTACTCATTCTCCATTCCTTGTTTACATTATAATTTTATCTTTACCTGGGCGCCTCTTTACCTTTATTGTGTGCATTACACCCCCATCCCATTGAGGTTGGAGGGATTTCCTCTGGAGTCACATGGTGGTGGACGCCATTGTGACATCCAGTTGTTTTTGACCTAAGAGAGCGACCATATTCAGTCCCATTGGAACACTCCAAGTGGAGTCAGATTCATTGTCTCCACCTGCATCAAGCGGTTGGTTGCCCCTGTTGCAACCCACCTTTGCGAGTAGCTTCTTTTTGATTTTATACACTATCCATTAGCTACTAATGTTCTGCGCTATTTGGGTTCCTGTTGTCTCTGTGTCTTTTTTCCTTAGGTTGTCAAGACACCCCACTCTTCTACCCCTAGTCAACAGTATCATTACTGACCCCATACTAGGAAAAAAATAATTAAGAAGCTTATTAGATTATTTAAATAATTGGAGGGAGAGAGAAAAAAATCTTGTACAATATTTTACACATAAACCTAACACAAAAGGAATATATAATATTAATATCTTGTGTACTCTTTTTGTGCTGGGTAGTCCTGTGGCATCACTGGCATAACTTCAAATGTTGAAGGGGTCTTCCAGCTTGAAACATTTTAACTGTCATTTACTCTTGACAGAAACGTTGTGGCAGGGGTCACTTTGTGCTTTCGTGCACGTTTTCTTCACAGAAAAAACTGATTTCAACTGAGAACTCCTGTTAATCAATGGGCTAGGTCAGTGCTGTCTAACTTCACGGGCACGGAGGGCCGTTCTTTTTCTAAACCACATGGTGGAGGGCCGGCAGACCTCTGGACCCAAATCTAGCAGAAAATTTCTCCACAACATGCAATTACAGTGATATCAAATTCCCCCCACAAAATGCAATCAGATTGGCCGCAGATTTGCCCACAAAATGCAATCAGATTGGCCGCAGATTTGCCCACAAAATGCAATCAGATTGGCCACAGATTTGCCCACAAAATGCAGTCAGATTGGCCACAGATTTGCCCACAAAATACAGTCAGATTGGTCACAGATTTGCCCACAAAATGCAATCAGATTGGCCGCAGATTTGCCCACAAAATGCAGTCAGATTGGCCACAGATTTGCCCACAAAATGCAGTCAGATTGCCCACAGATTTGCCCACAAAATGCAGTAAGATTGCCCACAGATTTGCCCACAAAATGCAGTCAGATTGGCCACACATTTGCCCACAAAATGCAGTCAGATTGGCCGCAGATTTGCCCACAAAATGCAGTCAGATTGGCCGCACATTTGCCCACAAAATGCAGTCAGATTGGCCGCAGATTTGCCCACAAAATGCAGTCAGATTGGCCACACATTTGTCCACAAAATGCAGTCAGATTGGCCGCACATTTGCCCACAAAATGCAGTCAGATTGGCCACACATTTGCCCACAAAATGCAGTCAGATTGGCCACACATTTGCCCACAAAATGCAGTCAGATTGGCCCAAAATCCACCCACAAAATGCAGTCAGATTGGCCACAAATTCGCCCGTGCTACCTCCGCCTCACCTCTCAGATCGGACCGGGCAGGAGATAGCAACCAGCCAGACCAGCGCATGGCAGCCGTGCGGTGAATTTAAATGCAGGAAGTGACATCATCGTTCACGTCCAGCATTTAAAGTCCCCCGTGCGGCTGCCATGCGCCGGTGTGGCTGGTTCCTATCTCCTGCCTGCCGCCGATTTGAGGTGAGGTGAGGCAGCGGCAGCAGCAGCAGCCGCAGCATCGGGGGAACGAGGGGAGGGGGGCTGTAAATTTACATTACAGCAGGCGAGGCATGGGGGAAAATAAAAAAAAAGTCCCCTCAGCTTTGGCTAACACTGTCACAGCAGGGGGGCCGCAGCAGAAGGCCTGGCGGGCCGGATGCGGCCCGCGGGCCGCCAGTTGGGCAGCACTGGGCTAGGTCACACTTTGCAGATTTTGCGCCCAGAATAAAAACTGTCATCTTGCACATTTTGTCGGTAACAGTAAATTCGGGCGCCTGAGGCAAGTGGACAAATCGGGCGCCGCCATTCACTCCCATAATAAATATCGTTTAATGGGCGCCCGACAGGAAAAAAGGGCGCCGGAGAAAAATAACGTTTTATAAGCGGCGCCCGGAGACTTTTACTGTTTTATAACTGCTTCTCATGATTACACATTATTTTATGATTTATAATGTTTTAAACATTATTTTTAAACGAAAAACAGTACAATATTTTTTAAAACATTATTTTTAAACGAAAAACAGCACAATATTTTTTTCACACGTTATTAATGCTTATCACAGGGGGGGTCTTAGGTTTAGGCACCACCAGGGGGGTCTTAGGTTTAGGCATCAACAGGGGGGTCTTAGGTTTAGGCACCACCAGGGGAGTCTTAGGTTTAGGCACCATCAGGGGAGTCTTAGGTTTAGGCACCACCAGGGGGGTCTTAGGTTTAGGCACCAACACGGGGGTCTAGGGGTTAGGGGTAGGTACAGGGAGGGTTACTTACTATTTTTTTTTAAACGTTATTATACGTTTCACTTTTTAAACGGAAGATTAACGTTTTCACAATTGCCAATTTCATGCACATTATTTAATGATTTATAACTTTATAAAACATTATTTTTAAACGAAATATAGTACATTATATTTTTAAACGTTATCCATGTTTATCGTTTAAAACCCGGCGCCCTTTTTTCCCAGCGCCCCTTTTTAACGTACGCCATTTTGTCTGTTTTCTCTATAAATTACATTAGCTGCTGTAAGGCAGGAGTCACACTTGTCTTTCAGTTTTCTGAAAAGTGTAAAACTGGAAGACTAGTGTGACCCCTGCCTGTAAGTTCTGAGATTATGCATCTTAAACATACTAAAATGAAACATGCAAAAGTAAAAAGAAAATCATAATTTTTCACCACAGTTGACTGAATAATATTGACAAAAAATGGGAAATGCAGTCACATTTCTCAGTTGCAAAATACCAAAAACAGTCCGTTTTCTATAC
This sequence comes from Hyperolius riggenbachi, assembly GCF_040937935.1. Taxonomy (NCBI): domain Eukaryota; kingdom Metazoa; phylum Chordata; class Amphibia; order Anura; family Hyperoliidae; genus Hyperolius; species Hyperolius riggenbachi. Next base: position 99,109,710 of record NC_090647.1, read on the forward strand.
AACCAATCAATAAAGAAAAACACAAGAGAATAATACATGTTACTGTATTGTGAGTGGCCCTATCATACTTGGACAATGCAAAATTCTGGTGGGAGTGTTTGCAACATTAAAGGACAACTGAAGAGACAGGGATATGGAAGCTGCCATATTTATTTCCTTTTTAAACAATACCAGTAGCCTGGCAGTCCTGCTGATCCTCTGCCTCTAATACTTTTATCAACTAAACAAGCATGCAGCAGATCAGGTGTTTCTGACATTATTGTCAGATCTGACTGGATTAGCTGCATGTTTGTTTCTGGTGTTATTTAGACAATACTGCAGCCAAACAGATCACCAGGATGCCAGACAACTGGTACTGTTTAAAAGAAAATAAATATGGAGGCCTCCATATTCTTCTCACTACAGTTGTCCTTTAAAGAGACTCTGAAGTCTCTTTTTTTACCTACTTTTCTCATATAATCCTCTTCAGCATGAATGCCCCACTTGAATCGCCACATCCCCGCAGCAGATGGGTGATTTATTAGTGTGAAATAGCCCTGCAAAGTTCCCAGGCTCGCAGCGCTTTTCTTCCCTGAAGAGGCAGAGCTTTGAGCTGTAACTCTGCCACCTCCGCAATCTCTGCGGATCGCTGCCTCTCCCCGCCCCTCTTAGTCTTCTTTCACTGGGAGGGGTGGAGAGAAGACGGAGATCCAGGGAGATTGATTGCAGAGAGGCAGAGCTACAGCTGAAAGCTCTGCCTCTCCAGGGCAGCACAATCTGCAACTTGCAAAGTCTTGGAACTTTGCAGGTCGTTTTCTCCCTAATAAATCACCCAACTGCCGATTCAAGTGGGGCATTCATGCTGAAGAGTATTATATGAGAAAAGCAGTTAAAAAATGAGACTTCAGAGTTTCTTTAAGGGTTTCTTTATTAGCAGAAATATTGTAGTTATAGCCAGTACCGCTACCAGCGATCACATGAATGAGGCTAGTTAAGAGCGCACATGCAATTTTGTAGTAAATGTTATAAATTTAGTTTATGTCACATAGACTAGAGTCATTAGTTGTTAGCTTGAAAACCTCCACTCAGTGCTTGTTCAGGTCAAGAGAGTTGTTTCACTAAAAGCCGTCAAAATTGGTGTGTGCAGACAGCACACTGCAATTTTATTAGTTACGACGCCAGCAAAGTGGTTTGTGTTGCGCAATTAGCGCAACCCATAGAGCATGGGCGAAACATGCTACTCTGCTGGCATAAGTTCCCGTAAAGTGACATGCTGTCTGTGCACACCAATTCTAACAGCTTTTAATCAAGCATGAAAACTGTATATACTTTTTCTCAGATAGCCCTATGCATCTACCTGTGTTTTTTGTTATTTTTTTCAGGATCAGAATCAGAATCTTTATTTCACCAAGCACGACTGGGTCATGCCCAGAATTGGGCTTGGCACATACATAGCTTCAAGTACTGGATAGGACACACAGAACACATCAAAGGGACAGAACACCATTGCACATGCAGAGAAAAACATAAATTCACAAAAAAACATCAGTTCACAAAACACATCAATTTGGCATAATACACAAATACTTTTCATTTATGCCATTCCTCCTCCACTTCAATAATTTCTTCACCTACCATTTAAGACTTCTCACAATCCTATCTTCTTCATTAGAATTCTCTTCCACATCATATCTAGCTACCTTTAAAACCTTCAAGCATTCCCTTAACCACCCTGGCGTTCTGATTAAATCGCCAGGGTGGCTGCGGGAGGGTTTTTTTTAAATAAAAAAAAAACTATTTCATGCAGCCAACTGAAAGTTGGCTGCATGAAAGCCCACTAGAGGGCGCTCCGGAGGCGATCTTCCGATCGCCTCCGGCGCCCAGAATAAACAAGGAAGGCCGCAATGAGCGGCCTTCCTTGTTTTGCTTATATCGTCGCCATAGCGACGAGCGGAGTGACGTCATCGACGTCAGCCGACGTCCTGACGTCAGCCGCCTCCGATCCAGCCCTTAGCGCTGGCCGGAACTTTTTGTTCCGGCTACGCTGGGCTCAGGCGGCTAGGGGGGCCCTCTTTCGCCGCTGCTCGCGGCGAATCGCCGCAGAGCGGCGGCGATCAGGCAGCACACGCGGCTGGCAAAGTGCCGGCTGCGTGTGCTGCTTTTTATTTCATTAAAATCGGCCCAGCAGGGCCTGAGCGGCAGCCGCTGGCGGTGTTGGACGAGCTGAGCTCGTCCAGACCGCTCAGCTGGTTAAAGGTCACCTTTTTGAACAAGCTTATAATCTGACCTAAATATTCAGAAACTGATCCACTTTTGCTTCCCCCCACACATGCTGACAAAGCACTCACTGCCGTCTCAGCTACTGTTTAACTTTTTGACATACATAGGGCTTGATTCACTAAAGCAAGCTAACACAGTTAGCACGCCTAAAAGCTTTGCACGTGCAAACTAGGGTGCTAAGTAGTTTACACGGGCAAAGCTGTTACTGATCGTGTGCACCAAATAGTCCGTGTGCAAAGTATCCTTATCAGGCTATTTTGCACGCGGACGGTGCGACATCTTGCGCGCACTGCACAGCACTAAGCTTTGCGCGCGCAAACTTGTGCGCATATTAGCGCATGCAAAGGCACTTTGCATGTGCTAAGGGGCTTTTCAATGGCGTGCTAAAACTTAGCACGCTTTAGTGAATCAAGCCCATAGTGTTCTGCTCTCTTTTTTTTTTTTCTGGATTTGTGAGGTCAGGACCCTAACCCTATAGCTTTATGATGTTGCTGTTCTGTGTATCTGTCTACCCTTTATGTATATTTCTGTATATTTCTGGCATTGTGTTACCACTCCATGTTTGTATGTTATGCTGCACAAGCAGAATATTTTCACTATATTAATCTTAAAGAGGAACTCCAGTGAAAATAATGTAATAAAAAAGTGCTTCATTTTTACAATAATTATGTATAAATGATTTAGTCAGTGTTTGCACATTGCAAAAGCTTTCCTCTCCCAGATTTACATTCTGACATTTATCACATGGTGACATTTTTAAATCTCCAGCGAAGGATCGGCACCACAACCAGTATTGATAGCTCAATTACTTTATTTAAATCATTGAAAGACCAGCAACGACAGTCCGCTGTTTCGGTATATATTGCTTTTCTCAAGTTGCCATAATGTCATAATGTCATATATTGCCTTGAGAAAGGCAATATATGCCGAAACAGTGGACTGTCGTTGCTGGTCTTTTAATGATTTAAATAAAGTAATTCAGCTATCAATACTGGTTGTGGTGCCGATCCTTCGCTGGAGATTTGGATTGTGACCCCATGGTACAGGGGAGAGGATCAAGGCACACTTCTGAAAATTTGAGCCTACAAGTGGGTGCTCCCAGGATCAGGTTTTGATGGTGACATTTTTACTGCTGGCAGGTCATGTCACTGGAAGGAGATGCTGCTTGCTTCTTTTTGGCAGTTGTAAACAACTATTTCCTACAATTCAACAAGGTTCACAGACAGGAAACTGCCAGGACCACGGTCCTCACAGTTTCCTGTGGGAGGGGTTTCACCGCAATATCAGCCATACAACCCCCCCTGATGATCCGTTTGTGATAAGGAAAAGATTTCTCATGTAAAAGGGGGTATCAGCTACTGATTGGGATGAAGTTCAATTCTTGGTCATGGTTTCTCTTTAAAAACACCCCTCTATATAGAGCAAGGATTAACAGTAAACAGTTTTTCTCTGCCTGATTACTTTTTTTGTGCATACATAACATAAGCATATCACAGTACTTCTAAAAGAAACTGGCAGATTGGAGGGTCAGTTTGCTCCCAGTCAGTGCAGTGGCAAAACTTTCATGGGGCCCCCCTAACATTCACAATCCTTCCCTTGCCTCCCCTTGGTGACCTCACAGCCTGGGGAGCCCATCTCACAGGGGTCATAAAACAAGTGTGGCCATCATCATCTTCACACACCCATTACAAGTGTAGCCACTAAAACACAGATGAAGAGAGGAAACTCTACATCCTACTGGGGGAGCAGGAAACAACCGTGCAAATAGCTGCCCTGCCACCAACTGAGAGGAACATGATACCACATGGACTGTATTCCCCCAATACCCCCCTATGGACTGTATATCCCAGTCCCCCATGCTGTCCCTTACATCCTCCACACACCAATGGACTATAAACCCCAACCCCCTATATCCTTCCCTTATTCCCACAATCCCCCCTCCCATGTTAATGCTTTGTTTTGCTTTGGCAATGCTAAATGTATTTGGTCCTGCCAATAAAGCTTTTTTGGATTTGGATTTGGATTTGGAACACCTGATCTGAAATACAGTCCCCGGTATGGGAGGAAGGGGCGGTTAGTAGTTGGGCCCCCACAGCTCTGGCCCCTCCCCCAGCGTTCACAGGTGCTGCTCCCTGCTAGTCACACCACTGAGTCAGTGTATTAATCCAGGTGCTGAAAATGGGTAGCAAACCTTAAATAGTGCAGCTAATTACTTTGCAGCAAAGTGAGGATTTTTCAAAGCAAGTGTACTCCACCTAATTCAGAATAATGTTGCTAAGGTTACAAAGATGTACAATTGCTTTCTGTCAGTTTTGGGCATTATTAGCTGTCTGCAAGCTGCAATAGAGAGTCCATTCTTAACAGCATATAAATACAAATACAAAGTGTATGATACCACCATATGGTTTTGGGGTTTTTCCTTATTTATTAAAATAGAATTGATCTCTAAGCGACATAACTAGTGGCATGGCGACAGTGGAAGGAGTGGATGCTGTTACTGTAATCAATGTAGTAAACTAGGACACAGAACAAAAGCTCTGTCAATGCAAAGAAAGGCAGTTTAGTATGTCCAGTAGCTCTGCCTTTCCTTACACACATGTGTTCCCTCCACACTCAGAGTCCCTCCACCCTGATCTCACCTCTCTGCTCTGTCCTCACTGAGGACAAGGCACTCTGTCAATAATAGCAGCCCTGCAGACGCATTGCCCAGCAATGTACACACGGTGGCCGGGAAGCACACATCTGCAGCATGGCTGGTGGTCCCACTCCTGCTGGATCTCCTCCTCACCTGCAGCACGGCTGGGGGTCTCCTTTTTGGGTGGCCACAGCAGCAAAAGCATTGGCTAATGGGAAGCTGGTGCTGATGCTACTGGCCAGTCTCTCCCTGCTTGCTGCAGAATCCGAGGCCCCTGCAGGGGAGGGCCTGGGCAATTGCCCCAGTTACCCCCCTTCCCCCAAAGGCCACCTCTATAGTAAACAAGCCTACTGCCAGGAGATCAAGAGGATTTGCAACTGGTGTAAGGCCAACAAGCTTGTTCTCAACTCAAAAACAATCAAACTGACCATAGACTTAAGGAACAACTACCCGAAACTACCCCTGGTGCTGATTGAGGGCTCAGAGGTTGCGAGAGTTGCCAGTGCCTGCCTCCTGGGTACCACCATCTCCATCGGTCTAAGGTGGGAAGCAAATGCCTCCAAAACACAGAAAAAGTTTCAACAACGGCTGTTCTTTCTGCACTCTCTGAAAACGTTTGGCATGTCCCGCTGCCTTCTACAATGCCACCATTGAGTCCATCCTCTGTTCCTCCATCATTGTATGGTACACAGGTGCATCTGCTAAGGACAAACTCAAGCTTCAGAGAGTCATCAAATCTGCTGAAAAGATCATCGGGTCCCCCCTTCCGTCTATTGACCTCCTGTATTTCTCCAGGCTGCAATCCAGGGAAGTCAGGATCGCAAATAGTCCCTCCCACCCCGGCAACCTCTATCTTAACTATACCCACCGGGACGCCACATCAGGACCATCTCCACCAGGACCTCCAGGCACAAAGCTCTTTCTTCCCCCAAGCTGTTCTGACCCTCAACTCAGATCCCCCCCCCCCCCCCCCCCACACACACACACGCACTCACACGCACCACCAAACTAGCAAACACCGCGTGAAATGTGCGAACAATCCACTCTCTGTGTAATGTTAAATTGCAAACCGTAATATGTATATAAACCCCCTTGCATGTTGTGTGTACCCAAGTACGCTGTCTGTATACTACGGTATACTGTTCTGTCTGCAGTCCCGGATTTACCTCAGAGAAGCCTATAGGCTCAGATGTCCTGGCACCCTAGACTTCCCCCTTCATAAACCTATAACCCCCCACTGAACCGCACTGCAAGTGTGCTGGCTGACCCAGCTGTCACTTCTCCATTACTTCCCTTGCCCATCATAGGTAGCTAAAGGTGCCCCTTAGTATTAGGTAGCCAGAAATACCCTTAATATTAAGTAGCTAGAGGGGCCCCCAAGTATTAGATAGCTAGAGGTGCCCCATGACTGATGGGAGATCTGGTCAGTTGAATGCAGAGAGCTGTGTGAGTAACCTCTCATTTAGACTCTCATCAGGACTCTGCATAGAGAAGGAGGAAGAGAGGCACTCAGGGAGGGGAGTGAGCCGCCTGTCCATCATCAGGCGCCTGTAGGCACGTGCCTACAATGCCTTATGGTAAATCCGGCCCGGGTCTGTCTGTGCCCAAAGTAACTCCTTGTACATTACCGTGTACTTGGCAATTAAAATCTATTCTGATCCTGAAAACATACAGATAAGTTAATTGGCTTACATAGACATATGACTATGGTAGTGATTAGATTGTGAGCCCCTCTGATGGACAGGTAAGTGACAACAAGGCAATATACTGCGGAAGATGTAGGCGCTATATAAATACTAAAAAATAATAATACTCTAATGGGAAAAGAGACAATATACTATAACATGAAAACAGAACTCCCCTTTAACAGTGCCATGTTTCATTTTAAATGGTTAATGTACTACATAGCAGCTTCATAGCAAATACATCCACAGTATCCTTTTATAAACCTTCAGTGTTCACCTGCATTGGAGTAAATTGCACAATCTGTTTTTTTCATTAGGTGTACATCTGTACAGCAGAGATACCGGTGTATCTCCAAATTGTCATATATTAAAAATAATAAAGCTTTTCATTCTACTCTGTGGGAAAGCTTCCCATGGAAACAAGGTAATGAGCTCAAAAGAGTCCTTAATTGTTCATCCTCTACAGCCATTTGCTCCTATTCACCGCTTCCCTCCCCAGCCTCATTCATGTAATGGTTGGGCTTTGGCGCACTCTGAACAACCTACCTTTTACTTTTATTAGCTGAATAGAAAAACAACATGCCTTGCTTGGCTACTACTGCCAGCATTAAAGGGAAAAAAGTAAACAGTGAGGAGACAAATTCAAATTCTTCAAGATATGCTTCACTACTAGTGTTGGGCGAACAGTGTTCGCCACTGTTCGGGTTCTGCAGAACATCACCCTGTTCGGGTGATGTTCGAGTTCGGCCGAACACCTGACGGTGCTCGGCCAAACCGTTCGGCCATATGGCCGAACTAAGAGCGCATGGCCGAACGTTCCCCGAACGTTCGGCTAGCGCTGTGATTGGCCGAACGGGTCACGTGGTTCGGACCCGAACGCGCTCTGATTGGCCGAACTGTCACGTGGTTCGGGTAAATAAATACCCGAACCACGTCATATCTCCGCCATTTGTCTGTGGGTTTAGCTTTGGGTAGGCAGGCAGGGTAGTTCGCGCTCCAGCCACGCTAGCCAGGGTCCCCCCCAGTCATTGTGTGTCGCTGCTGGGAATAGTAGTACACCGCTCGCTCAGCATTCTGTTTACTGCCACTCTGTGTACCTCGCTCAGCCACACTATATAGCATTCTGTTTACTGCCACTCTGTGTCTGCTGGGAATAGTAGTACACCGCTTGCACAGCCACACTATATAGCATTCTGTTTACTGCCACTCTGTGTACCTCGCTCAGCCACACTATATAGCATTCTGTTTACTGCCACTCTGTGTCTGCTGGGAATAGTGGTACACCGCTCGCTCAGCCACACTATATAGCATTCTGTTCACTGTTCTGTGTCTGCTTGGAATAGTGGTACACCGCTCGTTCAGCCACACTATATAGCATTCTGTGTACTGTTCTGTGTCTGCTGGGAACAGTAGTACACCGCTCGTTCAGCCACACTATATAGCATTCTGTGTACTGTTCTGTGTCTGCTGGGAACAGTAGTACACCGCTCGCTCAGCCACACTATATAGCATTCTGTTCACTGTTCTGTGTCTGCTGGGAATAGTGGTACACCGCTCGCTCAGCCACACTATATAGCATTCTGTTCACTGTTCTGTGTCTGCTGGGAATAGTGGTACACCGCTCGCTCAGCCACACTATATAGCATTCTGTTTACTGTTCTGTGTCTGCTGGGAATAGTGGTACACCGCTCGCTCATCCACACTATATAGCATTCTGTTCACTGTTCTGTGTCTGCTGGGAATAGTGGTACACCGCTCGCTCAGCCACACTATATAGCATTCTGTTCACTGTTCTGTGTCTGCTGGGAATAGTGGTACACCGCTCGCTCAGCCACACTATATAGCATTCTGTTCACTGTTCTGTGTCTGCTGGGAATAGTGGTACACCGCTCGCTCAGCCACACTATATAGCATTCTGTTCACTGTTCTGTGTCTGCTGGGAATAGTGGTACACCGCTCGCTCAGCCACACTATATAGCATTCTGTTCACTGTTCTGTGTCTGCTGGGAATAGTGGTACACCGCTCGCTCAGCCACACTATATAGCATTCTGTTTACTGTTCTGTGTCTGCTGGGAATAGTGGTACACCGCTCGCTCATCCACACTATATAGCATTCTGTTCACTGTTCTGTGTCTGCTGGGAATAGTGGTACACCGCTCGCTCAGCCACACTATATAGCATTCTGTTCACTGTTCTGTGTCTGCTGGGAATAGTGGTACACCGCTCGCTCAGCCACACTATATAGCATTCTGTTCACTGTTCTGTGTCTGCTGGGAACAGTGGTACACCGCTCGTTCAGCCACACTATATAGCATTCTGTGTACTGTTCTGTGTCTGCTGGGAACAGTAGTACACCGCTCGTTCAGCCACACTATATAGCATTCTGTGTACTGTTCTGTGTCTGCTGGGAACAGTAGTACACCGCTCGTTCAGCCACACTATATAGCATTCTGTTCACTGTTCTGTGTCTGCTGGGAATAGTGGTACACCGCTCGCTCAGCCACACTATATAGCATTCTGTTCACTGTTCTGTGTCTGCTGGGAACAGTAGTACACCGCTCGTTCAGCCACACTATATAGCATTCTGTGTACTGTTCTGTGTCTGCTGGGAACAGTAGTACACCGCTCGTTCAGCCACACTATATAGCATTCTGTTCACTGTTCTGTGTCTGCTGGGAATAGTGGTACACCGCTCGCTCAGCCACACTATATAGCATTCTGTGTACTGTTCTGTGTCTGCTGGGAACAGTAGTACACCGCTCGTTCAGCCACACTATATAGCATTCTGTTCACTGTTCTGTGTCTGCTGGGAATAGTGGTACACCGCTCGCTCAGCCACACTATATAGCATTCTGTTCACTGTTCTGTGTCTGCTGGGAATAGTGGTACACCGCTCACCCGTCACTGTATAGCATTGTGCTCTGTGTCGCTGCTGGGAATAGTGGTACTGTATAGCATTTCTGTACTGCCACTGTACTGCTGCCAGTCAGCGTGTACTGTAAGGATAAGTGAAATGAGGAAGAAATCCGGTGAAAGAGGGAGGGGCAAGGGAAGAGGTGTTTCCCCTGACGGTTCACGTACAGGCCACAGGGGAGCACCCAAGAAAACCCACTCAATACCACCCATGTTGTCCAGGACAACAACCCTCACAAATCCAAAAGAACAGGACCAGATAATTACTTGGATGACCTCTCAAGCGTCCAGCAGTGGGTTAAGCAGCACCAGCACATCACGCACGAGGTCCGAGTCCTCAGCCAGTTACAAGGAGCCAGTGGGCACAAAGCTGACACAACCGGCAGCGACACCACGCACACAACTGCCAGATAACCAGTCCGATGAATTACCTCAGGACACAATGGGGTATTCGCAGGAGCTATTCCCAGCCCAACAAACTTCCACCTTTCAAAGGTCAATGGAGGAACAGCCAGAAATGTTGTGCCTGGATTCACAACCGTTAACTGTGGGAAATGTACCGCGCACTGAAATACGAGGCGAGTCCGAAGAGGACTCGGAAACCCAAATCCCAGAGCAATTTGGGCAGGAGGGGTTGCAATTGCAGGAGGTCGGCCGACAAGATCTGGAAGACGACGTTGGAGTGTGCTGCGCAGAGGTTGTTGTGGGGAGCTCTACTCCACGGCGGTGGCCCACAATGACATATGACGAGTTTGAGGAGATGGAAGAGGAGGGTATGGACAATGTGGACAGAGACCCAGATTTTGTTTGTGAACGAGAACATCGCCGTCGTAGCAGCAGCACAGATGAGTCTGTTGAAGAACACACTGCTGCACGAGTTCGCCTTGTGCCACAAGGTAGGCGGCGCGCAATTTCAGGCACCACAAGCGTGGAAGTTCAAGTGAGAGGCAAAAGAGGAGCAAACAGAAATCGCCAGCAAGGAGGCAGGTGCTCCAAAGTCTGGGCTTTCTTTGAAGACTGCACTGAGGATGTTACCATGGCGATTTGCAAGGTGTGCAAGACCCGCCTGAGCAGGGGGAAAAATATTAACAACCTCTCCACCACCAGCATGAGCCGTCACATGCTATCCAAACATCCCACTCTTTGGGCAAACGCGTCAGGACAGGGTACCAGAAACAACACTGCCTCCCTTGGGTTCACCAGACCCGCCTCAGCAGCAGCAGTAGCCCAGCCATTGCGTGGTTCACAACATTCACAAACATCAGACGACGCTGACACTGTCACTTTCCGGAGTAGTGCTCTTGAGGTCTCCCAGTGTTCATCAAACACAACAACCAACAGCCCTTCCGTGTGCAGCGCTACGGTTCAGTTGTCTGTGTCGGAGATGTTTGAGCGCAAGAGGAAATTGCCAGCAAATGACCCCCGGGCCGTGGCAGTAACAGCCAGCATAGCCAAGCTTCTGGCCTGCGAAATGCTGCCATATCGATTGGTGGAGACAAACAGCTTCAAGGGCATGATGTCAGTGGCCATCCCACGTTACGTGGTTCCCAGCCGCTACCACTTTGCACGCTCTGCAGTGCCTGAGTTGCATGAGCACGTGGTCAGCAAAATAACCCGAAGCTTGAAGAATGCCGTTGCCTGCAAGGTTCACCTCACCACTGACACCTGGACGAGTGCGTTCGGCCAGGGTAGATACATCTCCCTTACCGCGCACTGGGTGAACCTTGTGGAGCCTGGCAGCGATTCCTCACCTGCTACGGCACGGGTGTTGCCCACGCCACAAACAGCTGCACCGCCGTCCCTCCCACTGGATAACAGCAGCACCTACCTCTCTGACTCCTTCTCCTCCAACGCATCTCAAAGCTGTACCTCATCCGGAAACGCTAACCCAGCAGCAGTAGGATCGTGGAAGCAGTGCAGCACAGCTGTTGGCATGCGTCAGCAAGCGTTGCTGAAGCTAATCTGCCTTGGGGATAAGCAGCACACAGGGGAGGAAATTTGGAGGGGAATAAAGGAACAGACGGATTTGTGGCTGGCACCGCTGGACCTGAAACCGGGCATGGTTGTGTGTGATAATGGGAGTAATCTCATTCGCGCTTTAAGGTTGGCTAAGCTGACACACATCCCTTGCCTGGCGCACGTGATGAACCTAGTAGTTCAGCGGTTCCTGAGGACATACCCAGGCGTGCCCGATCTGCTGTTGAAGGTGCGTCGAGTGTCCAAACATTGTAGAAATTCCAGTACTGCTTCGGGGGCACTCGCCAAGATGCAGGAGCGCTTCAATCTCCCCCACCATCGCTTGCTGTGTGATGTCCCTACGCGCTGGAATTCTACGCTGCACATGCTAGCCCGCTTTTGCGAGCAGAAGAGTGCAGTGGTCCAGTACATGACGGCGCAGTACCGAGGCGCATCCGGCCAGCTGCCAAGCTTCTGTGGATCCGATTGGGCCAACATGTTGGACCTCTGCCAAGTCCTCCAAAATTTTGAGCAATCCACGTTGCTTGTGAGCAGTGACAACTCTTCAGTCAGCATTACCATACCACTGCTGTGTTTACTGAAGAGGTCGATGTTAAAAATCAAGGAAACAGCTGTCATGATGCAACTGGGGGAATCTGAAGGAGAAAACGATCAGCGTGATGGTACCAACATCAGGCCATCCGCCTCAGGGAACGCTGGCCCCAGCAGCTATGACGAAGAAGAGGAGGAGGAACAGCTGGAGTTGGAGCAGGAATTTCATGCCACCACTGACGAGGGCCAGAGCGGTGCACGTTGGACTTCCACAATTCAACGCGAATGGTCAGCAGAAGCAGACCAGGAGGAAGGTGACGACTATGATGCATCACAACAACTATCACAACGCTCACAAGAGGATGATGAGGATTCTGGTAGGACTCTGGCACACATGGCTCAATTCATGCTAGACTGCATTGAACGTGACCCACGCATTGTGCGCATTCTGGACAACACCAATTACTGGGTTTATACCCTTCTGGATCCACGGTACAAACACAATGTTCCAAAACTGCTTGAAGAAAGAGTCAGACAGGTCAAAATGGAAGAATACCAGCAGGCCCTTGTGGAGACTTTAGAGAGGAGATTGACATCCTCCCCCTCCTCTAGCCAGTTGTACGCAGACAGACTGACTTCCGCAAACCCAGGACGACCAGGAGGGCAGCAAACAACGCAAGCCGCAGCTAGTACCCAAAAGGGAATGGTATCGGCAGTGTCCTTGGAGTGGGAAAATTTTCTGACACCCATGCAGCCGCAGCCCACTGAACAGCAAGCGTGCAGATCCACCTCCAACACCGATCGCCTGGAGAAGATGGTCAAGGACTACATGTCAGATGGCGTAGCTGTGTCGAACCATCCATCTGCACCCTTCAACTATTGGGTATCGAAGCTAGACACCTGGCACGAACTGGCAATGTACGCAATAGAGGTGCTGGCTTGCCCGGCAGCCAGCGTTATGTCGGAACGCTGTTTCAGTGCTGCCGGAGGCATCGTCACAGATCGGCGTATCCGCCTCTCTACAGACAATGCAGACCGTCTGACTCAAATTAAAATGAATCAATCCTGGATTGGAAATGACTACGCAACACTCCAGGACCCCAACCAAGTAACATGACCAATGAACATCTGGGATGGTGTTGCGTTTCCGGGCCCTGTTTATTGAACCTCTCATCTGTATTACATTTATGACTGCATGGCGGCAAAAAGCATTGCTGCTATATCCGCACGCTTTTTGTCCACATGCAAGGCCTGGGTTGTTGTGTCTCACAAAGCGTGGCCTTCTCCTCCTGCGCCTGCTCCTGTTCCATCACGTCTGCTGCTGCTGGGTTAGCGTTGCCGCGTGGTCCCTGTTTATTGAACCACTTATCTTTATTACATTTATGACTGCATGGCGGTACAAAGCATGCTATCCGCACGCTTCTTGCCCTCATGCAAGGCCTGGGTTGTTGTGTCTCACAAAGCGTGGCCTTCTCCTCCTGCGCCTCCTCCTGTTCCATCACGTCTGCTGCTGCTGGGTTAGCGTTGCCGCGTGGTCCCTGTTTATTGAACCACTTATCTTTATTACATTTATGACTGCATGGCCGTACAAAGCCTGCTATCCGCACGCTTCTTGCCCTCATGCAAGGCCTGGGTTGTTGTGTCTCACAAAGCGTGGCCTTCTCCTCCTGCGCCTGCTCCTGTTCCATCACGTCTGCTGCTGCTGGGTTAGCGTTGCCGCGTGGTCCCTGTTTATTGAACCACTTATCTTTATTACATTTATGACTGCATGGCGGTACAAAGCCTGCTATCCGCACGCTTCTTGCCCTCATGCAAGGCCGGGGTTGTTGTGTCTCACAAAGCGTGGCCTTCTTCTCCTCCTGCGCCACCCTCCTCCTGTTCCATCACGTGTGCTGCTGCTGGGTTAGCGTTACCGGTCCCTTTTCCTGGAACCTCTTATATGTATTACATTTATGACTGCATGCCGACAAAAAACATGTTACCTGTGCAAAGAAAACAGACATTTCCCGCATTTAAAAGACAGTTTTCCCTTTGAAACTTTAAAATCGATTTTCTCAAAAACTATAAGCTCTTTTTGCTAATTTTTTTTTCCTCTTGTACCCACTCCCAAGGTGCACATACCCTGCAAATTTGGGGTATGTAGCATGTAAGGAGGCTTTACAAACCACAAAAGTTCGGGTCCCCATTGACTTCCATTATGTTCGGAGTTCGGGTCGAACACCCGAACATCGCGGCCATGTTCGGCCTGTTCGGCCCGAACCCGAACATCTAGATGTTCGCCCAACACTATTCACTACAAGATACTCCGATTCTATGACAGGCGGTATCCAGAATGCATTTAACAGGATAACATTTTCACTCTCACACTCCAGCTCCACCCAAAGCTAATGTTTTCATGTTGTTTTTTTTTTTTTTGTATCCAGATTAATTCACATGCTGGCTTACAGATATTCTTCTGTCTTCCTTCCTGGTCAACACTTCTCACTCCCACTTACAAGACTTCTCTGGATCCTCTCCCCTCCTCTGGGACACCCTCCCTCAACAGATCTTCCACTCACCCACCCTTACCCTTTTTAACAGGCTATCTATCTATTTAGCTAGCATGCCTCTGAAATCCTCCTGAAGTGGCAATTAAGGGATCTACTTACATGTATTTAGGTTTGCAAAATAATGTTTCTCCTCTGAATGTCCAGAGTATATAAGCTGTGTTTTTACACCTTGTTAGTATATGCAGGAATCAAGTCAGATGAAGGCTTATTATTAGCCGAAAGCTCACTTTTCATTTATCTGTAAGTTAGCCAATAAATGGCATCATCCTGATTCAAAACTTCTTGCTTTTACCTTTTTGAAGCGCAACCTGAAAACTCACCTCTTCAGGCAAGCATACTCTTTCTCTTAGGAAACCCTGGCCACTGATCACAATTTTACCATCTCAACACAGCATACATTCACCTTCTGTCCTATCCCTTAACCCTGACAGGCCCTGTTCACATTGCACGTGTCCCCATCCGCGTTTTGGGAACGCGTGCAGGAGGCAGACACGCACGACATCAGACAGTGCATGGACAGCACTGTCTGATGTTCACACTGCATGCTTTCCGGACCAGTGCGGTCCGGGAACGCATGCTGCACGCATTTTTTGCTGAAACGCGCGGCTGACCCATTCACTTCAGGTGAATGGGATCAGCCACGCAACGCATAGAACGCACGGCCATCTGCATTTCATAATGTAAACGTGGCCCAAGGCAGATTGTCCAGGGCTCTCTTCTCCTTTTATGTCACGTGTATAATGTGCGAGCATATCTTCCAACATTATGTCAAAATCTGTAATAGATTTTTTCACTACATACGCTGTAATTCACCATTGTCTTGTCCTGTTTTACGGTAGCTTTAAATCAGGATGATATCATTTATTGGCTAACTTGGAATGAATAAGAATAAACAAGCTTTCGGCCTTGCAGCCTTCGTCGGACTTGCAGCCTAAGGCTGCAAGGCCGAAAGCTTGTTTATTCTTATTCATTTTTAGTTAGCCAATAAATGGTATCATCCTGATTTAAAACTTCTTGCTTTTACTGATGACTAACACGGTACAATACCCTACTGTTTAAAGAGAAACTCCGACCAAAAATTGAACTTTATCCCAATCAGTAGCTGATACCCCCTTTTACATGAGAAATCTTTTCCTTTTCACAAACAGACCATCAGGGGGCACTGTAGGACTGATATTGTGGTGAAACCCCTCCCACAAGTAACCCCTCCCACAAGAAAAGTTCAAACTTTTGTGGGAAATAGCTGTTTACAGCTGTTTCCAACTGCCAAAAACCATGCAGCAGCTACATCACCTGACAACAGTAAAATGTTCACTGGAGTTCCTCTTTAAGGTAGCCATACATCAGGTGATGATGGGCAGGTTCATTCAAGATAAAAAAAAACACATATATCTAGGCACAGCACCTCTAGTTAGGACATTTAAATACGTTATTAATAAAAGGGAGGTGCTAAAGAGGGTGTGGCCAGGAAAATAGCAAAAAACAATTAACCCTTTGCACACTCACATGCAAATGTTCAAACGAATACATTCACAGATTCACTCATCCAGGCACCACTGTTATCCCTACTGCTAAGTTAAAAGCCAGGGTCTTAGTTTGCAAATGAATGCATTCACTTGCATAGTCACCTACACTGTGCAGAAGTACCCAGGTAATCGTATGTGTCCTAACTCAGGCCCTGTAACATGCATAGTGCAGAATTGCAAACATTAATTGCATAAAACCTATCTAGGGATTAGGAGCACACATCCTGACATCCTTTTCAGGGACAGAGAGAGCATCTTGCCAATCGCACAAGGGAGCTAACGTAATGTATCCATGCGCACCATGCACATACACCAGCATAAGCTGTGTGCATGCTGACAAAAACACAGACGGGGATGGAGGGAGTGTACTGAATAAAAACCCTGGCCACAAGGGTCCGTAACAAGAACACATATATCCAGGCATATCACCTTTAGTTAGGACAAGTTATGAAGGAAAGGGAGGTGCTAAAGGGGGTGTGGCCAGAAAAGTAGCAAAATACAAATAACTCTTTGCACACTCACATGCAAATGTTCAAACAAATGCATTCACAGATTCACTCATTCAGGCACCACAATTTTTTCTGGCCATTTTTTCTGGCCATATAAATTTTAAAAAATTATAAATCATTTTTATAGTACTTTTTCACCTACTTTTTGGGACTTTTTTTAGTAGAAATGTGCTGGAAAGTTTTTTTAAATCTAAGATGAACAAATTATCTCCTAGGCGAAAACTCTCATGAAAAAGTGAATTGCATATGGCCCCTGCTGTTGAAATGGGAGTGATTACTCAGTCTCATGTGCATGCATCTTCAGTATACCCACAGATGTACATACCCCTCCCACTATAATGGTGAATGACTCATTGCAGTAAAACTAGAAGCATCGTAGAAGTGGAAAAGAATGTATGAACTGAACTTCCTGTTTTTGTTCAGAGTTCTGTGCAATTTATGCATAGATTAGTTGAAAGCAGTGATAATAGCAACCTAAATAGCCAAATACAAATAATATGCATGCTTGAAAAAGTGCATTTGAATGTTACTACAGATGCAGAGCATTAACCTCCTCAGCAGTAACCCGCAGCTCAGAGCTGTAACCCTGAGCCTGACTCGTGGTAGCCGCCAGGAGGTATGGAGAGACAGTGGCGGGTTGGCGGCGTTTCAACTCAGCTCCTCCGGGACCCAGACACTGGCAGCCATTCTTCTTCAGGTCCTCGGAGGCTCTCAATTCTTTTGGTGAGTTTGATGTCTGTCGTCATGACGACAGACGGCGATCTCACTATAGGGGTAGAGTGCCATCGGGTGGACGGAGGGAAAATTGCAGCGCTAGATCCAGGGGAGGTGAGTAATGTGCTGGGCTGCTACTGATCTCTCTAGTGGTATGATCTTTTTTGTCCTGCTTTCAGAATCTAGAACTAGAAGCATGTGAAAAAAATTGTACCTCTTTTAGACCCAGAAATCTGGAAGTAATCATACCGCTAGAGAGGTTAAACTGATTTAGGGAAGGAGTTCCAGAGGAGGAGTGAGGAGTGTGAGAAACCCTGCATGCAGGGGTGGGAAGAGATGGCTAAGAAAAAAAAGATTTCTTCAACACTTTAATCTAGGACTGCATAGTTGGGTTTATCTGGACACTGTAGTCACTTGCAGCTTGATCTACTAGGCTAGTTCCTGGGCCATATGCAATTAACTTTTTCTCCTGCATTTTCTCCTAGGAGATAATTTTTCATCTTCAATTTAAAATAACTTTTCAGCAAAGGAAAACATACCAAAAAGTAGGTGAAAAAGTACCGGTACTATCAAAATTATTTTGCATATTTGATGCTTGCTGGTGGTTTTAAAGGCATATTATTGACAATTTTGAAAATATCACCTAGAAGAAACTCAGGAGAAAAAGTGAATTGCATATGGACCCTGGTGTCTAGTAATCCTCCCTCCCCTATACAGTTCCTTGGTGTTTAGTGGTCCTCTCTCTCCTATACAATTCCCTGGTGTCTAGTGGCCCCTCCCTCCCCTATACAATCGCATGGTTTCTAGCAACCCCCTCCCTCCCCTATAGACTTCCCTGGTGTCTAGTAGCCCTCTCCCTCCTCTATACAGTTCCCTGGTGCTTGGTAGTTCCCTACCCTACACCCTATACAATTCCCTGGTATCTAGTGGTAAACCCTCCCTCTCCCGTATGGCTTCCCTGGCGATCTAGGACTTTACTTCCAATATAGCTTCCATGGTGGTCTAGAGCAGGGCTTCCCAACCCAACAGTGCATGTGTTGTGGAAATCCACAGAGGAGGTTAATCAGCTCTGGTGACACACTAATTACCTCATCTCT
Source organism: Hyperolius riggenbachi (assembly GCF_040937935.1). Lineage (NCBI taxonomy): Eukaryota > Metazoa > Chordata > Amphibia > Anura > Hyperoliidae > Hyperolius > Hyperolius riggenbachi. Next base: position 99,128,106 of record NC_090647.1, read on the forward strand.
GAATGTTTGTGGTTGTTTGCAAAACATGCACTGTTGGTGGTATTTAAGGACAGGGTTGGGAAGCTCAGGTCTAGAAAGGGCCAAACAGGCCAGATTTGATCAATTAGCCATAGTTTGACATGTATGAGTTAAATGGTGAAGAGATACCAGAGCAAAAGACTTACAAACAATCAACAATCTAATATATCTTTAAATTACCCTAGATCAGGGGTCCTCAACCTTTTTAAGCCCGGGAACCGATAACCAGACCAAACTTTCGTCTGGGCCCGGGGGGGGGGGGGGGTAGCATAATGGAGTCGGGGTTAGCGGGGGGGGGGGGTTGGGTTTGAGTCAGGGTTGGCTGCGGGAGTGTCCCCATTTGGAGTGTATAGATGGGTAGGTAGCCAGGTATAAGTGCCCCCTGTATAGGGTATCTAGGTATAGTTGCCCCAGTATCCTAGTATAGGGAGTATAGTTGGCCCTGCATTGCTAATATAGTTGACCCTGCATAGCTAGTATAGTAGCCCCTGTATAGCTAGTATAGTTGCCCCTGCATAGCTAGTATAGTTGCCCCTGTGTAGTTAGTATAGTTGCTTAGTATAGTTACCCCTGTATAGCTAGTTGCCCCTGTATAGCTAGTATAGTTGCCCCTGCATAGCTAGTTGCCCCTGTATAGCTAGTAAAGTTGCCCCGGCATAGCTAGTTGCCCCTGTATAACTAGTATAGTTGCCCCTGCATAGCTAGTTGCCCCTGTATAGCTAGTATAGTTGCCCCTGCATAGCTAGTTGCCCCTGTATAGCTAGTATAGTTGCCCCTGCATAGCTAGTTGCCCCTGTATAGCTAGTATAGTTGCCTCTGCATAGCTAGTTGCCCCTGTATAGCTGCCGTCGGGTAGCCCACTCCCCCTGCGGCCCTGCTCCTGTTACCTTTTGAGCTGGCGGCCACTTCCTCTCTCAGATTTCCCCAGCGGCTCTCCTGTTTGCAGCATTTTCTATTTACAGCAGCGCGTCCCACGGCTGCTGTAAGGAGGGAAGGAAGCGAGACAGCGGCTTCCTGTAGCGATCACCGTTACCATGGGAACCGCTGTCTCCCTTCCTTCCCTCCTTACTGCAGCCGTGGAATGCTACAAAGAGGAGCGCCGCTGGGGGAATCTGAGAGCGGAAGCGGCCGCCAGCTTATAAGGTAACAGGAACAGTGGCCGCGGAATGAGTGAGGTGAGAGGCCAGACCCGCCGCGGCCCAGCTGGAAACTGCCCACAGACCAGCAGTGGGCCACAGCCCGGTGGTTGGGGATCCCTGCCCCTAGATAATAACTGTCATAAAAATTGTTACTAGCTTTTTCTTCAAGGCAACTCTGTGTTCTTTTTCAGATTGCATGCCAAAATAGAAGCAAACTAATAAGATCAGATCATGCTATTATTATCACGCTAATTGATTTTCTAGGACGAAAAGTTAAAAAGCTGTGTGTACATATCTTCTTCACTGGGCTGTCATGTTGTGTTATGATTGTGATTGTGGGAAGCCGGCTTCAAACAGCTGGTGAAAATCACAGTTTACAAGAACAGCAGGCAGACTGGAACATATTACATAGATACACAATATTTCCCACCACAGACAAACACTTCGCACTGTCCTGCAGTTTGTCATCACCTCTGATAAAGGGGGGGGGGGGGGGGGGGAGAATCACTTTTCGAAAAGTGTATTTTTATCATTGCTTTTCTAAGCATTAGACTGCCATGTTGTCCTTCTTTGGATTTTAGTATACGTTCATGCCTTTGCAGTGATGAAGGCAACATAGCCTGAAACAGCTGCCTGCAAGTTGGATTGGAACGGCTAAAATGAACAACGTAAGGCTTGGCAGATCTCTAACAATACTGGGCAAAGGAGGAAGGAGTGTTATCAATAGCAACAGCAGCTATTGTAACTTCCACATGGCAGCACTAGAGGAAGCAACTGCCAATCGCCACTGCAGCAAAGGCAAGTCCAGGCAGCAAGATGGGAAGGAGCATCACCAATCGCAACCACAGCTATGGTGAAGTTCATAAAGCAAGATTTAGGGAGTGTCTGACAATTGCATCTGAAGCAATCAGGGCCGGCTCTAGACTTTTTGCCGCCTGAGGTAAACTTGTGAGGATGCGTCCCCTCCCACTGCTGCCCCCCCCCCCCCCCCGAGTCCCCCCCCACACACACACACAGTCAGCAGCATAGCACTCACTTACCCCCACTGCCAGGCCTTCCGGCGGCAGCTCCTCACTGCAGACCAGTAGTGTGGGCTGCCAGTTCCCTAATTGGTGATAGGCAGGGAAGGCGGCAGGCAGCGCGTCTTTTCCAGACTTCTTGTTTCTTCCTCTGCTCACCATCCTTATCATGTGCGGCAAGGTGGGCAGGGGCCAGGGGGTGCTGTGGTATCTGGGTGGTGCAGCCACAGGTGGGCCCCGTAGGGGGAGAAGTTTATTTTCCCTGTCCTGAGAGAATGCCAACTAAGGGCACATAAATAAAAACACTTTCTGCTCTCTGCACAATTGTTCTAATGACTGCATCTGCTCAGCCTCTAATAAAGAATTATACAAAGTTTTGTTGACAATGATTTGTAGACAATCCCTATTTAGTGTGCAGCAGGCTCTTGTGTACAGTGCCCAGCCCCCAATGTCTCAGCCCTTGACACGAAGAAGCGGTCTGGTACAGCAAAACGCATTGTTTGTCTTTGTGTAATTTATCCAATAAAGGTGTTTGAAATTACTACGAGCAGTCTTCTACAAGGTAATACCAACACTTACCTTTTTTAAAAGGCTTTAAAATATTTTCTACATGTAGTGAGGCGGACTTGATCGTTAGGGAATGTAATTGGGCCTCTTAGTGGGTACTGTCTCCAGTGGCACCCTGCCTCCCAAAGTCATGCAGACACCAGTAACAAACACTTCACACGTTCAAAGAGCATAAAATGTGTATGTCCAAAGTAGTAACCTCCTGCACCCCTCCAGTGTCACTTTAAATAGGTGTACACTACACTGCCGCAGGACGCAAAACCATAGCAAAACAAGGAAGCTTAAGAAAATGCAACTAACAGCACAACCTTATCTAGCTCCCGACTGGCCAGTGGCCTATAATGCAGTTCTGCACTCGGGGTACCCTTTTAAAGAAAGTTATGCACAGAGTTAGGCGCCTTGAGAGGAAAGTTGCAGCAGCAAGTTGTCCCCTAAATGCATTCAATAACAACGCAGATGCCAGTGAGGTGAAAGAAAACAGGTTGACCAGTCAACAGTTCTGAATGGCAGGCTAGAGCAGAACAGTCTTGACATACATTGTCCACAGTTTGTTGTAAGAGGAGTGGTATGACTCCCGACCCAAACCTCTCAGTCAGGTCAATGCCCCTCTATCACTGCAAAGATGGATCCTACCATGAGGTACAGAGGCCAATCCCTGATAACGGTCACTCAGCAGGTGTCGAAATCGCAGGACAGCAGTTCTGAGATGAGAGACTGAGATTCACAATCTTTGTAATCCAGCTGAAATGGTCCTTCTGAAGTCCACATGGCGTGTACGATACAGAAACCACCAATCTCACAGGTTCTCCACATTCCGATCTGGCAGTTGTATTCTCCCACCAGGGTCAGCAACAGTTCAGTGTGCAGAACTCTGTGTCACAGGATCCCTTCTTCACACTCAGCAATCAAATGTGGGCAAGTCAGATGGATTTAGGCGTAAAAATCAATTCCAGTTAACTGCAGAACTCTCTAACTGACTGAAGACACACCAGCCATGCAGTCAAATTCAGCGTTAATAACACCACATGTCAAGCGCTTATAAGCGGTGGTGTTACAGAGAGTCAGAGGACCGTGAAATGTCGAGTGCGGGGCCACGATCAGATCTGACTACAAGGGGAGGCCACCTGTCTAGCTCCGAAACCAGCGTCCAGCCGTTGCAGGTGAGCCCCCCATCAGTTGCCCGTCTGAAAGGGGCCTAAATAGCTTTTACGCTCCCCTTGCAATTGTCCAGGGTTTGAATCTCAGTCAGAACACCATCTGCATGGATTCATTATTTTCTACCGTTGTTTAAATGTGGTTCCCCCAAAAGCTTTTCGTCCCACATCACAAAAAGAACCCTACAGGCAAGTTAACTGGATTTCTCACAAACTGGCCTTACGCTGTGACAGTGGTTAAGCTTAGGATGTGAGCTCCTTGAGTGACATTTAGTGACATGAATTATTTGATTTAGCTTGTAAAACAGTGCAGAAAATGTCACTAATAGTACTACTATTACTACTGCTACTACTAACTGACTGCTGCTACTGTTGAAAACAAAAACAGAAGTCAACTGCTTTTCTGTCTCCCTTCTTATTTTGTATTACTTTTGTTATTCTGTATAAGCTATAACCCTATTCAAGAAAAAAAATTGTTGAAAACATAAAGCAAAACTGAAGAAGGAAAATTCTCTAAGCAATTATGCTGATTAATGTGAATTTTAAGTCTTTCCTTTTCAATTAAGAAAATCCTTTGCATAGCTGTGTTTGTCAGTAGCTTTGCACCAATCCATATAGACATAAGGGCATAGGGACTACTAGCGTTTGAGGAGTTTCCTGTAAGCAGATCTATAGCATAATTAGGAGATTCGGCTGGCCATAACAAATTACTGTACTGATATCTCTCCTTCCAATGCCTATCCCAAACCTTCGCTTCTTCTCTTAATGTTAACCTGTTCCTAATGTCTAACACTCACCTTTATCACTAGTAGCTTCCTGACACTTAACCCTAACTTCCCCCCTCCCCACCTTAGTGTTATCCTACTTCGGACACTGACAGTGAGTTAAGTATGTAATATTTCAGGCACCTCATGTTTATTTCAAATAATTTTACTTGGTTTAGGTTCACTTTAATATTAAACCATTTCCTGACAAAATGCTGTTCCTGATGTTTGACGTCAACTTTCTAGCCCTAGCCAGTAAACCTAACCACCCCTATACCAAAACCTAAAACTAAAGCTACATATCCACTTTCAATAACTCTTTTGTAGGGATCATCCCGAGATCTCTAGTGTGAAAGTTCCATGCACAAATGCATAAAGATATGTCCTTCAGCTGAGCCAAGTGACACATTCTGTTGCTATAGGAACAGGAGGAGGATTAGACATTGGTGGTGGGGGGGTTGGTTAGGGATAAGTGTTGGTTGAGGGGGTCAGTTAGGGTTAGGCATTAGTTAGTAGGGGTCGGTTAGGCATTAGTTGGAGGGGTCAGTTAGGGTTAGACATTGATATAGGAAAAGTTCAATTCAAAATGGGGTCAGGTTAGGCGATAGTTGAATATAGGTAAAAAGTATTTTACTATTGCAATTACATAGAGGCTAATAGTAGAAGATCGGTAAGTTTACCGATATTCTACTAGCGGCTATCTCCGGCACAAGTCAGGAGAAAAAACGTTAGAAGCTAAAAAAGGTGCAAGTAATTGAACCTCATTAGCTCTGCTGACAGACGTTTTGATTTTAGTGCAGCACTTTGCAAAAGAAATTTCACATAAATATGCAACGTGACAACCGCCAAACAACATCACTTCTTCTCCATTGTAAGGTTGCAAGTCAGTAAAGACATACTGCATTTCATAAAGTTCTATTTCTAAGGCAAGTTTTTCTTTGACTTACATTTCAAAGAATCTGAATAAGAAAGACAGCGGTAAATGATAATTATGTGCTTTATTTTAGCACATTGTTGTATTTGATCACAAAAGATTGCGCTCTTTGATCATGTATGTAAAATTTGCATGAAATGATGTCGGTTCTCCACAGCTCAGCCAAGAAAAGAACTACGTCTACATCGGGAGGGGGGACCGAGCTGATTGCCGCACAGAAAATGTCAAGAATTGTCCAGAACAAAAGAATCCTTTTATTGAAGGTAATCTCAAATTAGTCATGTACTTTCCAGATAATCACTAAAATTTAGCATGGAATACAAATCCATTAATTCATTATTTCAGGGTTCTCAAGGGCTATTGAATGGGTGAGCTGAAATTTCACTTAAATGCTAAGTATTGATTGCTAAGGTCTTAACTCTTTGCCTCCCAGTGTGATGGCGATGAGGACACAGTACAGATATTACTGGCCATGTGCTGCTAGACTGCGAGATCTGTTTTTAAAGGGCACTGGACTCCAGGCAAAGCTGCCTAAGGTAAGCATAGCAGCAGTGGCATAAGTACAATTCATGGGGCCACTCTTTGATGCCCCTACAATTTTTACACCCCTTCCCTTGCCACCCCTTGGTGCCCTTCACAGCCTTGGGGCCCATCTCACAAGGGTCATAAAACAATTGTGGCCATCATCATCTCCATACCCATAACAAGTGTGGTCATGAAACCACCTGATCAAAAGTATCGTTCCCTGTATTGGAGGAAGGGAAGGTTAGTAGTTGGGGCCCCCACAGCTCTGGGCCCCCTTGGGCCTGCTCCCCTAGTTATGCCTTGGCACATCGGTAAGTTCATGCTGGATACATATACTTATATACATTGTCCATTCTTCTCCTCGACCTTCTCCCTCCATCCAATCCGGTCTTCGTAATCACTCCTCGAAAAATTAGATATTCAGCTAAAGTCAAATTTGGAGACAGGAAGAGGCAGGTTTGCTGGGATGATTCTTCCTATCACCCTCTCATTGCCTCCTCATAATGTAAACCTGTAACAAAGACAGCATAAGGATCTATACTTACCTAAGGATTTCTCCAGCCCCCTTTAGTCCGTTGGCTCCATCGATGTCCGTCCAGTCCCCTCCCTTCTCCCGCTGTCAGCCTGGTAGTCAGGGACTACTCTGCAGGTACCTCCTTGGTCACGCTTCCGTGGCTGGGAGGACAGAGTGCTCTGTGCCTCTGCAGTTAGTTAAGGCTTGTAACTGCGCAGGTGCAGAATGCTTTCAGCCTTGGAGGTGCGACCAAGGAGGCACATGGCCAGGGCCGTGCATGCGCAGTAGCTAACTGTCTCAATCAAGGACATTACAGGGGCTTACAGCAAGACAGAAGATGGGACTAAACAGACACAGAGGGAGCCCACGGACTACAAGGGACTGGAGGGTGGGGAAGAGGAGGGAATGGGAGGGTGATAGAAGGGAACATCTCAGCAAGTCTGCCTATTCCTGTCTAAAAATTTGACTTCAGCAAAAAGGCACATTATTTAAGAGTAATTAAGGGGGCCTAGGGGGAAAGAGGCGATGACAATGACAAGAGATATATGTATCCAGCAAATACATACCTCTGCGTTTACCTTAGGTAGCCATACTCAGTTCAGTTGTCCCTTGAAACCCACCTAAACATGCATAAAATAACATGCATAAAACATTAAATATTGATGTGGTGGGACTCTTGATGCAGTCCTGGCTGCCAAACACTAAGGTAAGTTTGCACATGCAGATGAAGATTGATGTGCAAACACATTGAATGCACAAATCTCCACCAACAGAGGTAGGTTATTAGATTTAGCCAAGCAAAGTATCTGGCTGCTGGAAAATGAAGCACCTGTCAGCTAATTTCCCTTTCTGAGTCAGAGCAATTTGGAAATGTGTACTCATTATCACGATGTAGTAACCAGGTCCTGAGAAAGAAGTACTGGAAACAGAAGGAGAATGATGTCTTGGGAGACTGAAGATTCTTCCAGAAAAGACCCTGCGAGCCCTGTATAGTGTAGAATTTTTTGATACTGTACCAGATAAGGTAATAGGGTGTAGAAGAGTGATATTCACAACTTTGGGGTGCAAAACTAGCAACCACAGTATGAAGGCAGGTGAGGGAAACCCGTCATTGCTCTGGTCTTTTAGGGTCTTGACGTCAGGAAAGTTGCACTCTACAAAAAACTGTTGCAAGTTCAAAGAACTTAGACCCTCCCAAAAGACTGGGTTATTTTCTAATTAGGTAACGGGGAGGAAAGAGGCAGCCTGAATGATGGAAAATGAATTATCCAAAGTAATAATAAAAAGGTTTCTTACCTCAAAAGAAGAAAAATACCTTGCATTAGGGTAAATAGGTTATTTTATTGAACACTAAAACAGATAACTTGTTTTGCGGATCTCTGCCCGCTCCTTAAGATCAAATTGTGTCTAAATCAGGTTGCAGAGTGGACAGCCTACACTATCTGTAGAGACATTGGGAGTCCATCCTTTAGATCTGGTGTTGTTTTGGCCACATATGTTTTGGGTGAGCGATCGTGATGATGACCACACTTTTTATTTGACCACTGGCAGATCGGTCCACAGGTTTTGGAGTGGGAAAGGAGTGTGCACATTTTTGGGAGTGAGCCACTGGGCATCAGAGTTCTGCTGGGGGCCCTGTGATGTGTTACGCCTCTACAAGCAAGACAATATTCACAGTAAGCACCACTTGATTAAATTCATAAAACAACTTCTCTTTGTTCAACACGTTCAGAAAGTTTTCTTTAACATATCAAATACTAATAGCTCAATTAAAACGCTGATTATATCCAAATAGCAGAGACATTGTTGCTAATGTCTGCTGCTTAGATGTCTTCCATATTTTAATTGCGCTATTGTTGCTTTCTATGATAAAGACGTTTTGGAGATGAGTATTTTGTGAATACGATGAATGTTTTTTTATGAATTTGAGTTGGGCTTGTGAATTTTCCACTTCCCCCCCTCATTTAGTATTGTCTTTTTTTCGCCTTTAAGTTAGCCATACACAAGTTGAATCTGGCTGGCATCAGTTATTCTGGATCTTTCCAACACGTAACACATTGTTCTAGTTGAAATTTGATTTCAGCAAATGTGAATAAAAAAAATGAACAAACCTTTGCTAGTTCTGTACTGTTCAGTGCAGTACAAGGCTATGTAGCCAGTGATCTGCCGCTCCTGAAGCAGATTATTTGGGTACCTGCTTTGGATTTGCAAAATGGGCACCACACACAGACTGCAAATGTTAATTGCAAACATAGCGGCACCCAATTGATTTCCTATTTAGGCTGCGTTGATATTGGTGGAGGGTTTTTTAGTGCTGATGGTGCCACAATATTGGTGGAAATTGTAGCGGGGTGGGTAGGTGGAGTTGGGCTAGGCATCCGTTGAGGGAGGGTTCAATTGAGAATAGGGTTAGGTTTAGTGATAAATATCAGTAAAAATGACCATTATTCTGGCGAGGCGCATGCGCGAGCCGCGGGAGATGGCCGCATAGGACGAGAGCTCCGTCCACCGCCGCTGCTAACAGCGATTCCCTCCGCTCCCCCAGCCTCACAGACGGGCGGTTTCGTAGGGGACGATCCCCGCAACACCTCCAGCACCACATGGCCGGCAAAGGGGCCCAGAAAACCGCGACCACAGCGGGGACCATGGAGAAATTTCTCCGCCCTCCTCCCAGCCAAGATGGCGCTGAGCACGCAGCCCTCCCAGAAGCACATCCCTCTGATCAGGCAAGTGCAGGGGGGGACACACAGCCTCTCACAGCAGCCTTGCTGGAACAAACACTGGCCAGACATTACCACAGCCTCCATGATTCCCTACAAAACGTTATCCGCTCTGCTATACAGGAGGTGAGGGCTGACATATCAGGGCTGGGGGAGCGTACACAGGCACTGGAAGATAAGATGGAAGCCATAACTCTAAAGCAAGCCGACTTAGTTGAGGAGCAGCAACTTATGCAGAATGACATAAAATCAATACGCACAGCACAGGAGGACATGGAAAACAGGGAACGGAGGCAAAATGTTCGCATTAAAGGGGTATCCATGTCTCTGAAAAGTGAACACATTGAGGCCCATTTGAAAGAACTGTTTCACACCATTCTTCCTGACATCCCAGAGGAAATGTGGAGGATTGACAGAGCCCATAGATCTCTAGGTGAACGACGCCCTGGCACTCAAAGGCCTAAAGACATCATAGCGAAACTACATTATTATGAGGCTAAAGACGCCCTGTTCAGAGCCCTTAGAAATACAGCCACTATTTCATTTAAAGGAGATGATATTTCCATCTACAATGATCTCTCACTGATTACTTTGGCAAAGCGCAGAGCCCTCAGACCGGTTACACAACTTCTCAGAGACGCTAATATCCCATATAAGTGGGGCTTTCCTTTTCGTCTGATTGTAAACAAACAGGGCCTGATCCTCACTTTATCTGACTTTGATGATGCCCCTCTATTCCTCAAACAAATGGGGCTAAAACTTCCGACCACAACTACATCTCGCTCATCACCTACGTCTTCACCCCCACGGAAGGTGCGACACATTTCAGAATGGTCGAAAGTTCCAGTTCGCAGTATCACCTACCCTGACAGAGCTGACAACATGGAAGACCAACCATCTGGAACTTGAACAAAGGCCTCAGCCTCTTTCCACTCTATATGTTTTTCATAGAAGAAATGAAAATACCTTCACCATGCCCACTTATTTTTTATACCTGGGCTCCCTGTTCTACCCCTTTTATGACTTTTATACCTTAACTAAATGTCTACTCCTCAAATTCCACATTGAACTGATTATGCTTCTTATGCAGGCGATGGAATGAGTATTTCTTTTCCATTTGTGTTGATAATGACTGATGTTTATTGCCTTCTTCTGGGACTCCTTATGTACCTCCGGGGGACCCTTCCTCAATTTGATCAACCGCCCCCGCGGCTGGTCAACCTGAAGAGGTCTCCATATAGGCAACAGTTTTATGTTGCCCTTATACATCGCCACTGGAACAATGGTGGCATCTCTTACCAGCTCACTGCAATTGTTATATTAAATGTTTCTCTTATTATTGTTATTTCCCCGTATATGCTAGTTTATGTTTTTAGGTCTACTAGGTCTGTCCTTGGATTATCGGCAATCTTTCACATCATCTTAGACTATGGTTAATTTTCTGACTCTGAATACTAAGGGACTAAACACACCTCAGAAAAGGTTCTCTTTATTTAAAGACTTAAAGAGACTAAATATTGACCTAGCTTTTATACAAAAGACTCATATATGCAAAAAAGACCCACCACGTCTCTATAACAAACTATACTCTGAGGTGTGTTTAGCCTCAGGTCCTAAGAAGAAAGCAGGGGTGGCCATTATATACAAAAAAACATTCCCTCTACAGATTTCTAAAATCACCCCTGATCCTAAAGGCCACTATTTAATTCTATCAGGCACCTTGCTAGGAAAACCCATTACTCTAGCTAACGTTTATGTCCCTAACCAGGATCAAATATCATTCCTAACAACTTTCTTTAGGAAACTATTTAAAGTAACTCAGGGCACTTTGCTGATAGGAGGGGATTTTAATTTAGCCTTCTCGGATATAAAAGACCGACATATCCCTCCCAATAAAACTACCATACCCTTACATAGCCGTAACTCCCGCAAATTTAGAACACTTTTGAGACAATATAGACTTTTAGATTTATGGCGGATCTCCAATCCCACCTCTATAGAATTCACCTTTTTCTCTCCACCTCATGCATCTTATTCCAGACTGGACTACCTGTTCTCAACAGCTACCATATTGCCCCTGCTGAGAGAAGCTGAAATACAACCCATTGCATGGTCAGACCACCAAGCAGTTGTCATAGAGATTGATTTATATTCCTATAGTCACAAGCCGAATTTCTGGAGACTAAACGAAACCCTATTACAAGACAAAGAACTCTTATCCAAATTTACAAAGGAGCTGCAAGCATACTTTGATACAAATGATGGTTCGGTCTCCTCTGTAGGGACACTCTGGGAAGCACATAAGGCTTTTATTAGAGGGTTATTCATCTCAGAAGCTACTAAGCGTAAAAAAACAATGTCATCTAAACTCCTAAATCTTCATTCAAAACTCAAACAGGCACACAACCTCTATAGGGCCGACCCCTCCCAAACACATTACACTGCCTTACAAACTGTAAAATATGAAATTCAAACTCTCCAATCCGCACAATTAGAAAAAAGCCTGAGATGGACCAAACAACTTTTTTTTGAACGAGGCAATAAGCCCCACACCATTCTTGCTAGGAAACTCAACCCGAAATCATCCCAACCACTCATTCACTCAGTAAAAGACCCTCAGGGAATTACACATTTTCACCCTCAAAAGATTGCTCAAATCTTCACAGAATATTATCAGCAACTTTATAATCTCCCCCAACCGCCCAACCATTCTACGCATTTACTTAAAATTGATGAATTCCTAAGCCAACTGTCCCTACCAAAATTAACGGAAGATAATATCCGGCTCTTAAACTCCCCTATTACAACAGAGGAAATTTCAGAAATAATCAAACTCCTACCCTCCTCTAAAGCTCCTGGCCCTGACGGCTTAACATACTCCTACTACAAAAAGTTTAAACACATCCTTGCTCCCTATTTGACCATATTAGCCAACACACTTATGGATGGGCAAACTGTTCCTCAGTCATTCTTAAACTCCCTAATCACTATGATCCCTAAAGAAGGGAAAGATCCGCAACTCCCACAAAGCTACCGCCCAATATCCCTCTTGAATGCTGACCTTAAAATTATTACAAAAACTTTAGCTAATCGCCTGAACCCGATCCTCACAACTATGATCAACAATGACCAAGTGGGCTTTATAATGGGCCGTCAAGCAGGTGATAATACGAGGAAAGCAATCAATCTGATAGAACTAATTAACAGGTCCAACCGGCCCTCTCTGCTCCTGGGTTTGGACGCAGAGAAGGCCTTTGATAGGCTTTCCTGGTCATTCTTGTTCAAAGTTATGGAACATCAGGGATTTAGCGGACCTTTCCTAACCTTAATAAGATTCCTCTATTCTTCCCCATCCACCTCAGTTAAACTACCCTTTGCATCCCCAATACCTTTTCCCATTCTTAATGGTACACGCCAGGGATGCCCCCTCTCCCCTTTATTATTCGCCCTTAGTATCGAACCACTGGCGTGTGCAATACGACAGAACCCGGACATCACAGGAGTTAAACAAGGAACCAGAGAATATAAAATCTCGCTTTTCGCGGATGACATCCTATTAACCTTGACTCAGCCTCTCACTTCACTCCCCACACTACATACTATATTAAGGAAATTTGAGTCCATCTCAGGCTTCAAACTCAATCAAGAAAAAACTGAAGCTCTCCCTATCAAGATCCCACAAAACTCACTTGATATCTTACAAAGCTCTTTCCATTATAATTGGAAGACACAGGCCATTAAATATTTAGGTATCAACCTAACCCACTCTTATTCTACCCTATATAAAGCGAATTTCCCATCTCTAATTCAGTCTATACTCTCAGATTTGCACAAATGGACTGCTTTTAAAATATCATGGATTGGCAGAATATATTCCCTCAAAATGAACATATTACCGCGGCTATTATATTTATTTGAGACCCTCCCTATTAGAGTACCACCCTCACAACTCAGAATACTACAACGTGCCTTTTTAAAATTTGTTTGGAACAATTCCCATCCCAGAATTAACTCTACTATTCTAATGGCATCTCGGGAGCAAGGAGGTCTAGGATTACCCAACCTAAAACTGTACTACCAGGCGGCTCATTTAAGGCAACTCTCTGAATGGTCCGACCTTAAGGTATATACCAAATGGGGTCTCATTGAAGCAATGAGCATCTTCCCAATGTCCCTCCCAGCATTAATTTGGCCCCAGATTCCACCTAAGATCCCTACCGACCAGCTACTCCCTACCATCAAATTTACCTTACAAATATGGCGGGCAACTGCAAAAACGGCCAATCTTAGATCCCCCATATCTCCACTATATCCCATATTGGGAAATCCAGCCTTTATCCCTGGGATGGCAGAAGACTTTATGGCTAGATGGTATACTCTTAAATACACTAACTTCAGCAACTGGATAGATGTACTATCGGGAAATATTGTGACTAAAGAAAAATTAGAAGACAAAATACAGCTCACAGCTAAGCTCACTATGGAGTATAATCAAACCTATCATTTTCTAAGATCCCTCTCCAAAGGCAAAAGTCCCTTACTCGAATATACCCCATTTGAACGTCTATGTGATCACAAAGGGCATCAAAAAGGCCTCATCTCATCAATATACACTCTGTTACTTGATAAATCTGGCTCCATTAAACCCAAACATGTTTACATGACAAGATGGGAAAAAGCCTTAGGCCGACCCATAAGCTTGGAGGATTGGTCCTCTATATGGGAAAACGCCAAACATACTTCTATGTGCACACAGATAAAAGAAAACATTTACAAGATACTGTTTAGATGGTACAGAACCCCTGAAGTATTGGCTAAGATCTACCATGAACTTCCTAATACTTGTTGGAGGGGCTGTGGACATATAGGCACACTCGAACACATCTACTGGGCCTGCCCTGTCATTCAACCTCTATGGATAGAAATTCAAACCTTGATCCTAAACGTAACGGGTACTCATATTCCCATGGATCCTATATATATGCTGCTAGGTAAACCCATTCCTAAAACCAAAAAACACACCATGAGATTAATAACCCATATTTTGACGGCTACCAGACTCGCCCTGGCTTCACACTGGCGAAGTCTCTCTATTCCTACAACTCCCGAAATTATGGCCAAAATTAGATGGACTAAACTGATGGAACTTTTAACAGCTATACTGCGAGACACAGAATCCAAGTATGATAAAATATGGGATCCATGGGAAACATACTTCCTGAACTACAACCCTCCATGATTATAATAGATATCTGCTCTATCAACCAGGACCTGAAGAAACTACGTCTTAAAATACCAGATAATAGACAAATGGACAGACCCACATAAATAGACCTATCTCTCTATCCCTTTTGTTTTTTTTTTCTTCTTACTCAGTTTTCTATTTTTCTATATTGCTCTCCCTTGAGCTAGAGTACTATAAGTCTCCATAGCTTTAAATATCATTTCGATATGAGCAGAAATAATTACTATTAGAATGATACCAATATGTCATAATTTTTTACTACTCACATTGCTTTCCCTTTTGTTTTTCATAAGAGACATTTGTATGTGTTTAAAATACATTGATCATGCACTATCTCTTATTCAGTTGTTTAAGCTATGTGAATTTCATCAATAAAAATTTGTGTTAAACGAAAAAAAAAAATGACCATTATTCTACATTGGTATTACCCATGGACCAATACTAGAATATTGGTAATTTTACCAATATTCTAATAGCAGCTATCCCCAGCCCCAAAATTACTGTGGAACCCTTTTTACATGTATGTGACTCTCCTCCTTCCTACTTAAAGTGGACCTGAACTCTTGCACAGGACAGAAGGAAAACAGAGAGAAATGCACTCTGTATGTATTTACAGAGCTTAGCCTGTCTAATTTTCCCTCATCTGTGACTAAGCACAAGTTGTAAATTGATTTCTCAGATGTGTTAGCTGGCTGCCTTGGCAGAACAGCTCATTTGTAAACACAGGATTTTAACCCTAAATCTGCTTCCATGAAACCTTTAAAGGCTATTATAGTGTTGCTTATCTTTTAGAGCAGAGAGGAAGTTCTGAGTTCAGGAGGGGGGGGGGGCACAGTAATGGAGGGGGGAGCCATGTCTAGTCCAACAAGACCTGTGCCAGGTCAACAACATTAGGCCAGGCCAGGATTAATCTAACAAGACGAGCACTTTCTCAATAGTATCAGATCAAGATTAATCCAACAAGACATCCTGCACAAAATCAACAATATCAGGCTAGGTTAAGTAAGACCGGTACCAACAAAACATTTCCAGGCCAGCCAAATCCGACAAGACCTGCACCTGGTCATCAATATAAGGCCAGGCCAGGTTTAGTCCAGGAAGACCAGCACCAAGTCAACAATACCGGCAAGGCCATGTCTAGTCTAGCAACACCAGCACTAGCTCAACAGTATCTGGCCAGGTCAGTTCTAGTCCAGTAGGACAAGTACTGGGTCAACAACATCAGGCCAGGCCAGGATAAATCCAGCAGGACCAGCACCAGGTCAACAAAATCAGGCCAGTCTAGGTTTAGTCCAGCAAGGCCAGCACCAGCTCAACATTGCCAAGCCAGGCAAAGCTAAGTATAGTCCAGCAAGACCAACACCAGCAGCTGCCACCAGTTCAGCCCAATGCACCACCAGTACCTGGTCAGCACTAGCCCAAGACCAGTTCAGACTGGCATTCTAGTCATCCAGCCCAACCAAGCCAAACAGCTCTTTATACCAGTGAACAACACATTTACTGTTATCGTGGTCAATATTATGGCTTCTGTTTGTAACGTCTGCATCACAAATATCTAATGTTTCCTTATGGTGTGTCACGACTTGAAAAAAGGTTGGGAACCGCAGTTCTATGGGAACAATGAACATTCATCCCTTATTCATGCTCCAGAGAAGAATAGTTCTCTGCTATCATATAACTGCAAAAATAAATGTCCTTGGCTCCAACTAGCTGCTCTCGGTAATTGACGTTTATTCACCTGTATGGAAATTCAGCAAATACACAGTAATTTGCCTCCTCTGACAGGCTCTGCTTACACGCCCCATTATAATGTTTATATTGCAGGCAGGGAGAGGAATTGTGACTGAGCGCTTATCCTTGCTTGCAAAATACATTAATATGCTTATTGAAGAGAGCGCATGATACACTAAACGCTGACTTATTCATATAAGCAGCAAATGTCATGGGTGAAATGCTGTGTTCAACAGATCGTCTTTCATGTTCTCGTGAGCACCAAAACATAGCGGAATACCACACTGTTCTCAGTCAAATGTCTGACAATACAGCATTAATAATGAATCCAAGTAACTAAACTGGATTGTAAACAGTAAAAAAATAAACACAGCGAAATAGCCTAAATGCCCACTAAAATTGAACTTGTTTTATCGCTGGTATTCAGGGAAATAAGGGTGTATGTTCATGTGTACACACCAGGGCAGCTTCTAGGCTAAATTGCACCCAGGACAAGGGTGTAAAAATTGCACCCCCCACCCCCGTGGACTCGCGAACTCTTACACTTTAGGGACAGTCACACAGCCACAGGTCACAAGTAGATCTGCTTACTCACTAGTAATCAGCCGTCATCCAGGAGGAAGCAGGGACCAGAAAAACACACAGGTGAAGAGAGCCCAGAAAGCCGACTCCTCCATGGGCACCGCGCACTGACAGTCTGCAGTACCGCTACAGGACATCCGGTGTCTTCACACGGTGATGACGTGATGATGACTTGATCAGATGCTGGGAGCCCAGGAGGTGTCAAGGAAGGAGATCGCGCTGGTTATCTTCTATCTACCTCCATTCGGCTGCACCGTGTGTCACCAGCTCCCTAGCGGTTATGTCCTTCTGCCTGCGCCCCCTTCTCCTACTTGCCGGTCTTCCCAAGAAACGGCCCTGATACACACAGACGTAGCCAGGGGCATAACTATAAATCATGGGGCCCCCCAGCAAAACTTTGATGCCCCCCCTCCCCCAATGTTCACACCCTTTCCCTTGTCTCTACTTGTGACCCTCACAGCCTGGGGACCCATCTCACAAGGGTCATAAAACAAGTGGGGACACCATAATATTCACACCCATCACAAGTGTAGCCACAAAAACACCTGATCTGAAGGATGGACCCCTTTATCAGGCAGTAGAATAGTAGTTTGGGCCCCCTTACAGCTCTAGGCCCCAAGTAGTGTAGCAATAGGAGATGCAGAGGTTGCGGCCACACCAGGGCCTCTGGACAAGAGGGGCCCACTAGGGGCTCTCCGTCATCCACCTTATTAGCTTTGCATTGGTGCTATGCTGGTAATGAACACCTCTATATGTATATTGAATAGTGGTAATCTAGTAATCTGAACAAACTGTTTCCTTACTCTATATACACCTTTATGACACTGCAGCTGTCTTTGGTAGGTTTTGAGGCTACATATCAATAGACTGCTTGGGGCCCCATAAAACACTTGCATTGGCAACCCAAGCTCCTCAGTTACACCACGGCGGGCCCTCCTGCAGTCCCAGGGATTGCTCCCCTGAGTGATGTCTGCAGGTGGTGAGTTTGTGTGAATCCCCCTGTAAAGTACACAAGGCCAGTTCTTTCATGAAGCAAGGTGAAACATTTGCATCAGGAGCAGAGATTACAGGGGGCAGCATGTCTGTACAGTGTTCACACTAATGGCATGCAATCAGAGTAGGAGAAGGGTGGGTGGGCAACAGGCTATACTAGGGGGAAAGTAAAGGTCACATGGCTGGGAAGTGGGGTCATCAGGCTATCTATACGGAAGGGGAGGTTAGGGTCATCTGGCTTCTTATACTAGAGGGAAGGGGTCATCATGATACCTATACTGGAGGGAAGGAGGGGGGAGGGTCATCTGGCTTCCTATACTGGGTTAGACACCTAATGGGGGTTATGGTTAGGCAATAATGGGGGAGGAGTGTTAGACACATATAGAGAAGAAGAGTTTAAGAAAGAATGTGCCAGGTAGTGCATAGGAAAATATTGGTAATTTTCCTATTAGCAGCACCACTCGGCGCCCCCATTGTCCGGCACCAATGGGGATTGGCTGATGCTGGATGAAGTGTGGTCTCTGGTTGCTTTAGAGTTAATGTTAAAAATAGGAATAGCTTAAAAATAATACTATACCCCACACTGTACACTTACCATAACTGCTCTATTAATGTTGAAATACAGTCATTACAAACAAATTAAGACAAAGGACAGACTTATATTGATGCAACAAAGCTTTATTACTGTATAAAAGAATATAAAAGTAGATTTATGCATACTGCAAGACCAGGATTTTATTCTGGTTGCTTGAAAATTCTGGTTAACTGAGTTCTGAATAATAGGGCTTTTACTGTATATAACTTTTTTTTCCCCAGTATTGTAGTAGAGAAAAAAGCGCTGTGCACCAGAGTGTTAGCTTGCAAATTTATTCAACAGGATCACATACAGACAGCAATAGCAAAGGGGGTAACTGATGGCCTAACAGCCGTTTGGCAGGATGAGCAGCCCGCTTCCTCAGAGGAGAGAGGTCTGTGAGGAAGCGGGCTGCTAATCCTGCGAAACAGATGTTAGCCCATCAGTTACCCCCCTTTGCTATTGCGGTCTGTATGTGTTCCTGTTGAATAATTTTGCAAGCTAACACTCTGGTGCACAGCGCTTTCTTCTCTACTACAATACTGGAATTCTGCAAGCTGGGAGCATATTGCGGCTGAGCAATCCAGGTCACACTGCACAAAGCCAACATTGAATGCCAGCTCTACCTCTCCTCTCTCGAGTTTACATAACTTTTTTTTCCACTTCAGGATTACTGGTACTTCAAATTACAAATAATCTTATATAACATTGATATAAACTACATTTATAGCAATTAAAAAAAAAGAAAGGGAGTTACACATAATCCAACTGTGCCATGTAGCCTAACAAAAAAACACCAACCTTTACATTATCTGACAGTCTTAGGCCCAGTGCACACCAAAAACCTCTAGCAGACCTGCAAAACGCTAGAGGTTTTTGAAGCAGATTTCAGAGCGATTCTAGGCATGTATAGAGACGTTTTCTAAACATGCCTAGCGTTTTTTGGAGCGTTTTTGTGTAGCAGATGTCATATTTTGTTACAGTAAAGCTGTTACTGGACAGCTTCTGTAACAAAAACGGCTGGAAAACCGCTCTAATATTGTGTTTTCCAGAGCTGTTTTCCACTTTCCTATACTTCAACATGATGAGACCGATTGGTTGAAATGCGTAGGGCGGAGCCACGTCCAGCGCAGCTGACGTTATTGTCTATGGTAGCTACCGGGATATACGAGAACCAACCGAGAGCACGAGGGAGAGCAGGAATGCCGCAGAAAGGGTCGGGGAGTCGGGACGCCGCTCATCCAACTGACGCTGGGCAGACCTCGCTGTCATCAAATTGTGATGTGCAAGTAAACAAGTGGATATACGTGAGTGCGCAGTCTGTGCGCGGGCGCTTTGCTAACTTTTAACGGAATTACACTATTGTGTGTTTTTTTTATTGTTTTATATGGAGTGAAGTTTTATACATTAAAGAAAAGTTGAAGAACATCATCAAGTGCCATTGGATATTGAATTGAGCGCTAGACCCACCTGATATTTGAGGTGTATACTAATTGGTGAGTAGAGTTGGGCCGAACGGTTCGCCTGCGAACGGTTCCATGCGAACTTCAGTGGTTCGCGTTCGCGTCCCGCAGGCGAACCTTTGCGGAAGTTCGGTTCGCCCCATAATGCACATGGAGGGTCAACTTTGACCCTCTACATCACAGTCAGCAGGCCCAGTGTAGCCAATTAGGCTACACTAGCCCCTGGAGCCCCACCCCCCCTTATATAAGGCAGGCAGCGGCGGCCATTACGGTCACTCGTGTGCTGCCTGCGTTAGTGAGAGTAGGGCGAGCTGCTGCAGACTGTCTCTCAGGGAAAGATTAGTTAGGCTTAACTTGTTCCTGTCTGGCTGCATACCTGTTCTGTGAACCCACCACTGCATACCTGTGCTGTGAACCCACCACTGCATACCTGTGCTGTGAACCCACCACTGCATACCTGCGCTGTGAACCCACCACTGCATACCTGTACTGTGAACCCACCACTGCATACCTGTTCAGTGAACCCACCACCACATACCTGTGCTGTGAACCCACCACTGCATACCTGTTCAGTGAACCTGCCACTGCATACCTGTTCTGTTCAGTGGACCCGCCACTGTATACCTGTTCATTGAACCCACCACTGCATACCTGTGCTGTGAACCCACCACTGCATACCTGTTCTGTGAACCCACCACTGCATACCTGTGCTGTGAACCCACCACTGCATACCTGTTCAGTGAACCTGCCACTGCATACCTGTTCTGTTCAGTGGACCCGCCACTGTATACCTGTTCATTGAACCCACCACTGCATACCTGTGCTGTGAACCCACCACTGCATACCTGTTCTGTGAACCCACCACTGCATACCTGTGCTGTGAACCCACCACTGCATACCTGTTCAGTGAACCTGCCACTGCATACCTGTTCTGTTCAGTGGACCCGCCACTGTATACCTGTTCATTGAACCCACCACTGCATACCTGTGCTGTGAACCCACCACTGCATACCTGTTCTGTGAACCCACCACTGCATACCTGTTCAGTGAACCCGCCACTGCATACCTGTTCTGTTCAGTGGACCCGCCACTGTATACCTGTTCAGTGAACCCGCCACTGCATACCTGTTCTGTTCAGTGGACCCGCCACTGTATACCTGTTCAGTGAACCCGCCACTGCATACCTGTTGTGTTCAGTGAACCTGCCACTGCATACCTGTTCTGTGAACCTGCCACTGTATACCTGTTCTGTTTAGTGAACCCGCCACTGTATACCTGTTCTGTTTAGTGAACCCGCCACTGCATACCTGTTCTGTTCAGTGGACCCGCCACTGTATACCTGTTCAGTGAACCCGCCACTGCATACCTGTTGTGTTCAGTGAACCTGCCACTGCATACCTGTTCTGTGAACCCGCCACTGTATACCTGTTCTGTTTAGTGAACCCGCCACTGCATACCTGTTCTGTTCAGTGAACCCGCCACTGTATACCTGTTCAGTGAACCCGCCACTGCATACCTGTTGTGTTCAGTGAACCTGCCACTGCATACCTGTTGTGTTCAGTGAACCTGCCACTGCATACCTGTTCTGTGAACCCGCCACTGTATACCTGTTCTGTTCAGTGAACCCACCGCATCAGTGCGCATACCTGTGCAGTTAAGTGAACCCACCTACCTACGTGAGTGCACGCAGTGTGATATACCACTCCGTGCATACCCGATATGGACAAAACAGGTAGAGGAAGAGGTAGTGCCAGAGCCAGAGGAAGGCCACCCGGCAGGTCTGCGCGAGGTCGTGTAAATGTAATTTCGTGTGGACCTGGCCCACAGTACAGTGCTCGGAAGAAGGCACGTCCCATCACCTCCCAAGATTGTCAGGACGTGGTTGAGTATTTAGCGACACAGAACACCTCATCTTGCTCAGCCACCAGCGCTACTACTAGCACCACTTCCGCTGCATTTGACACTTCGCAAGAATTATTTAGTGTTGAAATCACTGATGCACAGCCATTGTTGTTACAGCCAGATGAATTTTCACCAGCTCATATGTCTGAGTTACGCGGCAACACTATGGATGTAATGTGTCAGGAAGATGAAGGACCTACTGATGGTGCAAGTTTGGATTTGTCTGAGGCAAGCGAAGCTGGGCAGGATGACTACGATGATGACGGTAATAGGGATCCTCTGTATGTTCCCAATAGAGGAGATGAAGAGGGGGACAGTTCAGAGGGGGAGTCAGAGAGTAGTAGGAGGAGAGAAGTTGCTGAAAGAAGCTGGGGCAGCTCTTCGTCAGAAACAGCTGGTGGCAGAGTCCGGCACCATGTATCGCCACCTATGTACAGCCAGCCAACTTGCCCTTCAGCATCAGCTGCTGAGGTCCCCATAGTGCCCACATCCCAGGGTGGCTCAGCGGTGTGGAAATTTTTTAATGTGTGTGCCTCAGATCGGACCAAAGCCATCTGTTCGCTCTGCCAACAAAAATTGAGCCGTGGAAAGGCCAACACTCACGTAGGGACAAGTGCCTTACGAAGGCACCTGGAGAAAAGGCACAAACAGCAATGGGATGGCCACCTGAGCAAAAGCAGCAGCAGCACACAAAAGCAAAGCCACCCTCCTTCTCCTCTTCCTCCTCCATCAGGTGCATTATCTGCTTCTGCCGCTTTCTCCCTTCCACCTTCACAGGCACCCTCCTCCACTCCGCCTCTGCCCTTGAGCGGTTCCTGCTCCTCTGCCCACAGCAGCAGTCAGGTGTCCGTGAAGGAAATGTTTGAGCGGAAGAAGCCAATTTCGGCCAGTCACCCCCTTGCCCGGCGTCTGACAGCTGGCGTGGCGGAACTGTTAGCTCGGCAGCTGTTACCATACCGGCTGGTGGACTCTGAGGCCTTCCGTAAATTTGTGGCCATCGGAACACCGCAGTGGAAGATGCCAGGCCGCACTTATTTTTCGAGAAAGGCCATACCCCAACTGCACCGTGAAGTTGAGAGGCAAGTGGTGTCATCTCTTGCGAAGAGCGTTGGGTCAAGGGTACACCTGACCACGGATGCCTGGTCTGCCAAGCACGGGCAGGGCCGCTACATTACCTACACAGCCCATTGGGTGAACCTGGTGGTGAACGATGGCAAGCAGGGCGCAGCGGACCAAATTGTGACACCTCCACGGCTTGCAGGCAGGCCTCCTGCCACCTCCTCTCCCCTTCTGCTACATGCTCTTCGCTGTCCTCCTCCTCCTTGGCTGAGTGGTAGTTCTCCTCTCCAGCTACACAGCCCCAGCTCCGCAGGGCCTATGCTGCATGCCAGGTAAGACGGTGTCACGCCATCTTAGACATGTCTTGTCTCAAAGCGGAGAGTCACACTGGAGCAGCTCTCCTGGCTGCTCTTAAGAAACAGGTGGATGAGTGGCTGACCCCGCACCACCTGGAGATAGGCAACGTGGTGTGCGACAACGGCAGCAATCTGCTTGCCGCTTTGCATATGGGGAAGCTGACACACATACCCTGCATGGCACATGTCATGAATCTAGTGGTTCAAAGATTTGTGGCAAAGTACCCTGGCTTAGCGAATGTCCTGAAGCAGGCCAGGAAGTTCTGTGGGCATTTGAGGCGGTCTTACACAGCCATGGCACGCTTTGCGGAAATTCAGCGCAAAAACAACATGCCGGTGAGACGCCTCATTTGCGATAGCCCGACTCGCTGGAACTCGACCCTGCTCATGTTCTCCTGCCTGCTAGAACAGAAGAAAGCCGTGACCCACTACCTCTACAACTACAGTAGAATGAAACAGTCTGGGAAGATGGGGATGTTCTGGCCCGACAACTGGACACTGATGGAAAATGCATGCAGGCTCATGCGGCCGTTTGAGGAGGTGACCAACCTGGTGAGCCGCAGTGAGGGCACCATCAGCGACTTAATTCCCTACGCTTACTTCTTGGAGCGTGCTGTGCGTAGAGTGGCGGATGAAGCTGTGAATGAGCGTGACCAGGAACCGTTACGGCAGGAACAGGCATGGGACCAATTTTCATCAGACCCAGCTGTTTCCTCAACACCTGCGGCAGCACAGAGGGGGGAGGAGGAGGAAGAAGAGAAGTCGTGTGCAGAAGACGAGTCAGACTCAGAGGATGATGAGCAAGGTGTTTCTTTGGGGGAGGAGGAGGAGGAGGAGGAGGAGGAGGAGGGGACAGCGGCAGGAGAACAACCTCAGCAGGCATCGCAAGGGGCTTGTGCTGCTCAACCTTCCCGTGGTATTGTTCGCGGCTGGGGGGAGGAGGTTGACTTACCTGACGTCACTGAGGAAGAGCAAGAGGAGATGGAGGGTACTGGATCCGACTTTGTGCAGATGTCGTCTTTTATGCTGTCCTGCCTGTTGAGGGACCCCCGTATAAAAAATCTTAAGGGGAATGACCTGTACTGGGTGGCCACACTACTAGACCCTCGGTACAGGCACAAAGTGGCGGACCTGTTACCAACTCACCGGAAGGTGGAAAGGATGCAGCACATGCAGAACCAGCTGTCAACTATGCTTTACAATGCCTTTAAGGGTGATGTGACGGCACAACGCCCGCAAGGTACCACTGCCACTAATCCTCCTCCCGTGTCCACGCAGTCAAAGACAGGACGCTCCAGCGATCTCATGGTGATGTCGGACATGCGGACGTTCTTTAGTCCAACGCCTCGCCGTAGCCCTTCCGGATCCACCCTCCACCAACGCCTGGAACGGCAGGTAGCCGACTACCTGGCCTTAAGTGTGGATGTAGACACTGCTGTGAACAGGGATGAGGAACCCTTGAACTACTGGGTGCGCAGGCTTGACCTGTGGCCAGAGCTGTCCCAATTTGCCATCCAACTTCTCTCCTGCCCTGCCGCAAGCGTCCTGTCAGAAAGGACCTTCAGCGCAGCTGGAGGCATTGTCACAGAGAAGAGAAGTCGCCTAAGTCACAAAAGTGTTAAGTACCTCACCTTTATCAAAATGAATGAGGCATGGATCCCGGAGGGCTGCTGCCCACCCCAAGACTAAGTCAGTCCCCGCACACACAGCATCTCTGCCTGCACGCCGTGTGACTGGCTGCCTGGCCTGCCCCAAGAAGACTAAGTCGCTCCCAGTCCCTCCACACAGCATGTCTGTCTGCAGGCCGCTTGACTACCTTCTCCGCCACCACCAACAGGGTCCGGGACTCCAGGCGGATTGCTGAATTTTTTAGGCCGCTGCTAGCAGCGGCCGCTGTAATAATTTTTCTGGTGCGTGTACATGACTGCCTAATTTTTCTGGCTGCACTGCGGGCAGCTGCAACAACAAAAGAAAAGGCATGTACATGCGCCCATTCCCCTTCGTGATCATTACCTTGCCGTGGTGAAGGGGCTTGCGTATCACAATGAAGCAATGACCGGCGCCTAGATGAGTGTTTCGGGGGGCACACCCACGATATTAAGGTCGTTGCCTCATTGTGGTCAGACCAAATTTGATCAGCTGGACAGTCACTGTTCTGTCATTCAGCTACATCAGCCAGGCGACCATATGGGCTGTAAAGCCACCAAAACCTGCACTCTCGCCATGGTGCGCACCAGTCCAGCACGGCCGTCACTACACAAACAGCTGTTTGCGGTGCGTTACACGGTGAGTTTGGTGTGTCAGTGTGAAGCAGTACCTTAATTACACTACCTGATTGATGTATACACATGCAAGATGTTTGAAAGCACTTTAGGCCTGTCATTTAGCATTCAATGTGATTTCTGCCCTTAAAACGCTGCTTTGCGTCAAATCCAGATTTTTCCCCGGGACTTTTGGCATGTATCCCACTCCGCCATGCCCCCCTCCAGGTGTTAGACCCCTTGAAACATCTTTTCCATCACTTTTGTGGCCAGCATAATTATTTTTTTTTTCAAAGTTCGCATCCCCATTGAAGTCTATTGCGGTTCGCAAACTTTAACGCGAACCGAACCTTCCGCGGAAGTTCACGAACCAGGTTCGCGAACCTAAAATCGGAGGTTCGGCCCAACTCTATTGGTGAGCGCAACCGAGGAAATAGTGTGTGGTCATGTGTGCAGCACTATTCACAAAGGCACGGGTGTTTGTGGACTTGGCATAACAGAGTTACACTATGTAAAGCTTTTGTATTTGTAGGAAGTGGAGAGCGCAGTCCAGCAGCCTTGCATTATACTTTAACATTGAGGCAGAAACGCCTCAGAAATCTCAAAAATGCTGCAGCCCTCGAGTTTGCGTATGTGGAAAATTGACCCGCTCTGGTGTGCACCATCCCATTCACTTTCATTAGCCAATCGGTTTTCCCCTGCAAGCGTTTAAAAAAAATGCTTCAGAACCGCTCTGGTGTGCACCAGCCCTTAAAGAGAACTTGAACCGAGTAAAATTATTCAAAATAGGCACATGATGTACCTGCAAATAAATATTACATACTTCCCTCACCATCAATTTCTCTCAGAAGCTCACCATTTTCTCCTAACAATGATTCCTTCCAGTTGTGTTAAGATTTTGTCACAACTAAAATATATCAGTTGCTGTCAGTTATACATCAGTTGCTGTCAGTTATAACTGAAAGGACAACTGATGTGCAAGTTGCTGTCAGTTATACATCAGTTGCTGTCAGTTACAACTGAAAGGACAACTGATGTGCAAGGTAATGCCCATGTTTCCCTAACGCTCATGTGGGTGATATTACAGTTTAACAGTGTGCTGACCCAGAAGTTGTTACAAGGTCATTGCCATCTTTAAAATGAAGGCCAGATTATTCCATTGATCACAGTGGACAAACAGGAGACGGGAGAGCAGAAAGAGATTAATGAGTAGACTACACGGGAGGAGTGTATGTTTATTTTGACTTTTAATTTTCAGTGGAGGTTTGCTTTAACCCAAAATAACAGTGACATTTATTAGAACAATAACTGCTTAGAGACAGCTTTGGCCAAACACTGACAAAGCGTGCTTCCGTCCCATTTATCTAGCGCAGGGTGTCTGATCCTCTTGATAGATTTGACCCAGGCAATAAAGAAAATCCAAGGCCAATCTAACATGAGCAATTTTAGAACATTATCCCTGACATTCAGGAGAAAACACTTGGTGGATTTATAACGTTTGATGAAAAAGATCTTTCTGTCATTTAAGAGGCATACATCCTGCTTTATCCAAAGGCAAATGAAGTATCCTAAAATAAGATCATCTCTTATATAAAGCGATGGGAACCCGGAGGCTGGCTGAGAGATTGCGAATGCAAGATCATAAATCAAATGAAGCTATGAGCCTCGATAAATGGAAGATCATGGGTTGCAGTTCTGGCCTGGTTGCTAGGTTACACTGATGATGCAGAAATTTGCTATAGCTGTTAGGAAGCTGAAAATCAAAACTTTAAGACAGGTCCAGTGAAATAATAACTGCATGCATGTTGCAGGGGGACACCTGAGGATACCGTGTAAATCATAGTCAACAGAAATAAATCATAGATACAGAATTATACTAAAAACAAACAAAAAGAGCAGATCAAAAATATATTTAACTGTTTTCTCCTATCAAAGCTGTTGCAATCTACTACCAAAGTAACTACAGACATATTTATAAAGGCTAAGATCTGCAGCAGCACTTTACCGAATACATAGTCATGTCCCTAAGGGGACACTATAAGCGTTTTTGCTTATTTTTAAGCGCTGACAATTTAAAAAAATCGCCCTAACCTCCTGGGCGATAATCCCGAGCTGAGCTCGGGGTATGTCGCGCAGGAGGAGTTCTCAGGCCCTGGTGGGCCGATTTGCATAATGGTTTTTTTGTTACACGCAGCTAGCACTTTGCTAGCTGCGTGTAACTTCCGATCGCCGCAGATCCGCCGCTACCCGCCGTGCCGCGCAGCCCCCCCCCCCTCCCCGACCCCTTGCGCAGCCTGGCCAATCAGTGCCAGGCAGCGCTGAGGGGTGGATCGGGACTCCCTCTGACGTCACAACATCCATGACGTCGGTGACGTCATCCCGCTCAGTCGCCATGGCAACCGGGGAAGCCCAGCAGGAAATCCTGTTCTGAACGGGATTACCTGCTTACTCTGATCGCCGAAGGCGATCGGAGTGGGTGGGGGGATGCCACTGCGCAGCGGCTATCATGTAGCGAGCCCAGGGCTCGCTACATGATTTAAAAAATAAAAAAAAATTTAAAAAAGTGCTGCGCCCCCTCCTAGGCGATGTAATTGTAACGCCCATAGGGTTAAAAGCTCTTGTGCAATGGTAGCTTAGGTGAGTATTCTCACATATGCGATGAGCTTTCTATTCAATCGCAAACGCAGCTCCTGCATCATTTTCAGAGCATTTGCTAATCAATAGAAAAGATAGGGAAATTGCTAAGCGCTTGAAAAAGCGATTTGAATAGCGATTTTCTAAGCGTTTTGAATGAATAAATACATTGTATTTAATCATTTCCGGGGCAAAGAGTTCACCTCCTGACTGACGTCAGGAACTGCTTTTCTAAGCGCAGATCGCTCTGAAAGTGTTTAAAAAAGTGCTTTCAAAATTGCTCTATAAATCGCTCAGCGCTTGCGATAGCGCTAGCGATTTATAATGTGCACAAGGCCTAAAGGTGGCCATATACTTATCAATTTTCTCACTCAATTTCTGATAGATTTGATCAATCTGATTGAATCTGCCAGAAACCCATTGCCCCAACATGTGAGATCAATCAAATTTCGATTGAATTTTACTTGTGATCGATCGATTCTTTTAAAACTGGGTGGAAGTTTCATTTTACAGCCTGTGTTTTTTCTCTTTCCTAACTCATCAATGGCTAAAGAGTTTAATGAACCTTTTATGGGAGGAGATTGCATCCTATATGCACCACAAGAGCAGGTAAGTGGGGTTCAAATATAAGCCAGTTTCAATTACTTGCATGCCCTGCCCATTGTACTAAAGCAAAGCATTATGGTCTTGCTTTTTAGACATGCTGAAAATAATAACCTGCATTTACAATCTATTTTAAGGGTACTTGAAGTAACATTATGAGATGAACCCAAGTATGTACAGTCCCAAGCTCACATAGAACTAGGCTGTGTGCCTTTTTCCTTTTTTTCTCACTGTAAGGGTTAACAATTCAGGGCTCTAAACTATAGTTTCTCTGTCAGACTGCAGCGTAACTCTCACTATAAAGTAATTAGAGGTTCTAAAACTCCCGTGTGGCTGAGAAAAACTCTTCTGATTGCAGGGAACAGATATCAAGTTCAAAAGTTTTTTTGCCTGTGTGGGTGCTAATTAACATAAAAAATAAACCTCTTGTACCCCAGACAGTCAAAACTCTCTGCTGTTGTACTTTTTAAAGGGACCCTGAGCAGATAAAAATGAAATCAGTACTTACCTGGGGCTTCCTCCAGCCCACCGTAGGCTGCAAGGTCCCCCGGTGTCCTCCTGGCTCCTCTGCCGGTCCTGCTGGAGACTTCATTACTGGCGACGCCCAGGCTGAGTGTCGGCCCAACACTTCCTGAACGATGACGCTCTGTGTCATCACACCGCCCGCTACGCATCATCAGTTAGAAAACCGTGTTCGTGCAGGACTGTCACGCCAGCCACCGTCATGACCCGTATCGGCCGGTGTGATGACACAGAGCGTCACCTTTCAGGAAGTTTTAGGCCGACACTTAGCCTGGGTATCGCCCATAATGAAGTCGCCAGCGGGACCGGCAGAGGAGCCAGGAGGACGCCGTGGGACCTAGCGGCCTACAGTGGGCTGGAGGAAGCCCCAGGTAAGTACCGATTTCATTTTTATCTATTGCTCAGAGTCCCTTTAAAGATGCATTTAAGTCTTTAAACAGATAATAAATAAGATTATGTTGACTATGTGCTTCCAAGAAAGTCCTGTTTAGAATAAGGACTACTAATACAACTGTGTAAACCATTAGGGCCCGTTTCCACTAGTGCGGTGCGAATCACCGGGATTCCACCGCTGACGAAAACGCACGCGGATGCGATTCCGCGTGCGTTTTTTGCCGCGATTTCGCGTGCGAATTCGCATAGGCAGGGTCTATGCGAATTTAACCATGTCACTGCCTGGTCCAATTTGCATTACTTTGCATGCGAATTCGCACGCGAAATCGCGGCAAAAAACGCACGCGTGTTTTCCCTATTAAATACATGGGCTGCGATTCGCCTGCATTCCTCACGCAGGCGAATTCTGCAGGCCCTACTGTGCAGAAAAATCCTGCACAGAAAAACGCACGGAAAGAATGACAAGTGGAAACAGTCCCATCCACTTTCATTGCCTATGCGAATTCGCACGCAGGCCACGCATGCGAATTCGCCCTAGTGGAAACGGGCCCTTAGTTTATTTTCACTTCAGTAATTTCCAGCACAATGCAGCATTCTGAGTCTCATTAGCTCACACTGAAGCCCTCCCCCTTCTAGACTGTGAAAGTAGCTTAAATATCACCTTGGTAAATATCAAAATCAAAACCAAGTTATTTTACTAGCTATATATAAAAATAAACAAAATCCTTGTTTACTGAGCACTTTACATTTTTTTTATCTGTCTGGTGTTCCCTTTTAGCAATGTTATTTTTTATATTTGTGTGATCCATTGGCAGTAAGGGTTAAATATGGCACTGGTGGTGACTATCTGCACTTAAAGCCACATGGAGCGTTCTGTTTATCTATTTCTTCTTCTGAAAGTTCCCTTTTGCGTTACGGCAGGAAAAAAAAAATCTATCTCCCAGGGTGTGGATGCAGCAAGGTGAGAATGAAGTCTTGACAGGAGTGGTGGAAAAGTTTTCACGCAGTCTGTGCCGTCCAACAGAGCGAGTACAGATTACAGACTTCACCACAAGCTACACGAGAAGAAGACGTGAGTCATGGCAAAAGGGACACAGGCAGCCCTGAGACCTGCACTGAAGAAGCACCAGACTACGCCATCGGTCTCATCCAGATTTATTGAATGACATTACATGTCTGCAATGATACTTATGTCATAAAAATGATGTCTTCTGTTATGAAATCATTTTATGCGCATTCAGAGCCCTACAACATTACAAAGTGGGCATTTCATCATGTTCATTTATTTGCTGTAGAGGCCCATTAAAGGAGGACTCTGCTAAGTGCTCTGCAGGCAAAAACTGGATTTATAAACTAAAGCTAAAGTATTTTCAGAAAATAACAGACCTGCCTATTAAGGGGATCCTAAAGCAAGGCTTCCATGATTATTTCCTGTTAAACAATACCAGTTGCCGGGCTATCCTGTTGAACTCTTTGCCTGCAGTAGTATTTGAATCACACCAGAAACAAGCATGCAGCAAATCCAGTCAGACGTCAGTCAGAGCACCTGATCTGCATGCTTATTCAGGGTTTAAGGGTAAAAGTACTGTATTAAAGCCAGAGGATCAGCAGGACAGCCAGGCAATATGCATTGCTTAAAAGGAAATCGATATGGCAGCCTCCATATCCCTCTAGCTTTAGGTTCCCTTTGAAGCCATATTGTCAGTTTGATGGTGTATTCGCACTATGCCAGTCTGTGACACTATGCTCATTATAAGGGCCCTTTTCCACTACAAAATGCAAATTGTAACAGTATGCGGTTTGTGCTGTGTGCTGTCATGCATTTTTATAATGTGTTGGCAGATCCCATTCAATTGCATTGAATGGAAAGGCAAAGGCACTAAACTGCAACTGATATTTTGTTAAATATAATCGCTATTTTCACTTTTCTACAGATTTCTCTTTTCTATAGATTTCCACACAAAAAACAAAAACAAAAAACAAGAAGAAAAAGAACGTAGTGGTGGCCATACATGGTACAATAAAAACGTTTCATTATCCCGTTTATTCAATCTAAATGATCGAATCAAATGAAAGTTGAAAAAAAATAATTTTTCGTTCAAGAAATTTGAACGATTATCCCGTTTTTTTTTTTAGAAAAATCAGATCGGACATGCTGGAAAAATCGTTATATTCGATCTAACGGATTAATCGAACTAAATTATCTAATTGAAAAAAATGAATGGCCAACTTAAAGAGGAACTCCAGCCTAAACAAACATACTGTCATTAAAGAGAATCTGTATTGTTAAAATCGCATAAAAGTAAACATACCAGTGCGTTAGGGGACATCTCCTATTACCCTCTGTCACAATTTCGCCGCTCCCCGCCGCATTAAAAGTGGTTAAAAACAGTTTTAAAAAGTTTGTTTATAAACAAACAAAATGGCCACCAAAACAAGAAGTAGGTTGATGTACAGTATGTCCACACATAGAAAATACATCCATACACAAGCAGGCAGTATACAGCCTTCCTTTTGAATCTCAAGAGATCATTTGTGTGTTTCTTTCCCCCTGCAGCTCTCATGCACTGAAGTGTCAGGCTGCTTGTTTCTTCCTGCAAACAGCTTTGCCTTTGTCTGTAATTCCTCAGTATGTGAAAGCCCAGCCAGCTCAGAGAACGATTTATCCAGCTTGTAAAAGATAAGAGAGAAGAGAGAAGCTGCCCTAATCTAAATAATACACAGGCAGTGTTCATAGAGGGGCCTGGAAGGGGGAGTTCATAGCAGAACCACAACACTGAAGAACTTGGCAGCCTTCCAGACACAGGCCGACAAGTCTGACAGGGGAAAGATACATTGATTTATTACAGAGACTGTGATAGTATAAAGTGGTGCAGTAAGCCAGAACACATTAGAATAGCTTTTGGAACTTGTAGGATGATAAAAAACAGGATGCAATTTTTGTTACGGAGTCTCTTTAAGTTATATTAGTTATGTTAATTAAAATAGATAGGTAATATAATCTCTTACCCACCCTGTTTTAAAAGAACAGACAAATGTTTGATTTCATGATGGCAGCCATCTTTTTGGTTGAAAGGAGGTTACAGGGAGCATGAGACACAGTTTCAACTGTCCTGTGTCCTAATCACCTCTCCAAGTTGCTAGGCAACGTGAATAACAACATAGGAAATCCCATCATGCTATGCACAGCATCAGGGGAAAAAAGCCAGGGCTTTTTTTCTTTGATGGGTGGAGCTTAGATAAAAATGCAGCTTAAAATGATGCTTTGGTAAGAAAAACAAAGTTCTGATGCTGTGAAACTGTTCAAGAAACACCAAGCCTTTTCAGTTCTGCTGAGTAAATTTTTAGTCCAGAGGTTCACTTTTTAAGAAAGACAAGAATCTCTGCTCCGCATACAGAGAGATTCTATCTCAAACTCTACGATGTGCTCAAGACAGTAGTAGCTACCTAACATGTAGGCTCTAGCAACACCTAGTAAGGCAACTCTGCTGTGGCCCCTCCCTCCTCTCCACACCAAGGGGAGGGGAAAGGAGAGAATGCAGAAGGAGAGAGAAAAAGAAACGGAGGGGGAGAGGGAGAAAAAAATGCCATTTCCCTGGGAGAGACGCAAGAACAATCCAAGCAACATAGCACCTCCATCAAAAATATTGTTTTTTCAGTTAGTTCTTTTCACATCACTCCAGAGTTGCCTCCTGAGCCACTATGTGTGAATATTCCCCTTAATCTCTAAATTCCAGCCAGCCCAAAATATCTCATATCTCACTTTGATCATGTATTATGTGCATAATAATACATAATAATATCCTCCATTCTCATTGTATCATCCATTTCCAAGAACCAATCTCTAATTGTCAGGTATTCCACCTCCTAGTCACAAGTGGTTTGAAACTCTGACATAACATTCAATAAAAATGTGTTTCCCTACTCTTTATTACTCATACAGTTATCATATTTGCTTTTGTGCATATGTAATATTGTCTGTTTACAAATTACAAGTTTCCAAAGTTTAGTTTTTCTTACCCTGAAAGCTGGCATTGCATTTTATTTTTTTCTATTATAACTGCTTTTTATTTTATATTAAAATCTTCTAATGAACTATTCTGAACACGGTGTGTGCCTGAAGTAGAGACAGCTTCTCAGAGAGTTTGTTTACATTCCAGTGTTGATACATTTGTGTTTAACAAGTAAAAAATATACTGTTATCTGCAGTTTGGATGCAGATTTGAAGCTGAATAGCAGGAGAAAGTGCTTTGTTTAACCATTTCAGTGATGTTCTGCTATATTTTTTTTTCTGATAGTAGCTTTCAAGCTGTGAGGAATCTTTTACAGCAAAGTAGAAATGCTGACTTTCAGATCACTTTAATAGCCTTAATTAGATGTCTCAACAACGATTTTCTATATCTTGAAACCAGGATATTTAAAGCAGCATGGACAGCCATACTATTCCAGAAAAAAAAAACACAAATAGAGGTAGTTAAATACTTACATAACATATTATTGTACTGTCCCCTTTTTGATTTCAGTGAATTTTCTATAGTAAATAAAGAGAAAACTACCAGGAATTTTCCATCTTTACTGCCTCTGACTGAAGCCAATCTTGATGTCATTTCCTCCCTTACTCTTTTTTTCTCCTGCCTGAAATGGTGGTTGCATTGCCAGAACTCCTCCCCACTGAGCTCTGTACTAAAAACTGTACTGTCATAGCTAGCTTGCTTTATAAACACATGTGAGCACAGCATTTCAGCAGCTTCTGCAGAGGGGTGAGGTGTATTTCCCATCTCAGCCTCCTGTCACACTGAACTGCACTCAGCCTATCAGTGAAGGGCAGGAATGTGTAAGGGGAGATAACAAGCTTCCCTCTCCCCGGCAATGTACCAGAATAGAGCCAGGCTTACTGAAAGAAGATGCATTACAGCAGAAACATTTATGATTATATTAGAATGTTTGCAATGCACACTGCATGTAGACTACATAATAAACACAGAGCAGTGGATAAATAGAAATTGATTTTATGGCTTATTGTAAAAGTTAAAAGTTGAATAATGTACTGTATCCTACTACAGGGCCTTTTTTAAAGTGGATCCGAGATTAAAAACTATAACAAGTAACTTGTCTATATATCTTATCTAAAGTTTAGAAAGTTTACACAGCAAATCTAGCTGCACACAGCTTCAACAGTATATGATTATTTCTGCTTGTGATACGAGAGCAGCCATATTCTGCTTGCGATCATTACACAGGCAAGCTGCTCTGCATCTCCTCCCCTCAGCCTGTGAAAACTCCACTTCCATCTCCTCCTCTCTCCTCCCCTCTCTGCCCCTTTGCCTATGAAATCTCTGACTGGTAATGCCTCCTCCTCCTCCTGGAAAAGCATCTTCCTCCCCAGACTGAGCTCCCATGAGCACTTGCTACATGGGACTCAGAATGCCTAGGCGCTGGAGGAGCTGTGGGGCGAGGCTTGTTTAGTTTATAGGGAATTAGGGTATTAAAAAAAAAAGTATTTGGCTTTAGGGATGTCCTATAAACTATATACAGTGGAGGAAATAATTATTTGACCCCTCACTGATTTTGTAAGTTTGTCCAATGACAAAGAAATGAAAAGTCTCACAACAGTATCATTTCAATGGTAGGTTTATTTTAACAGTGGCAGATAGCACATCAAAAGGAAAATCGAAAAATAACCTTAAATAAAAGATAGCAACTGATTTGCATTTCATTGAGTGAAAAAAGTTTTTGAACCCAATAACAATAAAATACTTAATACTTAGTGGAAAAACCCTTGTTTGCAAGCACAGAGGTCAAACGTTTCTTGTAATTGATGACCAAGTTTGCACACATTTTAGGCAGAATGTTGGTCCACTCCTCTTTGCAGATCATCTCTAAATCCTTAAGGTTTCGAGGCTGTCTCTGTGCAACTCTGAGCTTGAGCTCCCTCCATAGGTTTTCTATTGGATTAAGATCCGGATACTGACTAGGCCACTCCATGACCTTAGTGTGCTTCTTCTTGAGCCACTCCTTTGTTGCCTTTGCTGTATGTTTTGGGTCATTGTCGTGCTGGAACACCCATCCACGACCCATTTTCAGTTTCCTGGCAGAGGGAAGGAGGTTGCCGTTCAGGATTTCACGATACATGGCTCCGTCCATTTTCCGCCGTTAATGCGATTAAGTTGTCCTGTGCCTCTGCCTGTAGCAGAAAAACACCCCCAAAGCAAAATGTTTCCACCCCCATGCTTGACGGTGGGGACGGTGTTTTGGGGGTCATAGGCAGCATTTTTCTTCCTCCAAACACAGCGAGTTGAGTTAATGCAAAATAGCTCTATTTTGGTCTCATCAGACCACAGCACCTTCTCCCAGTCACTCACAGAATCATTCAGGTGTTCATTGGCAAACTTCAGACGGGCCTGCACATGTGCCTTCTTGAGCAGGGGGACCTTGCGAGCCCTGCAGGATTTTAATCCATTGTGGTGTAATGTGTTTCCAATGGTTTTCTTGGTGACTGTAGTCCCTGCTAATTTGAGGTCATTCACTAACTCCTCCCGTGTAGTTCTAAGATGCTTTTTCACCTTTCTCACAACCATTGACACCCCACAAGGTGAGATCTTGCATGGAGCCCCAGAGCGAGGTCGATTGATGGTCATTTTGTGCTCCTTCCATTTTCAAACAATCGCACCAACAGTTGTCACCTTCTCTCCCAGCTTCTTGCTAATGGTTTTGTAGCCCATTCCAGCCTTGTGCAGGTCTACAATTTTGTCTCTGACATCCTTGGACAGCTCTTTGGTCTTTCTCATGTTGGAGAGTTTGGAGTCTGCTTGATTGATTGATTCTGTAGACAGGTGTCTTTTATACAGGTGACTAGTTAAGACAGGTGTCCTTAATAAGGGTGACTAATTGAGTAGAAGTGTCTAACCACTCTGTGGGAGGCAGAACTCTTAATGGTTGGTAAAGGTTCAAAAACTTATTTCACTCAATGAAATGCAAATCAGTTGCTATCTTTTATTTAAGGTTATTTTTTTTCGATTTTCCTTTTGATGTGCTATCTGCCACTGTTAAAATAAACCTACCATTGAAATGATACTGTTCAGAGACTTTTCATTTCTTTGTCATTGGACAAACTTACAAAATCAGTGAGGGGTCAAATAATTATTTCCTCCACTGTATAAGGGGTTCGATTTTTTGCAATGAGTAAAAGATTATCTCGGATCCACTTTAGGAACATAGGGCCAGTTAGGGATTTAGCCTGCATTTCAGCAGTATAGATTTCAGCACAGAATGAAAAATTATGGGCTAGAGGTTACTAGCAAAGAAAATCTCGGCATGCTGTAACAAAAGCTTCTGCCAGTGGAATGAATCATCTCTCCTTATGAAAGACGTTACATGGCTCAATCTTTTGATCATCAGAAGCACGGCATGATTCTGGACCTTTCCTTGTCGGGGTCAAGCAGTTTACACTCACCCAGATGTAGTTTTACACATAACGTAGCTAAGGATAGCTCCTCTTGCCTGCTACATGAAATCTATTTTGCACTTTCCTAATGTCAAGTGACGAAGACAATACCACAGTCAATGGCTTGTGAGGTTTTTCTTCCTGTCCTTTGCAAAAGGAAGCCGGTAATACTGTATTCATAGATACGTATCATTCTTAACCGCTAGTACTGTAGAGACATATCTTCTCTCAAGTCTGTGGTATTCTAGTTTTCACATATCTTTGACACCCTGAACTCAGGCGGAGTCATTTTTACCAAAAGCCTCAATAATTTTCCATTAAGACAAGGAAAAAAGTGCTGGTACAGAAAATCGCTTAAAGTGTAACTGCAGAGATGTAAATACACTAATCCAGATGGCCAAAATGATTTGCAATTTGAACTGTCCATTTACATCTACTTTAAAAAAATACTCTTAGTCTGTTAACTTGTGCAGAAACGAAGAGACGAAGCAGGAAAAAAGGGTGTAGAAGTCATTTAGGTAAAAACGGCACAGCCATAGGAGCCTATAATGAAAGCCACATTTTGCGGCATGATAAGGAAATGTTACCTTCTGTTACCTTCTTTGCCAGAAATTGTGGCTTTTAGAATAGCCACGATATGTGCCTATGAAGGTAAATCTCGGTGCCCGGACGTAGCGGCAAGAGGGGGCAATTTCCGCAGACAGGCTTGCGGAAAACAAAAATTTTCAGCAAGCCAATTTTTTCTGCAAGCCTGTCTGCGGAGAGTGTCCCCACTTGTCACTAACCTGGCTTAGCTTTGGGAGTGAGATTTAGGGTTAGGCGCCACCAAGGGGGGTTAGGTTGAGGCACCACCAGGGAGGAGTCTTAAGGTTAGGCACCACCAGGGAGGGTTTTAGGGTTAGGTACCACCAGGGAAGGGTTCCGTGGAAGAGTAGAGTTAGGTTAAGCCATAGTAAAATGGCAGTAAATATTACCGATATTATGCTATTAAAATGCATTACAAGAATATCGCTACGTTTAACGATATTTTACTAGCGACACTCACCTGCGCCCTTTTTTTCCAGGCCTCTTTTCTACGTGCATGCTGCTGGAGATGCCTTTACCTCCCTCAGTGCTAGTAATAATCATATCTACTAATTACGATTTACTAATTACATTTTCACAATTATGATTAGGACATTCAATTGATTTTGTGTACTCCATTTGTAATATCACGTAATTTTCGCGTAATATTGTGCCGACTTTAGCTGTTAATAGCAAAGCCCCCATTCAAGCTATCGTCACCAAAATTTCTAGGTATGTTAAGGGGAGAAGTAGGAACAGGGCCGGCCTTTGGTTTCACAGCGCCCTGAGCTTAACCAGATTTTGGTGCCCCCCCCATTCATACTCTTCGCACGTACGCGCACACACGCCTATGTGCAAGATCCCCTTTAGTGTATATAGTCAGATCCCCCCCTTTTAGTGTATATAGGCAGATTTCCACCCCCCTTTAGTGTATATAGACAGATCTCCCCCCTTTTAGTGTATATAGGCAGATTCCCACCCCCCTTTTAGTGTACATAGGCAGATTCCCCCCCACCTTAGTTTATATAGGCAAATCCCCTCCTTTAGTATATATAAACAGATCTCTCTCTTAGTGTATATAGCTGGGAAGATAAATAGTGTATAGTATACAAGCAGATTCTCCTTTAGTGTACATAGGCACCCCCCCACACACACACACACACACACACACACACACACACACTTCCCCAACCGGGAGGCAGTTGGGGAGTCTTACTTTTTTGCTTGTAGCTGGGGACAGAAGATGGCCAGGAGTCAGGAGTGACAAGCAGGTCTCTCTCTGATTAGTGCGCAGCGCAGATATCGCCAGTGAGTGAGGGGCGGCGCTACTGGCACGCACGGCTCACACAGACTTAGCAAGAGGCAACCGAATGTGAACAGATATATGGAAAAACGGTTTCTCAGGTCTGTAGTTACCTGAGCACTGGCCGGTGCCTGGCCTCAGCTGGACTGTTCATACAGCTCGTATAGCATCAAAACAAGAAAGAGACGGCACACCACTGGCTCTGCAAAACTTGCTGTGTATTGAGCGAACAAACACTACATGTTACGGATCAACGATCCTTCATCAGGTGTATAACAGCAGTGACATGTGTAAGAACAAGTATAAATACACAATCAAGTGTGGATGACCACACCCTTCGCAGCTCCACCCACATAACATTAACCCTTTAGTCCATAGTGCACAATTAAATAATGTGGTTTAGCACTCGTGTGAACATAGCGTTCATATGGCACTCCACCTTCGCTACCAAAAGAAACATCAATGTAAAACTGACCGTGCTTCTGGCACTTCCACTCAAGGACTGCCACAGAACCACCTGTGAAAAAACATGCGATTAAAACTTATTCATATACCAGCCAAATAGTATGTCACTAACAACAAGCTGGGAGAAGCGTGTTATAAAAGCACATCCTATGTGGCACATATTATAAAAAGCATTTTAGGGGCAATCTTTCGTTCATGCCTCTGGGGGTTACCACATCCATATCATGGATCCACCTTGCTTCTCGTTGTTTTAACAATTTCTCATAATTTCCCCCTCTCTTGGATATGACTACAGCCTCTAACGCACACCACCTTAATTGTGCAGCGTTGTGGCCTGCTGCAAAGAAGTGTCTGGCCACTGAAGTGTCATAACTTTTCCGCTCTCCTTCCGCATATCTGGTGATGGCTCTTTTATGCTCTTGTATGCGGGTCCTGACTGCTCTGGTAGTTTCACCTACATACATGAGTCCACACGGGCATTTCAGCCCGTACACCACCCATGTAGTAGAGCAATAATGTCTACCCTTAATTGGGACATCACGGCCTGTGTGCGGGTGTCCAATTTTGTCACCCTTAATGATGCCACTGCACACATTGCAATTTAAACATGGGTAAGTCCCTGCCCTCCCTGTTGTTATGTTGGCATCATTGGGGGCAGTGTCAGTACGTCTCACCCTATCATAAACAGTCCTGCCTCTTCTTATGGAAAATAGGGGCTCATCACAAAACAATTAACCTAACTCCCTATCATTCCTCAACATTGGCCAGAACCTCCGTACAGTATTCTTAATCAACACCGTGTTTTTGCCCAAACTCATAACAAAAGGGACACCTTTCTGCTGTTTAGTGTGGACGGTACCTTCTAACAGAGTGGACCTGCTCATTTCCCCAACTTCTTTATTGACCACCGCGAGTTGGTGTGGATTGTACCCCTTCTGTACAAATTTTGAGGTCAACACTTGACCAGCCTTAGCGTAATCCTCATCTTTAGTGCAGATACGTCTGGCCCTGAGGAACTGCCCCCTTGGTATAGCTTTTACCACATGTCTGGGATGGTGACTGTCAGAACGCAATAAATTGTTGCGGTCTGTGGGCTTCCGAAACAACTTAGTAACAAATCGACGGTTGGAAATTTTAAGACACACGTCCAAAAAATGTATAGTGTCCTTAGACACCTCAAGAGAAAATGTAATCGTCGGATGAACCGCATTGGCCTCATTCACCATCTCATGGAGCAGTTCCTCAGGGCCCCTCCATAGGAGTAATAAATCGTCAACAAAACGAAAGTATTGATATATATATCCACTAAATTTTGGATTGCATAGAAACATGGTGCGCTCCAATGATTCCACGAATATATTAGCGATAGAGGGAGCAGCCGGGGATCCCATGCTTGCCCCTTGACGTTGTATATAAAAATCATTGTGGAACCTAAAATAATTTGATTTGAGGATAAGTTCTAAACAGTCGAGCAAAAAGTATACCATCCCATTAGAAAGACTAGACTCAAGTAACTTGTCCTCGATAACAGCAATAGCCTCATCTTGAGGTATTGCCGTGAAGAGGCTCTGAATGTCTAGGCTACAAAAAAGCTGCAAAGGGTGTGGTCATCCACACTTGGTTGTGTATTTATACTTGTTCTTACACATGTCACTGCTGTTATACACCTGATGAAGGATCGTTGATCCGTAACATGTAGTGTTTGTTCGCTCAATACACAGCAAGTTTTGCAGAGCCAGTGGTGTGCCGTCTCTTAGCAAGAGGCAGCAGCAGGTTCCTGGAGTCTTCGCCTCCATCACCCCCAGTGGCACCAGGGGGCGGAGCTACCACTCGCAGCAGCCACAGACGGACCCAGAGCCCGCGGCCAGCGGTAGAAATGCGGCCAGGGCCAGTTGAATGCACATCACGTGCGCCCCCCTGGAAGCCGGCGCCCTGAGCGACCGCTCCGGTCGCTCAGGTCAAATGTCGGCCATGAGTAGGAATAAGTCAAAACAAGAATTTTACAAAACGACCTTGCCGTTTTTGAGAAAATTGATGCAAAGGGAAAATGGTTTTTAAACTTGACTCAAAAATATTTTATATATATTTTTTTAATATTGTATTTTTAAAACAGTGTTCCTCAAAAACTACAAGGTCTTTTTGACTTGACTATTTCCCTTAAGGTGTATGGGGGGGGGGGGGTATTTTGCTATTAATATAGCTAAAGTTGGCATGAAATTATGTGAAAATTATGTGAAATTGAGAAATTACTGTTCCTGGTTACATTTACACATGTAATTAATTATGTTTAACCCAAAATTGTACAAAATTTCCTGAAATTCCCCGAAACATTACAATTTTGCATCGTAAT
This sequence comes from Hyperolius riggenbachi, assembly GCF_040937935.1. Classification (NCBI taxonomy): domain Eukaryota; kingdom Metazoa; phylum Chordata; class Amphibia; order Anura; family Hyperoliidae; genus Hyperolius; species Hyperolius riggenbachi. The sequence goes on from NC_090647.1 coordinate 99,169,904, forward strand.
TACGAATTACGATGCGAACATACGATTATGCAAAATTCATGCTCATCACTGCTCATTGTTGATGTTGTCATTGAGAGAGGTATCAGCAGCTGTCTTGATAAAAGTCTTAACCTTCCCCCATCAGTGTTTCCATTGGCTGCTCAGATTCTCATGTGACTCAATTACTGCAGTCAGCACAAATTCCTTCCGCCAGTCTCCCGGCAGGCTTATGTAAAAGGGAATCTGAAGTGAAAATAAACTTATGAGGATAATGATTGGTGTGTGTAGTACAGCTAAGAAATGAGTCTCATATTGTTTCCAGTGCAGGAAGAGTTAAGGAATTTCAGTTGTTATCTATGCAAAAGAGCTTCTCTGAACTCTCCAACCCAACCTGGGTCATTTACAGTGCTGTTTTCTGAAGCACTTATCTCAACCTGTCTCTCACATTTCTCGTTTATTTAAGGTTTTACTGGCAGGAAGTTCAAAGGGTCATTAGCTCTGCTCTATCTCATCTATAAAATACAGAGTGTAATTTGTAAACTACAAATATTAGAGAATGATGCAATGTACACACCATTTGCCCATATATCTAAAATATCCTTAACACACACACACACAGCACACACACAGCACACACACACACACACAGCACACACACAGCACACACACACACACCCCACACACACACACACTCACACACCGCCCCCAATGGTAAAATTGCTATGGCAGGTTTTGGTCAAATACTTTCCGAATTGCTCTAGAGCTGTGTGGCCACCACCACCTGTGTTGATGTGGACTGCCCCACCTTGGCGCCACCAATCAGCCCTATTGACTACGAATAGGGAGTCAAAACACGTTCCTTCAGATATGAGCTTTAATGATAAAATTTATTTGTTTTAGATTTGTTTGCCGTTACATATATGAAATCTGTAGCTCACAAACAACATTGATCTGTATCATTACTTCAGTGATTACCATTTATTATCGGTAAGGACCAGGTTTGGCTGAAAAAAGTTTGAAAAGTCCTGCTCTAGTTAGTGCAAAGCATTACATTTATGCAGCATGCAAGAAGCCTTGCCTTGCCATCAAAGGACCCGACAATCCTTCACATCTGAGTTATAGTTTATGAAAACGCAGAGATTGTACTCGAGGGTTACCGCTTCCATCCCATAAACTGTAAAGATGCCTCAAACGCTTTTCACCAAATCTGTTCCGTGTCCCTGGAAACTCGTTATATTCATCTGAAATTAATAGGACCATGTTCAATAGTTTTTCTCTTCCTCGTCTTCTTTCGCGGATAGGACAACACTTGAGAGACAATAGAAAATAATATCGAAATGCCAAGTTACGATCGGCTGCTGTAAGTAGTCTTCGGTGCCTTGGCCGAGCGCATTAGGCAGCTTCCTTGAGAAAGAAAAAACCCTCTTTACAATCCTCCTTTTAGAGTTCCATTATTCAGAGCTGCTGTGATAAATGCCATTAGCATAATTGTTTTCTATCAAGATGTGCTCTTTTATTTAATTTCATCATGACACTGGCTTGTTGTAAGCACAAGTAACGACTTCTGATAAATATGCAATGAGCTGCTCGTGCTTCGCAGCAGGAAGATGCTTAAGACATTATGCTACGCGGCGACGTTAAGCATTCTTGACAGTTTATAGACGATTTAGCAGAGGACAGAGAGATCTGTGCGCTAGGCAGAGACGATTAACTCTCTTGGCAACATCACTGTCTATGGCACTAAGCCTAAGCAGCCAGAAGGATGCATAGTAGTTTTACTATACGCGGTAATATCATTCATGCTTAGTGTTAAGGTGGCCATACGTTCATCGATTTTCTCAATCAATTCCTTGCAGATTCGATTCATCTGCTAGAAATCGATTGCCCAAAGTGTCAGATTTAAAAATCGATCAAAAATATCGATCGGACAGGATGGAAAATTTTAAACAAAATTGTCGGGGGGGGGGGGGGGAGGGGGGTGAGTTGACAAGAGAATTGGCAGATCGATGGCCTATAGCTTTGTACTGCATCGAACAGTAGGTATGCTCACGTGGATTTTGTGAGATTGAAATGTCTACAATTTCCGATCGTAAAATGGAAGTCCAATTAACAGCAACCCTGTAATTTTAGTCCAATTAGAGGACTCGGAAGCATTGGGCCAATCAGAGAATGCAGAAATTTCCAGGAAAAACAGATTATCGCAGTTTTAGACCAATCACTAGACTCGGATACTACCGTGTATTCCAGAGTTTGATTGGCATAAAACTTCCATGGTATTCCGATTACTACAGTAAAATTCATAAAATGCAAAAAATTACAAAAAAGACACCTCGGAGAATTGAGTAACGAAAAATCAGCATTGGTGAAAATCAGACTTTCCGTGGAATCGGAAATCAACATATCCGACCATCCCTATTGGACAGTGCAACTGTGCAGCTCGATTAATTTCAAAAACATTCCCTGCTGGAATCTGTTGCAAATTGCAGTGCAGTGTATGATAGGAATTCTTTCTGAATCGATGATTCTTTTCAGAAAACAAATCGGTTGTTTTGGAACATGGGGTAGAAATCTATAAGAGTATGGCCAGCTTTGCTTGAATGTTGCCCAAACTTATGGATAAGAAAGTGATCAGGTTGATCAGCTGATAGATTTGTAAGGCTCTGGTTTGCTACGGCTATAGCACAGGATTGTGACCAGCAAATCAATTTATTAAATAGAAGTCTTTCTGGAGAAGAATTCAAAGAAAAGTGATTCATTTCAAAGACGTGATCAGAATTCAAAGATGTGTGATCAATTTGATCAGGGAATTTGAGTTGTAAGTTTTAGCCTACATAGAAAGAACACCTTGCTCCAAATTATTATGTAAATTATTTTTTTCCCTGGTTTTCCTAAATAGTGATGCAAGTGGCAGTCAGCATAATTTTTGAGTCATCAACCAGCAGAGTAGTATTGGAATGTTATTAGACAAACCTCCTAATGATAACTAGTTTTTTCAAAAATTAAAATGCACTTACTGCATACTGGCAAGGTTGTTGCCTTTGATGTGTAATTTGAGCACTTTGACATGGGTTTGTTTCCAGGCACAAGCCAGTACGTGAAACAGTAAGGAATATTTGGTCAAGGCTCCCTAACCATCCTGGTCACCTGTGGAGCGCACCATAAGTGGCTGCAGCTCTGGTGCTTTGAGTCCGCCAGGTGAAAAGCACTCTGTGTCTTTCTTGTCTATTCCAAGTTATTACGCACAACAAAGTTTCAAAATATTTTATAAGTTGTAAAGAACTGAAAATGGTCATTTGTTGAATTTGCAGCATTAGAAGGTCATATTTCAAACAAAAACGTCATAACAGGTTAAGTTACATATTAGCATAGGATCCCGTATGTGATAGCAGCTTCACAATTCTTGCATACATTGAATTTGTGAGTTTTTGGAGAGTGTCTGCTTGAATTTCTTTGCAGGATGACAGAATAGCCCCCCCCCAGTGCTGCTGTTTGTGATGTAAACTGCCCCACACCCTCATAGATCTTTTGCTTGAGGATGCTCTACACAAGATTGAGGTCAGGGGAGGAAGGGGGCCACACCATGAATTCCTGTCCTTTATGCCAATAGAAGCCAATTATGCAGAGAAACTCCTTGAGAAAGCATAGTTCTTCCTTCTGTACCAGGGAAGAAAGTGGTCAGCCATAAACTTCACATTCTGTTCAGAGGTCATTTTCACACCATTAAGAACCCTAAAGGGGCCGACCAGCTCTCCTATCCATGATTCTGGCCAAAAACATGACTCTGCCACTTCCTTGCTGATGTTCCAGCCTTGTTGGGACTTGACGGCCGTTCGCCCCCAACACTTCCTCCATCAGGACTATCCAGGGTTGCATGGTAGTAAACAAGACTGTTTGAAAGTTAGTCTTCATGTAGTTCTGGGCCTACTGCAGCCATTTCTGCTTGTGAGCATTGGTTTAGAAGTGGCCAAATAGAAGGTCTATACATAACTGCAATCCTCTGGAGGACCCTGCACCTTGATGTTTGCAGGACTCCGGAGTCACCTGCACCTTCACATACCTGTTTGCTGCTTTGTAATGGCATTTTAGCAGGTGCTTTCTTAATTTGATGTGTTTGGCAGAAATCTCCCTGATTTTGCCTTTATCTGCACAAACCCATTTGTGGTCTGTGTCAGGCACAAATCTTTTAATAGTATCAAGCTTAACGTTTTCTTGGAGTATCAAAGGTGTTCATACCTTGTCCAAGGCATTCAACTATTTCACACTTTTTGGCAACTGGTCTGCTTAACCACTGAATGACAACTGGAAGTTTATAAACGTCCAGTGTATTTGTGGAGAGTGCACCATCAGTCTGTTACTAAATGAGGCACATATGGTATTATTTTTAACCGAGACAGGTTGTAGAATACATTTTGGTGTGTCTTAAAGATTGGACACACATCACATAAAAAATAGGTATTGACAAACTCAATCCAACATAAAAAAGTAATTTTCTAAATTATGATCTAATTTGGGAAAGTTTTAGCAAATCTACAAGAGACATATGTAGTAACATTTTAACCGTGATAATTAGTACAATAGAGTTTAGAAAGTTTTAGGGTTGAGGCCCATGTCTTGTGTATTCTTTTTAGTCACAAATTGAATCAAAGGCAATTACATTTTTGCATATGCTGTATCAAAATAAAAGACTTGTAAAATGAAAACAAAGTGACAGAATATGAAAGAACCAACATATATGGTTACCTTAGAAACTTGGCTTTTTAAATATGTATGCCATGAGGGTATGTTACTATTATTTTTGCAAATAAGGTCTTATAATCATCAATAGTGTACAATGAGAAAACAAAAACAAAAAACAGAAAAAAAGACACCTTTATTTTCAAATACAATATTGTCACCATACATTGTGCTAGTAGCATAATCTAAATATTGTTATAACCAGGATGAATAAGCAAATACAATTAGTGGGTTTAACTTATAGTTAGCACTGTTTATTGTAAAGCTATGATGGATGTAAATGGAGAAATAGTGTGTTTTCCCGTTTTTTTCTCTACTTTTCACTTTAAAATGCATTGAAAATAAGGTAATTATTGAACAAAATTATCACACACTAAAAGCCTAATTTGTCCTGAAAAAAAACAATATACCAGTATATATCATTTAGGTGTGATTAGTATTAATAAAGTTATTGGCGAATGAATGGGAGCAGTGCTCATATATGAAAATTCATTTGGTCCTGAAGTGGTTAAAGTTGAATAACCGAATAACCCTCTTTAGTAGTTTTTCCTTTAATTGGGCACAATACCACCTATGAGTTGAATTAAAAATCAAAATATTCATAATCATTTAGAACGCAGTATAGCATAATTGTCTCCCCATGCTACCCCTTTGGTAAGATAAGATGAGGAATGGGGAATAGAAAAGGTGGCAGCCATGCCTCTCAACAACTACCAAACCCTAGGCACCTGCCTTAGTTGCCTTGTGAATGATCCAGAGCTAGAGCTAACTAGAGCTAGTTATTCAAGATGATGTACTTATTATAATGAAGGAATAACTACTACATTTGCATGGATCCCTCGGTTGTGAATGCCTGCCCAGCCCACAGCCTCCAATAAAGCAGTGCTGGGTTCCATTCCTGTCTGAGTGAACAGCAGGACAGGAAGCAATTCAAGCATAGCTTCCTGCTCTTATACCTCCTCAGCCGATCTGCATCTGTGGCTTAAAGTGAATAACCACAGTGACACGTGACAGATGACACTACATAATGAGTAAATATCTTTTACCACAAACACAGCCACTTCTCGACATCCTTATGTAGCGTGCTAGAGGCTACAGTTAGAGCAGACATTTGTGAACATTATTAAACCTATGCAGAGAACACCTTCTGAGTGGCCCCAGCTGGTTACACAACCAATCCTGTCGTTAATCATGTGACAAAGACACAGCCATTAGCTACATGGATCCGCAGATCTATGTCCAGTGGGAGTACTTACAGACTTCCTGTATCTACAGACTTCCTGTGCCTACAGACTTTCTATGTGTGCCCACAGAGCTAACAAACACATGGTCCTTATAAGCAGGTTCTGTTTTACAACTACATACACCAGAAACTAACACCAGGATGTCAGACAACCAAAAACTGGAGGCTTGCCCTGGCATATCCAGCCGCATGAGCTATAACATTAAAGTGAATCTGAAGCCAATTTAAAAAAACAAACAAATAGATACTTACCTAAGGAGAGGGAAGGCCCTGGGTCCTATAGAGCTTTCCTGGTCTCCTCCAGGTTTCCTCATTCCATCGAAGGCTTCATAGTTTGAATCTCCTGCCGCCGGAGACTTCAGAAGCTTCATAAGCAGTCTTCAGAAGCACTTGGGCTTCAGACAGGCGGCTCTGTACTGCGAACGCCTGAGTGCTGAGAGAGGGCGCTTGCACGTACACAGTACGGAGCTACTAGTCTTTGGAAGTCCAAGTGCTTCCAAAAACTGCCCTAGTCTCCCCAACCCGAAAGAGAGCAGTCCACGTCCGAATGGTCGTGGACTGTTAACGGGGTGGCCTGCGGAGGAATGTGGGGACCGGGAGGAGATCGGGAAGGCTCTATAGGACCCAGAGCCCTCGCCTTAGATAAGTATCTGGCTTCAGTTGTGGCTTCAGTCTCTCTTTAAGCATAGGCACAGCATCCTCCCAGCATGCATATGTACTATGCTGGTTACACCCTGGGGATTTTCCCTGCATATGTTCTGTCATTTCCCCAATTGTGTCCTCTAGGTGTCGCCCTTAGTATGGTACATACTCATGCGGGGAAGTTGATGTGTTTGTGGTTAATGTCTTGGATTCCGAAGGCAGGTTTGGTAGGGCTGGTTTCCAATTTTTATGGTTGCTAGGGATAATTCTGTGAATTCCTGGCATGTTTATTTACAATACAGATCCTGCTTATAAAGAGCCTGGTGAATGAATTCATGCAGCTTATGCCTGTCTCTTTTTAGCAAGACAGGTGACAGGGTTATTTGTAACCAGCTGGGAATGCTTTAGGGCAGTAGCATAGCTATAGATTAAGGGGCTTCATAGCATAACTTTCATGGCGCCATCAGGTATAGGCATTCTTAAAGAATGCCACCTGCTCCTTACCTATGAATATGTGGCCAATTTTCATTCTCATCTACACTGCATGTAGTCCATGGGCACTGAGACATAGTCAGAGGGTGAAGGAACACAAGGAAGTGAAGTACAACATGGGCCCCCTCTGCTTCAGGGCCCCATAGCCGCTGCTGTGGTTGTTTCCATACCTCCCAACGTTTTGAGATAATAAATAGGGACACTTAAAGGGACTCCGAGCAGTGCAGAAACTATGGAAAGATGCATATCATTTTAAAGCTCTCTTTCTCCTCTTTCCAATGATATATAAACCACCGCCCTATGCCTTTTAGTTTTCGCTATTTTCGCGATTAAAATTGCCGCGGTCGCGATTTCAATCGCGAAAATAGAGAAAACTAAAAGGCGTAGGGCGACGATTTAGGTGTCGCCAGAAAGAGGAGAAAGAGAGCTTTAAAATGATATGCATCTTTCCATAGTTATATTGTATTACACAGGACGACACTTTCCCCAGTGTCAGCAGGTCCATTCAGCAGAAAAAGTCGCCCTGTGTAATACAATATAACTATGGAAAGATGGATATCATTTTAAAGCTCTCTTTCTCCTCTTTCTGGCGACACCTAAATCGTCGCCCTACGCCTTTTAGTTTTCTCTATTTTTGCGATTGAAATCATTTATATATCATTGGAAAGAGGAGAAAGAGAGCTTTAAAATGATATGCATCTTTCCATAGTTTCTGCACTGCTCGGAGTCCCTTTAAGCCACACCCTTGCCCCTAATCACGCCTCCAGCACATCCCTAGTCACGTATACCATAAAAATTTCATAAGAAAAATACCATAGCAAGGAAAAGTATGTGAACCCTTTGGCATTATATGGATTTTTGCACAAATTGGTCATGACATGTGATCTGATCACATTGGGGTCCAGAACAACAACTCAAAGCATAGAAGTAATCGACAACAGAATGACTTAAATAGAAGAAAATACACCTTCTTGAGTGGCCAAGTCAGAGTCCTGACCTCAACCCGAATGAGATGCTGTGGCATGACCTCAAGAAAGTGATTTACCCCAGACATACCAAGAATATTGCTGAACTGAAACTGTTCTGTAAAGAGGAATGGTCAAGAATGACACCTGACCATTGTGCATGTCTGATCTGCAACTACACGATATGTTTGGTTGAAGTTATTGCTGCCAAAGGAGATCCAACCAGTCATTAAATCCAAGGCTATCATTTAGAGGACTATTCTGTATACTAACCACGTTACGACCATCATGATTTTTCAAATCTGGACAACAGGAACTGAACACAATAATATAATCAGGAAAACTATACTGACATGGAATGGAATGCATGGTGCTGGACAACTAAATAATGGGAAAGCTCTTTCAAAATGGTAACCATACTTGATGGTTTATTGCAAACAGTTATGAAGTGAGGTTGGCAAAATGTTTCTCACTGACTTCAATCTGTTAGAGATTACAAAAGCAATATTTTTTGCTAGAGATCTTGGCTGTAACCCTACTCTATGGAGCCTCATTTTATAGTTTATTCTAACTCTAAACAGTCAGAGGACACAACAAGAAAAAATAATAATACTGTAAATAGGGTGAGGGTTTAAAAGGTCTGTAGCAAATTCAACACAGTGGGATTTATAAAACTTAGCTTTTAATTATAAACTTAATATTGGCCAGTGAATATAACAAATATCATAAAAGTCCACGCGTCAGCATATTTAATATCAAAATTGTGTCTGACGTGTGGTGTGGGACTCATTTAAATGTGTGATTCGGGGTGTTTTGATGGAACTATCTGCAAGGACCAAGAAAATTAAAGAAGGGAAAATTAATAGGTTATTAGAGGAACTACATAGTGCAGAGCAAAAACACAAGGAACAACTGGATAGCATAACATTAGCTAATCTGATTAGCATAAGAGCGGATCTGAACGAGCTCCTCAATGAGCAATATGGAACAGAATTAAATGAGAAGCGAAACAAGATTAAACAAGGGGGTAATAAGGCAGGCAAAATCTTAGCCGATATCCTGAAAGGGAAAAAGAAAAGCAAGGTCATAAATAAGATCACAGAGGAGGGGGGAATAGGGAAAAGTTCAAATAAGGAGATGGGCAAAGCCTTCACTAATTTTTATACTAAACTATATAATCTTGAGGAACCTATAAAGAACTCATCAATTTTTATTAAAAATGTTAAGACTGGGGAACTAACACTGAAAGAAAGAATAGAATTGGATAAACCTGTAAATAAGGAAGAGGTAGAAGAAGCAATTAATAAATGTAAACTTGGCAAAAGCCCCGGCCCTGATGGGTTTAGTGCAGAATTTTATAAAACATTGTAAAGGAAATAGTAGAGCTCTTCTGTTGGATGCTAAACTCGACGGAAGAACTTACCTTCTCGAGTACAAATAATAGTGCGTTAATAACCCTGATCCCTAAAGAGACCTCAGAAATATCCAGATGTACAGACTTTAGACCAATCTCGTTAATAAATACTGATATAAAAATTTACGCAATGATCTTAGCAAGTAGATTAGAGAAAATCACGGATAAATTACTAAGCAGCTCACAGTGTGGATTTAGGAAGAATAAACAACTCAAAGACAATATATATACCGCAATTAATATTATTGAGAAATGTAAAAAAGATAAGATAGAGGCTATATTAGTAACACTAGACGCAGAAAAAGCGTTTGATAGAATCTCGAGATTGACATTCTGAAGAAATTTGAATTAGGTGAGGCGCTAATCAAAAGAATTAAAAAACTATATGCTAATCAAACAGCTCAAGTAGTAGTAAATGGCACATTACATGAAAGATTCAGTATCACAAACGGGGTTAGACAGGGTTGCCCACTGTCACCAATTCTTTTTAACCTATGCATGGAAGCGTTACTATCAACAATTCAAGCAGACAATGAAATTCGGGGTATTCAGTCGGGCCAACTACATATTAAGACACTTGCGTACGCTGATGATGTATTATTGATCCTTAGTAACCCAAATAGATCTTTACAAAGATGCGGAAAAGTGTTGGAAGACTTCAGACTTTGTTCAAATTTTAAGATTATTGAGAAAAAAAACAATATTCTAGACCTGGGCTGCACACTAAGGATAAAGAAGGAGATTGAGAAAGAAATACATTACACATGGAAAATGAAGTCAAATACCTGGGAATTACACTATGTAACAGGTTAGATAACCTTCTTGCCGCTAACTATAAACCCCTGCTGACTGATATAAAGAAGAAGTTGAGGGATTGGAACAGACCCTGTTTTAATGTATTGGGGCGCACTGCAATCATTAAAATGATGATATTACCTAAGATCCTGTTTATAATGCAGTGCATTCCAATACATTTACCGGGCTCATGGTTTAAGGCCTGGCATAACATCTTTCAGGACTTCATATGGGCTAATAGTAAGAGAAAGATAAAGTATAGCATGATCAGTAAGAAAAAAGAAGATGGGGGCCTGGCAGCACCAAACCTCATGTGGTATTATAGAAGCATCCATCTTACAAGAGTAACTTCATGGAGATTAGAGGACGGCAGGGCAGATTCCAAGTTACTGTGGACCGCGTTAGAGCAATGCGAAGTAGCTTTTGCAAAAATATTCTCATGGATTCCGGAAAATATTTAAGAATTAATTAAAACAACAACGAACATATTAATCAAACCAACATTAAATACACTAATGCAGACGATAGAAACGTGCGATAGATCAACGGGCATATCACCTTTGCTATCTCTGAAAGACAATAAGGAATTCCTTCCTGCTTGCAATCTAAACTGGTTTAATAAGAATAAGATCGCTTATGATACTAGAATCATAGATATTGTGGGTAACAAAGAATTAAAAATTGCCGGTCTGGATTGTGAGCCGGCAGGGAAAGGATATTAGTGGCTAAATCAGGTGAATAGTTATCTTGGCAGACTGCAATCAACGGGTAAAAAAATTAAGGAAAAATTAAATATACTAGAGAAAAATATCTACTCTAGAAGGTGCCAGAAAGGTATGATCTCCATCTATTATGACTTTTATGCTGGCCTGCTGAATCCTGGATTACCTTCGTTCTGTGGTAGCTGGGAGAGAGACTTGGAGAGAGACTGTACGCAAAAATGGCGCAGTATTTGGCAAAAAATGAATGCAATTCATGATACAAGTTTACTATTAATACAATACAAACTCTTAAATAGATGGTATATGACATCAAAAAGGTTAAACAAGATCTCTAAGCGAAATAGCGATAGGTGTGGAAGATGCAACAAGGATTTAGGGGACGAAATCCATATCTGGTGGAGGTGCCCAAGGATCCAAGAATTTTGGGAAAGGATAGAGCTCTTCGTGAGAGGGAAATCTGTAACAAATGAAGAGTGTAAGAGGAAAAGAATATTGACAGCAGAAGGGGTGATCTTTAGTATCGCTGATACAGATGATAATAGAGTTAGTAGATTCCTAAAAGAAATGGGAACTCTAGTTGCAAAGGCGCTCATTACCAAATACTGGAAAGGAGGTCAGATTCCCACTTTGGAGGAATGGTGTAATTACATGAATAATACACTGAGAAGGCAGGAAGAAGAGAAATTAGGAGAGGGTGTTAGAGTGGAGGAATTTAGAGAGACCTGGGAAAAAATATTGCATGAATGGAGAAATGACAAGGAATAGAGCTCAAATAAAGATAGGTGGATTAATTACTCTAACCGAGATTCTCTCTCCAGGCCTCCACACAGCGAACAAGGTGGGCAATATTGGGAGTGACAGGCAGACTGTAGTGGGTAGTGCGCGGCAGCATAGTACTATGGAGGATGTGTTCTGGGGTTCCCTGTTTCCAATGAGGTGGGGGAGGGGGGAGTGAGATTGTCAGGATGAGTCTGGTCAATTAATGGATGGATGGACGGATGGATGCTTGAAGTGGGAGTTTGATTGGATGAAGTGGCTGCGTCCCATGGGACGGTATCTCATGAGGGGGGTGGCGTCCCATGGGACGGTATCGCATGAGGGGGGTGGCGTCCCAAGGGACGGTATCACATGAGAGAGATACATGGGTATCTGCGCATTTAATTGCATGATTTTAGAAGAACATAAGGGTTCGTGCGCTGATTCACTTTTTCGCCCGAGGCCCTCTTTATGAGAAGAACCCTCACCTCCAATTTGGGACATTACTTGGGTATTCTATTGTAGAAAGGTTGTTAGGTGGGGGTGGGGTTGTTAGGTGGGGCGAAGATTGAAATCTAGAGTTGGGTTGAGGTACAAGCGGATTCGTTGAGAAGTTTGGGGAGAACTCGGGCGAGGAAGGGTACTGCGCAGGGGCCAAGGGGAGAAAAATTTGGGTTGGGGGCATAATGCATAATTTATAATCTGTATGTAGAGTATATAAATTAACTATTTGTAGATATTTGGTTTGACTTTATTTCCCTTATTGATGCTTTAACTACAAGAATTAATAATAATAAAAGAAAAGAAAATAAATAAGGAAAATCGAACGATGATGCGAACCATACCCAATGATGGGAGTGCTTCAATGAAGCTAATTTTTCCCTTGGGTACAGTACCATGGGTACGCTGAGTTAAAAAAAAGAAAAAAATTGTGTCTGACGTGCGTTTCGAAGCCTTTAAACCAGTAACTTCTTCAGAGGTAGAGCTCTTAAGTTTCAATAGTTGTGACAACAGGTTTATAAAATCTTAGTATTGTACATCCAAGTTAGATATGCATATCTCCAGACAGTCACGCCAGACACTGAGACAAGTTACTACAGCCTTCTAGCACTAGATGGCCCGTAGTCATTTCATCAATGTGCTCATTTGAGACGTTGGCAATAGGACACTTGATCATATCTCCCAATTTTTTGAGATGAGAAATAGGGACACTTAAGGCATGCCCCCCGCCACACCCCTGATCACACCCTGTCACACCCCTAGTCACGCATAGCATAAAGATATCATAAGAAAAATATGTTGTTTTATAATTCAAACCACACTGGTCCTTTCTAAACTGGTTCATTTTCCTTCATATTCACATTTTAATATTTGTAATATATCAATTTAAAGGATGGGAATAAAGTTTAGAGTCCATCAAGCACATTTTTTGTAGAGAAATATATATATTTACATAGAAAAAAAGGATAAATGAGGAGGAAAGAGGGACAGAGGGACAGGGCTCCCAAAGAGGGACTGTCCTTCCAAAAGAGGGACAGTTGGGAAGTATGCTTGATGCATATCTGACTTGGGTGTACAATACCTGTACTATGTTTTCATAAACCTGTTGTCACAACTGTTGAATCTTCAGCACTCTGCCTCTGAAGAAGCAACCAGTTTAAAGGCTGCGAAACGCACGTCAGGCACAATTTTGATATTAAATGTGTTGACGCATGGACTTTTATGATATTTGTTAAATTCAGTGGCCAATATTAAGTTTATAATTAAAAGCTAAGTTTTATAAATGCCACTGTGTTGGATTTCCTGTTAAATCCTTACCCTTTGTATAATTTTTTGCTTGTTGTGTGCACTCAGGGGCAGCCTATATATTAGCTATACTAACTGTATATTAAAAAGTCGGGCCACAGACGTTGAGTGTTATGTGCACTTGGAGTTTTAAGACAGCATTTATCACCAAATGGACAAAAGATGAAAGATTAAGGTTGGGGTCACACTTGAATCCATATAAAACAGCTACGTTTTTCGACTGAGGATGCTTTAGTCTTGGCACAGTTTTGACCGACAGTCCACTGACTGTAGCTGACTGTTGGCAGTAGGGAATCGTATGTGGTGTGTTAAACAAAAACAACAGAGCCTGTTTTTTTCCCTGCAGGGAGAAAACGCACATTGACACCACTCTCCTGCGATTCTCCATTGGGGAGAAAAATGCATGCAAATATTTGCAAGCGTGACCCCTGCTTAAAGAGGAACTTTAACCTAGGATTAAACTTCATCCCAATCAGTATCCGATACGCCCTTTCCCATGAGAAATATTTTCCTCAAATAGATCATCAGGGACATCTGTATGGCTGATATTGTAGTGAAACCCCTCCCACAGTGTGATGTTAGGGCCATGGCAGTTTGCTTTCTGTGAACCTTGTTGCAATGTGGGAAATAACGTCTTTTTCCAACTGCAAAGCAAGCAGTATCTCCCTCTGTGCATAGAACTCTCAGAAGTGAACATTCTGCAGAGATCACCTGGCAGGAGTAAATAAGTTGCCATCTGTGATAAATTACGGAATGTAAATTAGGGTTAGGAAAGATTTTACAATGGGCAAACACAGTGGTGTAGCAATAGTGGTTGCAGAGGTAGTGAATGCATCTGGGCCCTTGAGTCAGAGGGGCCCCGAGGGGGGCCCACCCCTCAAGCAAAATATTAGCTCTCTATTGGCCCTGTGCTGGTACTAATCACTTATATAGATGCTTTAAATAGTAATGGTCCTTAACAAGCTGCTCCCCATTCCCTTCTTGCACCTCTGACACTGTAGTTGCCATTGGCAGGTTTTGGTGCCCCGTACCAATTGTTATGTATAGAGTGTTTAGGGGGCCCCATGTAAAACTTGCATCGGGGCCCATAGCTCCTTAGCTACGCTACTGGGGAAACACTGACTAGATAATTTATAAATGAATATTGTAAAAAATAAGCAATTGTATTCATTATGTTATGTTCCGTAAAAGTTCTTCTTTAAGTATAATTACCCTTAGAGTTTAAGCATAGTTCCTGTACTTGTCTGGACACCTACTGAGACCTGCAAAAATGAATGTCAGTTTTTCCTTGGATAACACATCAGCTGCAGAAGGCTAACGAGAGCAAGGAGGAACAACAAGCAAAAATTAGATATATATTGCATGTATAGATTATTATTACCTCTTAAAATATATCATTGTGGGCAAATGTGCTGTATTAAATTCAGGGCTCAGTTGAGCTCACAAGGACTGTGCTCATATGCAATGTAAATACTCTCATAAACCTCCTCTAGGCTATCACTTTGAAGCGACAAATATCATAATCCTGTGTAAATATAATAATGTAAGATTCTGTTGACAGACTGCCTTTAAAGTACAGTAATCCACTGCCTAGATAGCAGGTCAAAGTTGGGTTGACAGATAGATGTTGCTGCCTGGGAAAGATAAATGTGGCCAGTGTGGATGTTATGACTTCAATTATTACGTCTTTTGAGGCACAGACAGGAAATAGAATCTTGAACATCCTGTGTTAGGAAAGAATGCTGAGAGGCAGATACAGTCATTATGAATGTATGTCAGTCAGTTAAAAGTAAGTTCCATATAATGACAGAACTGCAACGCTAGCACTAGTTCTCACTTCAGCCTTGTTGAGTCCTGTACCTAAACCAGAGATGTCTTCATTTTAAGAAGCTATGCAAAACAGAAGTGTGCCTTCTTACTACAGGAGCTATTTGCAATTATTCAGGTTGGAGTGAGCATATGTGGTCTCCCACAATGCATCACTGCTGAATATGCAAATAATCTCATGTAATATTAACAAGCTGTCTTCTATTTTAAGAAGGCAAACTTCTATTTTGCATAGCATTTTAGTAAGGAGGCTTTTTGATCTCTTTCAGGCCCTCACACACTCCTAGGATGTCTGGTTCACTATGAGCTTGCTGAGCAAACTTTAACTTTTAAAGGATACCCGAAGTGACATGTGACATGATGAGATAGACATGTGTTTGTACAGTGCCTAGCACACAAATAACTATGCTGTGCTCCTTTTTTTCTTTCTCTGCCTGAAAGAGTTAAATATCAGGTATGTAAGTGGCTGACTCAGTCCTGACTCCGACAGTAAGTGACTACAGTGTGACCCTCACTGATAAGAAATTCCCCCTTTTACCTTTTTCTTGCTCTCAGAAGCCATTTTCTGCTAGGAAAGTGTTTTACAGTTGGAATTTCTTATCAGTGAGGGTCACACTGTAGTCACTTCCTGTCTAAGTCAGGACTGAGCCAGACACTTACATACCTGATATTTAACTCTTTCAGGCAGAGAAAGAAAAAAAGGAACACAGCCTAGTTATGTGTGTGCTTGGCACTGTACATACACATGTCTATCTCATCATGTCACATGTCACTTCGGGTATCCTTTAAGAAGCTATTCTACCCTTTTTCTGCTGGGGTTTCTCCACAGATAGCCAAGATACATGAGCCATTTTTCTCTTGCGTCAAACTTAGACACATATATGACAGACATGAACATTTGCAAGAATATCCTAAACCACCTATTTTCTGTAAGCGCAGAAACAGAAGTCAAATTCATTTTCCAGCTTCTATCAGCAGCTAACATAATTTACCACTCTATCACTGCATTTATGGAAAATACCACTCCCAGACTACGATATCAGCTTCCTGACAAACTAATTTTGAAGTTAAATGACCTATTCCTGCTTTCATTGTGTATGTGTGCATGTACATTTTGTTATTTATGTTTTCATACCATAGGATAAATGATAATAAGATTTGATTGCAATTTATCGGTATTTTGATTTTGATTTTGCAGTACTGTTACTGAGTAGCTGAGGTGTCGCCAAGTAATTGCACTGGTGGTGAAATGATATCTTTATTGTTTTATCAAATAACTCCTGAGTGCTTGGCACAATTTTTTGACTACCTGTAGCCAGAGGAGGTCTTTGGGGGGGGGGGACCCATACCTAAAAAAAAGCGGTTTTATACGTATGGGTCCTGTTTGCAGGGACTCGCAATGTAAGTTTTTTTGCTGGAATTACAATTGTGTTTGAAGTAATGCCGAGGTAAGAGTGATATGGAGGCTGCCATATTTATTTCCTTTTAAACCAGGGCCGGATTTACCATAAGGCACTGTAGGCACGTGCCTACAGGTGCCTGATGATGGAAAGGCGGGCCACACCCCTCCCCTATTGCCTCCCTCCCTCCTTCCCTATGCAGAGTCCTGAGCTGAATGTAGGTTGAATGAGAGGTTAGTCATCTGAGTCTCAGCATTCCACTGACCAGAACTCCTTTCAGTCGGGGACACCTCTAACGACATAACTCTTGGGGGCACCTCTAGCTACTTAATACTGAGGATACCTCTGGCTACCTAATACTAAGGGGCACCTTTAGCTACGACAGACAAGGGAACTAATGGAGAAGCTGGGCCACCCAGCACACTTGAGGTGAGGTTTAGCGAGTGATTGTAGGTTTATGGAGGGTGAAATCTAGTGCTCCTGGACAACATCTGTGCCTATAGGCTCCTGTGATGTAAATCCGGGCCTGTTTTAAACAATACCAATTTAAACAATACCAATTGCTGCGTGCAGGATCCAGGCAGGTAAGTGGAAACGTCTCTCTCCCCGCTCCTCCCGCCGCTCCGCCCACCCTCCTGCAGCTCCGCCTGGTGCCTGCACGCCCGCCGCCAGCAGCAGAGGGAGGCCCCCCGCAGAGTGAGGCCCCAAGCGGGGGCGTGCCTCACCTGTATGCTGGCGACGCCCCTGACAAAAGTGTTCATTCTGATAAGGTTACAATGACTATCGGTACCATTTTTTTCATCTGTTTTTGCAGTTGTCCTGATCTAATTCTGTTAAATGTTAATGGTTAAAATGATCTTGCATATTGTAAGTGTTGCATTGGATTCCCCTAGGGAAGTGGTTTATGGTGAAATGCTTGTTTTTCCTTTTGTTTACTCTCAATAAAAACCACTTGACCTCCAAAGGTTTTTAAAAATAATGAAAATGTATTTCATTTTTCTATGGGAAGGTGTATAATTGGATGTGGTTTTACTATTTGGCCACAAGATGGAGATACAGAGTTAGTGTGTTCTAAAAATAGAAACAGAGCCAAGTGTTTATTATTTGTTTATATTTATGTAAACACAGGAGGGTAGAAACTCGTACTGGTGGTGGTAAAGTGGCACTAAATAAATGTTTGGAACCCTTTGCAACCAGCATCTGATGTAATCTCATTGTTTGTGTGGTAGTGGTGGACACCTGTGAGTACTGTTTTCTTGTACACATGGTAGCTACAGAAAAGGAGGCCTCAGAGTATGCAGGGCCTGGGGCGAGTATCATATGACCTACATGGCCTAGAGACAGATATGCTGTGGACACACATACACACACACAAGCCTATTGGTTAGCTCTCTCGCCTTGCAGCGCTAGGGTCCCTGGTTCGAATCCCAGCCAGGTCAACATCTGCACAGAGGTCATATGTTCTCCCAATGTCTTTGTGGGTTTCCTCCAGGCACTCTAGTTTACTCCCACATCCCAGCATGGAGTCACTGTTCAGACAATACAATTCTTGCAATCCGCAGCATATCAGCTGAGTGGCTTTTAAATATTGTCTCTCCCTCCTCTATGATTGGATGGCCAGAGCAGCATCAGCATTGGCTGATGGGAAGCTGGTGCTGCTGCTATTGGCCAGTCTCCCCCTGCTCACTGCTCCGTGACAAGAAACTGTCACAGAGAAATCCAAGGTGCGGCCCCACTCACTTCGGCGCTTCCTCCTTCCGGCTCGAACAAGGAAGCGCGGTAGTGAGTAATGCAACGCTGCTTTCATTATGCCTATGATGCGTAATGAAACACAGACATCCCGAAGACTTCTGGGTAAGTTAACCCCCCATCCAGCGGTCACACATGAGGTCATTAGACTTTATTTGAATTCCGAATTCGAGTCCTTCTGGACTCGAAAGCCCATGCCTGCTAATAATGTTATATTTCTTAGCAGTACTATACATACAAATCATTATATCACAAGTTTATTTTTACTTCAGATTCCCTATAACTTTTTTTTCATATTGCTCGGATGTCCTTTAAAGATGAAGGGGCTAAAAAAATAAATCAATACATTGCAAAGTGAGAAGTTAAAAAAAATAGAACAGAGATCAAGAAATGATTAAACGTTGCCATGTACTGTAATTTGTTAATGTAGTTTGATCCACAATCAGCTTGCACATCATCATATTTACTACTGGCAGACATGAAAAAAGCAGACAGCACCAACTGCCATTATCTATAGCCACACCCTCTAAAAATGTGATAGGCTTAAAGGTTGTTTTCTTTGATAGATATACATATGCACAGAGGGAGATACTGGTTGCTTGGCAGTTAGAAACATCCTTTATTTCCCACAATGCAACAAAGCTCACAGACAGGAACCTATCAGGACCTAGGTCCTGACATCACACTCTGGGAGGGGTTTTACCACGACAACATCAGCCATACAGACCCCCCTGATGATCCATTCGAGAAAAGGAATCGATTTCTCATGGGAAATACTGATTGGGATTTATTGGGATTTATAGAGATGAATTCAATCCTAGGTTACATTTCCTTTTTGAGCACTATATATTTCACAAGAGTGATATTGCTAACTAAAGGGAAATCATAGCACTTGGCAGAACATTTAGTTCACTACTATTTTTTTTATTTAATGTATAAAGTAATACAAAGAAATCTGTAATTTGTGGAGCTCTATCTGCACCTGAATGTGATAGCGAGAGTAGAA
Organism: Hyperolius riggenbachi; assembly: GCF_040937935.1. Taxonomy (NCBI): domain Eukaryota; kingdom Metazoa; phylum Chordata; class Amphibia; order Anura; family Hyperoliidae; genus Hyperolius; species Hyperolius riggenbachi. Next base: position 99,189,434 of record NC_090647.1, read on the forward strand.
GAGAGTGTTGCTATTGCTGTTACAATAATTACAAAAGTCCTCAAACTTGGTGAAAATAAGTCCCTGTTGTTCTCCATCAAACACTATCTACCTATCTCACTGTCTGTCTATCTAATTTGCAATAGAAGTGTCTCCTAAATTAATAACCTTGTGTCACAAACCGCTATTTCATCCAGCTTGCTGCACTAATCTGGGTTATAATAATACAATTTTTATGTGCTGGCACTCAGGAAAACTCTGTGCGCCAATAAATGCAATAAAATCACTGGCATCTCACCACCTAATCTGATATTAGCATATCTTGGAATGAAGCTCTGCATCTCTGCCAATTATCTAATATGGCCACATTCTTACAAGAGCTCACAATTTAGGTGTTGAGAGATTTTCCAAGTTAAACTTCAGTTAAACCCCTATGTTGTGCAAAATCCCCCATTCACATAGTAAAGGTCAGATGATCTCTTTTTCGGCTCTGTTTAAAGTAAATGAACTGAGAATTATTGAAAACACATGTACTTCTTTTGGTTTCTTACTCTTACCAAAATAAAGCATTTTGTACTTGTCATAGATGCAGTGGGTTAAATGGTATGAAACCCAACATTTCTTCTTTGCTCTAAAAGATTATTTACAACATAAAATCTACTACCACAAACAAAACAAAAACTATGTAGCCGAACAACATTCAAACATTTAAACACAGCAATTTGTTCTTTAGTGGAAAGCTCCTTGCTTCAGTGGGCAGCTTCTGACCACATCTGAAGAGGCGATAACATCATACTTTGTTTATATTCCTTTGTCTGCTACAATTAGTGTACAGCTCATTTTCCCCTCGCTGTGGTGAAAATCAGCTCTCTCTCTCTGCTGTAGAAGCAGAAAAAAACGAGAAGTGATCACTAGATAGATTATATTTTATATAAATACAGCAGCTATGCAAGAAGATGAAATGGCAGCTTTCAGAGCAGATAAACCGTACTTTGGTAGATTGTGATTTGTAAACAGACAATATTACTTGTGTATAAAAGCAAATATGGTAACTGTATGGGTTATAAAAAGTAGGAAAACACATTTTTATTGAATGTTAGTTATGTGAGAGTTTTAACCTAATTTAAACTTTGTACCGAATGGACCTAATCAATCATTACCAGTATATGCTGCACAACTGAGAAAATAAAAGCACGCCCACTACCAGTATATGCTGCACAACTGAAAAAATAAAAGCATGCCCACTACCAGTATAAGCTGCACAACTAAAAGCACGCCCACTACCAGTATATGCTGCACAATTGAGAAAATAAAAGCATGCCCACTACCAGTATATGCTGCACAATTAAGAAAATAAAAGCATGCCCACTACCAGTATAAGCTGCACAACTAAAAGCACGCCCACTACCAGTATATGCTGCACAATTGAGAAAATAAAAGCATGCCCACTACCAGTATATGCTGCACAACTGAGAAAATAAAAGCACGCCCACTACCAGTATATGCTGCACAACTAAAAGCACGCCCACTACCAGTATATGCTGCACAACTGAGAAAATAAAAGCACGCCCACTACCAGTACTACCCCCCCTTTTAAAAATCTTCAAAAAAGGCCCCTATCGCCGTGCAAAATAAGCTCCGCCCCTGACCGTGACCCAGTACCCACAGTGACCTCTCCCTCCTCCTAGCACCCACAGTGACCTCTCTCTTACCCAGCACCCACAGTGACCTCTCCCTCCACCTAGCACCCACAGTGACCTCTCCCTCCACCTGGGACCCATAGTGACCTCTCCCTCCCCAGCACCCACAGTGACCTCTCCCTCCACCTAGCACCCACAGTGACCTCTCCCTCCACCTGGGACCCATAGTGACCTCTCCCTCCCCAGCACCCACAGTGACCTCTCCCTCCCCAGCACCCACAGTGACCTCTCCCTCCCCCAGCACCCACAGTGACCTCTCCCTCCCCCAGCACCCACAGTGACCTCTCCCTCCCCCAGCACCCACAGTGATCTCTTCCTCCACCTAGCACCCACAGTGACCTCTCCCTCCCCCAGCACCCACAGTGACCGCTCCCTCCACCAAGCACCCACAGTGACCTCTCCCTCCCCAGCTCTAGCAGTGATCCTGCCTACCCCAGCACCCATACTGACCTATTTCTCCCCCAGCACCCACAGTGATTTTTCCCTCCCCCAGTGGCTACCCTCCTGTCCCCTCCAGCACCCACAGGGACCTCCCATCCCAAAAGCAGCACCTACAGTGACCTCTTCCATTGCCAGCGCCCACAGTGGCCTCTCCCAACATCCAGCATCCACTCCCTCCTCCTGTAACCATACTGACTTCTCCCAGCACCCACAGTGACCTTCCCTTCCTCCAGCACCCACACTGACCTCTACCTCCCTTAGCAGCAACTATGCCATTCATAGCAGCACCCATAGTGACCTCCCACGCCCTGCACCCACAATGACCTCTGCCTCCCGAGACCCACAGTGATCTCCCCCAAAGGACCCACAGTGACCTCCCTTTACTCCAGCACCCATACTGACCTCTACTTTCCACAGCACCCACAGTTACTTCTTCCCCCAGCACCCACAGTGACCTACCCTTCCCCCATCAACCACACTGACCTCGACCTCCCCTAGCAGCAACTATGCCATTCATAGCAGTACCCACAGTGACCTCCCACCCCCTGCACCCACAGCAATCCCACCAATCTTCAGCACCCATATTACACTCAACCAGCAACCTCCACTATAGCAAGCACCCAGTACTTGCACCAAGCACCCTGCACCCAATACTCACATCTGGCCTCAATATGGCACTTAGTACGTGCATCAAACAACCACATGACACCCAATACCTGCACCCCTTCACCCTATAGCTGGCACCCAGTACTCACACCTACATGGCACAGTACTTTCACCCAGCTCTGACATGTCACTCACTACCCCCCCCCCCCCATGCAAACAGCCTCCACATGGCACCCACTCACATAACCAGTACTAGCACCCGATGTACCTGCACTCAGAACCGACGTGACACACAACACCCAGCCAGAGCTAGCACCCAGTGCAGGGATGGCACCAAGTATTTGAACCTATGTGATTCCCAATACCTGCACCCAACACCCACATGTTTCATCTGCAGTAGTTCCAGTTGCACTAAGCCTCCACTTGGTGCCCAGCACCCACACCAAGCACTCACATATGACATCCAGTACTTGCACCCAGAACTCAAAAGGGACGGAGTACCTGCAATCAACACCTACACGATGGTTGATACACACCCATACAGCCAGAATCCACATGACACCCTGTGCCAGCCCAGCACCCAGAACCCACATGGCACCCAGCATCTGCCTTTAGCACCCACATGACAACAAATATCCCACTAGCCAGCAACCATCACCCATATGTCACCATGTGCTCACTCCCAGTACCCACTTGGCACTCAGTATTTGCACCTAAGACCCACATACCCCCATAATCAACACCCACATGGCACAGTACTCACACGTCACCAAGTTCCAAAGTCATTATATGCACCTAGTACCCGTCCATGGCCAGCGCCCAAATAGCACCCAGTACCCATCCTTGGTCCGAACCCATATGAGACACAGTACTCTCCCATGGCACACATCCAGACCACGCATGGCACTCCCTACTCACTCATGTCCAACATTCACATGGCTCCCTGTACCAATTAGCACTCACATGGCACCCACTATTGTTTATCACCATCTGCTACTCATTCAGCACCCAATACTGCATAGCACCCACTGCAATTAAACACCCAATACAATCTGGACCTTGGTACCCAAAGCAGCTTGACACAGACTTTACGTTGGCATCTCGGCACCCACTGCATCTTACCACAGAGAGAACCTTTGCGTCTTACCATCTACTGCATCTGGGCACCCACTGCCGTTTTGCATCTACTAATGCTTAGCAACCACTGCATATTGGTAACCATTTCTTTGCCTGAAAAGAGGCTTGGGTGCTGATCAAGAGGGACAGAGGTCCCAGTTATGAAAGGTGAGTCTGTGCCTCTACAGTGGGCTCCACTGTGTCCACTCTAACCCACTAACACTAACACTAACTGGGCACCTATCACTGCTGATTTGAGGGTGGTAGCACCAGAAGAGTTGGAAGAAGACACACAGTCTGCTTGATACTGCTATAAAGGTGTGTGTGTGTGTGGGGGGGGGGGGATAAGACTGCCTTATGCTTTAAGGAGAGGGGGTATTACATACACAATTTAGCACGATTTATCGATTTCAAATTTGAGCACCACACCCTTGAGGACCCACACTGACCTCTACTTTTCCCATCAGCCACCCCTTCCCTCATAGCTGGCCACCAGTACTCACACTCACATGACAACAAGTATCTGCACCTAGGCCTAAAATTGCACCCAGTACTCACACCTGCACACAGCTTCCACATGGCACCCACTATCTGCACCAAGTATCCACTTAACCCGTAACCGCACCCAAAGTACCTGAATTCAAAACCAATGTGATGCCCAAAGCCCACCCATAGCCAGCACCGTGTACAGGCATGGCGCCAAGTATTCGCACCCATGTCACACCTGGTACCTGCACCCAGCACCCACATGACATCCAGTACATGCACCCAGATCTTACATGGCACTAAGTTCTTGCAATCCACACCCACATGACACTCGATACCCAACCATAGCCAGAGCCCACATGACACTCAGCACTTACACCCAGAACTCACATGGCACTAAATACTTGCAATCAACACCCGCATGGCACTTGATACCCAACCATAGCCAGAACCCACATGACACTCAGTACTTACACCCAGAACCCACATGGCACCCATCATCTGTATTCAGCAGCATGGCAATCAATACCCCCCTAGCCAGAAACGAGGAGGGGGGAATGTGGGGGAAGGCATTGACAGGCCCCTTTTTTAAATTTGAGCACCCCCCACTTAAAGAGAAACTCCAACCTAGAATTGAACTTTATCCCAATCAGTAGCTGATACCCCCTTTTACATGAGAAATATAATGCTTTTCACAAACAGACCATCAGGGGGCGCTGTATGACTGATTTTGTGCTTAAACCCCTCCCACAAGAAGCTCTGAGTACTGCGGTGCTCTGGGCAAACTGCCACAATGTAACAATGTTCACAGACAGGAATTAGCTGTTTACAGCTGCCTCTAACAGCCAAAACAGCTAGGAGCAGCTACATAACCTGCCCAAAGTAAAAATGTCACCATGTAATAAATGTCAGAATGTAAATCGGGGAGAGGAAAGATTTTACAATGAGCAAACACTGACTAAATCATTTATACATAATTATGGTAAAAAATGAAGCACTTTTTTTACTACATTATTTTCACTGGAGTTCCTCTTTAAGGACCCTCTGCACGGCCCTGATGCTGCACAACTGAGAAAATAAAAGCACGCCCACTACCAGTATATGCTGCACAACTGAGGGTGTTAGGCCACGTTCACAGAGGTTCCTTGTGTCGGACATCTCATTGCTAAAGCAATTATATCCCATTAGAAGTTTGATGCCACGGATCCATGGGGCATAATGCGATGAACACAGTGCAGTACTGCATAACATGACCAAAAAAAGCAAGCCTGAAATGAGGAATCTCACGTCAGGTTAGATACATACCTATGTAGAGGGAAGGCTCTGGATAATATTGAGCCTTCCTGGTCCTCGGTCTGTCCTGTTGTTCCTACACGCATCCTTTGTCACTCCTTGACCAGCCTTCTAAAGTATTCATGTACTTCTCAAGATGAGTGCATCCAGCAGTGGCTGGACAGTCATAGGCAAACGCAGGTGGGGATTACAACTGCCTAGAATACCCCCTGAGACCAGTGCCAGTGTAGTGTCTGGAGACAGGCACCAGTTGAGACACCAGAATAGCTGCAGGTATCCTTCAGCTCACAGCACCATGCTGCTGCCTGCACTATGTGGTGCCCCGCCCTCTTTCTTTCCCAGCTACAGTTGACTTTTGATGGAGCAGCAGTGTGTGTAGCGCATGGGGCATCTCTGGGGTACTTAACAGTTGAGTCAGGTATGAGCAAAGCCCTGTACCCTGCTGTGTGAATGCTTCACTTTCCCCTTCATTACCAATGTCAGCTGTCCTCATTATTATCTGTATCCAAACTGCTCCTGATCCGGGAAATTGCATTATGTGTACTCAGCATAATGTCCTACCATATTATTATACTGTATTGTGCAATTTTGAGGGAGACCTTTTCAGGAATCCCCCCTTGAAAATCCTGGGTTTGCCCCTGATAGTGTACTGGTTAAGGGCACCACCTTTGACATGGGAGACTTGGGTTTGAATCCTGGCTAAGGTCAGTACCTATTCAGTAAGGGGTTTAAGGCAATACTCCTTAACACGGCAGGGTGGCCTCTTGAGCTGGTCAGATTATTATTATTATTATTATTATACTACGCATGTGCAAGCCCGGATGCGCTCCTCTTCGGAAGTGCTTAGGGACACAAGTACTTCTGAAGGCTGCCTGAGGCGTGCTGAAGAGTTATTCAACCTAGCAGGTAAAATAACTTCAATGGAAACAGCCAAGGAAAACGGGACAGACCGAGGAGCAGTAAGGCTCTATGGTATCCAGAGCCTTTCCTCTAATTAGATATGTATCAAACCTGAAATGAGTTCAGATTTACTTTAAAATGGTCTGAAAATCAGTATTTCTACTTTGCTCTATATGATTCCTTAAAGCTTTGAAGCTACTATCCCAGAATGTTTTTTTAGCAGAAAATCACTGAAACAGTTAAACACAGCACCTTGTCCTGCCATGTAAAGGCTATTCAGCTTGAAATCCACATCCAGACTGGAAATAACAGTAACTTCGTTTACATTCCAATGTTGTTACATTTGTGTGAACAACTGAAAACACTCTCTGAGAAGCCCTCTGTACTTCAAGCACACATACAGTTCAGAATAGCTCACTAGAAGATTTTAATATATAATAAAAAGCAGCCGGAAAAAATGCAATGGCAGCTTTCAGGGCAAGATAAACTACACTTTGGAAACTTGTAATTTGTAGACAGACAATATCACTTGTGCACAAAAGCAAATATGATAACTGTATGAGTAATAAAAAGTAGGAAAACACATTTTTATTGAATGCTATGTCAGAGTTTCATACCACTTCAACAATGCCAGTAAAGCATACTTCGTATGTATACAGTTCACTGACAGCTTCACTGTCCTTAAAACTTTCATTATCTTTTTCATGTTCCTCCACCCCCATGACTGTACATCTCTGTGTCCATATTCTGCATGCACTGCATATAGTACATAAGAGTATATTGCCATGTCCACTCACGTCCATGGGAATGTATGATATTGCTCATGTGTGCCTATCCTGTTTCCCCGAAAATTAAGATGTCTCCCAAAAGTAAGCCCTAGCAGGAATTACGAGCATGCTTGAAATATACACCCTATCCTGGGATATAACTGCTATATGCGCCCTAGTGGCAGTTAGGGGGAAAAGTATGGTAACTTGTGTTATTACTGGAGCACATGGTCTCGTGGGCAGAACCATTGCTCCTTCATTGGGCCAATCACTGCACTCACTGCTACTCAGCAAGTACTGTGATTGGCTCTATAACGGAGCGGTGGTCCTGCCTGAAAGACCATCGGCTTCAGTAGAAACACAAGTTGCCGTACTTCTTCCCCATAGGATGAAGCTCAGGGACACAGTGGCATGGGGGTTGGGTAGAAGAAGAGGATGCATGGGGACATCGGTAGTTTTGGGGGCTTCATCATATCTTGCTATGGGACCTCATCATTTTTAGTTACGCCACTGCCCACTCTGTGCATGTTCTCTCCAACCACTGATTAACTAGCAGCTCTATCATCATGAAATCCATCAAAGGGAAAGTTCTCTTTCTGGAGACAAGCTGCTATATGCGCTAGTAATAAGCACAGACTCCATGATGCCGATGAACGACACACAACACCAGTCATGGAGAGAAAGGCCTCTATTTTTGTCAGCGATCGACAGTCCCGGAAAAGAGAAACCATCTGTATAAACAAGCTGATGGAAATCTGCACTAGCGCCACTGCCCTGTGATGGCTGTGATGGCTCCGCTGTGAGTGTGGAAGGAAGCAAATACCACCCCAGATAAAACACCAACCCAGACCATGTAAATCAATGAGCTACCGAAAGATCCAAGCACTCACAACGGGGGGAAGATATCAGCAGTAGAAGTAGTACAGTTTCATGATGTGTTTTTTTTTTTTAATGTACACATTTTCAAACAGTGTATTATTTTCATATATATTTATGAGGGCCATAATGTTGCTACCAATATAGTCATATGTGACACCTTATTATAAGTTACTGTATAAAGAAGAGGAGGCATTATATTTAAAGAGAACCTGTACTGAGTAAAAATATTTAAAATAAACACATGAGGTAACTTCAAATGAACATTGCATAGTTACCTTGACATCAGTTCCTCTCAGAAGCTCACCATTTTCTTCTGACAATAATCCCTTCCAGTTCTGACAATATTTTGTCAGATTTGAAATATATCAGTTACTGTCAGTAAAATATCAGTTGCTGTCAGTTATAGCTGAGAGGAAAACTGATGTACCAGGTAATGTCCATGTTTCCCTATGGCTCAAGTGGGCGATGTTACAGTTTAACTGTGTGCTGACCAGAAAGCTGTTATGGGTAATGGCCATTTTCAAAATGGAGGACGGAAACTTCCCTTGATCACAGTGAACAAATAGGAAGCGGGACAGGAAAAAGACACTGAGGAGTAGACTACATGGAAGGTAAGTATGACTTGTGTATGCTTATTTTGACTTTTAATTTTCAGTTCAAGTTTTCTTTAAATTCTCAGTATCCATTGTTAATGTTAACTTGAAATAACATTGTTTAACATGAAAACCACAGTATAATCTCATTATAGTGAAATTCGATACAGTAAAACTTCGGGTAAAGTAAACTAAATGTCCAGGCCCTGACGAAGTGCCGTTATAAGTATATGGAAGTAACCCCTGGTATAGTAAAATCTGGTATAATAGAACTTCAGCTATAGTAAACCTTTTTTCTTGGGCCCCTGCTGTATTCTGTATCCTGCTATAGTGGAAAGTGGGCGGGTGCATGCTTCACACATCAGTCGGAGACCCATGGGCAATGGTTGGCGTGCGGGCTGACAGTCACTTGTAGCCATCTTGCTATCTGCATGTTGCTATGGGCACTGGGCGGTGCATGGGCTAAAGATCACAAGCTGAATCTACTGGTGAGAGCTATGTTTCCTGTGTGAGTTGTTGCCTGATTACTGAGGGAATTGACTATCCTCTGTGACTTGCTTGTACATGGCTGCAACACTACGGTATCATCCAGAATGCACAAAAATCAGTACTGTACCTGGAGTTGGAGTTTACTATAAGGGATTCTACTCACCTCTTGAACCCTGTCCACAAAGCCAGCCAATAACATCAACATTGATACAGCCAGGTGGGGAGTCCATTGTCCTTGACATGGGCGGGGTTTTTTCAAGAACATGAAAAGATTTGTGTCTACTTTTTTCCAGTCCTCACCGTGTCATGGACAATATGGGCTGGTATTGGTGAGGTGCCATTCTGGCAATACCAACCAGCTTAGGGGGCAAAAGGTTAAAAAGGATTGGGAGGGAGGGCCACATAATTTGTCCTAAGACCTTATTAAGTGATAAAATTTCTACAAACAGAAATTAAAAGTCTGGGGTGAGATGTGATGCATGGTGCTGAAGACAACGCTGTTTCCAGCCTCTTGCTCAGAAATCACCCATAATCTCACTTAAAGAGGAACGCCAGTGAAAATAATGCAATAAAAAAAGTGCTTCATTTTTACAATAATTATGTATAAAAGATTTAGTCAGTGTTTACTCATTGTAAAATCTTTCCTCTCCCCGATTTACATTCTGACATTTATTACATGGTGACATTTTTACTGTGGGCAGGTTATGTAGCTGCTGCTAGCTGTGTTGGCTGTTAGAGACAGCTGTAAACAGCTAATTCCTGTCTGTGAACCTTGTTACATTGTGGCAAACTGTCAAAAGTACCGCGGCCCCAGAGCTTCTTGTGGGAGGGGTTTCAGCACAAAATCAGTCATACAGCGCCCCCTGATGGTCTGTTTGTGAAAAGCAATATTTCTCATGTAAAAGGGGGTATCAGCTACTGATTGGGATAAAGTTCAATTCTTGGTTGGAGTTTCTCTTTAAAGAGATTCAGTGATGAGTCTCACTACAGTTTTTTTTACTTACCCAGGGCTTCCTCCAGCCCCATAAGCATGGCTGTGTCCCTCGCCGTCCTCTTACGATGTCCCGTTCAGCTGTGTGAGCCCTGGTATATGGCTCAGTGACGTCAGCGGTGGATCTTATGCGCATGCGAGGGGCTTCTGCAAGCGCAGAAGGCCCGGCTGACGTCACTCAGTCAGACTGAGTCCGACCGAGCCTCTTACCGGGGGTTGACTGCTTGAGAACGATGGTGCTGAGGAGGACGGCGAGGGACACATCTATGCTTATGGGGCTGGAGGAAGCCCCGGGTAAGTAAAAAAACTGTAGTGTGACTCATCTCTGAGTCTCTTTAAAGTCTCCCTGTAACACTTTAGGTGATGGGTTTAATGTGCTATGCAAGGTTAACCTTACACAATCAAGAACAAAAACTTTAAAATTAAATCAGCAGTTAACGTAGAGGTGATGCAGGAAAATGAATACTCGCACAAAGCAAACCTTTTAAGTCATGAAATTGAACCAGGCCCACTCTGGGAAAATTAACTAGCTCCAGTCCAGTGTAATAAAAAAAAGCTCCCGAGCTTAACTTTTACTAAAAAATTGCTCAAAAATAGTTGGCACCCCATAAATGTATGTAAACCACACTTTTTTTTCTAAATTAGGTTCCTATATGTCCCCTATTTGTTTTTACTTGGTGTGGGTGTTGTTTCCTAACTGCAGGAACTGAGCAGTGTCTGTGGGATTTTGGGAAGGTTTTTTTTTATTAGGCCACAGTAACAAGCTTATCTCAGCAAGCATATAACACAAAGCTTCCTATTTTGGATATGATAAGGACACTATGACCAGAAGGTAATTGAATCCCCTCCTCCTTTCAAAGAAACAGTAAAGATGAAAACCAGCAGATATATTGCTTTCTTTTTTTCAAATCACATTTTGCCTAATTCTGACAGTGAACATTAAAATAAAAGGATAGGTAAGCTAAATAAGTAATTTCAGATTGAATGGGTTGTTTTTCAGTTATTATGGATTTTCATCCCACTTTAAAGTACAACTGAAGCGAGAGGAATATGGAGGCTGCCATATTTATACCAGTTGCCTGGCTATCCTGCTGATCCACTGCCTTTAATACTTCTAGCCGTAGACCCTGAACAAGCATAAAGCAGATCGGATGTTTCTGACATTATTGTCAGATCTGACAAGATTAGCTGCATGCTTGTTTCTGGTGTTATTCAGGCAGTACTGCAGCCAGATAGATTAGCAGGGCTGCCAGGCAACTGGGATTGTTTAAAAGGAAATAAATATGGCTGCCTCCATATTCTTCTCACGTCAGTTGTCCTTTAAGCAATCACAGCTGACTGCCAATTATAAATGGAAAGACAGGTTTTTAATAACATTTAATTACAAAATGACTTGTGTAGCACCAATATATGTCATATGATTTTTCTCATGGTTTTACTTCACACGATATATCTACTGTATATATATATATATATATATATATATATATGTAATTTTCCTATAAATGAGCCCAATGCTGTGCTGAAGAGCTTGTGACTGCTAGGCCTCCTCACGCCTGTGTGTTTGGGATGTGTGAGGGAATCCAGCACAGCTGCAGCCTGCGTCTCCTCTCATGGTTGTCCTGTTCAGCAGAGCACAAAGAGCCACTTCATTCACTTCTGGATGTCATACAAATATTGCCGGTATGCGCTGCCTAAATCATTTACCAGAATGTGGTTTGGTAAAAGTTTTGCCCATGAGGGAAATGACTTGGTTCAGTTTGCAAGGAAAAAAAAAACAACAACATTTGGTTCAGATTACACTGTCCTATTTCATCTCTGTCTAAAAACTTCATGTACTTTTAAATAATAATTGCTATTACTATACAGTATTTCTTCAACGCAATCAGTTGTCAAGCTTTCCACACTGTTGCTTCTGTTACACAAGATAAATGAACGGCTTTTTTTCCCACGATAACTTAAAGGACAACTGTAGAAGCTGCCTGGCTGCCCTGCTGATCTATTTGGCAGCATTAGTATCTGAATAACACCAGAAACAAGCATGCAGCTAAAAACTCATTAGATCTGACAATAATGTCAGAAACACCTGATCTTCTGCATGCTTGTTCAGGGTCTATGGCTAAAAGTATTAGAGGCATAGGATCAGCAGGACAGCCAGGCAACTGGTATTGCTTAAAGGAAAACTAAAGTGAAGGGATAAGGAGGCTGCCATATTTATTTCCTTTTTAAACAATACCAGTTGCCTGGGTATCCTTCTGAGCACAAGCGCAAGAGAGGTTGCTCGCACATGCACAGTGCGGAGGGGCCCAACTTCCGAAGCACACCCGCAGCGGAAGCGAGCAGTCTCCAACCAATCAGTCGGAGAATGATAATGGAGGAGGTAACGCAGGAACGACGGGAGGAGGAGACGAACGGGAAGGTTCTATAGGCAGTGACAAGTGGCCCATGATGCCAAGTGAGGCAGCCTCCTCAGGGGACATGGGCCCTGGAGCAGCATCCTGAACGGCTCCTCCCTCTCCGCGGCATCCTGTCCACTCCCTCCCCACGACCACCGCTCTGTTACCTTCCAATCTGGGGTCGTTGCCCGCTTTCTCTATGATCTTCCCGGAAGGAACATAAAGGAATCAGCGGCCACCACCAGCTCAAAAGATAACAGAGCCGTGGCCGCGGGCAGGGAGAGGGGAGCGGGCAGGATGAGGGAGAGAGAGGGAGGGGGGAACTGGCAGGCACTGGGGGCAACTATATTAGCTATACTGGGGCAACTTTACTAGCTATACTGGGGCAACTTTACTAGCTATTCTGGAGCAACTATACTAGCTATACTGGGGCAACTATACTAGCTATACTGGGGAAACTATACTAGCTATACTGGGGCAACTATACTAGTTATACTGGGGAAACTATACTAGCTATACTGGGGCAACTATACTAGTTATACTGGGGCAACTATACTAGCTATACTGGGGAAACTATACTAGCTATACTGGGGCAACTATACTAGCTATACTGGGGAAACTATACTAGCTATACTGGGGCAACTATACTAGTTATACTGGGGCAACTATACTAGCTATACTGGGGAAACTATACTAGCTATACTGGGGCAACTATACTAGCTATACTGGGGCAACTATACTAGCTATACTGGGGCAACTATACTAGCTATACTGGACTATACTAGCTATACTGGGGAAACTATACTAGCTATACTGGGGCAACTATACTAGCTATACTGGGGCAACTATACTAGCTATACTGGGGCAACTATACTAGCTATACTGGACTATACTAGCTATACTGGGGCAACTATACTATCTATACTGGGGCAACTATACTAGCTATACTGGGGCAACTATATTAGCTATCTATACTGGGGCAACTATACTAGCTATACTGGGGCAACTATACTAGCTATACTGGGGCAACTATACTACCTATACTGCGGCAACTATACTAGCTACCTATACTTGGGACAACTATACTAGCTACCTATACTGGTAGCAACTTTACCTGGCTACCTACCTACCTACCTATATTGAGGGTGAATTTGTTTCAGTGCCGTGCGATCATTTGAAATGGGAGTCACTTCAGACTCCCTTTCACACACTGCAAGATGCTAACTGTACTTGGATTGTCATCTCATTTCAAAACTTGCCAGAACTTAACGCTGGCAAGATTGGTGATAGATTAGAGCCCCATAGAGTAGAGACCTTTGCAGCCATGAAGAAGAGGAGAGTCCCAGCGAGCAGTGGTGGAGTGAAGGAGGATAGGAGAAGCCACTGGATCATCCAGAGGCTTGCCTTTATTGAAGTAAGTATCTTTTATTTTTTCATCACAGGTTTGCTTTAAACACACATCTGACTGTGTAAAAAACAAAGTCTCTGAATGGCCAGCAGGCCACCATGGATGTAAACAAGGCCTTACACTGTGATTTGCCACTTGCTTAGCCAATCCACACAACTGTTTATAGCTCCAATGACCAATTAGAGGCTCTGTTTACCTCTGAAGAGTCACCCTTTAGATACATAAAGGCACTGATTGCTTAGTTAGTGCTGCCTGCAGGCAATCATGAAGGCAATTGCAGCAGCCACAATGATCACAGCAGCCCTTCCATATACATCAGTAAGGGTAAGTTTCCACTAGTGCGGCGCAATTTCTGCGCAAAAATCGCGGCAACGAATCCACACGCGGTTGCGGTTTCGTTGCCGTTTCTATGCAGAATCACTTGCGGTTTTCACAACGCGATTTTAACCATGTCAATGCCGGCAAGCATTGACATAGGTTTTTAAGCGAAAACGTATGCAGAAACGCCGGGAAAACTGCAAGACTAAAATGCTTGCGGTTTTCCTATTTAGTTACATTACCAACGAATCGCGTGCGGGTGTGCGGCATGCGAATTCTGATGGTTCTGCCGTGCAGATTTTTTCTGCACGACAAACCGCACAGAATCCCGCACAAATGGAAACAGTCCCATTATTTGTAATGGGTTATGCGAATCTGCATGCAGAAAATGCATGCAGATTCGCTGTAGTGGAAACGTACCCTAAGAGGCTATTCAAGGCCTTAGTGCTGAGTATAATATCAAGAAAGTGAAAGACACTTTTCACAGCAAGACTGATTTTGCATAAAATTGCCACTTCTTTTTATTAGAGACTGATCTACAATGCATGAATGAGTGAGGCAAAAACTCCAGCTAATTCACTGTGCAATTTGGAATCCTAGCCAGATAGATTTCTGACATGCAGTACATCCTCACTGTTTCATTGTTAAAGCATACACACATGCACACACACACACACGCAACAACAACAACAACAACAACAACAAATAACATTTGTAAAGCGCTTTTCTCCCGTAGGACGCAAAGCACGTAGGACACACGCACGCACGCACACTTTTTTTGATAAGATTTTTATCTTTAAAAATTTTTTTACTTATCGTAATGCTTTTTCAGTGTAATTTGTCTTCTTTAAACAGAAAGTATTTGTAATAACTGAGCCTTAAAGGACCACTATCGTGAAAAAAAGTAGGTAGTTAAAATCTGACAGAACCAACAGGTTTTGGGCCAGTCCATCTCTTCATAGGGGATTCTCAGGGTTTTCTTTGTTATCAACAACATTGCCTGAACAGCAGTTGCAAAGTCTAAGGCAGGGAACACACTTGACTTTCAGTTTTCCGCGCGCGGTTTTCTGCATACTTTTTCTGCACACCAAGTGTGTTTTCATGCAGGAAAACGCGTGCGTTTTTTCACAGCAGCTGATGTAATTGATAGAGAAAACTGACAAAATGTGCAGAATCAGGATGCAGAATGTCAGTTTTTTTCTGCGCGCGAACAACACAGTAAGTGTGCACTAGCCCATTGATTAACATGAGTTCTCAGTTTTTCTGTGCAGAAAACGCGCACGAAAACCACCAAGTGTGTTCCCTGCCTAACTGACAAAATAGTGTGCAAGTGATTAGGGATGCTGGCTGGTATCTTATTATTTTGGCCGTTAAACTGCTGTCCAGGAAATGCTGTTGAAAACAAAGAAAACCCTGAGAATCCTCCATGAGGAGATGGACTAGTTCAAAACCTGTCGGTTCTGTCAAATTTTAACTGCCTACTTTTTTCGCGATAGTGGGCCTTTAAGTGAGCAACTGTGGCTTCCAACAATGCATCACTATTGAATTCACAAATTATCTCTTTATGCCCCTGAAGCTAGGCTTACATCCAGAATCGCTGGTGTATGGCATGCCTATAGCTTATACATGTTACAGAGCCACATCAATTCAATTTGCAGACAGCCTGTTTCAGACTGTTTTTCCTCATCAGTGCATAGCAGGGATTGATATGACCTTATGGTGTAGGGCTTGGACCAGAACAAAAGAATACCTAAGCAGCTCAGGGTGAAATAAAACTAGGGATTAGGGAACTAAAAGAAACTGAAAAGCCCCCTTCTAAAAAGCAATTCTTAATGTAATTTGCCTTCTTAAAACAGAAGGTATTTGTTATAATTCAGCTTTAAATGAGCAACTGTGGCTTCCCACAATGCATAGCTACTGAATATGCAAATTATCTCCCAAAGCCTGGCTTCAGAGGCATAAAGAGATCATTTGCATATTCAGAGTGCTGCATCTATTAGTCATCTATTGCTTCCAAACAGCTATACTTTCCTAGTGTTTCTGTATCACCCTGAGCTGCATGGGTATTCTTACCTGCCAGACAAAGTCTCCCTGTATGGCTGTAACTATAAGGGGAGCAAGCCTAGCTGCCATAGGGGGCACAGAGCTGGGGGCCCAACTACTTACAGTTCCTCCCTCTCCAATATATGGGTCCAGCCTTCAGTTCAGGTGCTGTTGTGGTCACCCTTGTTATGGGTTGGTGGATAAGATGGTCACACTTGTTGTATCACCCCCTTGCAGATTGGGACCCAGGAGGTAAGGATTACCAAGGGGACATAGGGAAAGGGGGGCGAATGAGGGTGGGGATCAAAGTTTTATAGTTACGCTCCTTATTCATTAATTGAAAACAATAGACTTTTCCTCTGCCATCTCTAATAATAATACTTAAAATGTCCCTACCTCTTCCCTGCAGTGTCTGAATTCATAGCAAGAAAGTGTGTATTTTTTTTATCTAAACTAGTTATTTTATTAAACTAGTAATGCAGTTTGGTAATAGTCCTAAAGTTTCACATTATCCCTACATTTTACTTTAAATTAAAAATCTGAAAACTTTAAGGTTGTTGCATTAAAGGAGATATATTTTTACTGTATATCACTAACGAGCACAACATTGTAAGAATCTGAGATCTCATTCTCATATTACAGCACAGTTTCATCAATCAGAGTCATGCCTCCTCGTGTCAACTCGCATGCATAGTCAATCATGCCCCCTCACTCAGAATCAGAATAGATTTTATTCACCAAGTGCTGGGAATCGTGCAAGGAATTGTTTTGGCACAGACAGCACAGCAGATCCTCATGGGCAGAGGCAGAAGACACATACATGGGTACACTTAATATCAGTAGTGGTGGGATATTTACATATTACAGATTAATGTTACACAATGTGGATTGCTAGTGACTTTACATTGCACAGTTGAGGGTAAGGACAGCTTGGGGAAAGAGTTCCTGTGCCTGGAGGTGCTGGTGGAGATGGTCCCCAATTGGAGTAGATGAAGGTATCAGTTACAGGGGTCGTTTGTAGTCCTCACTGCCATGGGTTTCAGTCCAAAGTACAGGAGGTCTAGAGATGGGAGGGGGGTTCCGACTATCTTTTCTGCAGTTTTGTTGACTCTCCGTAGCTTGTGAAAATCTTTAGCCGAGGTGCTCACATACCAAAAAATGATGGAGGTGCCAAGAATTGACTCATTTGTAGCGGAGTAGAAGCGAGTCAGAAGGGTGACAAACTTTTCAGCTGGCACAGGCAGTACAGATGTTGTTGGGCCTTTTTCTGCATTTTGGTTGTGTTTTCTTCCCACCTTAGGTTACTGGTGATGGTGGTACGCAGAAGACGGGCGCTGGGGACTCTGGCGACCTCAGAGCCCTCGATGAGAACCGGGTAGAGTTTAGAGGGGTTACTCCTGAAATCAATGGTCAGTTTGTTACACGTTTTTTTCTGAGTTGAGGAAAAGCTTATGGTTCCTGCACCAATTGCAGATAATCTCAATCTCCTGATGGTAGGCCTGTTCACTGCTCTTGTCCAGAGACCTATGATAGTGGTATCATCCGCAAACTTGATCACCTTCACAGAGTCATTGTGTGAGGTGCATTGGTTGGTATATAGGGAGAAGAGAACAGTATTGGCAGCAGGACGCATCATTGGGGAGTTCCTGTGTTAGTGGTTAGCACAATAGAGGTGAAGATGTTGAGCTTCACCACTTGGGTCCTGTATGGAAGAAAGTCTTTCAGCACACGAAGAGGGTGGGGTGTATGTTGAGTCGTATCAGCTTCCAAAGATGAGATGATCTGTACTGCTCATGTGCAGTACAAAGCTGCTTGTTTTTACAAGTATTTGGAGACCAGAGGCTGCCTGAGAAGGGTTCAACAATTTTGTGACCAACAGGGCCGGTGCTTTCATTAAGGCAAGAGCACTGCCAGGCCCATGACCTTCCGCTTATTTCTTATGGTCTCCCCGAGGCCCCTACAGCACTGGTATCTCGACTGTCCCGGTGTTCCATTCATACATGCTCCTCATCTTCCTCCTGATGCCTGCCTCTTCAGACTGGCGCATGTCTTTACGCTTAATAACAAGAGGCAGACAGCAGGAAGAAGACAGGAGCAGCGCGCCAGCCACTGGGACAGGTCATTTACATGCTGGTATCATGCCAGGCCCCCGGGAAGCATGTAAGAGTTAAGGGGGATATTGTGGGGGTATCCAGTTTAGGGGCCCTAGGGGCTGAATATTTGGATGGGTGGGGGCAGGTTACCTTTACCCCAGGGCCCCATCAGACCTTTAACTCTCTCTGGTGACCAAGCTGGTCAAAGAACTGTACTGGGCCTGGCACTGGCAATGTGGACATGAAGAGAGGACCAGGGATGCTCTATGGCAGGGGAGTCAAACTCAAATACAAAGTGGGCCGAAACTAACACTGTGGTCCTCCTGCACCCTATACAGTCACCTGGTGTCTAGTGGCCCCCACCCTTCCCTATACAGTTCCCTAGTATTTAGTGCTTTCCCCTACCTCCCCCATATGGCTTCTCTGGTGTTCTAGGGCTTCATCCGCAATATAGCTTCCCTGGTGGTCTACAGTGGGCCAAACATAATGTAAAGTGGGGAAACCACTTGGGGGCCAAATTTAATGGCTCTGAGGACCAGATTTGGCCCGCGGGCCGGAGTTTGACATGTATGCTCTATGGGATCCCGAGCCTTCCCTCTCTATAAGCTCGCTTCAGTTTTACTTTAAGAGTAGCCTACTATATAAATTGCTCATCTTAATTTAGAGTATGCAGACAAGCAATTGAAAGGTAAAGAATACGCAGCCTCGGGTGACCTTGCTCACCTTTAATAAACAGTGTTTTATTTTAATACCTTTCGCTTTTAGTATAAAATAAAATGATTGTTATTATAGAAGATGATAGGGTGTGGACTATGATTACATACTGCGGTTACCCTGTTTGAGTCACGCTGAGGTTTAATGTACATAATATGTATGTTTATTTATAGTGTGTGCCAGCGGAGCACACATCATTGCATGCATTCACTAACAGAAAAACGGCACAGCCAAGCGATGGACTGTAAAGACGTTCCAGCTTATTACCCATGTCAACAGAGGGCTATTGTTTCTGCACAGGTTAAAGCATATGAGTCAAAAATTACAAAAATAACTCAACTATGGGGAACTTTTGAAAAAATTTTTTGCTCACAATTATGCATCCTGCTATTCAAAATTCTAAATTGGAATGGAGTATTTATCTACTTCATTTATCCCAAAAAGTATAAAAAAGAGACCGAAACGCAAAAGATTATTTTAGTACAAAAAGTCTAACAAAGTAAAAAGCCAGATACAGTGCAAGGAGTAATAAAGTTTCGTACTGCTGGAGTGTTCTGCTGGGTACACACGTTACGTTTATTTCGTGCAATTTTGCGACCCGATCGTTTTTTCGGCACGATTCCACACTAGATTTTGTGCTCGATTCTCTAATCTTAATTCATTTTTTATCTTTTTACATTCACCGCTCTGAGAAATCGAGTGTAGAAACAATTTTATCTATCTGATTCATTTATCACATGGAAAATCGTACTGTGTGTACCCAGCATAACAAAATCAACCCTGTACTTGGGGGCGTGCAGGCAGCGAAAGCTGAGACTGATGGTTTGGGCTTATGGTTCAGTGTTCTCCTCAGCATCTTTTACTAAAGATGTTGTCGCCTCTGATACATTTCAGATAGTAAAGCAGGAAGGAGGAAATATTACAATGGGCAAACTGCAGTATGGTAAAGCAACCACAAGATATTACTGTCTGTAAAATGATGCAATGATCTCTAAGGTATTGTGATTTCCTGTATTCATTGTGTGTTGTTCCTCTCTGTTTTACGTAAGCTGCATTAGCTGCACGTTTTTCTTCAGTAAAGAGTTCCAACTTGTATTGCTGGGCATCTATCTGAGTGTACAGAACACTCTGCTCCATCACAAACACTGACAAAACAATGTATTAATATTGTAAAAAAAAAAAAAAAAAAAAAAGCAGTTTTTATCATTATGTTATTTTGGTTACAGTTCCTCTTTAACAATAACAATAATATTTCTATAGCACTTTTCTCCCTGGGGACTCAAAGCGCTGTGACCCTGCATTATGCAGTCTCAAAGGCTCAGGAAAAGAGGTGAGTTTTTAGCCTTTTTTTTAAAGCTGTCCAGAGAGGAGCCTCTCGTACTGATTGTGTAAGTGAGTTCCATAGAGTAGGGGCTGCATAGGAAAAGGCCCGAGCACCAAATGTTAAGTGTATCCTGGTAATAATCAGCTTCATCTTCTTGGCAGAGCGGAGGGTGCGTGGAGGGGCATAAAGTTCCAATAGATCCGCCAGAGGCGTAGCTAGGGTTTTCAGCACCCGGGGACAAAGACTATTAATGCGCCCCCCAAAGTCAAGGTTGCGGCGCGCGTAGCGCCAAAAAGGGGCGTGGTCACATAATAAATGTGGGCGTGGTTATGGGTGGAGCCAAATGTATATGGAGGTTAGCAGGCTCACGCTCACCCACCCTCCCTCAGTATGTACCTTCCAGCATGTTCCAAGACAAATTCAGCAATCATGAGCCCCCCCCATCAAGACAAATTCAGCAATCATGAGACCCCCAACATAACCAACTCAGCAATCATGAGGCCCCCAACAAGACAAATTTAGCAATCATGAGGCCCCCAACAAGACAAATTCAGCAATCATGAGGCCCCCAACAAGACAAATTCAGCGATCTTGAGGCCCCCAACAAATCATGAGGCCCCTAACAAGACAAATTCAGTAACCATGAGGCCCCCAACAAGACAAATTCAGCAGTCATGAGTCACATAAATAGACAGCATTTCACATAAATAGGTAGAATGCCCCCTTAATATGGTAGACACCTCTCACCTGGCAGCAGTTCTCCAAAATACACTCAATCTGACGTGGTTCCCCAAAAATAGGTAGCCCCAGGTCTATAGTTGTCCCCAGAATAGGTGGCCAGCAGTATAGATGTCCCCAGAATAGGTGGCCAGCGGTATAGATGTCCCCAGAACAGGTAGCCAGGGGTAGAGATGTCCACAGAACAGGTAGCCAGGGGTATATGTGCCCAGTATATGTAGGCAGGGATATGTGTGCCCAGTATATGTAGCCAGAGGTATATGTGCCCAGTATATGTAGCCAGGGGTATATATGCCCAGTATATGTAGCCAGGAGAATAATATGTGCCCAGTATATATAGTCAGGCGTATATGTGCCCAGTATATGTAGCCAGGGGTATATATGCCCAGTCCATGTAGCCAGGGGGTATATATGCCCAGTATATGTAGCCAGGGGGTATATATGCCCAGTATATGTAGCCAGGGGGTATATATGCCCAGTATATGTAGCCAGGGGGTATATATGCCCAGTATATGTAGCCAGGGGTATATATGCCCAGTATATGTAGCCAGGGGGTATATATGCCCAGTATATGTAGCCAGGGGTATATATGCCCAGTATATGTAGCCAGGGGGTATATATGCCCAGTCCATGTAGCCAGGGGGTATATATGCCCAGTATATGTAGCCAGGGGTATATATGCCCAGTATATGTAGCCAGGGGGTATATATGCCCAGTCCATGTAGCCAGGGGGTATATATGCCCAGTATATGTAGCCAGGGGTATATATGCCCAGTATATGTAGCCAGGGGTATATATGCCCAGAGTAGGTAGCCAGGGGTATATATACCCAGTATATGTAGCCAGGGGGTATATATGCCCAGTCCATGTAGCCAGGGGGTATATATGCCCAGTCCATGTAGCCAGGGGGTATATATGCCCAGTATATGTAGCCAGGGGTATATATGCCCAGTATATGTAGCCAGAGGGTATATATGCCCAGTCCATGTAGCCAGGGGGTATATATGCCCAGTATATGTAGCCAGGGGGTATATATGCCCAGTATATGTAGCCAGGGGGTATATATGCCCAGTATATGTAGCCAGGGGGTATATATGCCCAGTATATGTAGCCAGGGGGTATATATGCCCAGTAGATGTAGCCAGGGGGTATATATGCCCAGTAGATGTAGCCAGGGGTATATATGCCCAGTAGATGTAGCCAGGGGGTATATATGCCCAGTATATGTAGCCAGGGGGTATATATGCCCAGTATATGTAGCCAGGGGTATATATGCCCAGTATATGTAGCCAGGGGGTATATATGCCCAGTATATGTAGCCAGGGGGTATATATGCCCAGTAGATGTAGCCAGGGGTATATATGCCCAGTAGATGTAGCCAGGGGAATATATGCCCAGTAGATGTAGCCAGGGGGTATATATGCCCAGTAGATGTAGCCAGGGGTATATATGCCCAGTAGATGTAGCCAGGGGTATATATGCCCAGTAGATGTAGCCAGGGGTATATATGCCCAGTAGATGTAGCCAGGGGTATATATGCCCAGTAGATGTAGCCAGGGGTATATATGCCCAGTAGATGTAGCCAGGGGTATATATGCCCAGTAGATGTAGCCAGGGGTATATATGCCCAGTAGATGTAGCCAGGGGTATATATGCCCAGTAGATGTAGCCAGGGGGTATATATGCCCAGTAGATGTAGCCAGGGGTATATATGCCCAGAGTAGGTAGCCAGGTGTCCCCCTCCCTGCCTCCCCAGCAGGAGGGGAGCAGCGCAGAGAAGAGGGAGAGCTGCTCTCTCTCCCTCGCTGTCCCCTCCATTAATGTCCGGGTGCTGGCAGCGGCGGGCGGAACTTACCTCCGTCTCGTCGCAGCGCGGATGGATCTGCCGCTACTCTGGTCTAGTCCAGACCAGAGCAGCGGCTGCGGGATCCGAACTTCCGGCCGGCGCTGGAGCGAGACGGAGGTGAGTCCCGCCCGCTGTGCCAGCACCCGGACAATAACGGAGGGGACAGCGATGGAGGGAGGGAGAGCCTAAGGTGAGAGAAGGGGGGGAGATGGCCCCCTTCTCCACCGTCCGCATAGCTCTCCCTCTTCTCTTCTCTGCGCTGCTCCCCTCCGCAGAAAAAAAAAAAAAAAAAATCAGCTCAGCTGGGCGCCCTTAGGGACCCGGCGCCCGGGGGCACTTGACCTACCCCGACCCCGCCTAGCTCCGCGCCTGAGATCCGCTATGTATTTGGGTCCCATGTGGTTTAGAGCCTTGAATGTCAGCAGGCAGATCTTAAAATTGATTCTCCATTTTACTGGCAACCAGTGAAGAGTTTGCAGTACTGGGGTGATGTGTGAGCTGCGGGAGGCATTGGCTAGGAGTCTGGCGGCAGCATTCTGTACTAGCTGTAGGGGGCGCAGAACCTTATCTGTAGAACCGATGAACAGGGCATTGCAGTAGTCTAGGCGGGAGGATACAAATGCATGAACCAGGGCCGGTAGGTCTTCAGCTGGGATAAGGTGTTTGATTTTCGCTATATTTCTGAGATGGAAGAAGGAAGACTTGACGACAGCTGATACCTGCTGTCTGAGTTTTAGATTTCCATCCAGGATCACCCTAAGGTTTTCGCACAGAGTCTTTATACTGTACGGTATCTCCCCCAATTGCTAGTTTGAGGTTGAACTTTATCCATCATGTGTGGACCACCTACCACCAACACCTCTGTTTTGTCAGAGTTCAGCCTCAGCCAGCTGATGTTCATCCAATTTTGTAAATCCACTAGACACGCATTTATGGATGTTGATGGGTCTTGGGTGCTGGGCTTGAAAGACAGATAAAGTTGTGTGTCGTCTGCATAACAATGGTATCCTAGGCCATAGTTCTGAATTATTTTGCTCAGTGGGAGCATGTAGACTGCAAAGAGTAATGGTGATAGTACAGAACCCTGTGGAACTCTATAGGCAAGTAGCACTGGATTAGAGTAGTGTGTGCCCAGACATACTTGCTGTGTCCTGCCAGATAGGAAGGTCTGAAACCAGCTGAGAACAGTACCCTTTAGGCCACAGTAATTCTCCAGTCGCTGGATAAGTATTTCATGATCCACAGTATCAAATGCTGCAGACAAGTCTTTAAATCAAAAAGCATAAAATAAGAACCCTATGCTGCTGGTGTTCCTGACTCCCTGAGGGATTTATTTGCTTTTGGGCAATTTGGCTTTCTCCCAAATTTGCTCTAGACCACAGTAAGGGTATTAGACTTGGCTATGAACATTAGATTGTGAGCTCCTGTGCTGAACAGTTAAGGTAGTCATACATCAGGGGAGATCTGTCAGCTGGCCGTACACCGCAGGCTGATTCCCGATCAATTTCAGCATGAACTCTTTTAGGAAACGGCCAAGTCTGCCGCACTGGCCACCTCGCCGCTGTTCCCCTTATGTATAGATGTGCATGTATATGTGCATTTATACGTTACCTGTCCTGTGTGCCCTTCTGTCTTCTGAATCTGTTGCTCTTCCATTAGCCCTATACGCGCTCCGACGTGGCACGTGTGTGACATAACGCTAATGGAAGAGCAGGGTTATTCGGAAGACGGATGGGCACCACGACACAGGACAGGTAATGTATAAATGCACTCATACTGTACATG
This sequence comes from Hyperolius riggenbachi, assembly GCF_040937935.1. Classification (NCBI taxonomy): domain Eukaryota; kingdom Metazoa; phylum Chordata; class Amphibia; order Anura; family Hyperoliidae; genus Hyperolius; species Hyperolius riggenbachi. The sequence goes on from NC_090647.1 coordinate 99,214,339, forward strand.
CACATTTACTGTATACATTAGGAGAACAGCGTCGGGGTTTACTTTGCATTCAGCACTCGCCCCAATATCGCTCGTCGTTACCGCCATGCACCCGATCGACCACAACGACCCAACATTTTGCAGCATGTCCGATCAACATGTTTGGCCCGAAATTAGTTGAATCATTGATCAGGCATGCACTTTCTGGCACTGATTTTCATCCAATTCGATAATAATTATCGAATCAGATGGTCGATCGGCCGCCAAGTCACTAGATGCATGGGTACCTTTCAGGCCTGGATTTACATCACAGGAGCCTATAGGCACAGATTTCCTGGCACCCTAGACTTCACTCTCTATGAACCTACAAACACCCGCTGAACCGCACCTCAAATGTGCTGGCTGTCCCTGCTGTCACTTATCCCTTGCCCATCGTAGGTTGCTACAGGTGCCCCTTAGTATTAGGTAGGCAGAGCTACCCTTAGTATTACGCAGCTAGTGGTGCCCTTAACGGATCTAATCAGTGGAATGCTGAGAACAGTGTGAGTACCCTTTTATTTACGCTCTGCTCAGGACTCTGCATAGGGAAGGAGGGAGGGGAGGGAGCCGCCTTTCCATCATCAGGCGCCTGTAGGCACAAGCCTACAGACACTGCGTAATATGTTGGCGCTTTATAAATACAATAAATAATAATAATACAATGCCTTATGGTAAATCCAGCCCTGTTACCTTTAGTGCCAGGAAATATTGAGCCTAAAGGCATGCCGGAAAAATGTCACCACTATATAAATGCATAATAATAATTAAATAGTGAGTACATTAAATACTGTCCTCTATATTTTCCCAGTGAAGCAAATGTCGAGCATACGTTACATGAACATCTGGCAGAGTGGACTTTAAATGAGTTGCACATGGCTCTTCCCCATATATCTCTGTGCCCATCCCGTTTGTAAATAAATCCACGAGTACTTTTGTCCCAGAAGATTTTGCAATTTTGGAAATAGATGAATCTTAAAAAAAGATCTTCAATATCTCCAAATCCCTCACTCTACTTAGAGGTATTAACTGGGTCAACATGTTCCTGGTGACCTGCAGTCCTCTGATAATCCTCGCTGACATTTGAACACTTAGAAATGGTTGACTTGTAGAACCATTACAGGTTAACAGGGTGCACACCAGGTCAGGGACAATTAGCCCCACACAGAAAGTCTAATGGGACCAGTGACATTTAGAAAGGAATAAATGTCCTATTGCTGCACATTACACAGAGGTGCACAGAATACAAGTACATCATGGAGTGCAGTGACGTACATATTACACTCTCTGTGACAGCACTACTATTCACACATCTAGTTATGCTTAAAGTTTGGTGTGATTATTTTTTTTAAATAATTGGGCCCTGCTCATAATGCAATATACATTATATATATATATATATATATATATATATATATATATATATACATACATACACACACACATATGTATATATATATATATATACACTTATATTATTTAATGGGGCCCCAATCATAATTCAATGTACTTTATAATTTATTTAACAACTTAAAGGAGCATGAGGTGAGGAACATACAGAGGTTACCATATTTATTTCCTTTTAAGCAATATCAGTTGCCTGACTATCCTGCTGATCTTTCTGGCCAGTAGCGTCTGTGGCCGGTTTCATATTAGTAGCCTGTGTTTTAGTTGCAGTGCGAATGGATGATCGCCATTTAGGTCAAGGCCACCTGGGCCATGGCCTATGGAACCACAGGAGCAAGAGCACCAAAGCAGCAGGCTAAACTGGTACAGCATTTGCAAGCTTGCAAGTGCTGCAATGCAGGGAGATCAGGTGAGCGTCTGACCGCAGTACTCTGCTGCTAGCCGCCTGTGCAGCAGCCACCTTTCTCTCTGTGCACGTTTGCATTGTGGCCGGCGGCTATGGACTTGGGCAGCATTGGAGTCTGAAAGGAAGAGGAAGCTTCTGCACAGGAGCTGAGTGGAGAAATGAGTAACACTGATGGCTGCTGTGGTGTGAAGGTGAGCTGGTTACCTATACTGAAAAGGGGGGGGGGGATTAAGGAGTCATCAGGCAACCTATACTACAGGGAATGGGGAGAGGGGTCATCTGGCTACCTATACTGGAGCGAACGGTGGAGGGGTTATCTTGCTACCTATAATGAAGGGGGGAGGCTGGTGACTGTGGCCTTGGGTGGTAAAAAGTACAAATCTGGCCCTGATCGCATCGCACCACAAAGCTAAAAAGAAGCTTCGTAGACACCTACGTTAAAGTAGACCTGAACTCAGAACTCCTGTCTGCTCTAAAAGCTACACAACAGCATAATAACCTTTAAACAAACAAAACATGTATTTGCTACAGATGATACAAATCCTAAAATAATACTTGCACAGTTTCTGTAACGATCGGTGTCAGCAACCAGAGAGAGAATCTGATCCTTGGCGATCCGCAGTATCCCCAAGAATACAGATATACCCGATTATTGAGGATCTGCGGAATCGTCAATAATCAGATATGTCTAACCTCTAGCCACCAGGGAGAGTGTAAGTGTTTGGTGCAACAGTAACAACTCTGAGTAAAGACCACCAGCGGAGCTGGCGGCCTATACTCCCGAGGAATTCACCCCTGAGCGGTGGGTGATATTCCTGTAGCCTGTGGACCCCTGAGCGAGGGACCAAGGCTGGGACGCAGGAAGCCCTGCTGCTAATATGTAAGGCTTTGCCCTGAACTGGGCTAACGTAACACAGTAATACACAACCTAGTCTGGGTGTGAGGTCCGTATTCACAACACCCTGGAACTAGTCTGGAGCATAACATAAATGGTAATACAGTTCCCTAGTCTTGGGTGTGAGGTCCGTATTCACAACACCCTGGAACTAGTCTGGAGCATAACATAAATGGTAATACAGTTCCCTAGTCTTGGGTGTGAGGTCCGTATTCACAACACCCTGGAACTAGTCTGGAGCATAACATAAATGGTAATACAGTTCCCTAGTCTTGGGTGTGAGGTCCGTATTCACAACACCCTGGAACTAGTCTGGAGCATAACATAAATGGTAATACAGTTCCCTAGTCTTGGGTGTGAGGTCCGTATTCACAACACCCTGGAACTAGTCTGGAGCATAACATAAATGGTAATACAGTTCCCTAGTCTTGGGTGTGAGGTCCGTATTCACAACACCCTGGAACTAGTCTGGAGCATAACATAAATGGTAATACAGTTCCCTAGTCTTGGGTGTGAGGTCCGTATTCACAACACACTGGAACTGGTCTGGATCATAACATAAATGATAATACAGTTCCCTAGTCTTGGGTGTGAGGTCCGTATTCACAACACCTTGGAACTAGTCTAGAGAATACACAGAAGATACACAGTATTCCTAGTCTGGAGTGTGAGGGCCTTGATCTCAACACCCTGGAACTAGTCTAGAGAATACACAGAAGATACACAGTATTCCTAGTCTGGGGTGTGAGGGCCTTGATCTCAACACCCTGGAACTGGTCTAGAGAATACACAGAAGATACACAGTATTCCTAGTCTGGGGTGTGAGGGCCTTGATCTCAACACCCTGGAACTGGTCTAGAGAATACACAGAAGATACACAGTATTCCTAGTCTGGGGTGTGAGGGCCTTGATCTCAGCACCCTGGAACTGGTCTAGCAAATAATACCATACAATTAGTACATAAAGCTATCAAGAATCTGACTCAGTGTGGATTCCCAGCTCCAGCCGGTTCTGGCACACTGTCGGGTCTAGCTAAGGTCTGAGTGCCTTCACGCAAGTGTTAGCAATGGCAGACAACCAGCAACTGACAAGCAGCAGAATATATAGTTGCTGGACTCTGCTGCCCCGCCCGAACCATTCAGCCAATCATGAGTCCTACAGGAGTCAGCTGACCTTCCTGATCAGCTGACACTTCCCCTGCTGGTATAAAGGTCCTGCATTCAGGCTCGCGCGTGCATAGCTCTCCATCTGTCTAGGTGCACTAACAGACCCAGCCACACCAAGCACATGCTGCTGCATGCAAACAGCCGCTTTGCTGTCAGGACATGCGGCGGCTTTTCTGTGTTCCACCACACCGCCAGACGCGTGCAACCGCCGCGTAGGACGCGGAGTCAGCCGCCTAGCTCTTGGCACACGCGGCGGCTTTTCCGCGTTTCCTCACAGTTTCTACTTATCTGCTTATCTGCCATAGGCAGTCATGTGACACAGTGGGGAGATCAAATTACAACTTGTGATTAGACACAGATGAGGGGGAATTAGACAAGCTAAACTCTCTAAATACATACAGGGTGCATTTCTCTACGTTTTCCTTCTGTCCTGTGCAAGAGTTCAGGTCCACTTTAATGCCCGGTAATGTAATTCTTGGCAGCAAACCAAACTAAAACTACAAGTGAGGCTCTCTAGCGCTCACTTCCTGTGCTGAAAATTTGAATCGCAGGGAAGTGTAATGAAAAAATATGCCTCCGTGCATGCGTACTGCAACGTGAATGCGAAGCCAGTTAAGATATCTGCTGCGATATTGACTTACATGACTTCGTATTGACACACATCCCCATGGATGTTGACCCATAACGCCTTGATGCATCAGATGCGATATCTCCATCCCACTGCAATGCACCGCATCAGGTATGAAATGTCCCATAGACTTTCATTGCTTTAGCATCACCCTGCGGTAAACACGGGTAAAGAAACACAATGAAAATGCTCCAGTGTGAAAGGGGTCCATACGCCTGAAAAAAGCAGGCAACTAATCTTGTCAGATGTTTGTAAGAAACACCTGACCTGCATGCTTGCTCAGGGCCTACAGCTAAAAGTATTACAGGTGTTGGGTCAGCAGGCAATAAATATGTCAGCCTATATATGTCACCTCGGGTTCCCTTTAACCTCCTATATCAGCGATTTTCAACCAGGTTTCCACGGAATCTTGGGGTTCCGTGAGAACCCCTCAGGAGTTCCGCAACATTTTGCTGCTTCTGCAGGACAGATTGGTCTCGCTTTCCCCTTCCGTGGGACAAAATAGTCCCACTGATGCGATGTGCATCACGCCGCTCTCTCATAGAGCAGCTTTGGCGCCCTTCAGTGATGCAGAAGAGAGCAGCGTGGTGGACATGGCGGACGGAGACAGCGAGCGAGACGGTAAGTGAACAGGAGACGGCTGAGGAGACAGAGCGAGGCAGTCACCGGGTAAGTATGTTATGGGCAACAGCGTGCACTGTAGGCTGTAGCATATCAGCCTGGTTACCTATACTGAGGGTCCCTATTCCTTCCTACCTATACTGAAAACACCTATGCCTTGTTACCTATATTGGGGGTCACTATTCCTTCCTACCTATACTGAAAACACCTATGCCTTGTTACCTATATTGGGGGTCCCTATTCCTTCTTACCTATACTGAAAACACCTATGCCTTGTTACCTATATTGGGGGTCCCTATTCCTTCCTTCCGATACTGAAAATACCTATGCCTTGTTACCTATATTGGGGGTCCCTATTCCTTCCTACCGATACTGAAAACACCTATGCCTTGTTACCTATATTGGGGGTCACTATTCCTTCTTACCTATACTGGAAACACCTATGCCTTGTAACCTATATTGGGGGTCCCTATATCTTCCTACCTATACTGAAAACACCTAAAATGCTGCATGTAACACGTTTGCGATTAGCAATAATCGTGGAACGCCCGTGATTATTGCTAATCGCTCAAGTGTGAGCACTGCCATAGACTAAAAAAGCACTAGGGTTTTTAAGAAATGCTAGCGCTTTAGCGATTAGCGGGAATCGCACGATTCCTGCTTAGGTGTGAAAGTCACGGAAATCGTGGTAACGAATTTGCATGTGGATGCGAATTCGTTAGTGTTTGTATGCGAATTTTACCGCGAATTCGCATACGATTTTGCATATGTTTGTATGTATGCGAATTTAACCATGTCAGTGCCTGTATGCTTTTGCTGTAAAATTCACATACCGAAACCGCATACGAATTTCCTATTAAATACATTGTATGCAAATCGCCTAGCGGGGTGTGGCGAGCGAATTCTGATGGCTCTGCCGTGCATATTTTTTCCTGCATACAAAACCGCAAAGAAATCCTGACAAGTGGAAACAGCCCCATCCACTTGTATTGCCTATGCGAATTTGCATGCGGGAAATGCATGCAAATTCGCGATAGTGGAAACGGGCCCTAAGGGTTTCCTCGGCCCAAAAAAGGTTGAGAAAAGCTGTCCTATATGTACTGCAGAAGCTGTTACACTGTTCTCATAATGATGATTTAAAAAAATGTTATTTGAAACTGTGCCCATTGTTTCTACAGCTGACGATTGAATCTCTGCATTCATTATCATCCCTTTACTGAAGTGGTAATAATGTCTACAAACACAGACTGTGCAAGTATGGGCTAGCGATGAAAAAGTATTTTTCTATTTCAATTTACAGCCAGCTATAAAGTTCCAAAACTGACTGAAGCTCAAGTGTCTCTTCTTTACAGCCCTGTAATTTGAACTCTCTTTCTGGGGTACAGACTGCCTAGTAACTTCTCATCTTCCTGCATGAGTAATTAGCCGCACAGAGGAGGAGCTTGAGACTCATTTTCCACACCTGGTCAAATCCACTGACTGGACACTCCCAAGTCCTAACCACTGTAAGGAACCCGTGGAATAACTGTATTTTGCATGAGCATATCTTACATACGCCATGCAAGCAAGCTGCAAAATTAGCTTTTGAGTTCATAAAAAAAAGTCAGTACAATCATTTGTATTGATGATAACTACAGCCATGAGATTAGGAGATGCGAGTTGCTTGGAAAGGAAGCTATGGAAAATTTGGACAAGATACTAAAGCATTAAGATGTCACTTTACCAACAAAGATCAGGATAAGTAAAGCTATGGTTTTTAACCTCCTTGGCGGTAACCCCGTGTGTGACACGGGGTAAGCCGCCGGAGGGTGCCGCTCAGGCCCTGCTGGGCCGATTTACTTCATTTTTTTTTTGCTGGACGCAGCTAGCACTTTGCTAGCTGCGCCAGCACCCCGATCGCCGCCGCCGCGCGCCCGATCGCCGCTATCCGGTGCGGCGCGTGGCCCCCCCCCCCCAGACCCCGAGCGCTGCCTGGCCAATCAGTGCCAGGCAGCGCCGAGGGGTGGATCGGGTCTCCCAATGACGTCCCGACGTCGCTGACGTCGGTGACGTCATTCCGCCCCGTCGCCATGGCGACGGGGGAAGCCCTCCAGGAAATCCCGTTCTTTGAACGGGATTTCCTGATCGCCTATCGCCGGAGGCGATCGGCGGGGCTGGGGGGATGCCGCTGAGCAGCGGCTATCATGTAGCGAGCCCTCGGCTCGCTACATGATTTAAAAAAAAAATAATTAAAAAAAAACTGCTGCGCTGCCCCCTGGCGGTATTTTTCATACCGCCAAGGGGGTTAAAGTATGGCTGAGAAAGTTAGACTATAAATAAGGCCATGCTTAAAAAATTGATGCTTTTGAACAGTGGGTATGGCGAAGGCTAATGAAAGTTCCCTGGACTGCTAGAAGGTCTAACCAGCCAATAGTTAAATAAATAAGGAAAGGTGTGTGTGTGTGGGGGGGGGGAAGGCTGCGCATCCCTAAACACATGTTGCAATTGAATGGTTAATCGCACAGGCATACACCGCCTCTGCCAGACTGAAAAATGCATGCCCTGCATCCAAGACAAGTGCTAACATTTATTAAACTAGGAGGTACTTTAGCTTCCAATATGGTTTGCATGCAAAGTATATTATACTAGACACTTGCACCACGGTGAGGCAGACCTCCGGGCAAGTGACCTAACCTAAATTTAAAACCTCGGGAGCAGCTAAGCAAGAAAAATGTGTAACTTACATTTGGTAGAACAGCGAGGAGAACGCCAGCGCATACCACTAAGGCTGCATCTGAAATGACCACAAGCTCAGTGTGCAGCACCTATATAGACTCTCTGCACACTTCGCATTCAATTCAGATGCAAATCATATGCAAATCTGCTACTACTTATCATGCAAACAGGAAACTCAGGAGGAGGGGCTGGGGGCAGCTAACCTGACAGTTACATAGTTACAAAGTTAAGGAAAGGTGGGGGGGAAAGGCTGCGCATCCCTAAACACATGTTGCAATTGAATGGTTAATCGCACAGGCATACACCGCCTCTGCCAGACTGAAAAATGCATGCCCTGCATCCAAGACAAGTGCTAACATTAAACTAGGAGGTACTTTAGCTTCCAATATGGTTTGCATGCAAAGTATATTATACTAGACACTTGTGCCACGGTGAGGCAGACCTCCGGGCAAGTGACCTTACCTAAATTTAAAACCTCGGGAGCAGCTAAGCAAGAAAATGTGTAACCAGTGTGTTCCCTATAAGGACTGATACTGCTATTAAAACTCAAATCCTTTGGCCACATAATGAGAAAACCGGATTCTTAGGATAAATTCTTGATGCTTGGGGAGAAGAAGAAGAGGACGGCAGAGGTTAAAGGAAACCTGTAATGTCATAAAACAGAAATAGTTTCACTTACCTGGGGCTTCTACTAGCCCCTGCAGAGGTCCTGTGTCCGCACCGGGACAAAACGATCCTCCAGTCCCCTGCCACGGCTCACTTTTGCTTTCCTCTGTCGCTGGCCACTGTGCGAGATTTTCTCTGCCTGCGAAAGTGAAACTGAGCCGCGGAAGAGGACAGGAGGATCGGTGGAGTGATGGCGCAGGCACAGAGCGGCTGCAGGGGGCTGGCAGAAGCCCCAGGTAAGTGGAAGTCTTTCTTTTTTATGGCATTACAGGTCTCCTTTAGGATGGATAGACAGCATATGTGAAGCTATGAACATGCCTATGCAACAGCTGAAAGAAGCAGTGAATGACAGACACTTCTGGTGTGCAAAAGTGCACATGGTCACGAAGAGTTGGGGTCGACTGAACGAATGAGGAAAAGGAGGAATCATTGTTATGCTTCTGTCTAATTGGGGGCAGGGCTGGATTTAGGCCAAGGCCGCCTAGGCCATGGCCTAGGGCACCCCAGGAGCAAGGGTATTAAAGCAGCAGATTAACTGGTGCAGAATTTGCAATGCAGGGAGATAAGGCGAGCACCTGACTGCGGTACTCTGCTGCTAGCCGCCACCTTGCTCTCTGTGCACGTTTGTATTTTGGCCACTACTATGGACTTGGGCAGCATTGGAGACAAAAAGAAAGAAGAAGCTTCTACACTAGAGAAAAGCTGATGGCTGCTGCGGTGTGAAGGCGAGCTGGCTACCCATACTGAAAAGGCGGGTTGAAAAAGGGGGGATTAAGGGAGTTATCTGGCTATTTATACTAAAGGGAAGGGGGGAGGGGTTATCTGGCTACCTATACTGGAGGGAGGGGGGGTCATCTCGCTACCTATACTGAAGGGGGGCAGCTGGTGACAGTGGCCTTGGGCGGTAAAGAGTACATTGGGGGCTCAACTTAGACTAAAAAACGACCCCTCAAAGAACAATGAGGTCAAGTATATTATACCAGCAATAACAACCTTCGGGGGACAAATCCAGCATGAGGAGCTGATAATAAACTTTAGTTCTTTAGAAGTTTCTTGCATTTTCTGTAGTGTTTATATTGGAAGTAAGAAAAAAAGCTCTGTGAAATCCCTGAGAAGGTACTCAACACAAATTTCAAGGAGAGAAAAGTACATTCAAATTGGAAGACCTTTGATTATCCTGAAAATAAAAAGGTACTGAGGCTTAGTGACATAATTAAGGAGATGTCAGCTCTCATTACACAAAGAGCTGATTGAAGTGGGCTTTGGATTTAACATTGTATTTATTCTCCTTTTTATATTTTTCTAGTAAAAAAAACGCCGCTCACTTGTCATAGCTGCCACTTTCAGCGCACTCGCATATTATTTGCCTGAGAACATACAACGATTACCATTACCCCGTGACTTGCCATATGGTAATGAAACCAAGGTACCTATTCCACCATAAGAGATCTTTACATAAGAGATCACTAGTTTCCTACGCATCAGTGAATAAGTACTGATCAGCATATTTAGCGGGTTTATATATTAGTATTGTTATTAGCTTTACTGCCACTTCTGTTGTTGCGCAAGCCATTGGCTATAATGGAGCACTGGGGAGAGCTGAGTGTTTTTTTCTTTTTAAATTTTTATTTTCAACCTCCTTTGTACTGCTTTTGGCGCAGATCACCTCTTTGAAAAGGTAGCAATCTGCAAGAGGAGTCATTAGAGTAACCATACAAAATAGAGAGAACGTGAAATGGGTTTTTGTGGACTGCAATATAATAATAATAATTAATAATAATACAGTATTTGCATAGAGATTTTCTCCTGTCGGACTCAAAGCACTTGCACGGTAGCCACAAGAGCGCACTCAGTAGGCAGAAGCAGTGTTAGGGAGTCTGGATTTGAACCCAGGTCTCCTGTGTCAGAGGCAGAGCTCTTACAGGGACCTTGAGCTGTGTCCTAAAAAAGAAAACTGGACTTACCTGGGGCTTCCTCCAGCTCACCATAGTCCACAAGGTCCCTGGCATCCTCCTGGCCCCCCTGGTGGCGCCGGTAATATGCAGACTTCCGGTCTTTAGAGAACCGCACATGCTCAGGACACTTACGGGCATGCGCAACTTCACCCTTACTGTCCTATTTTGTGATGAGGTGACTCAGAGTTGGTAAAACACAGTACAGCACAGTACAAAGCAGTCCAGCAACATTATTAGTAGCATTGTCAGAGGCGTTCATTTCAAGACCATTTAGAGAGTAGGCCTAATGATTTTTAAATCATTACTAAAATAAAAAATAGCGCATACATTATTTACAGAAAGAAGAGAAGTATTAAACAAAGAGCTCACCGTGTAAAATAAAAGGACAAAAATGAAAGCTGGTAGCTAGGGGTTACGACTGTCATTGGTCTCAGCACAGTTTAGAAACCCAATTTTTGGCGTCATGGGGGGTTTGGGTTAGGGTAAGGCACCACCAGGGAGGGGGGGGGGGGGGGGATGGGGTCTTAGGGCTAGGGATTGGTAGAGGGTAGGTTGTGCGTGAGAGTAGGGTTAGGTTTAGCCATAGTATCCAGAAGTAGACTATCACTAATTTTAGCAATATTGTACAAGCGCCAATCCCTTGCACCCTTTTTTCCAGGAGCCTTTATTTCCTGTATGCTTAAATGATACCAATTGCCTGGCAATCCCGCCTTCTACCTTTAATACATTTAGCCATAGACTCTGAATAAGCATTCACATCAGATGTTTCTGACAAAAATCGGACAAGATTAGCTGTGTGCTTGTTTCAGTTGGGGGGCCCTGGAGCACTTGCGCCCTTTGCCCTAATGGCAGTGCTGGCCTTGATCAGAGGGACCCACCAGATGCCCTTTTTCAACTGAAATAGTATCTCCTAATTGGTGCATTGCTGCTAATAATTACCTCTTTATGTGTTGTGAATTTCAGTAGTTATTAACAGACTGTCCCCTTCTCTTGCTTACACCTCTCTGAAACTGTCCCTGTACTTGGCAGGATTTGGTGTTCCGTATTAATTATGTACAGGGTGCTTGAGGGAGACCAATGTAAAAGTAAGAGTAAAAAAATCACCTATTTTTACTTACCTGGGGCTACTCCCAGCACCTACAAGTCACCATGTCCCTCGCCGCAGCTCCGGCCTTCTCCTGGTACCGCTGGCAGTCTCTGAAGTTCGCCTACCCCGGGATGGGTCGGCGTCTCCAGCGCATGTGCGGGCTTGCACCCTCTTCACCAGGAGCGTATTGCGGAGGTGCAGTATGCCCCTGATGACGCAGTGGCGCAGAGCGCAGAAGATGCCGGTGTAATGAAAGATTTTGCAACCCATTATATTTTGCAACTTGCCATAGAGGACAGTGTATGACTGTGTAGGCGTGGCTTCTCTCTGTTAACATGGCTGTAATTTTTTGCAACCACTGATCCCATTGAGCTAGAAGGGGGATTGTTCCCTCCGGGGGGGGGGGGGGGTTATTAGCTGAGCAAGAAGGGGGGATTGTTCCCTCCAGGGGGGTTATTAGCTGAGCAAGAAGGGGGGATTGTTCCCTCCAGGGGGGTTATTAGTTGAGCAAGAAGCGGGGGATTGTTCCCTCCAGGGGGGGTTATTAGCTGAGCAAGAGGGGTGATTGTTCCCTGGGGGGGTTACTAGTTGAGCAAGAGGGGGGATTGTTCCCTCCAGGGGGGGTTATTAATTGAGCAAGAGGAGGGATTGTTCCCTCCAGGGGGGTTATTAATTGAGAAAGAGGAGGGATTGTTCCCTCCAGGGGGGGTTATTAATTGAGCAAGAGGGGGGATTGTTCCCTCCAGGGGGGGTTATTAATTGAGCAAGAGGGGGGATTGTTCCCTCCAGGGGGGGTTATTAATTGAGCAAGAGGGGGGATTGTTCCCTCCAGGGGGGTTATTAATTGAGCAAGAGGGGGGATTGTTCCTTCTGGGGGGGTTATTAGTTGAGCAAGAGGGGAGGGTTCTGTGTGAGTATACGGTTTGGTCGAGTTGCATTTTCTGATACAAATAGGTTGCAGTCAATGGTTAGGTTGCACTTTCTGATAGCTATACCTATAAATAAGTGCAACCAGTTGCAAAATCTGATAAAGTTGCAAAAATTCCCTACACCAGTCAATCCTGGGCAGACGATCTTCAGAGGCTGTCAGGGGGAGACGGGAAAAGACTGGAGCTGCAGCGAGAAACACATCTGACTTGTAGGGGCTGGAAGAGATGGCACAAAGCTGTAAGGTGAAGGATTTGTATCTTTCCCATGTGGTCCTCCAAGCTGCAAGAAATGTTCCCCCTCCACCACTCACACTACACATTCAACCCCCCGCCCCCCTCCCGTGTGGTGGTGAGCTTCATGCCCTTTTGTTAGGATTGGCCACTGTTATTGGCCTTCAGAAGCCAGGACAAAACACCAGAACTTGACTCTAATGATTTCAATGGCGTTTGAGAGCCTGCTGAATCCCAGACATTTTTCACTGTTCAGCCACACTGCCCATTAACAAAGCAAGCACGTTAAAGTCATGCTATTTATAGAGAACTTTTCAAAATACTACATAGATCAGTCACAAGTCACAGCTTCATCAGGTAACGTATTAGCTCCCACTCATGCTAAACTCAGTCTGGGTTCAAGGAAACAAGCCGTATCAGGACATGTCGCAGCACTTAGAGTTAGCACAGCAATGGCAAATATACTTAACACCTTATAGCTAACCTGACTGGCTGTGTTATCCATTATCCTCACAGATCTCATGTTGTCATGTTTGCAAACACAAGAGGCTGTTCGGAATGTTTGCATTAAGTATAACTTAACTGAAATGTTATTATTACCTCAACAATGTTGTGGTCCTTCAGGGTAAGGGATATCTGAGCAAGTACAAAGCCGGTAACACACTCAGCTTACATAAAATACAACTAAGGCTGTATTGTTCTGTTCAAAATGTAATGTTAATGCTATATAGCAAGCAATTCAACCATAAAAAGTCCTCAGAGTGGATTTTTACCTTTGTTATGACCTTTCTTATGAAATACACAATCTCTCTTCAGTTCTACAAAGTGTTAGGATTAATGGCACTTGTAGATGTAGAACTACGCAGCTCATTATACATGAAGGATTAGAAACTCTAGCTTCTGTTCTGAAAAGGAGTACAGATTCCAGACTAGAAAAGTAAGGTTATTTGGGCTTACAGTCAGTTTTGGAAATACACAGATAACCGAAAACTGAGATGGAAAGGTAATTTTTAATAGCATTAAATAGAGAAACTTTTGTGCGGTATGTTTAGTGAGAGAGCATCGAAGATAAAATAAATTTGTTGGTTGAACTGGTGATATCTGGCTGACTATAGGGTGCCGTTTTCACTGCACACCATTGTTGTCACAGCTGACAAATAACCAACTTGATCGGCTGGGCTGGATCTTCCTCAAAATGGAAATCTGTGTAAGGAAGGACCCTTTTCCATTCAAAAAGTCATGCGAATGCGGCTACCTAGCTACATCGCATCACTTCCGCTGCTAGCCGCATCACTTCCGCTGCTAGCCGCATCACTTCGGCATCTCCCAATGTGGAAGTGAATTGAGGAGATGGGAGGCGGGTGCAGGCGGATGCGGCCGTGCGAGAATCTGCTGCAGAATCTCGGATCGCTCCGCACTGCTATGCACAACATGCAAGCAATGGAAACTATTCCATTGCCGTGCATGTGTTTCAGGACACCCTGAATCCATGTAGCAGCACGAAAATGAACAACCACAAATTCAAATGTCCTCTCCACTTTCTGGTAATAGACCTTGAATAGTACTGCTCCCACCTCTAATGCTTACAATGTACTTCTACTACCATTATACCCCTCTCCAAAGGAAAGGCTGCCATTCAGCCGCACCTATAACTAGCGCAGCCATTATGCCATCTCTATAACAAGAAAAGCCGTTATCCCTAATGTGGTCCCATCTAGTAGTAACAAGTGCAGTCATCATGATATTTCTCTATCACAAATATAGCCATCATTTACTTATAACAAATGTTGCCATTATCTCACCCTATAACACGTGGCTCCATAATGCTCCTCCTAAAAAAATCTCTGCCAAAATGTTCCCTCCAGCGTTGCTCTCAAATTTTCTGCAACGTCCTTTTCGCATGGAAAAGGGTATTTTTGATTTCGAGAACATTTTTTTGCAAAAAATATATTGTATTTTCACAATATGGCAGAAAATTAGTGAAAACACGAAAAATCGATATTTTTAACCACAAAAAAAAATGAGTGTTATTGAATTAAATGTATTTTAGCTTATAAGCTTGTTTATTTTAGAGCGAAAGTGCACAAAAAATCACTAACTTATTACAAAATTATTTTCGATGGCATTTTCGCTCAAAAGTCAAATTTAAAATTATTTTTGGCAAAATGAATGCGAAAAGATTATCGGCATTTTTGCTCATCGCTTGTTCCCGCTCTAACAACACGTCTATTATGTTCCCCAACAAATGGCATCATTGCATTGCCTATAAAAAGAGCCATATATGAATGGGTCAGTTGCCAAGTTATGCCCTCTGGGTCATATATTGAACAAGCTTGGGCTGCAACAAGCTATTGAAAGCATCTGACTAATCATTTAAAACCGATCAGTTGTCTCATAGGTTAACATGAGTTCATAACAATTACTAACATCTTATTTCATACCACATTTGCCAGCTGTACTTCAGCTCTGCCCGTGCACATATCATGTTTTACCAATCGTTACACTGTTTTATCATTAGTGAGGCTCTTAGCTGAGTCAGTGCCTCATAAAATGATGTAACTTTCATCATCCTGTGCCATAAACACATAAAAAACAGATTATATGTTCTATTAGAGGGGAATTTTGCGTGTAAAAGTCTGGGCATGGCCACAATTTTTATTGCTTGATTTATTCTACTAAACAATATCATATTTGGTATTGCAATATTTCAGTTACATATGTTACTGATCAATCAGGAGAGGAGGGCAGAAAGCATTACTATGGCATTACCTCAAATACAGTTTGTTGAATATTATCTTATATAGGGCTTGATTCACAAAGCGGTGCAAAGTGTTTGCACGCCTGTGAAAAGCCCTTTATCACGCCTAAACTCAGTTTAGGCGTGATAAGAAGAAACTCGCGCGATCTCCCGCGCGCAAAGTTTTGCGCGCGTAGCGCACCGCGCTGCGCGCGCAGTGTACCATGCTTCGCGCGCAGCATCCATTGAGCCCTATGGGACTTTGCGCGCGCAGCGCGGTGCACTACGCGCGCAAAACTTTGCGCGCGGGAGCTTCGCGCGAAGAGCAGCACAAATCGGTGATAACTCAGCTTTGCACGGCTTATCACGCCTAAAGTCTTTTAGGCGTGATAACTGAGTTATCACCGCTTTGTGAATCAGGGCCATAGTGTTTTAGAGCTGTCCTCACAGTACCAGGTGTGACTGGTGCCGAGCCGACTGGGAAGCAGTAGAGGCACTAGGAAGAGGGTCATCCAGAAAGTAACATTTTCCTTTATCTGCTACATTTCTGTGTAATTCAACTTGCATCTGTCGGGTTCTTTTCTTCTCTGCACCGCTTGTGACATGACTGCAGAACGCCGGTAACAGTTTGTTCAGCAATATTAACATGAACCTCCTCATCCTCGATCACAGGTGAGGAATGTGATGCTGCTACAACTAAGGGATTGCAAACATGGTAAATAAGATATGATAAAGGCTTATATAAAAGAGGTGGTGTGTGAAAAAAATCAAAAGATACAGTAGCCCTTGTTTAATTCACTATTTTTCTAGGTGCTATTTTCATACCTTATCAATAACATGCCTTTCAAGCCACCAACAATAATATACTCAGAATCATTTTGACAGTACTTTTTTAACCTACTTTTTGGTACTTTTTCAGGTGCACAGTGCTGAAAAGTTATTTTCAACATTTGAAAAATGATCTCATTGGAGAACACTCAAAAGTAAAAGTGAATTGAATAAGGCCCAGTGAGTCGAAAAGAAATTAAATTTCCTCAGTTGATAACGTTTTTTTACTTACTTACTTTTCGACCCTCATAAGGATTTTTCCAACCCATGTCTCTGACCTGCACAACACGCCAAACATGAGTGCCACGATCAGTCCTCCTGTACCAAGTTTCCTGCCCATAGCCTCACAGCAGCAGAAGTGATGTGAACTGTGGCAATGTGCAGAGCTGTCGTTTTACCATTTTGGAAGTTGTAATCTTTTAGTACCTCTCCTCATTCCTGCTTCACACTTGAGCAGGAATCACGCGATTCCCGCTCAGCGCAAAACACTTTTTAAAAAACGCTAGCCTATGTAAGTCTATGGCAGTGTTCTCTTAACCGCAAACGCGTAAAATGCAGCACTTTGCTGGCGATTCGCGATCGCGATTAGCATGCATAGCACAGTTAATCGCGATCGCTCCCAAAACTTTTCAGTCAATCGCGGAAAAATCACTCCCGCAAAACGCTAGCAGTAATAGCCTGCGTTTTGCGCTTTTAGGTGTGTTTAAGCTCCTGGTCCTTAAGTGGTTATAGTATACCTGACCCAAGGACAAAACAACCTAAAGTAAACACAGAGATACGTTCATGCTGAATACACATACCTCTGTTCTCATTCTACCCAGTCTCTAGGGGGTGTGATTAGAGGTGTGGTGGGGGCGTCTTAAAAGCAGCCCATAAATACTCATCTTTAGTGCATTATAGGTCATCCCTATGTATGGGAATGCACTCGCTAGCACATGGAAGAAGGCAGTCTGCCACATTCTGTAAGCATACACTACAGAAGTATGAAGTACTCAGCTGTCTTTAACCCAATTACAGCAGGGTCAGGTAAGCTTATATGTGGTGCAGGCAAGAATAACCTGCTGCTAAACATTCTCGAAGAGAAACAGAGGTGCCAAAAGGATAAAACAGGCTAAAAAGTTTAAAAATGCTTGGAAGGCAGTGGTGGACTTACCTCCTAAAAGCAGACACAAAACTGTCAATTTCAACAAGTATACATTTTTTAATACACTCCCCAAAGTGTTTGCAACGCGTTTCACAGGTATATTCCTGCTACTTCAGGCAATGAAAAAAGGAGCATACAACAGTAGGAGGTCAGGGATGCACTTGGCGCCAACCTTATACTGTTGTATGCTCCTTTTTTCATTGCCCGAAGAAGCAGGAATACTGCGAAACGCGTTGCAAACACGTTGGGGAGTATATTAATAAATTTATACTTGTTGAAATTGACAGTTTTGTGTCTGCTTTTAGGAGGTAAGTCCACCACTGCCTTCCAAGCATTTTTAAACTTTTTTACCTATTTTATCCTTTTGGCGCCTCTGTTTCTCTTCGAGAATACTCGTATCCACCCCTGGTGGAGGGGGATACCCCTTTGTTTCCTTCTACAGAGAGCGACTTCTTAATCGTGAGTGGGGACAGGTCTAATCTCCTCACCTTCCTATACAGTGTTTGCTTAGGAGGTAACCCCGGATTATGAGTATATATTGTACTCTTTATATATCCTACCCACCATCCGTACATACTACACTATATTGGGCTCTCGATGTCATCTCTTTTGTGACACTAAACAAGACAGGAATGGTGGAGTATAACTTTTAAAAAAAATATTTAGTAACCGTTTGGTAATAGCTACATACTGTAGTAGACAAGATTGAAAGAGATACAAAATCATCAGGTTCTTCCATTGCCAGATGTTCTTTCAGATGATCCAAGGGAAGGCAAACAAAATTCCCAGTGACGCACATTCCAAGTCCGTCCGTCAAATTTTCCCTTTAATTTAATTTCCCTTCACTGAACCTTTTCATGTGCCATTAAATCTTTTATTTTTTAAGAGCGGGTGCCAAAACTGTACTCAGTGCTCTCACCACAAAGTACAGTTAGCTGTGTTACAGTGCATGTGGGTACAGGGAAGCATTTGTGTTCATTATACAAGCTCATCATCACATAACACTTGAGCAAAATGTATTGTGAACTTAAATCATTTTTTTCTAAACAAACGAATATTTTTAAATTACTTAATGTGGATCTGATGTGACAATAAACGTGTGCGATAGTGAATTGTATGTATAGTACAGACAGATGATAAATAGAACATTAGCAGTATAGATAAGAATCTCATATTTCTATTTTCAGTTTTATAGCCCTAATTTTGAGATCGCATCAGACTGTCACAACTACTAGAATCAACACTCTGCTTTGTTTAGCTGAAAAAGAAGCAAAAGTAACAACCCTTTGAACTGTCCTGTAATAAAACCTAATGAATTGCCTTTTCCATGACAGATATTAGCCTTTTAGCTTCTATTTACTTTTCAGTAAATCTGACTGACTTTGACAAGCTGTTCCACAAGCTCATTTGTATAGATAGGAACTCAAGATTTTTTTTTTTTTTTTTTTTAAATGTGTCCATACATCTAGAGACAGATCTCTCTCTCTCCCTGCTCTAATCTGATCATATCAGCGAGGGATCTGTTGACTGCTCATCCACTGCAGGCTGAATGCCAATTAATTTCACAATGAAACCTCTGGGAAATCGGCCCCGTGACGCCACTTCCACCATTGTCCCCCCAAATGTTCATGATGGGTGTGATGTCACACACATCAGTGCTATACGCAGCAGTCACGTTGGATGTGAGTGGGGAAGAAGCAGCTGAACACTCACGGTCGGTGGAACAGGTAAGATTTTAATGTACAGGCATGGGGGTCACAAACATTTTGGGGGACAGGGGCTTTGGGCTTCTTCGCTCATCCTGATACTGCATGCTGTTATCGTTGTGCACCAGATCAACCACGTCAGCCCGAGATTTTCCAGCTTGCTTGACTCGTCGAATGAGCATGCTTGTTGTGGCACCAAACTTCATTCGATTGGATAAAATTATAAGGGGAGGGGTGTGTAAGTTACAGTACAACAAAGTTTCACACTTACCTTTCAATCGAAGCCACAAACCATTACATTGATATTATACTTTATTAAAATACTTGTCAGAGTGAATAATATGGATGTTTTAAGAAGGCACTTAAAAATGGGCTACATACCAATATTACTAAACTGCCCACTTACAATATGCCAAAAAGATTCAAATCTTCCGGAGCAAAGTCATTTTATAAAGGTGTACATCGGCCTCGGATGAAGCTGGGTTAACACCCTGCAAAACATTCGTAAGATCAGGCACCCCCTCCTGGTACCCACAAGCTGCCTCCTCTTCACCTAGCTTCAGCACACTTGATAAGTATATTTGTATATACTGACTGTATGAAGAGTTATTACGTACTGCTTATGCATTGGATTCAGTGAAATTGCAATTTAAGTTATAGTACCATACATCTTTCTACTCCTGGACTGTCATTCATGGTACTTACTCTGTGGTTTAGAGCACATAACTTTGCTGGGTGGTTGTACTGCTGCAGTAAATCTTGGAATCAAGCATATATGAATACAGCAGGGTCTGAGTGCCTGCCACCCACCTCTCTGTATTGTCATTTTATTGTAAGATCCAAATTAAAAACGTTTTCGTCTCTCAACCATAACACTATGTTTGGAGAGAACTCAAGGCCAATGTAGAAAAGTATACTATGCTTACTGTAAAGCATGGATCTATGTTTTTGTGGTGTGTTAATAATCGTGGCAAAGGTAACTTAGTGAAAATTAGCAGGCTACGAGTAAGGATGCTTTAGTCTGAAACATACAGAGAAATACACAGAGGTGCTTGGCCACGCTACAGACTTTCGCGAACCGCAATAGACTTCAATGGGGAGATGAATTTTGAAAACTAGAAACATTAATTCTGGCCAGAAAAGTGATGGAAAAGATGTTTCAAGGGGTCTAACATTTGAGTTTTTGCATGGATGAGTGGGAAAGATGCCAAAAGTCCTGGGGAAAAATCTGGATTTGATGCAAAGCAGCGGTTTAAGGGCAGAAATCACATTGAATGCTAAATTGCAGGCCTAAAGTGCTTTAAAACATCTTGCATGTGTATACATCAATTAGGGAGTGTAATTAGAGTACTGCTTCACACTGACACACCAAACTCACTGTGTAACGCACCGCAAACAGCTTTTTTTGTAGTGACGGCCGTGCTGGACTGGTGCACACCCTGGCGAGGGCTAGCAGCGGCCTTAAAAATTCAGGAAACCGCCTGGACCCTGTTGGTGGCGGCGGAGAAGGCAGTCAAGCGCTCTACAGGCAGAGATGCTGTGTGGGAAGCGACTTAGTCTTCGGGCAGGCAGCCAGAGATGCTGTGTGTGGGGACTGACTTGGTTTTCGGGCAGGCAGTAGCCCTCCGGGACCCATGCCTCATTAATTTTGATAAAGGTGAGGTACTGAACACTTTTGCGACTTCTCTTCTAAGTGACAATGCCTCCAGCTGCGCTGAAGGTCGTTCCTGACAGGACGCTTGAGGCAGGGCAAGACAGAAGTTGGATGGCAAATTGGGACAGCTCTGGCCACAGGTCAAGCCTGCGGACCCAGTAGTCCAAGGGTTCATCGCTGCTCACAGTGTCTACATCCACACTTAAGGCCAGGTAGTTGGCTACCTGTCGGTCGAGGCGTTGCTGGATCCGGAAGCGCTAAGGCGAAGTGTTGGATTAAAGAATGTCTGCATTAGGTAGGTAGGTGGGTGCACTGAACACAACAGGTAGGTATATGCAGTGATGGGTATTACAAATGTGCACCTGTCTCACACACACAGCCGTGAACAGGTGCAATGACTGGTGGCATTAATGCGTGCGCTCACATAGATAGGCAGGTAGGTAGGTGCACTGAACAGTGAACAGGTGCAGTGATTGGTATGGGATTACAAATGTGCAGCTGCCTGTCACACACACAGGTAGTCACTAAATGTGCTGGGCCTGGCAGTGGCACAGTAGGAATTACACCAGAGGCCAGCTGCGACTAACTGACAGAGCTGTATATAATGCAAGTGGGCCACAAAAAAAAAATTAGATCACAACAAGATTAGCTCTCAAAAGAGCTGTTGAGGGGTGCTTTTTTAGCAATAAGAATCAGCAAGGAGCAAGCTAACAAGCCTACAAGAGCCTAAATAAGCTTTCCCTATGAAAGTCGGCAGCAGCTCTCCCTTCTCTAATTACTGCAAGCACACGAGTGAGTCCAATGCTTGACGCTGCCTGCCTTTTATAAGGGGGGGGGGGGGGGCGCTCCAGGAGGGAGTGTAGCCTGATTGGCTACAATGTGCCTGCTGACTGTAGAGTGTCAAAGTTGACCTTAATGATGTAGTATAGGAGGCGAATCGAACCGCCATAAAGTTCGCACACAAAGGACTTGACAGTTGCATCACTTGTATACAACACCCTCCCTATACTTGTAAGGGAGTAATTTTGGGTACCTGGAGTCGTGTTGATTCAAACTGCGGATGATTTTTGAACCAAATCCACAGCCTTCCTACAAATTAGACTAAGGAGTCGAGGAGTCTGGGCAATTTTGGGTACCTGGAGTCAGAGGTTTCATAAAATGAAGAGTCAGATGATTTTTGTGCTGACTTCACAGAACTTAAAGAGGAACTCCAGTGAAAATAATGTAGTAAAAAAAGTGCTTCATTTTTTACCATAATTATGTATAAATGATTTAGTCAGTGTTTGCTCATTGTAAAATCTTTCCTCTCCCAGATTCACATTCTGACATGTATTACATGGTGACATTGTTACTGTGGGCAGGTTATTTAGCTGTTTCTAGCTGCTCTGTCTGTTACAGATAGCTAATAACAGCTATTTCCTGTCTCTGAACATTGTTACATTGTGGCAGTTTGCCAGCAGTACCGCGGTATTCAGAGCCTCTTGTGGGAGGGGTTTCAGCACAAAATCAGTCACACAGCGCCCCCTGATGGTCTGTTTGTGAAAATCATTGTCTTTCTCATGTAAAATGGGGTATCAGCTACTGATTGGGAAAAAGTTCAATTCTTGGTTGGAGTTTCTCTTTAGGGGTGCCATGACCAGCATTAGGGCCTGAGGAAACACTTGTAGTGAGGCATATGGGTGCTTCTATCTTTACCTACATAAAATAAATGTGTATAGTCACAGGAGTAGCACAAGAACCAGGGATTTTGTTTTTTCCCTTACAGGGAATGTTGGCCTCCACATCCTTGTTTGCTTTAGCTAAATGTATTTGTGAAATGTTTAAATTTGTCAGATATTTTGTTTGTGGTCTTTAAAGAGATTTCTCCTCACTTTGTTATATAGGTAGAAAAAAACCAACGTTTTGTAAGAAATAATACCTTTTAATGGCTAACTAGAGTTAAATGATGTCCTCACTTTGTTGTGACTCTGTGTGCTAGATGAGGTGTAAATGAAGTTTCCCCAGCAGAGCCCTATAAGGACAATGTCTAACACTAAGGACCAGTTCAGATGGATGGCTGCCGGCGTCTATCCACGTTGTTAAGCACAGAGATCCACCGCGTCCTACATTGAGATGGATAGAAGTGTTCCACCTAAATGTATTTACCGTTGATTGCACAAGCTCCCGGTCTTTCAAACCTTTCCAGATTGGTGCAGGTAGCTTCCAGCTGCACTTGCATTCATGGTTCCTCATCCCCCAGGGGTTCTAAATGTGATGTGACGATGGAACGATGATAACGCCAAACACTTTTCTCCTTGGTATCAGGAAAAGGTGTTTAGCGTTGGCTAAATGAGGAGTCAGCAGCTGTCCATCTGAATCAGCCCCAAGGCCCCATTTAACTAGGAGCTTGAACTGCGCGCTCATGTCTGGTGCCCTCTGGATGTCACCCAAAATTGCAACATATCAAGTCTAAGCATAGCTGCAGCCATACTCATATATAACTCCATAGGGGGCTGTCTCTTGAACAAGCACCCAGACGAGACATTAGAGCAGGCGACAGGTCTTAAAGAGACTAACTTAAAAAAATTTCCCCTGGGGGTACTCACCTCGGTAGGGGGAAGCCTCTGGATCCTATCGAGGTTTCCCCCGTCGTTCTATGTCCCATGGTGGTCTCGCTGCAGCCCACTGAATACACAGCCGACAATTTGTCAAGCTGTGCAATATTTACCTTTTCTGGCTCCAGCGGGGGCACTGTAGCTGCTCCTCATTCGGAAATGGGCTTAAATAGCCGATCTCTGTTGGGTCCGCTATACTACACAGGCGCAGGAGACTTGCACCTGCAAAGTAGAGTGGACCGGCAGAGATTCGCTATTTCTGCCCATCTCTGAGCGGAGAGCCGATACTGCGTCTGCGCTGGAGCCGGGAAGGTAAATATTTACATCCCCCGCCGTTCAGAGAGCTTTATTGCTGCCGCCGTGGGACACAGGTGGATGGGGGAAGCCTCAATAGGATCCGGAGGCTTCCACCACCCGAGGAGAGTACCCCAGGGGAACTTTTTTTTAGTTACAGATTTTCTTTAAAATCATTGCCTTCAGTATCCAGTGTTAAAAGGGACTAAGTCTAACTCCAGTTTCAGCTTGCTCCACTAAACCCATGCTAGGAAGACATTTACCAGTATATTTTTTCCAGTGGAACACAAAGCTTTATGACACACAATTGCACTTGAGTGGAAATAACGACACAAAACCAATAAAGGACATTCAATTGTAGCATAATTTATATACATTTATGGCTTCATACAACAGATTGTTCTTGTGTCTGTAAATACATCAGGCACTTGTCGCTAGATATTGAAATTGTTAATACAAAGGAACATGACAATGTTGCAACACACCAAAAAGCAGGTTTTTTCTTTACATGCCACCATTAAACATATTGCTGATTTATTGAATTCACGTTACATGATTGCTGGTTGGATAAAAAAAAAAAAAAAAAAACACACACAACAAAAACTCTCGCTAGCAAAAGCGCTTCGCAGCTTATAAGGACTATACAAAGTTAAAATTAATAAAATTAGTCATAAATTAAGGAATATAACAATAATATGAAAAGATGAAGAATACATCAGTAAAAGCACTGATCATATTATCCAGTGGTTTAACAAGTGCAAATGTTATATACATATTTAATATTGGTCAATTCTATGCTTCCAGAATCTTTAAAGGTGCTTTCCAAGATATATAAATTGCAGCCTTACTTCTTACTCCATCTCATATTCTGAGGAGGAGGTTAAAAGGTACTATACAGCCTGAAATATATTTTGTGTGTAATCTGTTCTCATAAAAAAGTTATGACTTGCCAGATCTTTTTCCTGCAACTCCACCCTATAACACCCCCCCCCAAATGTGCGCCTTGCCATGGCAAGGGGGTGAGGCCAAGCACCAGGATTCGGCGCACACGGCGATTCGTGAAAAAGTTGCAGAGAAAGTGGAAACAACTTTTTATTAACAAGTTATGTAGGTAGAAAAAGTTTTGTAAAAGTACTACTTTTTAATGGCTAAGTGATAGCGTTAAATGATGCAAGCTTTTTGGCAAATATGTCTGAATAAGGAGACTAGATCCCAGAAATCTTAGCCATTAAAAATGCATTACTTTTACAAATCTGTTTTTTTCTACCTACATAATTTGTTTGGCTAACACTGTACAGAAACTTTTTTGCTAATATTAACAGGTTACAAACAATGTGTATTTTAGGTCGAATAGCCTCTAAGTCACACTGCTTGCATAAGCAATAGCGACTCCATTTTCTGATGTCAAACGAAGGCATGGTGGTGCCAATACGCTATTGTTACACCACTTGCAGGTCTAGGGGGCCGAATTCGCTAGGGCTCTCTGGGGCCAGAAATCCTGAACAAGCAGTTGAGTGATTGGAGTCACATACATACCTTCGCAGATGCAAGTTTTTATTTACTGGTATTAAAAAAAAAAAAAGTTTTGCCAACAGGTCCGTGTGTGTTGAAACTGATCAACAATGTAGTAAACTTTCAGTAACCCTTACTACACAAGTCCAATTTGACCCAGAGAAGGGTTCAAACTGCCACAAAATATTAGTTTGAACTGTAATGATTTAAGGTTTGCAGCATCAGTCACATTTTCTAATTATCTTTATCTGAGAAAAACCTTAGGGCCTGAGCCCACTAACGCAGTTGTGTCCACTTTTCAGTTACACATCAATGTTACCGATTCTGAAAAGCGGATACAAATGCATCAGTGGGCTCAGGCCCTTTACACTACTTGCAGATGGTGTATTAAAATGGAAAATCTATATATGTCCCAGCAAGTCAGGAGAAGCAAGAAATCCTTTGTACAGGTGAAAATTTGTTGAGGTGAAATAGAACCTTCTCTTATTTCTGGACAGTAAGACTGCATAGAAGCAGTATTCTTGTCCTTGGCAATTTCTAGCTGTAAAACTTCCCCTGCAGCCCAGTTGTAGAGCTGGCGAATAAATGCAAAGGATTTACTAGGGTACATTTTTATTGTAAACATTAACCCCCTCCAGCACCAGTGCCCCAGCAAGTATCTGAACTTGCATTATAAACAATGAGTTCAGCACTGCTTTATATACTGGAGGCAACAATGGGCCACTCAAAAATATTAAAAGAACACTAAAAACACTGGTTCAATTGTAAGAATTTTACAACCATGCAACGGCCCAGAGATCCTACATCTGGCTTAACACTTACTGAAGTGTCCAATACAGCCAATGTTCAGTTACAAAACTAAGCACCTACATATGTACTGTAGGGAACTATAGATGGTTAATAAGATGAAAAGAATTCCGGCTTGCATGCAAACTTAATTCAAACTGCGTGAAGCTTGAAATCTGGCCAAACATTGCCTTTCATTTCTTTGGCCAATTTTCAAGCTGCATCCATTGATCACCTTTAGTGAGAGTTAATAGGTAACAAGGACACATGCCTCCTAAAAGTAAACCAAGCACCATTTTTTTTGCACCAAGGGCTTCTCAATAACACATTTAATATGCATGTCAACAATATGGCTCATTAATTAAAAAAAAACAAACTTCAATTTTACATTTAAAGGTTTAGCAGAGGCTTTTACTTCCGAGGCCTGTCTGGCCGTGCAAGTTAAAGACCAATAAGGACTGATGTCATTACAAACAATAGCAGAGTGCAAACAAAGGCTTTCATTGGCAAGGGGAGGGTATATTGGACACTGTGCTTTGAAGAGTTCACACACGTCACAGATGCTATCTTTACACCTTCCCCTGGATAAATAAATAATGAGCAGCTAGAAGGGGAGGGGGGACATGGCAGCTCCAATAGAAATTATAAATCAGGAAAATAAAAAAAATAAAAAAGGTGCTTGGTTCCCTTTAAGCCAATGATTGGAGACCATTGTTACGAGGTCAGAAGCAGAGGTCAATTTTAAATCCTGGAAAAACCCCGTCAATTATGGGTGCACTATACTCTGGAGCTCATTTGGTAATAATCTTCAGCAGTGACCCAGTTCACACCTTATCACTGTTGAGGCCCAAATGAGCTGGTGCAAAAAAACAAAACAAAAAAAAAAAAAAAACACTATTGACATCAATAGCTTGCTCATATTGCACATGACATACCGTGTCCAGTTACAAATGACTAGCAAATCTGCCCCAGATAAGGGCACAAGCAGGAGACATGTCAGACATGATTACTCAGTTACCAGGTTTAACATCCAACTAGGCAGCAGGCTTGCACCGAACAAGAACATCAGCTTACCAAAACAAACTTCAATAGCTGCATGTAGATAAACTTTATACATTTCATATACCGGTACACCTCTCAAAATAATACATCTCTGTGCAAAACTGACTACAAAACACAAGCAGAGAAACAAAGAAATGCTGCATAGATCTAACTATCCACACCAGTTGCAACAACAGAGTATTGGTCTAGCTTCTACTACGGTAAATTGTCATAGAATATTCTAAAAGTGAGGGGACTGTGGAGGCTGTCATCTTTATTACTTGAAAAATGCCATGACCGGTCTGTCATGCAGATCGTTTGGCTTCAGATGTCTGAGCTTGGAACCTGCAATGAGCTGCTGCTGGTGTCATCAGGACACCAGATCTCCGTACTCTCTGGCTTTGTGAACTCGATGGGTATCTGAAGCAGAGGACCTGCACAGTGGCCAGGCAACAGCTTCCACATTCTATTATTTTGTAATATTAAAGGGCATACAGATCATCTGAGTATAGCCTTGGAACCAGGAATCCACGGAAGCTGTAATTGAGGGAGGTATAATTCTCTTAACATGCAAATAAAAGTACAACACTGACCACCGCGCTGGCAAAACCCGCCATGCAATATAAATATCATATGGACTTGCTGTAGGGGCGCTGCTGCCAGATCTGTTCAGGCATGGCATCCCCCCCCCAGTGGATCAAGGTGTCAGACTCCTCTCAGCACCATGCAGAGCCTTGTAATAATGGCATTACACTGGCACATGTGCAAGGCAGGCTGAGCTACAGGGCATGAGCTGGCACGACCCTTAGCCCGATGCTACGACACCTCCTTGCTGTAGAATGTGGAGGTACAGACCCTCTAGATCACCGCCACCACCGCATTTTTGCAATCACCCAACATCCCCCCAGCACAATGGGGGAAAAAATGCTAAGGGCCCTTTCACACCAGAGGACTTTATCGGCGTTTTAACGCCACAGCCGAAGTTGGCGTTTTCTAAGGTAAAATGAAAGTCCATAGACTTTCATTTTACCCTTCACATCTAACTCGGCGTTTTGGAGCTTGAGTTTCAACGCTCCCAGGAGCTTTTTCAGGGCTGTTTACAGCCGAAGTTGGCTGTTGGCGTTTCAATGATAGTCAATGGAAAACGCCAACTTCAGCGTTTTCAAAGCGTTTTACAGCTGACTTGTTCACTTATCTTTATAGAAAAAAAAAAAAAAAAGATGTTTTCATATGAGCTGTAAAATGCTTTCAAAACGCTTTGAAAACGCTATGTATTGGCGTTAAGCAAAAGGCTGACTTTCAGCCTTTTCTACCGCAGCCTCTAGTGTGAAAGAGCCCTAAGGGCCATGAGTGATCACAAAATAGGATTGGAAAGGGTTAAACCGATAAAAGCCAGCAGCTGCAGGCTTTAATTGGTAACATTTAAAGTAAATGTAAAGGTAATGTTAACAAAAAAAGTCAGATACTTACCTATGGACAGAGAAGGCTCTAAATCCTAAAGAGCCTTCCCGGTCTTTTCTTACTCCCCTCGTTCCAGTGCTGTCACCCCTGTTGTGTGTACTCAACCAATTGGCTGAATACATGTCCGTGAGCCCTTGGGAGGCTTCAGATGCACTCGTGTCCCTCAATGCTTCTGGAGACGGGCGGCTCCATACTGCATTTGCATGAGCACACAGCACTCTGGTACACGAGCGCTTCCGATGCGAAGGAGACTGCGCTGGAACGAGGGGTACAAGAGAGGACAGGAAAGGCTCTATACTATGATCCAAAGCCTGCCCATGGGCATCTGATTTTTTTGTTTTAATATTGCCTTTATAATTACTCTCCTCGGTCATTGGACATTTGCATGTTCATATAACTTTATGTTCATCCCTATAGTCAAAGTTAAAAATGGTCATTTCATTGTACAGTGAATTGCAGAACTAGAGATACACAAGTATGATGAAAGGATAGTTTAAAACTAGATTTCCAGTCAAAATAGCAAATGCATTTTAATCCAGTTGTGTACTCATAAAATAGTTAGCGTCAGGGTTGAATTCCTGCCGGTCTACTGAAATCACCTGAAAAGCAACCTTCTCAAGAGAACACTGATAACTCCTTATCTTGCTGTTGGTCTACAGAGCCCTATTAGCATGTGCTGAGCTCTTTGCCCGAGTGGCTAGGAGAACTGTCATGTCAGGAATCTGGTTGCAGTGTCTAAAACCATTGGAATCCAAAAACTGCCAGAACAGAATTACAACTCTTGGTAGGCTAGAATTTTTGACATTCAGTTTAATAGTAAACATATAGCCCAAGTTAGCTATGCTCCCTAGGAGAAGCTATCCCTACACATACCTGTAAACAGGGACCTTCCTACTCCTGTAACGAAATGAATCATTGCAGTAGAACCAGAGACGGGATGCATGAAATATTACTTCCTGTACTGTGCAGACTTCTAAACCAAAGGCAGAATGAAGAATATAGTAAAACTAAGCCATATAATACTGCCATAGTTTAAGGCAAGCTGACTAGGAAATGACAGCAGCTGTGGACTTAAAATATTTGAGAGCATTCAATGGTCTTGTGTGGGAATTACTAGGTTATAGACTTGTAATGTGGAGTTAGTGTGGATAGCAAAGTGATCATTGGCACCCCTGTGGTCTGCCCTTTGGCTGTGCTCAGCAATAGAGTGCCTTCTTAACAAATATAAGCTTCAATATTACAGAAAGCAAGCAACAAACCGTTCTCATTCAGGGGAGTTTATTCAAATAATGACAGGAGTCCTAAAAGCATAACTGAGTCTAAGACTTTAAAGAGGAACTTCAGCCTAAACAAACATGCGGTCATTAAGTTTCATTTGGTAGATTATATTACCTATCTATTTTAATTAACATCTTACTCACCCTGTTTTAAAAGAACAGGCAAAGGTTTGTGATTTCATGAGGGCAGCCATCTTTTTGGTTGAAAGGAGGCGACAGGGAGCATGAGACACCGTTCCAACTGTGCTGTGTCCTGATCACCCCTCCCAGTTGCTAAGCAACCAGAACAAAATCAGAAATCCCATCATGCTCTGCACAGCATCAGGGGAAAAATGCCCAGGCAGTTTTCTTTGATGGGGCAGAGCTTAGCTTCTAAGTTGCTAAAAATTAGGCTTGGGTATGAAAAACAAAGTTCCAATGCTGTGAACCTGTTAAAGAAACACCAAGCCTTTTCAGTGCTGCTGAGTAGATTTTTAGTCTGGAGGTTCACTTTAAAGGAAAACTTAAGTCAAAAAAAAAAAATGACATTTACTCACCTGGGGCATCCCTCAGCACCCCGAAGCTGGATGGTGCCCTCGCAGCCCCGCTCCGATCGGCTATCGCCGAACAGGAAGTAGCCGCCGGCGGGGACAGGACGATCGGAGCGGGGCTGCGAGGGCACCATCCAGCTTCGGGGTGCTGAGGGATGCCCCAGGTGAGTAAATGTCTTTTTTTTTTGACTTAAGTTTTCCTTTAAGGCCTGGCTCAAATGAACATAAACAGTCCATTCCCAAAATGTAATGGGTGGGAACAGATCCAATATTAACACCTTCCCGACCGCCTAACGCCGATATGCGTCGGGAAGGTGGCAGCCCCAGGACCGCCTAATGCTGATCGGCATCAAGAGCAGTGGGCGGAGATTAGCGCCGATGCATCCCTGCTTGAGTGAGAGCGGAGAAGTGAAGAAACTGACCGTTCTAGACAGCACAATTTACTTTGGTGATGGGGGTCGGGGGTGGATGTGGGGAAACAGAACAGAAGCAGCTGAACGGCAACGGAGTGAAAACGGATCCAATCGACTGGTAATTAGATCCGTCTGCCACTTCAATGGCAGCGTGAGCTGGCCTTAGGGTGCATAATACATGATATATGAAGGGGACATTAAAGGGAGTCTGAAGCCATTTTCAAAATTAAAACCAGATACTCGCCTAAGGAGAGGGAAGGCTCTGGGACCTGTAGACCCTTCCCGTTCTCCGCAGGCTCTCCGTAAGCAGTCCACGATCATTCAGCCCCAGTGCTTCCAAAGACTGCCGAAGTCTACAGTAGCGGGAGATTTAAACTGTGAAGCCTGCGGGGGAATGTGGAGACCAGCAGGAGAATGGGAAGGCCTATAGGACCCAGAACTGTCTCTCTCCTTAGGTGAGTATCATCATTTTTAAACTCACTTCATACTTGCTTTAAGTCATTTACTTGGAGAACTGTTGTGGAGAACTGGTGTGTGGCACATAATCACTATTTGGACTGTCCTGTGATATTTTATCATTTGACATTTAAAGTAGACCGGAAGCCTAAATGGCTGTGGCCCCTCTCTGTGTACTGACCACCATGTGCAAGTGCATGAAGGGCCTCGTGGTACTGCATAGGCCATACTTCATTCCTGCACAGTGCAGCCATACTCGTACATGGAGAGGAGCACGGGCAATATTAAATATCAATGTTGAATATTGTAAACAGGGTCCCAGTGCATAGGAATATCAGGGAAACCTCTAGACCAGTGTTCTCTCCAGGCTCTTTTAGCTGGGTGATCCACCTAGCCAGTTTTGGCGAGCACCCGGCTGTTTTCAACTTACCTCCTACGCTGTAAAGGGGCCCCATACACTGGTTGATTTTAGCCATCGATCAATTCTACAGAATCGATCAGAAATCAATTCTATCAAATTCCCCATATGATCGATCTGTGGCCGATTTTGATTGATTTGATTTCATTCTGAAATCTGTTGGAAATCTGTTCCTAGCGTGAGGCACACATCGGATAGATTCCTGTCAGATTCTACTTGACAGGGATCTGACAAATCTAATGGTCGAATCTGCAGTAAATCTATAAGTGTATGGCCACCTTAAGAGTTGCACACAGAAGCACCGGCCCTGCATTCCCTCATATCGCCCCACCCGGCTTCTTTTTCATGCCACCCAGCTGGAAAAAAAATCCTAGGGAAAACACTGTAGACCATACATGTAAAAAACTCTGGGCCGCAGAGCCATTAAATTCGGCCCTCAAGTGGTTTCCCCACTTTGCATTATGTTTGGCCCACTCTAGACCACCAGGGAAGCTATACTGGAGGTGAAGCCCTAGAACACCAGAGAAGCCATATGGGGGAGGTAGGGGGAAAGCACGGGTCACCAGGGAACTGTAAAAGAGAGGGAGGACCCCTAGACAGCAGGAAACTGTATAGGGGTTGGAGGGGAGCCATTAGACACCAGGGAACTTTATCAGGGTGGATGGTGGACAGCAGACATTGAGGTTTGCCCACCTATAGGTCCTAGTATACAATTTAGGCCCACTTTTTATTTGAGTTTGACACCCCTGCTCTAGACTATTCAGAGGCTTTCCTCTGCTGCTCTGCTGGGGCAAGTATAAATTTTGTGGGTTCAGGTACCCTTTATTTTTTTTAATAAAAATAATGTTCTTGTGTGTTTTATCCCCCCCCCCCCTCCCAACCCCCCCCCCCCCCCTCTGGGCAGTGGAGAAATAGAATTGGAGCAACTATTTCAATTTGTTACATGTTATTTTAAATGCTAGAATTAAGGTTGTGACCTGAACAGGCCTCCAGTTTGCAGGATGACAAAGTTGTGCAGAGCAGAGACTCTCTTTAACAGCTGAGTTCACACAAAGGACGATGACAACAGGCACAATGCATCTAGCAATGCATTCAAAACACTGCCCATAAGACTAACAACTAAACGGCCCCCACATGTCATCTAAGCAGCATTCTGGGGCAGTGAAATGCATGGCCCCATACTGCACTACATAACCATATAAAACCAGGGCAACAGGTAAGAAAATTTCAGCAGCTTATTTTTGTTCTGCATTTTTGAGATATGGCTGAAGCTTTCAGATATAAGTGCAATATAAATTTTTCCTTTATAAGAGTCTAAAACATTCTGAACTTAAAATATGTGGAAAATGCCTAAAAGTCTGTATGTGCCTGTACAACATCTAGTACTGGAGCATTGCACTCTAATATAGGGAAAAAAATGCTTATCCATCTGCTCTGCTGGAGAGGTCGCTGACATCCAGAACAAAACCGATAAAAGAATGACATCATTAACAGATTAAAAGCAGAGCAACTTCTGATAAAAGGGTTTCAAAAGTCCATTTGTAATAATATTGTGGGCTTTTTCAATAGATTAGCGCCACGAGTGGCAAGAAGGACAATTCAGAGAAGATCCGACATCTTTGAGGCGAATGTCAGCATGATTAAAAGTTGTAATTTCTCCAAATTATCATGGAATGTACTGTATGCCAAGGTAAATTAGGCAATCGTGACTGCTATACTGTGTTGAAGTTGGAAGAACACAGCCCCTCCCCTCCCCCCCTCCCGTTCTTTAGTTCTTACAGCAACCAGACTTCCAGTATCTTTGCCTATTCTAGATAGACCCTGGTCTCTGGACCTCTGCAAAAATGAGTTCAAAGATGCCTGCTCTGGGACACTGCTGCCTAGCGTGTTGAGCACCATTTCTTCTGGAGAAAGCATTACTGGCTTGTGGTATAGCTCCTCAAACTCCTGCAAGGCCATCAGGCACCAAGGGTAGGATGCAAATGAACATGACACAGATATCTTTGGCAGTGGTTATGTGAATTTAGCACCCTGCCATCAACTACAGCCATGTCATGTGCATGCATGCAGTCAAAGAAATGTGTTGGTTAGAATTAGGCACAGATTAAAAGTCAGTGTAGTGATAGGGTAAGGGGAGGTTAGCTTTAGTTGTTAGGGTTAGAAGCATAAGATCAGGTGTATCCTAGGCGAACCAAGAAGTTATGTTCATGGAAGGCATTGGACTAGTTTGAGCCTGTTCCAATGTAAAAATGTAAAAAATGGTAACGGATGATGGCAGCTCACAAAATTGTTATTTTGTAGAGAGCAGAACAAATAAAAATGATCTAAACTCAGCTTTTCACATTTTGAAAGAAAGGCAAGATTCATATAGTGACATGTAGCTGGTGACCATCATGTCCATCTTCAGAGAGCAGAACTAATTGTAATTTTAAATGTTAAAAACAATTCTTAATTCTATAATGCACGCGTTTGTGCCCGTTGATATTTTCCTCCTATTTGGAGTGTTACTGACCCCGTATCAGCATGTAGCAAGTGAAATCTATTCCTGGCCCACATGCTTTTATCCAGGTCAGACCAATTATTATGGTTACCTTACCAATCAGATCGCCTATCCTTCACAGATTCACATTGAAGGAAAACTGAGCAGCTCCTGCTAATGTTATTGATGGTATTACTCTAGTGGTGCTAAAGCTATGCAACACAGCAAATGACAGCAGTTGCTTGGCAACCTGTTGCAAGGACTAGTGGCAGCTAATCTCCCGTGAGATATGACCCATACATGACCTGAATGAGCAGCCAAAATCAGGCCAGACCTGCCTTTTTGTTAAGAGGGGCAGCCTATAGGGCAACACTCTAAATACCTCCCAAATGCTGAAGGCCATAATTGTCAAAAGAATTATGTTCGATAGCTCTGTATACTAAAAATGAACCCTGCCTTTTGTAGTAAGATGTACAACTGTCAAGTCATAAGGGCTTGTGTAGAAGGTAGTGGGAAGTTTAAGGACAGGGAGAGGTCTCACAGCCCCTGGGGGGCACTAACCTCGGGAGGTGAAAGCCTCTGGATCCTAATAATCCCCCATCCTCTTCACCCTCCAGCGCTGGCAGCCCAACCCAAGCTTGTCGGCTGTAGCGCAGTAGGGCTTGCAATATTTACCTTCCCGGCTCCAGCTCAGTAGCAACTTTCAGATGGGCTTCAATCAGGAATAGCCAATCCCGATTGGGTCCGCTCTAATGCACAGGCGCAAGTTACCTGCGCCTGAACGGATTCGATCGGCAGGACTGTGGTGTCAGTATAAAAATTATCAGACTCAAGACTTCTCAGTTTATGAAACCACCGACTCCAACTCCAGATACCCATAACTGCTCAGAATCCTCCTCCAACTCCACAGCCCTGCCGATCGGGTTCAGCTATTTCTGCTGGAGCCCATTGGAAAGCCACTACTGCATCTGCGCTGGAGCCGGGAAGGTAAATATTAAAATCCCCGCTGTTTGGGAGCTGTAAGCACTGGATCCAGGAAGGTGAAGAGGATGGGGGAAGCTTCATTAGGATCCAGAGACTTCCCCCTCCTGAGTTAAGTAACCCCCCAAACCCACCCCCTGATATGATTATCATATGTAGTAATTCACATACTGTAATTCTTGACACCTCAGCCAGCTCCATATTTCTCAGGGTTATAATGGCAAAAACCCACAATCTGTTTATAGAATTGTGAGGAGCAGCAGCACATGAATGATGTAATCACTGTGGCTTATAGGCTAACATATACAATACAAGGAAGGCCGATCAGCTTAAAGGGCCAGCATTTCCCTATTCTAATCCCGCTGCACAAAAGATTAAGGTGACAAGCTCACTGGAAAAACTTATCAGTACTGAATGGCACTTTTAGCAGGCACCAACTGGCCTCATTGAGAACTGGGATCGGAGCTGAAAAGCACCACTAAAAGTCCTACAAATCACTTTCTGCATGAACAAACCTTTAAAAGGGTGGCCAATATAAAAACGTCAAAAAACTGTTGTATTTCAAACATTTAATGATTTTCATGAATACATAACTGGATTGAATGAGTTTTCCATACATTCGCCTATAATTAGATTTCAAGATTAATTTAAGATGTGCAGTAAGATGCAATCTCCAATCCAATGGAGAACAGAACATTTTATCCATATAGAACAACATCCTTTAGCAATGTTGCTTTGTTACAAAGGTTGTGAACTTTACAAATGGCTCTTAAGGCAATATGTACAATTAAACATTAAAAAAAAATAAAAAATAAAAAAACAAACCACCCAGATGGAATGCAAACATATGACTAAAAACACAGTACAACTGAATGCAGCTCTCTATATATGCCAAAGCATACAAGTACACTACAACAACTGAAATTCATAAGACAGCAGTATTCAAAGGCAGCATGTTGCGCTTAGCTGGCATAACCACCTGTCATAATAGAGATAACGGAAATACAGGATGAGACAATGGTGCACGATTATAAATAAACTAAAAGGGGGGCTGGGTACAAATGATTTATTATAAGTTACTGTAGGGTCTTCAAAATAAAACTAAATTAACATTGAGTGGCAGAGAGCAGTAGTAAAATATATGTAGCTGTATTATCGGACTAGCAGTAATGTATCGTTCATGTGATAAAGCCATTTAATTCACTTTACAGCAGAAGATGGCAAACTCTAGCCCAAGCCTAACGTCCATCATTCTTTGCCTGAAATGACAGGACGCTATGATATGGGAGGATGGTGCGGCCAGATAAGGCCAACCTCATTTATAATGGTGATTATTGAGTATTATTAAAAGCTTGATGAAAATATAGAAGAAAAAAAAAACTTGTAAGAGTCTCCCAAAGCAAGCGATACAAATAATTTATACATATCTTTTAAGGTAAAATGAAGAAATTTATTTACAAGATTTTCTCCATTTTCCTTGCATTAAAATATCAACATGGGGGGAAAAAAGCACCCAAATCGTTAAGTACAAAAGCTTGTAGTACAAAGCACACATAGAAATACTGAACATCTCTGCATTATTCGGGGATACTAGGATGCTGGCGCAGGTCAAATAGACATGGCTACTGACAATGATTTACCCAACAGCATAAAAAGACAAACAATTATACACAGAATTTAAAAACATTTCTTTGTACAAGATCTGACAATCTATTTGTCTCTGTAGTAACTGAATGCTTGGGGGCTGAACGTTTTAAATTGGATTAATGGTACTCTCTTAAAGGCGACGTCTGCTGAAACACAATGGAACAGCATGTGGTTATATAGATGTGGGCAATCGGTTAAGAGTGGAAAAAAAAAAAAACTTAAGAAACCAATCAGTACAGTTCTGGAGTCATGTCTGGTACACACCATGCAATGTCCCATCAGATTCACATGTCAAATTGACAATTTCCGACAGGACCAATCTGATTTCCCATTGCTTTTCAGATAGATTTTGTACAGAATAAATTGGAAAATCGCTCAGAAAAAACAATCGGAAATAAGATCGGACCTGTTGGAAATTATATATTCGACTGGGCGATCTGATGGTAAAATTGCATGGTTTGTACCAGGCATTAGAGAAACTGCTACAGGTTAAGGCTCCCTGCACACTGCAAATCAGTTTTGCGATTCAGTTTCCGATTTGCAATTTAGATTTTCCCTGAATGCAATCAACAGAAAAACTGAGGAAAAAAACGCAGCATGCAGTAACGATTAAAAATCGGAATCACATGCAGTGTGCAGGAAGCCTTAGAGAGATCACGCTTGACTAGGAGTTGAGAGTTACAAAGCAAGGCCTGGAACCCACTAGCAGGGCTTTTTGTAAATGCTTGAGATTTGCAAGCTACTTGCTAATGTACTGCTATTGGTGTGATCCCACTTGAAGGAAGTGATTTTTTTTTAATTCTTCATAGCATTGCATTAGCAAGAGCTTTTCAAATCACAAGCACTTAGTAAAGAGCTGCTAGTGGGTCCCAGGCCTAAGGCTGCCCATATAGATCATGTATTCTATCTAATTCTCAGCTCAAGAACCAGGGAACATGTAAACCATCACAAAATGCTCAGGTGACTGGCTGACCGTTAAAGGAAAATTCCGATTTGGTCATAAATTGCCACAGATGGCAACATTTAATCTGTAATTCATTCAGAAGACAGATAATTTCTATATCTGTAAAGGCCCATACACACGTCGGATTTTTGCGAACGACCCGTCGTTTGAACGTTCCGTCCAGTCGTTCGCACGTCAAATCCGATGTGTGTACAGACTATCGTTCGGGTGATAAGACTGGTTGAAACCAGTCTTATCACGCGAACGATAGTCCGTACACACGTCTGATTCCGCGTGCGAACGACTAAACGACGGGACGTTCAAACGACCCGTCGTTCAGAAAAATCCGACGTGTGTATGGGCCTTAAGTAAGCTGAAATTGCTTTTCTTTTGATGGTTGGACATCCGTACTACATTTGGAGTACTGTTGTCACAAGAATGTCAGGAAGCTGCCACATTGCTCCAAAGCAATTAGCTACACAGGGCAGGAGCCTTTGTTATGCTGGGTACTCACAGTACGATTTTCCAATGCGATTTTTCAACCCGAACGTTTTTTTCCCGATCGCTTATGCACTCGATTCTGCGCTCGATCTCATCTTTTTCCATTCGCTTCTATGAGAAATCAAGCGCATAATCGATCGGGAGTAATATCGGACATGAGGGATTTTATCAATCCGATCCATCTATCGCACGGAAAATCGTACCGTGTGTACCCAGCATAACTCATTTTCAACACTTGGGATAATCCATTGACTGGAAGCATTTTAACCAGTTTCTGCTACAATCACTATGGAATGTCTGTTTCTTACACGCAAATAAAACTAAATATTCAAATTGGCATATTAGCTGTTAAAACCGTGTATACAGTCAATCTGAGCATTGAGTTTTACCTCAGCAAAATGTGAGGTTTCCCTTGAACTATGAGCTGGAGTTGACAAATACAGGATTTCAGGCAAAAAGACAGCTTCAGAAAAGTTGGTCTGCAGATATTGAAGGGCGTTCCATTGCATAAAGCAGCCATTCTAGAACACTATCAAAAAAAATTAAAAACTGACTGCAATAGGGTGCAAGGCATTTGTTTTATTAACACTTAGGGCTCATTCAAACCACAAGAGCTTTTCTGAGCTCTTTGTGATTTTAAAAGCTCTTGCTAATGTAATCCTATGTGTGTGTTCACACTGGAGCGATGCGATCTTGTTAAAAATCCCCCATAGCATTGAATTAGCAAGAGCTTTTAAAATCTCTAGCACTTAAAAAACTCGAAGTGTGAATCAACCCATTTTCAAATTGAACCCTCCACGCTGCGCACTCTTTACCACCACGCAGAGTAATATATATATTATATATTCAGCTAACCAACTCTTTTTGGTTCACACCTAAGCTTTCTCTTCAAAGGCATGATCATTTCTGTACAGAACAGGTTTCTTTTTACAGCCATGAATTCCACTATGCAGGAGTTATGCAATTTAAAGGGAACCTGAGGTGAAAGACGAATGGAGGCTGACATTTGCTTATTAACAATGCACATTGCCTGAAAGTTCTGCGGACCCTCTGCCTCTAATACTTTTAGTGATAGATGCTGAACATGCATGTAGATCAGAGGTTTCTAACAACATTAGCTGCATGCTTGTTTTAAGCGTGCTTCAGACACTAATAATGTCAGGATGCTCAGTAAGACTGCCAGGCAACTGGTATTGTTCAGGCTACGTTTCCACTGTAGCGTGACATTTTCACCTGGGAAAAAAAAAATCGTATAAGATTGTTCTGTTTAGTGAAAAATTTTACACATTTTATGTGAATTTTCGTACGTGAAAATTTGCATTAGTTAAATATAACATAATCTGCCTAATAACAGCTTAGTCATGATGGCTGACAACTTCCTGTAACCATGGATCTGATGTCAATTTTCGAGCAAATAACATTATGTAGGTAGAAACTACTAGAAACTACATAACACGGTATGGCTAACACAGTACAGAAACATTTTTACTACGCGCAAATAACACAAACTTGTGTTGCTTATACAAAGCATTGTACGCGAATCATCCGCAATGTCTGAAAAAATTTTTTCACCCGTGGGAAATTTCGCATTGGTTGGAAACAGTCCCATTTACTACCATTAGTTGCCAAATCAATGCAAATTTTCTGAGAGAAAAATCTGACAAAAG
Source organism: Hyperolius riggenbachi (assembly GCF_040937935.1). Lineage (NCBI taxonomy): Eukaryota > Metazoa > Chordata > Amphibia > Anura > Hyperoliidae > Hyperolius > Hyperolius riggenbachi. The sequence goes on from NC_090647.1 coordinate 99,254,129, forward strand.
CACAAGTGGAAACCTAGCCTTAGAGGAAAATAAATATGGCAGCCTCCGTATGTCTCATCTCAGGTTCTTTTTAAAGAAAATTAGTCTAGAGTTTCTCATAAGTTATCGCACCTGAAGCCGAATGCCATTTAGCGAGAAACATTCACCGAAATGTGTAATATACGAGATGGTAGCTGAAGAGAAAATATGCAAAGTGAAATCTCTCCCAACATTGGGCTCTCTTCTATTTCTATAAAAATCCTTTTGTTGCGTTTAGTTAAAAACGTAATCTAAAGATAAGGTGTGATAATAAAGATCTGTGTATTGGGGTCACCCTCATTCTAGAATTTAGCCACCAGGGACACTTCGGCGCCGATAAGTGTGGCTGTCATTTCATATATGGGAAACATATAAGGCCTTTTCAATCATTAAAAAACCTGCAGAAAAATAAACCCTTTCTGCACAGAATACCAAATTCCACTTTTAATAAACAATATCAAAATTAAACAAAGCTTCAAATTCTCTCCCCCCCACCCCCCTTATAAGCATATAAACTATATTTAGAATTACATGATTAGCACCAACCCTGGATTACTTTAATGTTGGTCCAAATACAGGGAAAATTCCCCATTGGCTTGGAATGTAAATAAATTAGACTGTTGCGGTTTTATACGCATTTGGCAGTTACCAAAGAGACAGGTAGCATTTAAAAAAAGTTGCTGGCACTAGCTCTTTAAACTTCTTGTTAGACTGTTTAGTGCAGTTAGGGCTGTAAGGTTTTCTAGTCTTTTAGATATGAAAATGCTCACAAGCCCCATTTCTGAGCAAATCTGACACTCACAAAAAGAACCGAGAGCATAGAAGCAAGTACACATACTACACAATTGTCAGTTTTTCTTCTTGAATTACACTGCTTCTACGAGCACCCAAACAGCAACGATAATGGCCCAGTCTGTTCCACAATGTTTTCTAGTCAGTTTGGCACTTCATAGTTAGGGGTCCAAGAGCAGCAGTAACTGGCATAAAACGTGACATCCATTTCTCTGTGGATTTGACAAAAGCTTGGAGATGGGCATCTTTGGAGGTTTCTTCCGCTGTTCACAGATGTCTCCTGAAAGAAAAAAGTTGTGGTCACTTAACCAAGCAATGGTGACTAACACTGTATCCATGGCATTAAGTGAACCTGAAGTCAGACACAGGTGGATAAAGCAGATTACTAGGCAACCTTAACCACTTCGCATCCAGACCTTGTTTTCCCCTTATTGACCAGAGCAGTTTTGACGCTTTAGCGGTGTCCCTGTTTAATCACCAATAACTTTATCTGTACTCGTGCCACATAAATGATCTATATATCTTTTTTTCAAGACAAACTAAGCTTTCATTGGGAGGTATTTGGTCCCAAGTAAAATGTTCCTCTCTATGCATGTTAATGGGAAAAAATAAAAAAGAAAATCACTATTTCTCAATTTTGACCAATTTGTTTAAAAATAAAAAGTGCGATTGACATAAAAACTGTGCTACCAGTTAAAGTCGCCCCAGTATAGATATCCAGATGGGTCCCCAGTATCACCCCACCCCACCCCAGTATAGCCAGATGTGTTCCCAATATCAGCCCCCCCAGCATAGCCAGATGAGTCCCCTGTGTTTGCCACCTCCAGAATAGATTGACAGATGCACCCCCAGGAATAGTGCCCCTCTTTATAGCCAGATGTGTCCCCAGATCAGGATTACCCCCATTATGGCCAGATGTACCCTCAGGATTAGCGCTGCCCACCCCATTATAGCCAAATGTGCCCCCAGTATTAAGGTATGCCCCCCCCCCCCCCCAGATGTGCAAAATTTGTAAACCCTCCCTCCCCTTGGTTACTCAGATGTCCCCAGATGTCCCCCTTTGCATATCCCCCTCCCCCCAAGAATCTATAGCCAGATGTCCCCCCCCCCCCCCATCAGGCAGCCCCCTCCGTGCAGAGATAGTTAAAAAAATGCACAAGCAGGCAGTCTCACTCACCTACCTCGGTCCTGCAACTATCCTGAAGCCTGATCCTCCGATCCCCGCTCTGCAGTCAGCCGCATATTGCCGGTAACCCGGGTCCCGGCTTGATGACGTCATCAAGCCGGGACCCGGGTTTCCGGCAATATGCGGCTGACTTCAGAGCGGTGATCGGAGGATCAGACTTCAGGACAGTCGCAGGACCGAGGTAGGTGAGTGTGGCAGCTTGCTTGTGCCTTTTTTTTAACTATCTGTGCGCCGAGGAGGACAGATGAAGGATCGCTGCAGTTCACTACTGCAGCGATCATTCATGGGAGGAGGGTATACTAATTGGCCAAAAGGGAACATGTTCCCTTCCACCAATTAGTATTGCAGCTGACAGTGCCGGAGGGTGTGCTCTGAAGAGCACCCGACTGTGCACAGCAGGGCTGCAGCCAGGTCAGTATATCTACGTCGCTGTGGCTTGGAGGGCGCCACAGCTGACGTAGATATACTGTAGTGGTGGGGAAAGTGGTTAAAGTGACACTGAAGCGCACAAAAAAACCCCCAAAAAACAAAACTTATGATATAATGAATTGTATGTGTAGTACGCATAATTAATAAACATTAGCAGCAAAGAAAAGTTATTTTTATTTTCAGTTATATAGCTTTTTTAGAACATTGGATCATTCTGTTACATTTGCAGTTTGCAAACTAAACTACATTGTAAAATATGAAACAGTAGAGCCAATTGTCCTTTGAACGTCCCTGCAGCAAAACCTTGTCTGAAGCGGTTTTTCACTGTTTCTTTGATGTACAAGTTCAGAAAACAGCGCAGTCTTTGACCAGCTGGGTCAGAGAGCTCTTTTGCATAGATAAGTTTAACTCTTCCTGTACTGTAAACAATGAGATTCTTTACTACTAATGTACTATTTCTTAGCTGTACTACACATTCATTACCTCATAAGTTTCTTTTCAGTTCAGATTCCCTTTAAATCAGTTTCAGTGCAATGCAGCTATAGACAGCTTATAGCTTAATTTTGTTAAATGATTCTGAACTGATCAGGATGATTTGACATCAGCAGGATTATTTTGGCTAAAACTTTGTTCACAGCCAAAAGGCATTTATAGATAATGCAGTTGCAGTGTGGACACCTCTCAAAAGCCAGATAGCCAACACTCCTCTAGGCCATGTTCACATTATGTCCGTTTTTGTAAAATTTTAAACGCAGACGATTTTCAAAATCGCCCTGAAAGCGCTTGTGCAATGATTCTCTATGAGAGAGAGTTCATAGAGCGGTTCGTTTGCGATCCGCTTTGAAAAGCGGTGCTTGGGCCATTTTTGAGGCAATTTGCCTCAATGGAAGGTATAGGAAAACCGCAAAACGCTCACAAAATCGCTTTGGCAAGTGAGTGCATGAGCTTTTTAAAAACAAACAAAGAAAAAAAACGCATTTATTTTTCAGTATCAAAAGACTTGACGTGCTCTGCAAAAGCGCTTACAAAAGCAATGCTGTGGAGTCTGAGCTGGAGTCAGAGTCGAGGACTCGGGGCTATTTTGGGAACCAGGAGTCAGTCGTTTATTTCATAAAGTGAGGAGTCGATGTTTTTTGTACAAAATCCACAGCCCTGTTAAGTATTGGGCTGAGTCGTTGAGGAGTCAGGGCAATTTTGGCCACCCGGAGTTGGAGTCGTGGTTTCATAAACCGAGGAGTCGGAAGATTTTTGTACCAACTCCACAGCCCTGTACAAAAGCGCCCACAAAAACGACCGAACGTGCAGAAAATCACAGAAAAAAAAGCCCACCGGGGATGGACACGTGAGTCGAACGCAATGTGAACAAGGCCTAAAGTAATCCTGAGATGAGAATAGAAAATTGTTAAGGCGTGTGTGCAGAGTGGATGGTGCACGCACACAGCTCCAGTCGGAACCAGCCTGAGATGTTTACAGGGCCTGGGCACAATTAGGGGCTATGCAAGTTTATTTATAACATTTAAATCTTTTAGTGGGTATCTGACTTAAAGAACAACTGAACTGAGGGGGATATGGAGGTCGACATTTATGGCCTTTTAAACAATGCAGATTTCCTGGCTACTCCACTGAGTCTCTGTCTGTAAAGACAAAAAAAAAAATACATCCTTTTACTAAAAGTCATGTTCAGCAATATGGCCATAACTAATGCTGCATTCCTGCGGCAGAACGCTCAATACCCCCGAAATCCCCAGGGCAAAATTTGGGGCTCCTTCCGGTTAGAGGCAGAGCTTTGCACAGTAGCTCTGCCTCTGCTTGCATCAATCTCCGCGGATCACCACCTCCTCCCGCCCCTCAGTCTTTCACTTAGAAGGCGGAGATCCGCGGAGATTGACGCGACTGGAGGCAAAGCTACAGCGCAAAGCTCTGACTCCCCCTGGTAGCAAATTCCAAGACCTGGAAAGTCATGGAATTTTGTCCCAGGATTTCAGGCATATTGAGCATTCTGCAGCGCGGATGCGACGTTTTAGCTATGGCCTTATTGCTGAACAGGACTGCCTAGCAAAAAGAGGTATTTTTTTTAAGCTTCAGACTGTCTTTAATAGTCTGACTGGATTAGCTGCATACTTGTTTCAGGTGTGTGATTCAGACATTTCTGCAGCCAAAGAGACCAGCAGGACTGCTAGGCAACTAGTATTCATTTAAAGGAAATAGGGCATCCACTATATATCCCTATCAGTTCAAGTTTGCTTTAAAAGGAACCAGAGGTGTGAGACCTATGGAAACGGCCATACTTATTTCCTTTTAAACAATACCAGTTGCCCTGCAGTTCTGCTGATCTTTCTGGTCAGCAGGGTCTAAATCACACACCTGAAACTAGCATGCATTTAATCTTGTCAGATTTGTCAGACAACTGATCTACATGCTTGTTCAGGGTCTATGGCAAAGTATTAGAGGCAGAAGATCAGCAGGACAGCCAGGCAATGTGCATTATTTAAAAGGAAAAACATGTCAGCCTCTCACCTCAGGTTCCCATTAACGGCCCACTCACACTGAATCAGTTGCTGTCAGTTATAGCTGAATGGACAACTGATGTGCAGCCCATTGTCCATTTTTCCCTATGGGACCGTTTCCATTAGCGGAAGGGATGCAAAGCGGTTACGCATCACTTCCGCTCCCATTCGTGTCACTTCTGCATCGGGAGATGCGGCCACTCATGGGAGTAGATAGGGGGAGTGGATGCTGCATATTCTCGGATCGATCCACATAACTAGCACGCAATGGAAACTGTTCCATTGTCATGCTTTGGCTTTAGTTCTGTGGAAACTGACCCTTTGGGTCAGTTCACATTATATGAATTTTAAATGAAAGCTTTTCCCAATGCAGTACTATGGAACAGTTAAAACACATCCGTTTTTCAGTGTTCAGTGTGAAAGAGGCCCAAGTCTTTAAAGAGGAACAGTCACGAAAACCTTTACAATTTAAACCACATACAAGTAAGAAGTTCTTTTCTTTCTGAGTAAAATGAGACATAAATTACTTTTCTCCTATGTTTGTCACTTACAGTAAGTATAGTAGTAGAAATCTGACATTACCGACAGATTTTGGGCTAGTCTATCTCTCCATAGGGGATTCTCAGCATGGCCTTTATTCTTTATAAAGACACTCCCTGAAAAATCTTTATACAAAGATGCTGGCCAGCCTCCCTGCACACTTTTTTGGCAGTTGGACGGAGCAACTGCCATTCAGTAAGTGCTTTAAAATAAAGAAAAAGCCCCCCCCATGAGAGGATGGGCTAGTCCAAAATCTGTCGGTAATGTCAGATTTCTATTACTTACTGTAAGTGACAACAGCATAGGAAAAGAAATGTTTGGCTCATTTTACTCTGGAAGAAACGTACTTATTTGTATATTTTTACTTGTATTTAAAATTAAGATTTTCGCGACAGAGGTCCTTTAAGTCGCTCTCCAAATTAGTAAAGCTGGCTTCTCGCACGCAAAGGAGAGCTCCTAATTCCTTTCTTGGCATACAAGTAATTAGGAGCTGGGATTACTCATTCAGCACCTGAAATAATCCAGTAATTGTGTGGAAACAAGCTGCTTGTACCTGTGGCTGTACATAACCGGGGACACCTATAAACACTTGGAATAGGCTCCCCAAAACAATAATGAACAATCATTTCGGTGATCCAAGTAGCAATTGTGATCAGATTGGAAACCATAATTGATAAATTACAACTCTATCACTGCAGTAATAGCAAGGCAATCTCATAGTGATCCGAATACATTGCATGGATTAAAGGAGAGAGTTTAAAAGGCATGCGGAAAATTACAATTACAAAATACAATAAGGGCTGGTTTCCACAGCACTGATTGCCGCAGGGCAAAATCAGGTACCTGCTGGGCACTTTCATAAATGCTAGAACTGTAACAGTTGAGGAAAGCAAAGCAATGGCCTGTTATTCTTTCCTGACTCCCTGAGTATAGTATATTGTAGTCAGAAGCCTGTGTTATTCACAATGGTATGTCTCAGGTCACTTTTAGATGTTCCTTTTACAGAACACAAAGATTTACAAAAATTAAATTTAAAGGAAAAGAAATAAGTAAGCTTGGATAGGAGCTAAAATCACTTTTGCATAATTGCTGTCCTCTGTCCCCATTTGTAAGAATTTCCTTCAGTTTTTGGCCAGACAGGAAGTGAGGAAATCTCTCCTATAGTGGCAGCAATAAATAAAGCTGGTATATTTGCACAGTATGGAAGCACAAGTCTGTGTTCACAGTGAGCCGGATCACAAAAGGCCAGTTCGGAGTGGACAATGCAATGCGTTTTGTTTCCAGTTGGAGTTCAGAGCAGATGAGTTACCACCAGACAAGCTTCTGTGGCAAACTCATCGGCTGTCCGGACTGTAAAAGGGAAAAAAAAAAAAGACCCCCCCCCCTTCTCCATCAAGCTTTATTATCATACCAACCAAGGGGTATTCTATCCCTCTGGGGATAGAATAATTATAGTAATAATAAAGTTTCTACCTTCTTTCCAGCCATTTAAAACTCAAATTGTTTAGTCAATTTGAGCTGTAAAGGTAATGAAATACAGTATTCAATTACATATTTCAGTATACTTACCTACTATATTTATGTTATCCAGATACCCAGCTGTGTGTGGTGGTTGTGACACTGTGAGGAAAGCTTTGGTTAGGCAATATATCGAAATTAAAATCTGCTCCTCCATCCTCCATGAGATCGTTTCGAATAATGGATTCCATGGACTCCAAATCACAGTCCAAGCTTTCAATCAACATGTCATCCAAGTCACTAGGCAGCATCTCCTGGGAGACAATGCCAAATCTGCCAAAGCCATTGCAGCTGCTTGAAGTGTAAGGACTCATGGTTGTCATTTGATGGGGCTGAGTCATAGGCACTTGTAATGAACTTTTCACTGTTGATAGGCGGTTAATGCCAGCACTGTGCGTCATAGCACTCCCAGAATGGGGCAAGGCACGACCGTTCATAGAGGTTTGTTGATTATGCTGTTGATGCGTGTGGGAAATTGTGTTCATTTTGCTGTGGGTTGGCTGGCTGCCATAGGGTGGCATTGCAGAATTAGAAGCCATCATAACATTTTGGCCCAACACTCTACTGCTGGCTTGTGAGACAGCAGACTCCGCTGGGGATAGTAACTCATTGTGTGGTGGAGAATCTGTTGTAAGCAGTTCCTTAAGAAGTCCTGGAACACTGTATGGGACCACTGTCCTGTAACCTGGTTTACTGTCTGGAACACTTTGCATAGACATCTGTGGCATAGAGTTCAAACTAGCTTGAGCATAACTGTATTTCCTGTACTCGGGTTCTGGGGACCCCATACTGGTGTTGGCTGATGTAAATAAATAACTGGATTGCTGCTGCATCATTGAGGCAGGTGAAGACACTGTTGAAACAGTCATGGAGGCGTTAGGAGACAAAAGGTTAAGATTATCCAACAGATTCTCCATGTTCTCAGAGTTCCCAATCTCTGAAAGACTTGGCAATGTAGATCCCAGTTTTGTAGCAGAAGGTGGATACACCAGACTGTGTACATCTGAGTCCCCGAGGTCATCCTCTTCAGGCATGATTGAGCTTGCATTGGAGCTGGTTCTAGGGCGAAACGTGTTCCATGTATTATCAAAATCATCATTGCTGTGGGAGCTGGGGCTTCCAGGCCACTTGGGGAACTGTGACCCCGGGCTATCTCCATTCCCGTCCTGGCTTGATTGGAGAGTAGCCTTTTTCTTGGCAGCTCTTCCTCTGCTCTTTGCAAATTTACTGTTGTTGTCCATAGAAGCGGCTCGTCGTCTTGGCGATTTGCCATTCTTCCCACCTTCAGGGTTAAGAATCCACCATGAGCTTTTCCCAGTCCCCTCATTTTGTACTCGCACAAACTTACTGTGCAGGGATAAGTTATGTCGAATAGAATTCTGCAAAGGGAAAAACAAAAATTACTTTTGTACTCATGAAAATAATACGAACAAGAATTATAGGCTTAGTTAATATGTTTAGACTATGCCAGGACTTCAAAAAAAGGTTTAAAAATGAATGATTATTAAAAAGCAAATATGAAGTGAAAAATAAACTTATGAGAATACATTGAATGTGGAGTAATAGTGGTAAATCTGAACTTTCCTGGAGTCTTGTTTTTGTTTTAAAAGGACTGAATTCTAAACAGCAGACATGACAGTCCGATTTAACCTCCCTGATGTTCAATTTCTGCTGGATTCCTGAGTGAAAAAAACAAAAAAAAAAAACTGCTGGACAAGGTCGACTCATCCATACCCTTTTCAGCTATTTTTCTCTGGATGAGACAGGCTCACCCATACCACCAGGAAGGTAAAAATCTGTTTCATTCAGCATCAGTTTCCTATTCAGTAGGAACAGGCTGAATTCAACTGCTGTTTGACTGCCTTGTTTGCATAGATAAAAGGCACCTCTTTTAACCCCTGCAATGCAAAGAAGAAACGAATATGTTGCTAGCATATGTATCTCACAAGGTATGCTTTAAAGCAGGGGTCTCAAACTCGCGGCCCATTTGCGGCCCTCGATACAATATTGTGTGGCTCGCGTCGGCAAAAGCTTCCTTATAGTTCGCTTCAGTGCTCCCAAGTAATCCGCCGCATCCCCATCGCTAAACGAGGGCTGCAGAGCACCCAAATCGCCTAGGGGGCAATACGCCGGCATTTCCTGGAAGGGGCAGCAGAGCTTTCAGCTTCAGCTCTGCCCCTTCTGACGTCAATCGCGGCGCATCGCCGCCTCTGCCCGCCCCTCTCACTCTTCCTTCACAGAGGGGCGGGGAGAGGCGGCGATGCGCTGTGATTGACGTCAGGAGGGGCAGAGCTGAAGCTGAAAGCTCTGCTGCCCCTTCCAGGAAATGCCGGCGGATTGCCCCCTGGGCGATTTGGGGGCTCTGCAGCCCTCGTTTTGCGGCGGGGACACGGCGGATTACTTGTAATGGGGGTTTTTTTTTGCTGCAGATTGACTTTTTGTGAAATACCTTATGTGGCCCAGCCTCATCCTGACTTTGCCTCCTGCGGCCCCAGGTAAATGGGAGTTTGAGACCCCTGCTTTAAAAGCGTAACTGTCGGGCATAAAATAAAAAATCAATTTCGTTTTATCTGGTAAACAAGTATTATATAAGATGCTAACCAGGCAATCCAAAAGTTAAAATCTCTATTACTTTTCTTGTTTATAAACGACCATTCCCCAGTTTACCTGACTTTTATTTGGTACACACAATTTGGTACACAAAAAGGAAGTTGCAGGGCATGCTGGGTTGTCTTAATTTGCTTTTTTTATTCCCCCTCAGAGCTAACTAAATGTACAGAAGCAAAAAAAAAAAAAAAAGACAACCCAGCATGCCCTGCAACTTCCTTTGTGCGTACCAAATAAGAGTCAGGTAAACTGGGGAATGATCATTTATAAACAAGAAAAGTGAGAGAGTGAGAGTGAGAGACTAGCCCCAACGTGGCTGGGGAAAAAAAAAAAAAATTTACCAGGCAAGGAGGAGGATATATGGATGTTTTTCTAAGCACCACATTTCAGTCAGCTGTTCAGGTACAGCTTTGTATTTACCACTAGGCAGGTCTCTACAGTCTAACCAGCACTAAAAACTTTCTTGAAACCACATATGGCTGAACATATTCCAAAAGTCAGACACGGCACATCAATACTAAAATTAAGGGCAATTATGTGGTGCAATACACACCCCTTGTCCAAGAATCTTTGGTGTAAGCATACCCAAATCAGGCATATTCTGGCTTATACTGAATACACAATATTTTAATTGTTAGAGATGCCATAACCATATCAAAGTTAGGAAAGATATTTAAAAAAAAAAAAAAAAAAAAAAAAAGAGGGCCTGATAGAAACCTGATCAGGAATGGCTGTCATGCTTAAGTACAAAAGTTTTTTTTTTTTACATTTAAAGCCCAAGGGCAGGGAACAATACACAGCATATCAAGTCCTTATCAATCGAGCCGCTGATGGCTCGATTGATAATATCCGACAGGTCCGATGACCTGCCGGATAGATTCCCCACTTGGTCCCCGCGGGCGGACAATAGCGGGGAATCGAGCGGCTGATAAGGAGCGCCGGCGGAGACGAGCGGGAATCGATCTGCGGGGATGCGGCAGGGGTCGATCCAGCGGCAGATTAGCCGATCGACCCGTCTATTCCCAGCATAAAAAACAGCTCAACTGCATGCAAATTTCTGTGCATCATAAGTGTAAGAAATCACACACGTCTGACTATCATTACAATACGCTATAAATGGAGGAACACACAATGTCCAGAAACATACCTACAAGCTGTCAGGTGATTCAATTTGAACAAAAACACATTACATATGATGGTACCAATTAATTAATATGTGCTGCCAGTGTCCCATTGCAGAAAGAGACAGGCAGAAACACACACGTAATGTATTGATAGAGGCCAACTTTGGGCAAGATGATTAACCTGTGTTCTGGATAAAGCAGAGTACTTGAAGGATCCGATGAGTACAGGAGGTGCATAAAATCACAATGTGGATAATGGTCCCTGGCAGAACAAAATCCAGGAGCTTAGAACTTCTAAAGTGGACATACAAATATTTCCAGCTTACATGCAAATCCCAGCAGCAAGAAACTGGACCAATCAAAACTGTTAGGAAGAGCATCTGATTGACCAAACTCCAAGCTGCATACAATATGCATGACATTTGCATGCAAGCCACACATATTTGCATCTTATTGACCAACTTTATTGAGGAGTTTTAGCTATTTATTCCACATGCTGCTCGTTGTATACAAAAAAAAAAAAAAAAACAATTTCATGAGAATTGTGGGCAAGCTGGCAAACCTAACATGAATAAGAGAATGAGAGGTAGGGATGGTCAATGAGATGAATGAGCTTTTATATATAAACAACATAAGTCATTTTTATGCAGCTTGATACTGCACCAACCAAAATAATCTACTACTGTAATTTACTGGTCCAATTCCAAGCTGAGTAATACATGTGGCATAGATTTAACAAAATTTGAACCAACTGGAGATTATTAGCATGTCATTGACCATCTCTAGGTGGTGGATTTAAACATTCCATTTAATAGCAAGCAAACAGCAAAACAGCATCCCTGAACACAATCCCCAATATCCTGCAGCCAATTAAAGCAGGATTCTGCTAGGCTGTAAAGGGTTGGCCACCCAGCACCCACGATGACTGTTAGGGCCTTTTCACACGGGCAGCTGAAAAGCGGTAAAGTCAACGCCTGTCAGCTGCTCTCCTGCAACGGCCGGGCACTTGTTAGCGCCCGGTACCGGAAGCTCCCCCACGGAGTGAGATCTGAGCGCAGACTCGACATGTTGCATTCCTCCGCCGCCCAGTAACTCCACCAAGTGTCAACACTTGACATGCATGGTGTTACAACCACTGCAATTCAGCTGCATTTAAATTGCACCCGAATAGCAGTGGCGGGCGGCACATGGGAAGCTGAACTGCTCGGCAAACACCTTAGTTAGGGGCCTTAGTGATCATTTCAGATGGGAAAACCTAAAACAGACTACAGCAGTGGCAGTCTGTAGTACAAGAAGCAGGGCTGTGGAGTCGGTACAAAAATCTTCCAACTCCAAAGTTTCTGAAACCATGACTCCAACTCCGACTCTGGGTGCCCAAAATTGCTCAGACTCCGACTCCTCGACTCTGACTCCTTAGTCTAATACTTAACAGGGCTGTAGATTTTGTACAAAAATCATGCGACTCCGACTCAAACTCCGACTCCGACTCCAACTCCAACTCCACAGCCCTGACAAGAAGTGGTCAGGGCTTGTTCCCAGGTAATTTTCAGTACTTGGCATAAACTAGTCCAGGAGCATATAGACAAGCAGTCTCTACATCTGTGCTGACATATTAATGGTGTGGTTGTGTAGTTTGGATGCCACCTCCGCAGTTACGCAGCATATAAGCCAGTGAACACCTATATAGTCCATATGCCCCTAGGAGCCTCTTCTGGTCTTCTAATGACAGAACAGGAAACGGACTTCAGCCCTTCAGATTCCCAGCTACTATTGGTGTGAGGAGAGCAGCCACTAATCTGTCATGCAAACAGGGCCACTGTGGGGGGTGTGGACATGTGAAGAAAGGAGTTAATACGAAGAAAAAGCAATATCAAGTACAGCAGAGGCTGAAGGAGGAATATGAACTCTCTCAATGCGCACCAGTTATATGTAAATTGTAAGCTGCACTGGACTTGGCAGAATTATGCTCAGGAATGTGTAAAAGAGCTAGAAGAAAAATATCCAAAATGAATACAGCCTTCAGCCTACGACACTACATCCAGCAACCAAAGCATTAACCGTTTCTCTGCATACAAAGCTGGTCCTATATAAAAAAAAATGCAGCCTAGTTATTTAGATAGAAAAAGAACCCTGCTATAATCTTCATTAAACTTACCACACAAACCCGTGCAATCAAAATCAGTTAAAATGCTAACAAAATTAAAAACATGTAAGAATTTTACCCCCATACAACATAAGTAGCTGAAAAGAGCTTCAGCCATTTACAGCATGGTCTGGAAGCCACCCTGGTGGGTATTCAAAGCATTACTGGTTAAGTGCAGGACTGCCTTTCTTTTCTTTGTGAATATGGCATAATAAAGTTTGAGGTTTGTATTGCATCATGGTGTGCTGCAGGCTCTTTGTGCTGAACATGTGACTAGACTACTGCCCTGTGGGAGGGAGATTGCCAGGTACCACCAGGGAGTAAGGGGGTTGATGCAGTATTTCTAAGCACCTAACTAGTAATGTGATGAATACACCCCACGGTGCTGAAGATGGGTTGGTGCTTAGTACCAGCCTGGATTCAAACTCTGGTTCCCAACATTAAATGTAGTACCCTTAACCAATACACAATCTAGCCATCTTCATTTAGCCAAACTGGACCGTGGACTATCCAGTCAGGGCAACTCTGCAAGATTAAAAAAAACAAAGCACTGCTCTACCAAGTCACAGGATGCCTAATAGTAAACAGTATTACACAGACGTTTCCTCAATGCACTTTAGTGGGATAGTTAGCCATCTAATTGCATCCAGTGCTAGGTGCCCTCTGACCTGATGTACAGGATGGGACCCTTTAAACATGCAAAACTCATGACCAGGTCCAAGCCCTATTTCATACAGCCTTATCAATCCCTGCCATGTACTGATGAGGACCAAAAGTCTGAAACAGGCTGTCTACACGTGGGTTTGATATGGCTGTGTAAAACAAAGCTATAGGCTTGCTATAAACCAGCGGTTCTGGATGCTTGCTTGGGTTACAAGGGCGAAAAGGGATAATTTGCATATTTAGTGGTAGTGCATTGTGGGTAACCAGAAATTTTCACTTATAACTGAATTATTGCAAATTTCCTTCTGTTTTAAGAAGGCAATTACACCAATTCATGACCAGGAGGTAAGCCTAGAGACTTTAGCATTATAGTCCTGTACTACCCACACCACAGAGCTTGGTGGGAGTTTTCCTTTAACTCTGAGCAAGCTGACTGCACATTACCATCTGTACAAAAAACAGATGCAATAAAATAGCACTTGTGGCCTTAACTGCGTAATGATTTTAAAGGAAAACACCCACACATGATCAAGTGCCAAATTGTTTAACAGCATAACTAAATGCAATATAACTAAAGGAAATGACATGAGTATGGTTTATCCTTCATTCACAAATGAGGAGGAACAAACACTAAAGAGATATTTCATAATTCTCTATTCTAATTCTCACAAGTACATTAGAGGACCGTCAAATTACTGTATGCAGACAATACATAAAGGCTAGTTACACACCAGGACGTTGCGTTATAGTTGACTACGTTCCCTAACGCAACGCCTGCCAATGTTGGTAGAGGACGTTGAGTGAGCCGCGTTAACCTGCTGAGCGGTCTGGACGAGCTCAGCTCGTCCAGTACCGCCGGAGCCTGCCGCTCAGGCCCTGCTGGGCCGATTTGGCTCAAATAAAAAGCAGCACACGCAGCCGGCACTTTGCCAGCCGCGTGTGCTGCCTGATCGCCGCTGCAGTGCGGCGATCCGCCGCATGCAGCGGCGAAAGAGGGTCCCCCCAGCCGCCTGAGCCCAGCGTAGCCGGAACAAAAAGTTCCGGCCAGCGCTAAGGGCTGGATCGGAGGCGGCTGACGTCAGGACGTCGGCTGACGTTCATGACGTCACTCCGCTCGTCGCCATGGCGGCGAGGTAAGCGAAACACGGAAGGCCGCTCATTGCGGCCTTCTGTGTTACTTCTGGCCGCCGGAGGCGATCAGAAGAACGCCTCCGGAGCGCCCTCTGGTGGGCTTTCATGAAGCAAACTTTCAGTTGGCTGCATGAAATAGTTTTTTTTTTTATTAAAAAAAAACCCTCCCGCAGCCTCCCTGGCGATCTTAATAGAACGCCAGGCAGGTTAAGCGGCTCTTTCCGCATTAGGGCAGTGAGAGTGGCGCTGATTGGCCGGCGGGACCACATGATGCGGAGTGAAACACTCCACATCACGTGGTACCGCCAGCCAATCAGCGGCCACCAGTGCAGTGCATATTGAGTAGCCATGTGTGCGGCTACGTAGCGGCCTCTCCCCGCCTCCTCTCCGCCCCAACACTGAGCATGTGCAAACAGTCTAACGCGGCTTAAGCCGCTGGAACGCTATAGTATGCTGCACGTTCTGAAGAACGTGCAGCGTTACATGTAACGCAACGTGGGCAGTGTGAAAAGCCCCATTGACTTTGTATTGCTGTGAGTTGGGGAGCGTTACAGGCTGCACTAACGTGCGCCTGTAACGTCCCTGTGTGGAAGCAGCCAAAAAGTTAGATACCCAAGTCTTGTGTTCAGATTGTGTTCATATTACAGTAAAAAAAAAAAAAAAAAAAAAAAAACCCCTCAGTCTTATACCAAGTTACTGGTAAGTGTTTCTAGGTGTACACACACACATACTTTACTGTACATTAAAGCCTATTTCCAGGCACATAGTTTCCTAGGCACAGGAGATTTGGGCGGAGGGGGCTTACTGTTAGGCAGAGGAGAGGTTATTGTTAGGCAAATGAGATGGTAGGTTAGTGTTAAGCAAAAGAGGGGGGGGGGAGATTATGTTAGGCAAAGGAGAGGGGAGAGGTTAATTTTAGACAGTGGAGATGTCCGTGCCCTTCTGATGAATTTCTCTCATGCGCAGTAGACCCAGACTGACGCTATGGCCAGTTATCGCAGCTGGCAATGGACTCACGTGCTTATGGGGCTGGAGAAAGCCCCGGGTATATATCAATTCTTTAGATTTTGTGATCTCTAGTTTACTTTAAGCAATACCAGTGGCCTGGCTAGCTTGCTGATCCTCTGCCTCTAATACTCTTAGCCATAGACCCTGAACAAGCATGCAACAGATCAGGTGTATGACACGGTCAGATCAGACAAGATTAGCTGCATGCTTGTTTCTGGTATGCTCCAGACACTACTGCAGCCAAATAGATCAGCAGGGCTGCCAGGCAACAGATATTGTTTAAAAAGGAAATAAATATGGCAGCCTCCATACACCTCTCACTACAGTTGTCCTTTAATAGTGGTGTTCAGTACCTTCGACTAAACATTATCAGAAGACCTAGCGATTTAAAAACAGACACACTGCTATCTATATGTTCCATAAGGATTAAAAGCAAGCTGCAACAATCCAATAAAAGGGATGCATCCAATGCACCACACAGCAATAAAGTCAAAAGCACTTTCACCTTTATGTATATTCACAGCAGTCAAAAACAAAACTGCTCCAATAAAATATTTAAAAAAATATAGCTGAAAGTAATTCCAATAAATTCATCATACTAGAACGATGATCAAAAGCACTAGCTGTATAAGGAGCCAGTCCCTTTTCCATTTATCAGTTCCAGAAAGGTGGAAAACCTCCCGCCCCACCCTCCAAACAGCCCTGCACTAAAGTAGTTTTCTGCTCATTTTTGTCTTTTAGCACATATAAATCAGTTCATAGGCAAGTGGGACTACATAGCTTGCTAAATCTCACCCAATCAAGTGGATGAATGCCAGATAAAAAAAACCCACAAACTCTGTGGTGATCAAAAAGCAATGATGGCCGTTTATCAACTGATTTGAAGACAAAATTCACTGTGATAAGAGGCCTTTCATAATGAAAGATTTAATAACCAGGTATTACACATTTAAAATGTTACAGAAAAAAACCCTCTAAAATATCGCTAACCATCTAACGGATGTGGATTTAGTTTGATACTGTACTGTTTATTCTGTAATCTCACAGTACAATCAAATAGGTTAACTTTCCTGTTTATTCAACCAAAATTTTCAATGAAAAATCTGATTGAATGTGCTGGAAAAATCAGGTTGATTGCATTGAAAATGGGGGGTGAACCCTGTTGCATTGTGGGAAATAGCCGTTTACTGATGTTTCCAACTGCCAAAACAGCAAGCAGCAGCTACATCACTTGCCAGCAGTAAAAATGTCACCATGTGATAAATGTCAGAATCAGGGATTTAAAATATTTTACAATGGGCAAACAATGACTAAATCTATACATAAGTATTGTAAACATGAAGCACCTTTTTTATTACATTATTTTCACTGGAGTTCCTCTTTAAGGTCGGTAACATTATACAGAACTACTCACACAACAAGGAAGATGCACTTTCCACAAATTAGAATGCTTAGAAATGGTAAACAGAATCTCAAATCCAGCCAGACAGCGAAGAAATAAGAGTACCCAAAATCAAAACGGTTATTTGTACACTTCACAGCAATCTCGTCCGTGCAGGAAATTCCTGTGTCACAGGAAGCTACACAAGTCTTCAGAGGGCAGTTAAGAGGCAGCAATAAGATGAAAGACTGGCGCTGGTGAATGCAAATATGCTGATTTTCAGCTTAATGACAGCTCAAAACCAAGGAAACAAAATCCAAAACAAGATGCTGATTAAATGTAATGACAGCCACAATATTAATAAATATAAAGGTTCAAACCATTATACTAGTAACCCCCCATCCCCCAAAGCTTCTCTATCAAATGGTTACAGTTTGTGTTTATAAACATGTAACTTAAAGTTGCCACATAATCTACTATCTTTAGTGCAATTTTCTGTTCTACCAACCCTTGAGATAAATGTACTAGGAGGTTTACGTGTGCCTCCAGAATACACACACCTGTCAGACTAACAAGTTCTGTTAACTCATTTTCCAGAAGCTCATTCAGCCTTGGACAGCTGTTCCACTGCATGAAATAAACGTTGCTGCCGCCATTGGTCATTCATGTATGACTAGCCAGGAAAAAAGTACAAGCACAACAATACATCTGCAGGTGTTATGAAGACCGTTGTAAACAGGAACAACTAGCAAGGAAGTGACAACCCACCAATCTGTATTAATAAAGTTATCTATATTTCAGCATTAGGCAAATAGGCATCACAGGCTTGCTTTCACTTTTCCTGAAAAACAAAACACCGTTTTCCAGGACAAATGCATGGCAGAAGCTGTTCCAAGGTAAAGTTTAATGAAACCGATCGATAACTTGGACAGCATATTCCTGTACTACTCTGAAAAACTAAGTGCCAAGTAGCCAGTAATGACTTCACAGACATCCACTCACAAACACGTTGCAAGATACGTGCTGTCTGCAGTTCAGGGTTCACACACAGCAAAACAAGCAGGTGGGGCAATAATGCATGCTACACTAAATGAGTGGCAAAAACAATTTCAGCTAAGCTGAATTAGTCAAATTACTTCCAAAAGCACCTGCTTTAGGCTTTGAGCGATCGATAAATCAATCTTTATGTATTAAAGTGTTAATACAGCACCAAGTTTTATCTACCAGGTGACAAATCAATAAGATATAGTAAAAATTAAATTCAGCAAGGTAGATATTCTTGCTCTACAACAAAGGTGAAATATCTTGCTCTATATCAGATCTTTGCATGGGATTAACGAGATGTAGAACAATTGGATTACTTGTGTTGATCAATTTTAAAGGACAACTGTAAAGAAAAATTGTAAAACGTAAAATGCATACAAATAAGATGTGCATTTGTCCCAGAGTGAAATACACTTGTCCTATGCTGCTGTCCATTACAGCAGGTAGTAAAAGTCTGACAAATGTCATGATTTTCAGGGTTTTTCTCCATTTAGGCTGCTTTCACAGTGGGACGTTACAGGCGCACGTTAGTGCAGCCTGTAACGCAGCCCCACTGCACAGTAATGAAAAATCAATGGGCTGTTCACAGTGCCCACGTTGCTTTACATTGTAACGCAGCACATCCGTTAAGTGCTGCATGCTGTGCGTTATGCGTGGCTAAGCCGCGTTAGACTGTGCGCACATGCTTAGTAGTGATGGGGAGGAGTGGAGAGCGGCCAAGCACATGGCTAATTAATATTCACTGCACGGTGTGACGTGCATGGTTTACTTCCTGGAGTGGCCGCTCTGTGCGGCGATTGGCCGGGCGGGACCACGTGATGCCGCATGCGTCCAAGAGTACGCATCACGGACGCCAGAGTGAGCTGCACAACACGGCTCACTCTGACGTCCACATCAGAGAGCACTAGGCGTTGCGTTAGGGGCACGTTATGTGCCCTATAACGTCCCCTAAACGCAAGTCCTGGTGTGTAAGTAGCCTTACAGCAGTTGCTCAGTCTAAGTGGATGCAGGAAAAACTGACTCCAATGAATGCCTATGGGAAAATCTGCATCAGAAAAATAGGTTTAGTAGAAACAGACCCATAGGCATTCATTGGAGTCAGTTTTTCTGCATCTACTCTGCGTGCAGTGGAAACAGGCCCTAACTGCGACTGGCAACTTTGTATAGGTACGATGCAGGGAAGGCATTAGCATAAGACAAAAGAAATGCTAAGAGTCCATCATGAGGGGATAACCTAGTCCACAACCCATATGGTCTGAAACCAGGAAGATTTGTTACATTTCTCTACCTACTGTAAATAGGCCCATACATTAATCATTTTTTTCTGGCAGATTAGTCCACTGATTGAGATCAATGTTCCAACATGGTTCAAAGTTATCGATCAATACAGATTGAATACTTTGCCTGAAGGAGGGGGGGGGGAAGGCACAGCAGTAGATCGACAGCTAGCTGGCTGATGGGCCCCCAGGTCTCCCCTCAGGTTTTGATAGTGCTCCCTGTGAGCCCCATTTCAATGCAGACACTCACTTGTCTAGCCTGTGTGCTCTCTCCTGTGTTCTTCAATCTTCACCCCACGGCATCTCTGTCCCCATCACCCTGTGTTTGAAGACAGGAGGGAGCGCACCAGCCACATTACTGCACTCCAATGATGCTCTGCATTGAAACGGGGCCCCAGGGATGCACCATTTAAACTAAACCGGAGGATAGGAAAAACTTAGTGCATTGTCTGTGTTTACATGCATTTTCCTTTTTGTGATAGTGGTCCTTTTAGCGGTTTCTGAATCATGTGAGAACCATGTAAATTATCTGAATTTGAATTTTCATCTCATTCCTACTAGGCATGATATTTTCTGGACCAATGTATAGCAGTGTTTAGCCATGCTCCCTGCCTCCTGCCAATATCCTACAAGCAGAAATCTCTCAAGAGTGGCTATTGACAGATGAAATACCATGGGCTGTAGCAACACAGCGCAGGCAGAGTGATAAAGCAATGTTAGACCTAATGCTGGCTGCAATACCACTGTTTTTATGCCCATATCAGCATGTACAGATTTCAAACGTTAAGTTGTCTTCCAGCACTGTATGACTTGATACTTGCCAATAATGCCTTCTTAACAGTTGTTATTCTTCAACCATAGAAGCATTGCAGGCTTCATGCTTTGTACCACTAGAGTAAAGGTTGTTCTGAATGTTACTTCAAAGTGCTATTCTGCTGTGCATGCTAACAGGAAGCAAATCATAGAAAACCGGGCATTCCTTTCTAGAATATACATCATGCAGTTTTGCTAATGGTAAATTATAGAATGTCTATTCCCCCCCCCCCCTGCCCCCCAATGTTTGTATGTATGCAAGTAAAGGTCTATATGTCACCCCCCTTCCCATGAAATGGCATGCTGAGTAAACTTAGCCTAGACCTAGCTAGGTAGCTGCATGGAGCAGTAGGGGGAAGGGTAGATGATGCTAATTGTAACATGAATCAATCACTTAAGTGTAAATCCTGTATCCAGTCCACCCCCTTCATGTTTTGATGTTGTACGACTAAATTGCCAAACTCTTCAAGATAGAAACTTGGCCTTTCATAGGGTTTTCCCAAAGGATGACTCAGTGAATCATTTTTTCTCCCTTACAAACAGGACAGCATTGGATACTACATTTAAAAGCCTCAGACAGGCAGTATATTTCTGTCACCTGAAACAATCGCTTATGGTAGTTCTGAGTGACTGACGGCCTGATGTCTAGAAAGACAAGAAAAGGTAGGTGGCGCCCAGTATACTCTTGTGTGGGGGTATGCGCGATTTATAATATATTGAGAGATATATATCTAAAGTAGTAGATGGTCCTGCCTTACAAAGTAGTCCATCTGTTTAGCTTTAAAAGAGAGACTTTATTGGGCACAAAAAGTGACAACGCGTTTTGCGCTGTAACCCGCTTCATCAGGTCGAGTACTTTGCCCTTTGATATAGTAGTGCAGTCCTGGGCGCCTGTATATATGACAGCATGATGTCTAGAAAGACATCCTTCAAACTTCTGCAGTGCTGGCAATACCACGATTGCAGAAAAGACTGCTCATAACAAAGATCTAACCTTCTTACCACCCCCCCCCCCCTTTATGCATTATGGAATTTGAAGGTCCAAGCAATAATGTCCTACAGTGCTCGAGTCCCAGGTGTGAGCCTTGGCCAGGCCACTATCTGTTGTGCATTGACAGAAGCATTTATAGTAAAAAAGTCAAAAAGTAGACCCTGGCACATTTTAGTAACTTTAGCACCTTCAAGGATCGGAGGCTTTTCCTTTTACATTAACTTCATAGTGATTGCTCACTGAAAAACATCAGCTATGTGAATGCATCCTGCAGTCAGAGAGCATCCAGAGGAATGGTAAAGGCTACCCTATAGAAAAACTAGAGCAGATAGAAAGCCTGTAAATGGGCTCACCACACAGCTTGGTTGTTCAATCTTACCATTTTCCATGTAGTATACGGCTAGGTTCACCGTGTGACGTAATTCTGCATCACAATGCAAGGCAACACAAAAAGGTGGTAACGCACATTAACTCTGCATTACTGTTGCAAACAGCAGGTAGAATAAAGCATACAGGCAATGAAGAGTATGCTTCCCTGTACCTGATAACGTGCGTTTAGAGGCAACTCACTGCAGTAGTGCATTACCATAACGCTACACGTTACAATGCAATGCTAAAGTCGCACTGTGAACGTCCTATAGGATTAGCATTGCACTGCGGTAAGCTGCGTTATAAGACTTTACAACACAGCTCTGCAACGTAACACTGAACGGAGCCTGGAAGCTTATAAAAACAATCCTTTCAAAGTGTTTTCAATCTGGTGGTCCTTATACTGCAAACATTTAGTAATTCTGTACGATCAAGATTGTATGGTGTGTGGTGAGCCTAAAGAAAGAAGAAAAAAAAATAAATAAGAGGGGAGCAGTCATTCAACTTTAATTGCCCATACTCATGAGCTACTTATGTAGCTTGTCGCTAGCACACAAGAGCATGTGCATGACAGTTCGGCGACAGCTCGTCGCCAGGTCCCTCCGCATACACACTGCGGAAGAGGGATTAGTGATGCGACTGAAGCTGTCACCGACGTTCCTCCCCCCCCCCCCCCCCTGCCAGAAACTCAGTACACTGGCTATTAGGTTGCTGTCGCTAGTCCGCATATACACGCGGACTAGCGACAGTTGCGGCAGCAACTGTCGCTAGGCGATTAACCGCGCCAATCGCCTGTCGACAGCAGCGACGAGCGACGGTTCGGGGCGCGCGCGCGCCATACTCATGGGCGACCCGTCGCCGCAACACGCGCACCAAGTGGTTGCGGCGACTATTGTAGCCCATGAGTATGGGCCATAACACTCTTCTCCTCCTGAAATGCTGTGTCTATTGTGTCCCCACTGAATACACACCACCTACAACTTCTACAAAGAAAGTTTCAAAGAGCCACGAAAGCAGACAAATGGTTGAGAATGCAGAGTGTTTCATGGTTTAATATGCTAAAGGAATCAAGGTTAGCAAATATATGACAAATTTGTCACTGCTGGTAGTCTTGAGCCAAGATGCAGAGCTGAAGGTTAAAAAGGAAGGAAATCTGATGATATGATTGGCCGCTACCTCCAGTGGGACCCTCAAAAGCAGGATATTATCCCGATAACAAAAAGAGAGGGTCAGCATACTTTACTACTGTTTTCTTACTGAGGTGCTAACCCTTTTTACAAAAAAAAATATATGGAAAATATGTTTGCATTGTTTGAAGGTGAATTGCCATACACGTTTTAACTGTAACTGTATCAGGTGAAAAAAAACAAGAAATAAGCAGGCAATCCACAGAGGTCAAGGAAGGAGTTCAACCAACACACAATCAGAACAGTTCTATATAAGCATTGCTGAAAACACAGACTATATTAAATGAAAAGTACCTATTTACAAAGAAAAATACATTTCCATACGATTCTGCCTTCCTAACAACATTCACATGTTGATTTGCCTCTGAAGACCTTTGATTAGTCTCACCACAGTACAGATGATCCTCTACTTCTACTGTTCTACAGTGAGACAAACACACAGTTCACCATGCCATTGTAATCACCAAAGCAAAGTCCTTCAAACCAATGTTTACATGTATGAATTGGGCACATGCCAAGTGAGTCCATGGTAAAATACATGGTTTCTTGAATTGTGCAGATTTGTTGTGCCCCTTCAACTTTTTCCTTAAACCTTCTAGGAAAACAGAGCTCAGAAAGCTTCTGCTGTCTGTAAACTCAACGTTCAGCTTAAAATTTACTACAACTGTATACATTACAAGCAGTGACATAGTGAAATGTCTGACTGAGGTAAGGACAGCTGCAGCAGGCATGAAAAATTGTTCACATGAATGAACAGCAAAAAAGTCAAACATTTAGGTTGGGAGCATACTTGTCTGCGGGATTGCTCAGGCATTTCCGTTGGTTTGCGGCATGCTGCGTTCCCCACATGCGATTTTGCACAACAGTATTTTGGATTGCAACACAATGTAGTTGTGTGTGGTTCTGTGTAAACAACCACTTCACATTCCTGGGTTTTTACCCTTTAAAAGGAAATAAATATGGCAGCTTCCATATGTCTCACACCTCGGTTTGCTTTTTAAACAATGCCAGTTGCCTGGCAGTTCTGCTGATCTTTCTGGTCAGTAAGATCTAAATCCCACACGTGAAACAAGCATGCAGCTCATCTTGTCAGATTTGTCAGACCTCTGCTCTGCTTTCTTGTTCAGGGTCTATGGCTTAGGCCCGTTACACACCAAAACCGTTACACACCAAAAGCGTGCAGGAGAACGGCTCCTGCACGCGTTGCGGCGTGCCTTCGGGAAACTCTGGTGCGACGCTGAGTAGCGGCGGTAGTAGTTAATTACCCCGAAGGGGAAACGGCGATTCCCGACGATAAAATGACGCCCGGATGCATCGTACCGCAACGTATCGAAACGCAGCGTCTGGTGTGAAAGGTAAAAGGAAAGTCTATGGACTTTCCTTTTACCTTGGTTAACGCAAAGTATAGACTTTGCGTTGAAACGCCAGAAGTGGGCTCTGGTGTGAAAGAGCTCTTAAGGCGGCCAGACCCGAAACAATAAAATGATCAGATTTTACAGCAATTCGATAAAGGTGATCAGATTTCCCGAAAATCTAAAAGCAGTTTTTGAGCAAGAAATCCAATCGGATTTCCCATTTTTATTCTATCCAAATCAAATCGGAACGGTGGATTTTTCTGATCAATTTTTATGAAAATTGAAGGGTGTAGGGTAGATTGCCAATTTCCATATATATATTCTCCCAAGCACATTTCTCAGTTTTCAAATTGTTTTTTTTTTCATAATATGGGAAAATTGAGCGCACGTGTGGTCAGATTTTTTTAAATTTTACAATTTTTCGAAAATCGATTGCATGTCTAGGGACAGCAGCAGGCAAAATCAGGGGTCTACCCATGTGATTAGAGTTGTCCTTTTGAGCGGACAATGTTTTTCCTCGAATTCCCGGGAACAAAAGAGGTTCCCTTTGGCAGAGCACCTCAGAGTTAGTTGTGAGTTGCAAACCTGAAAGGGACCATTTGGTGATACAGGGGAGAAGCAAGCTTCCCGCTCAGCATGAGGGCAGACTTGCTGGCACCATTGTAGCAGATTGGGAAGAATTGTGTTGTACGATTGCCTTTTCAAGATATATCGTACTCATAGTTATGGAAATCATATCATTTGATTTGTAGCGTCCCGCTGGATGTTTTGGTAGCCCTTTAAAGGAGCTGGCATACCCAGCAACCGGGTTATTAAACTGCTCAGCAACAGAATATTCTACAATATTCGTGTCTGATATCAATATGATCTATTTTCTTTGGGCATTGTAAATTTATTATTTGTGTGCTATGAACGTGTTCTGATATATAAAAATTTCATATTTTGGACTAAAGATTCCCACCAAAAATAAGATACCACCCAAACCCCAACTACACCCTTCAGAATCAGGAGCAAGTTTGGATAAAAGAAGCACAGCAATTTCAGTAAAAAACATCACTGAAGTTAGCAGAGGGCCCTGAGGCTGGCTTCCTGAACCTGAAACAAAGGATACCTTCATTTTTCTTGGATCTTCCACAAAGGACGAGCAGAGTGTTTTCAAATTTCATTTGCAGGTTTAGAATAGTCAGGCAGTTTCTCTCAGCCTGTAAAAAAGAGTGGTGGAAGCCCTGTACCCAAAATATTGCGTAGTAAAGTGCGTCGCTCGCACGCTCCCTCAGACTGTCTGCTGCCCAATTCCAGCGGTTTCAGCGCATCAATAGCATCCACGAGGTTGGACGGTCTGTGCGTTGAAATAGATTGGAAGGCATTTAGCAGTCCGGCCACTAGGGGGGCGTGTGACAGTGTGGCCACCTTAAAGAGAACCTGAGGTGGGTTTGAAGAATGTTATCTGCATACAGAGGCTGAATCTGCCTATACAGCGCAGCCTCTGTTGCTATCCCAAACCCCCCTAAGGTCCCCCTGCACTCTGCAATCCCTCATAAATCCCAGCCACGCTGCTGACAAACCGCTTGTCAGAACTGGCTGTGTTTATCTCTATAGTGTCAGTCTGCTGCTCTCCCCACCTCCTGCAGAACTCCAGGCCCCACCTGCATCCCTTCCCTCCCTGCTGATTGGAGGGAAGGGATGGGGCAGGGACCGGAGCTATGCAGGAGGCGGGGGAGCAGCTGAGACTGACACTACAGATGTAAACACAGCCTCACAGCACGGCTGTGATTTATGGGGGATTGCAGAGTGCAGGGGGACCTTAGGGGGGTTTGGGATAGCAACAGAGGCTGGGCTGTATAGGCAGATCCAGCCTCTGTATGCAGATAACATTCTTTAAACACACCTCGGGTTCTCTTTAAGCCAGAAAAAAAAAAATGAGTTTTACTCACCTGGGGCTTCTACCAGCCCCCTGCAGCAGTCCTGTGCCCTTGCAGCCACTCACTAATCCTCTGGTCCCTGCTGCCAGCTAGTTTCGTTTTTGCCGACAGGCCCGGCAGGACTGGCCACGCGTAGCTTTTTCCGCATTCCTGACTAATTAGCGCTATTGCGCAACGCGTACAAAAATACGCGTTGCCGCATTACGCACGCATAGATATGCGGCAACGCGCATTTTTGTACGCGTTGCGGCCCGCAATAGCGCTAATTACAGTCAGGAATGCGGAAAAAGCTACGCATGGCCAGTCCTGACAGGCCTATCGGCAAAAACGAAACTAGCTGGCAGCGGGGACCAGAGGATTAGTGAGTGGCTGCGAGGGCACAGGACTGCTGCAGGGGGCTGGTAGAAGCCCCAGGTGAGTAAAACTTTTTTTCTGGCTTTAGGTTCACTTTAACAGTATTAAAAGCAGAGAATCAGCAGGACAGCCAGGCAATGTGCATTTTTGAAAAGGAAAAAGACAGGCTCCATATCCCTCTCACCTCAGGTTCCAACTCCTCAGTTTATGAAACCAACAACTCAAGGTACCCAAAATCACTCCGACTCCTTGACTCCACAACACTTGTAGGGCTATGGAGTGGGTACAGAAATCATGTGATTTCCACTGCGACTATCTTTATATCTATACCACACGATTACAGCGCCAAGCTTTGCATAAGGTAATGGTTTGCACAGGGATTCTCTATGCAAATACTATGTACAGGGGACCCTATACAAAAGGGCCACAAAAATCACCTATAAAAGGAAAAGATCTTAGCATAATAGATATTATTATCAAAACAATTGTGTATCAATATGATCTAGTCCTCCAATCAATATGATCCAATATACACAGTTCGTATAATACAGTCCCAGCGTCTTAGGCAATATTGTTTATAACTGGTGCGCTTCTGAAAAAAGAATGAGCTGTTTCTTCAAGATATACTAAATTCAACATCAGATCAGCGCTCCTAGTAGTTGCCTCTCGATCCGCTACACCTCCACCAGTTTCACCCTGTGAGATCCACACTCACCAACAGTAGAGGGCCTGGATTACATAGGCCTCAAACGCTTTTGGGGCATTAATAGGCTCCCCTCGCCCTCGATCCTCCTCTGTCTCCTTTGCAACCATCACTGGGTCAATGATTCATACTGTTTTCCTCAACACACAATAAAAGCTCATTGCGCAGCTTATTAAAAACAAGAATACCTTTATTGAGCTATTGCACTCACGTTTTTGGAGTAGAAAGAAAGCATGTGGAGTACATGAATGGGCTCCCCCCCGTGCGACCTCCCGGGCTGGCCGCCGTTTAGATGTTAATAGGGTCCCGAGCCGGCTCCTCCATTAGGCAGCTCACATATAGTTCATAATGTCCCCTAATATTAAAGGAGTACTATCGATTGAAACGACTTTTTTTTTTTAATACTCTATATTAGTGTACACATTACCACTAGTGCTAGGGGTACTTTATTTATTCACCCAGGTCTCTCTCTCACTATTCCTGCTTAAAAATTCATTTCTCACACAGCTCATAGTAGTTTGGGTCACCCTGAGCTGCTTGGTTACTCTGTCACACAGCTCACAAATATATTTCACTGTGTCACTCACAGCATGCAGCAGACATGAGGAGAAATAGGCTGATCTGAGGTGGTAACAGGTAACTAAATGAGCTGTAATATTGCTGGAATATAACTAGCTGTAACAATAGTCTGTGTTTACACTCAGACTGGCTGCCTGCTTGAGGTGATTCACTCCAGGCCGCATCCACTTTACAAGCTGCTGAGAGGGGCAGACCACTGTCTACAATTAGCATTATTAGTATCTTTATCAGTAAAGAGAAGCAAAGATAATAAACACACATTGCTAGAATCTTTAACCCCTTATCACCATATCAACAAGATTCTTTCAGCAAGGTGATAATTAAACTATAAACTGAGGAGTTGATAGCATCTCCCCTTTGCAGAGACATGGTCTAGCCCTCTGGGAGCAGTCAGTATTAGATACATTTGTATCCAACACTGATGCCAAAACTGACGGAGGATTTTACAGCTGAGAGGAACAGCTGTGTGAGGAATCAAATTGCTCCTAGTACTTGCCCTAATGTGTGCTACAACATACAGCATTTAAAAATAAATGCATACATCGATAGTATTCCTTTAATGAATGTGGTCATTGGTGGCTGCATGACTCATTGTGTAAGGTTTTTATTAGTGGTATTTTTAGGTTTATCATTGTTTTTAATTGACATTGTTTTACATGCTACATGGTAATAACTGTATTTATGCAAGGGCATTGTGTGAGTGCGAGCTCCCGGGATATGGAATGTCATGCGGATGCGAGGTTTGGATCGCATGACGTCGGGCGCCCACACACTGGTGTACAACTTCATGCGGAAGCGAGATCTGGAACGCATGGTGTTGGGCGGCTGCGCACTGGTTAGCCTTGCCAGAGTGGGTGTTGAAGCGCATGACGTCGGGCGGCTACGCAATGGCGTGGAACGCCTGACGTCGGACCTGGGAGGAGCCCTCGGATAGTGTTTGTAGGCACAACCCGCATGGTGGCTCCATCCCCTGAATGAGTCACGTAGTGACGAAATCGATCGGGAGGAGCCACATGCGGAAGTGAAGGCACGCGTGAGGAGTGAGGGATAGCGGAGGAGCCAGCTCGGGGGAAGGGGGGGGGGGGGGGGGGGGGGAGCCCGTTCATGTACTCCACATGCTTTCTTTCTACTCCAAAAACGTGAGTGCAATAGCTCAATAAAGGTATTCTTGTTTTTAATAAGCTGCGCAATGAGCTTTTATTGTGTGTTGAGGAAAACAATATGAAGCATTGACCCAGTGATACTATCGGAAAGTGGTGGTTGTAAAGGAGACAGAGGAGGATCGAGGGCGAGGGGAGTCTATTAATGCCCCAAAAGCGTTTGAGGCCTATGTAATCCAGGCCCTCTACTGTTGGTGAGTGTGGATCTCACAGGGTGAAACTGGTGGAGGTGTAGCAGATTGAGAGGCAACTACTAGGAGCGCTGATCTGATGTTGAATTTAGTCCACTGCGACTATCGTTCATGAAACCACCGACCCAGACTCCAGGTACTCAAAATTGCTCTGGCGCCACAGTCCTGTGAGCAATCACTCACTTTCAAACTAGTGCATGTATGTGCACGCATGGGAAAGGACGGGAGAGCACATGCACGGCGGGATAAATTGCAGGAAGTAACCCTGAGGCCTCGTTCACATAGGAGTTTTTGCAAAAATTTCAGCGGGGTTGATTTTAAAATCGCCCTGAAAGCACTTGTGCAATGATCCTCTATGAGAGAGTTCATATCAGAGCGGTTCGTTTGCGATCCGCTTTGAAAAGCGGTGCTTGGGCCATTTTTGAGGAGATTGGCCTCAATGGAAGGAATAGGAAAAACGCTCACAAAATCACTTTGGCAAAAGATTGCATGAGCGGGTTTTTATTTATGTATTTATTTTTTAACTAATTTTTCCTAGATTTTATTCCATATCAAAAGACGAAGTGCTCTGCAAAAGCGCTTACAAAAACACCCACAAAAAACGAGCGAACGCTCAGAAAATCGCCGAGAAAAAAAAAAAAAGCCCACCTCGCCAGGACATGCGAGCCGAACGCAATGTGAACAAGGCCTTACACCGTGGAAACTTCAGGTAGACAAATTGGAACATGAGAGCTTCTACTACAGCTTCAACTAGCCTCAAAGTACTGTACATTCTAAACAAGAATACAGTATATAAAATTGCAGTTCCTAATATAGCATAGATACGTATGCTAGATTAACACAGAGCAAATTCCCATTAGATCGACAGGTTGAATTGATAATTTCTGACCACTACTGCACAAAATCGATCCAGTTGTCAATCAGGAACAGATCGGCCATCTCAGAAATTATAGGTTGGTCCTGATGGGAAAGTGCATTATCGATCATGCGGGAAATTGCATGGTGTGTACTAGCATTAAACACAAAATCATAAGGAACAGTAAATGTGCACTACAACTGCAGTTAGTGGAACTAAAGTAACAGTCTAAAGATTGTTTTTTATTTTCTGGACATTCCAATTAATTCACAAGTAGAATAAAGCTATTTTCTGATCGTGAAGTGAGGTTCCTGTCCTGAATTAGCCTCCTGTGCTGTGCACTGATCACTCAATGAGATTTTTACCTAGTAAAACAGAAAGTAATTAATAGTCACCACTGCAAGGAGTTCAACCTGAAAAACAGCTAGCCCACACTTGTCACACCTTATTTTAATGGTACTTAGCATATCTAGTTAATGCGTCACAGCCTTGGTAATTCACAGAAGTCATAAAAAACATATTGTTCATGGATAAACACATGCATATACTAACACGCAAGGCAGTGACTCCGAATGACAGATTTAGAAACTAGACAAGGTATAACCACCACAATAGTGACGGCTCAATTTTTTTTCACTCTTCAAAATCAACTCAGCAAAAACCTTTGGATTATAGAATGAGAGGACAACAAACATGTTTTACACATGGTCAGGGGTCAGGAATTTCAGGTCAGGTTTCAATAAACAAGTCACTGCTGTAAGTGTTACGTAGGTCAGTACAAAGCTTCAGTCCAAGTATGTCAAAAAACCTACCAGCCAATGACCCTCCACGCAACCGGTGTGGACAGTGTGCCTTTCTCAAGGCCATGCCAAATCACAAAAGCAACAAAATAGAACTAATGCTTTTGTACGCAGCAGCTACAGGAGGGGGAGGGGGGAGAAGGTTAATTTGGGACTAAACGCTTAACGTATTTGCTAGAAATGGTCAATAAAATGCAAATACTTCCAAGTTTATACAGAATGTCCCTCCCATTTGATACATTTCAGCATGTAACCAGAAAGTGCAGACGCCAGAAAGCCAATAGGCATTATACAAATTTTTTTTTTTTTTTTTTTAACAACCACCTCTGGGAATTTCCATGTTAATATTTTTTACTGAAGCATAAAGTTATTAAAGGCTCTGTGCTGTGAATTTATTTCAAGATAAAATCATTAGTGATGATCATGACTATGAGGACTCATGGAGAAGCAGGTGATCCGTTTGCTCAGGTGACAGATATGCACGTCTCTGATCCGCCAGTCATGATCGTGTGCTAAAACAGGATGTGATCACAGCAAATTAGAGCTTTGCACATTATCAAATGATCAAACAAATCACATGCTTCTCCAGGAGTTCTCCTAGACATGATCATCACTAACCATCATCTATAATTATAGTGTTATAGAGGGAATTAACTGAACTATGCCCTATATCATTTTCACAATGCTTTAGAAGCCGAATACTCTACTGGGGTAGTCACATAAAAAAAGGTAGATAGATAGA
Source organism: Hyperolius riggenbachi (assembly GCF_040937935.1). Lineage (NCBI taxonomy): Eukaryota > Metazoa > Chordata > Amphibia > Anura > Hyperoliidae > Hyperolius > Hyperolius riggenbachi. Next base: position 99,285,519 of record NC_090647.1, read on the forward strand.
TAGATTCTATCCATCCATCCATCCATCCATCTATCTGATACAGTGTATGGTGACCCTAACAGATGCTCAAACTCAATGTTCTGCCTCTGCACCATTGAAGAAACCTAGTGAAGCTGAAAAGTGGTGCCTATTGCTACATCAAAACAAAGTAAAAAATAAAACTGTATTTTTACATCCTACTTCCATATTGGTGCCAGGTAAGACATTTTTATAATAGGATAATGAAGAATTAGGTCTCATCACATAAACATATCCCTGTTAAATAGTCTTAATTAGGAGTACTTCTACTCATGCATATTTCACCTGAACAAAGACTAATAAAAGAGCAAGCCACTGCCCACACCCAAAGCCTAATAACAGCACCCCAACCTGGTTTAATTGCCATTCTCCAGGTTACTAGAAAGCGTAACTGCTATTGTGGATCTGTGAAAGTAGTAACCTAAATTATTTTCTTGAAGGCAGAAATACTTTAACAGTTGCATGCATTTTAAGCAACAAAAATATTAAGACTTAATATATGTTTACTTGGCACCAACATATATAAAAAATTTTTTTTAAAAAGAATGGATGTAATCAGGGTTCAAGACAAGGAAACCAAATGTAGCAAAAGGCCATAATAAGCAGGTAATTCCCAGACCTGGTGTCCACGGTCTCTGCCCCAACCTGCAGCTTGTGATTACGCTTTAAAACATCCTCGTGTCAGCAGGTTTATGGTGAGTCAGAGCTGAAATAATAAATGGTCCTTTTTCCGTGTTTGTAGAGGAAATACATCATGGCTCATTGTAGAGAGCTTGCTGGACTGTTTTTACAGGAAAATGTAAAAATAACTAAGCCATTCCGCTTTGGGGCTCTTATTTTTTAATTAACAAAGCCCCGGGTGAAACCAATTTCAGATAGAAGGAACGTGTTTTCAGTATAAGCTCAATCAAAAACAATGAGTGGAGCACAAAAAAAACAGAAAAAAATGACAAACAGCTTGAAAGGAGAAATGAGGGGAAAAGCATACAAGGATGCCAAAAAAGAATTTAATTGATCAGCGCAGCAACACAAACAACTGCTGCCTATTTTCATAGCTGGCCTTTTGTTGAGGGGAGAAAAAAAATATAATAAGACAGTGACCAGATTGTATCAGCACTTCAGAGCTTGACCCATGAGGTAAAGGCCTGCAGCGGGTTGGGTACCCGCGGGTAACCCGAATTGCGGGTCGGGTGCGGGTACCCAAATTGATTTAAGCTGCGGGTGCGGGGAGGGTTGCGGGTAGCGGTCTGCGGGTGCGGGTCGCGGTTAGTGAAAGCAAACATGTTCATTCTGACTGTGTTTTCTGCTTACTTTAAATGTGCACTTTAGAAAAAAATGTAAAAAAGCGGGTCACGGGTAGCGGTCCTGCGGGTCGCGTGCGGGTAGCGGTTCTGCAGGTGCGGGTCGGGTTGCGGGTATCAAATTCACCAGAAAGCGGGCCGGGTGCGGGTAGCGGGCCACGGGTGCGGGTATGAAAAAGTGGACCCGCGCAGGCCTCTACCATGAGGTTCTTCAGGGCTACTCCGGCACACCCACACAAGTGGTGTCTGACTAACATAGAAAGTCAGCATTTCAAACCCAGTTAGCCATGTAAAAAAAAATAAATAAAAAAAATCTAGTGCTAAAATTTCTGCTGAGCGCAATGCACATGATCTTACATAGCACACAATGTTAGAGTGTACCTGAAGGGGTAAAAGTGCCCAATTTAGGTACTTACCTTATTAGCTCTGTTCCTCTGGATCACCCAGACTTACCCAGTCCCCCTCACAGTTCCAGAATTGGGTTCTGACTTATCCATGCACCCAATAATCACCTGCATTGAAATTTCTCTAGCATACAATTTGTGCGACGTGTTCCCCACTGTGCAATGGCAGAAGCATTCTGTCCCATTTCTGCTGCCAGACTATAGCACATACAAGCAAGGCTGTGGAGTCGGTACAAAAATCTTCAGACTCCAAATCAGACTCCTCAGTTTATGAAACACGACTCCGAGTGCCCAAAATGGCTCCGACTCCTTAGTCTAATACTTAACAGAGCTGTGGCTTCTGTACAAAAATCATCCGACTCAGACTCAGTTTATGAAACCACGACTCCGATTCCCCAAAATTGCCCCAACTCCACATCCCTGCATACAAATCTGCTAGTTCAAGGCTCTGTTCCCACTCGAGCAGGGAACAGACTTGTCAGTTCTCTGCTCATTGCTAAATGGACAGTGAACAGTTCCAATTTCATAAATAGGGGTCGTTCACACTTAACACAACGGCCGTTGCAGTCAGCAGGCCGCACTTTTGTGCAGTTTGCAATAATCCCGGGCAGGAGGATGCGTCCCCCCACATAGCCTATGGAGGTAGTGCAAGTGGGAACCAAGGTTTAAGGATATCTTTATGGCTAGGCTACAAATTTTTTTTTTCCTAGAGCTGCTACAGTATCTGAAAATCAGGTACAGCAAAGAGGAAGCTACTTCAGTGTTACGCAAGGGCCACTAGCTACAAATATTAGCTTGCTTCTAGGCAATAATGGAAGGCTTTGTCTGCATGCTAAACACCAACAGGAATACATACTGCTCAATGTACTAATCCTAAACATGGAATGCCTACAGATAACAGACAGTGCCACTTGTTTGCAGAGAGGACAGAAAGCCAGTCGATAATAGGATCATAAAACACTAATGTGGGAGATTAATTGCCAGTCTCGGTTAAATTGTTTAGCTTGCTGTATAACGAATAACTCTGCAATCATAAGCAGCTTTACATGCTCTCCTTAGCAGACGGTAATTACTCATCAGTATAGTTATTATCCAATTATAATTGGTACATTTGATCTTGCAGTGTTAGCAAAAGCTTAATACTAAAGATTAACTAAACTTCTCTTCTAAAATTGTCAGTCTTGAATTTACTTTATAGAGCAATATACAGCCAGTGATATCACACATTTGTTGAGATGAGAATGCAATTTCTGTAGAAGTGGAGTAAGTACCATATTTTTAAGACTAGAAGACACTTTTTCTCCCCAAAAGTGGGGGGAAAAGTCAGTGTGTCTTATAGTCCAAATACAGGGAAGTCCCCTAATTATGATCGCCTGCACACAGGATCCGCCGCGATGTCTAGGACTCCCTGTACTGTCCCCCCCTACACTCCACCTGTAGAATGTAATTAGTAGTGGCAGTCAGGAGCACCTCTCTGCCTCTTCTCCTCTTGCTTACTTTTCCCACACTTCCTGGTCGTGTCATTACACAGGACCGGCACTAGGGGGAAGAGCGAGTGAGAAGAGAGGTCTCAGATTGCTCAGGGCTCCCAGGATCAGGTGAGAGCTGCGACTGTTGATTGGTAACAGTAAAAAAGGGCGCAGGAGGCTAGTGGACAAATCGGGCGCCGCCATTCACTCCCATAATAAATATCGTTTAATGGGCGCCCGATAGGAAAAAAGGGCGCCGGAGAAAAACAACGTTTTAAAAGCGGCGCCCGGAGACTTAATGTTTTATTACTGCTTCTCATGATTACACATTATTTAATGATTTATACATTTTTTAATATTTTTAAACGAAAAACAGTACAATATTTTTTTCAAACATTTTTAAACGAAAAACAGTACAATTTTTTTTTTACACATTTTTAAACGAAAAAAAACGCACAATATGTTTTTGAAACGTTATTAATGCTTATCACAGGGGGGGTCTTAGGTTTAGGCACCAACAGGGGGGTCTTAGGTTTAGGCACCAACAGGGGGGGGTCTTAGGTTTAGGCACCAACAGGGGGGTCTAGGGGTTAGGGGTCGGTACAGGGAGGGTTACTTAGTAATTTTTTTTTAAACGTTATTATACGTTTCACTATTTAAACGAAAGATTAACGTTTTTACAATTGCCGATTTAATGCACATTATTTAATGATTTATAACTTTATAAAACATTAATTTTAAACGAAATACAGTACAATACATTTTTAAACGTTATCCATGTTTATCGTTTAAAACCCCGCGCCCTTTTTAACGTACGCCTGTTGATTACCTTCTACAGGGGAACACAGAGGGCAACGCAATAATTTGGGGGAGAACATCTACAAGATGCCCCTGGACGCACTAGGTTTAGTATATTTTTTTTTGTGTCCTCTAAGATGCTCCCAACTATAAGATGCACCTAGGTTTATAGTCCGAAATACACAGTATTCATAGTTGGGGAACGGAAATATGCTGTGCCAAGGAGCATGCTTCAAATATATAGAATCATTTGTACGACTACTATAAATTTCCCTAAGAAAGACAGCAGCCATACAGATAAATCAGAAGAAGGGAATACAGGAGCTACTACAAGTGTAGTACATTATGTTAAAAAGTTTAGTGAAATTTTAAAAGATATGGTTACACTTACAATGCAGTTAAAAAGTAGTTAGAGCCCTATATTATGCACCAACCCCCAGCAGCACCATTCAATGCAAACTGTACTTTTTGCAGTTTGAGGTTAGACACCAGGGTTGCTCTCACGAGTAATTACTCGTGATTCAAATGAGGCTTAATTGGCGTAGGTGGTTGGCAGGGATACAAGGGGTTATTTACCCATAATTCCGCCATCTGTCCTGCGTTCCAAACAGCTTGCACGCCTAGTATTGGTCGCGTTGCAAGCCTTACACTAGGGCAGTTCCTCCTTCCGGCTTGAATGAGAAAGTGTGCCCTGGTGAGGCTTGCAATGCAACCAATAGGACGCATGCAAGCTGTTTGGAATGCAGGGCGGACGGCGGAATTATGGGTAAATAACCCCTTTTATCCTTGCCGCACTCGTGATTACTCTTGAGAACAACCCTGTTAGACACTTGTCAATGGACTCCTGGCCTGAAACATTGTGTCCATTTGTCTGCATTGCCTCCATATAAATGTTGCAATAAAAGCACGGTTACACTGGCTTTACTACATGTGCAATTGTCTGCATATAATGTTGCAATAAAGCAAGGCTTTATTACATGTCCAATTGTCTGTATATTATGTAGCAATAAAGCAACATTGGCCATACTACTGGTTGAGCGGCCATAATGGTTTCTGGACTTGAGATTAGCATGCCAAATTACGAAACTATGTCATGGAACACCTGTAAACATGCTAGATTCTCAGCTGAGACCTCGCAGTGGCTTGGCAGAGATTTTTCTAGCTTGTGTATGAGCCTCAATGATGAATAACATGAGCTAATTAAGCTCTATCCCCTTAAAAGAACAGCTAGATGTCTGGCTGCAATACTTTCATTTACCCACCCGGAGTGACTATTCTGGGCAGTAAGAGCTGGTTCACAAGGATGCTTGGTGGGCGTTTACTGCTGGTGTCCAGGACTCGTTAAATGTTCCCATTCAAGTGAATGGGAGGATTTTTAATCGGGCTTTTACCAGCATTTGCGCGAATGTGGCGTTCCAATCCCAATCTTTCTCGTAGTTTCAGGTGACCCTACTGCCACGTCTTCGAGTCCGCCTGGGGGTATCAAAAAATGCTAACCGCGAAAGGATGCCACCAAAAGCGCAAGAACAAGACGCCCCTGGTAGCCAGGCAGGAACCTGAGTGAACCGGCCCCTACCCACAAGGCACAGTAGCAAAAGGATAATCATTACAAGCAGGAGGCTTTTTGTTGGACAACATAAAGCCCTCAGTTTTTCTTAGAGACAGATCTCATAGAATGGTCACTTTTCTTAGGCTAGCATAATATAACACCATAATATAGTTTGGCAGATAGATGGTTCGATAGATGATTTCCGCCATGTCTGATCTTATTTGCAATCGTTTTTCTGATCGATTTCTCCTAGAAGTGAATAGAAATTGATAAGAAAAACCTATCAGAAAAATCGATCGGACATTAAATCGGCTGAAAAAAATCTCATCGTGTGTACCTAGCATTAGCCTGTATTGCAAGAAACAATTGCAGCTTTTTTTCTTCTACACAGCTTCTGAACAGGAGTAAAACAGGAGTAAAAATTGATGTAGTGCATACTAAGCACCATATTCCATTAAATAACTTAACAACTTTCAATAGCTTGCATGAGGCTCTTTTTCATGCAACTTACTGTAGCTAGAGGGCTATGGAGGTTGCCATATTTATTTCCTTGCTTAAAGGGAACCTAAACTGAGAAGGATATGGATTTTTCCTTTTAAAATAATACCAGTTGCCTCACTCTCCTGCTGATCCTGTATTTCTAATACTTTAAAGAAAACTTGTAACGAAAAAACCCTCCGATAGGGGGTACTCATCTTGGGTGGGGGAAGCCTCCTGATCCTCTTGAGGCTTCCCCCTTTCCTCCTCGGTCCCACGGCAGTGTCGATAAAGCTCCCCGAACAGCGGGATGTAAATATTTACATTCCCAGCTCCAGCACAGGCACAGTATCAGCTCTCCACCTCGGAGATAGGCGGAAATAGCCGATCGCTGTCGGCCGCTCTACTGCGCAGGTGCAAGTCTCCTGCGCATGCATAGTAGAGCGGACCCGGCGGAGATCGGCTATTTTCGCCTATCTCCGTGCGGAGAGCCACAAAAGCGCCCCCGCTGGAGCCAGGAAACGTAAATAAATCAGCGCTTGTCAGGCTTGTCGAGGGAGGATTCCGGGACACTTCGGGGCAGCCAGCGCTGGACTGCCTGCAGCTACAGGAGAAGCCTCATTGGGACCCTGAGGCTTCCCCCTCCCGAGGTGAGTACACCCCCCCCCCCCCCCCCGGGGAACTTTTTTTTTTGTTACAGGTTCTCTTTAAACCACAGCCCCTCAACAAGCATGCAGATCAGGTGCTTTGACTGAAGTCAGACTGGGTTAGCTGCATGCTTGTTTCAGGTGTGTGATTTGGCCACCACTGCAACCACAGAGATCAGCAGGACTGCCAGGCAACTGGTATTGTTTAAAAGGAAACATCCATATGCCTCTCAGTTTAGGTTCCTTTAAGGAGTCCTGATGATCCTCTGCCTCTAATACTTTTAGCCATAGACCATGAACAAGCATGCAGCAGATCAGGTGTTGCTGACATGGTCAGATCTGATAAGAACAGCTGCACTAATGTTTCTGGTGTTATTCAGACATGCAGCCAAATAGATCAGCAGGACTGCCAGGCAACTGGTATTGTTTAAAAGGAAATAAATATGGCAGCCTCCATAGTCCTCACTTCAGTTGTCCTTTAAGCAAAAACTCTAAAGTCTCATCTTAGTAACTGTAGAGTCATGACTAACTTTATGCTGTAAACATACCAATAGAATACAGTAACTTCTAATGCTAAAGGGCAGTTGAAGTAAAATAGTGTATCAATTGTAGCTCCAGTCCTGAATGAGGAAAACTGAAGTCCTACGGTCGTTAACACCTGGGACCCACTAAAGCGCTTCCTGCTGGCGATTGGCAATAAGCTGGGAGGTCAGGGAGGTTCCACTGCAGCGTTGCATTCGCGGAACTCCCCATAGCCTCACCCTGGATGTCAAGGTTTCTGCTACTCACTAGAGATGTGGCAAACTAAGCAAACATGAAGGACGCGCACCACTATGCGTGCCCATTACTAGCTGAAGAAAGGATACTGAAGATTACATGAAATGTTCACCATTCCATCTTGCAATTGTTATTTGTGTTACACTTTAAGCAGTAAAAACCCTCTGTTGTGCTTGAGGGGTTGAATAAACTGTTTTGCTATGCTTGGTGATCTCTAATTTGTGGCCTTTAAGATGAGCTATTCCAAGCAAAGCTAATGTTGCATAATTCTGAGTCTTAGTACTTTGACTCTGTGTAAGGACACCGCCTGAGGAAAACGTCTATATTCTCATCTCTGAAGTCAACAGCTGAATGCCTGACATTATCTCAGTCCCAGAAATCGTAAACATTGCATAATTCATTTAAAGAAGAGTTTGCGCAAAACAAAAAAAACAAAAAAAAGACAAGACGGCATGTTGCTCAAACACATTGATATTAGTTTAAGGTAAATCCTGTGTTTTATTATTAACTGAAAGCAGGATCCTTACATGTAGTATACTTCCTCAAGAAACAGATTTCACTTCAGTGAAGGAAGCATGTGGCTGTGGCCTAGACAATCATAAAGTAAGGCATAAGTTAGTGCAGCAGATTCACCTTTGTCTCTTCAAATTATACAAAAGGGATAACTACTGTATGTTTTGGAATTTAAGACTCACTTTTTCTTTTCCAGAAGTGGGAGTAAAAAGTCACTGCATCTTATAGTCCAGATGCAGGGAGTTCCTGACTTGTGAACACCTGCCAATACGATCCTTCAACTCGCCGCAATGTCGGGGACTCCCTGTACTGTGTCCATGCAGAGGACAACACAGGGGGACATATGGAGGATACAGGGGCACAAAGGGGCATACAGTAGAGGAGCACACAAGAGGGACAGAGGAGGACACGGAGACACAAGAGGTACAAAGGAGGCATAATCCACCAGATGCCCTTTCACCATGAATGCACCAGATTTAGTATACATTTGTTTCCCTGGTTTTTTGTCCTCTAAACCTAGGTGAGTCTTAATGTCAGGAGCGTCTTATAGTCCGACAAATACGGTATATACTATGTAGTACATATACATTTCCCTGCACTAGCCTATATAAAGCTACAAAATGCTTAAAAGTAAACTTGTTACTTTCTTCACCAAAATAAAGGGCTGTGAAACTCCCTACAGAGTGACATGTGCTTTTTACTTTATTTGCCACAGCTACCTTTTCACTTTCAAGGCAAAATCTAGTGCTCATTTCCAGCAGCTCTCCATGCTACAGTCTGACACTATTCAAAGCTACAGCAATCACCGAGCCTTCAAAGCAGAATCGTGCGTGTGTGTGCATGCACATACATACATATACATACATAGATAGATGTGAAAAACTTTTTTCCCCCTTCCTGATTTCTTATTCTTTTGCATGTTTGTCACACTTAAAGTTTAAAACTTTAACTATTAGTCAAAGATAACATAATTGAACACAAAATGCAGTTTTAAATGCTGGTTTTTATTATTTAGTGAGAAAAAAAAACAAATCTACAAGCTTTAGAAATGGCTTTATAACTTTTACCAGGCTGATAGATCTCAGTTACTTTTGTTCTCATTTGTTCCTGAATTTCTTTGGATCTTGGCATGAGGTCTAGCTTTTGAGGTGCTTTTGGTCTACTTCTCTGTGTCAGATAGCTCCTATTTAAGTGATTTCTTGATTGAAACAGGTGTGGCAGTAATCAGGCCTGGGGGTGACTACAGAAATTGAACTCAGGTGTGATAAACCACAGTTAAGTTATTTTTTAACAAGGGGGGCAATCACTTTCACACAGGGCCATGTAGATTTGTTTTTTTTCTCACCAAATAATAAAAACCATCATTTAAAACTGCATTTTGTGTTCAATTATGTTATCTTTGACTAATAGTTAACGGTTTTTGATGAGCAGAAACTTTAAGTGTGACAAACATGCAAAAGAATAAGAAACCAGGAAGGGGGCAAATCGTTTTTCACATCACTGTAGATGTTTTTTGTACTAAATCCATAACCCTAGTAACAAATAGACTAAGGAGTCTGAGCAATTTTGGGTACCTGGAGTCAGAATCAGAATCATTTCGCCAAGTGCGACCGAGGTCGAACCCGGAATTGGTTGTGGTTCACATGGCAACAGACAATAGACTGACATAAACATAACGAACATAACAAGCGGGACAGTCGTAAAAAAATAGCAATACTACAACCAAGACAGGCAATAGTACAATGAGACAGTCAGTGCCTACACATTTTTTAACGGTCTATGCAGTACAATATGTGGTTTGCTTCGAGCAGAAATCGGTGTTTGGATATTGCGCTGCTCATGGATAAGTAAGTTAATTGAAGAGTCCACACCTTGAGTACAGCTCTGCCAAGAAGAGCACCAGGGTAATAGCTGGGTTCTTTACAGGCCCGGGCTCCAGTGTGCCTTGACCAGGCTGATTGGCTAAGTTGACCTGAGTGACTGGCGTGCCGACGGGAGGCAGGAGTTCAGCAGGAGGGCTGCTTGGGGAAAAAAGGTGTCCCTACGCCTGTTAGTCTTAGGGCGGGTGGTCCTCTAGCGTCGGCCCGATGGGAGGAGCTTAAAGAAGCGGCAGCCTGGGTGGGATGGGTCCTGATAGATCCTGCTAGCCCTTGTTTTCATTCTGGTGGTGTAGAGGAGGTCTAGCGGCGGCAGAGGAGAGCCGATGATCCTTTCCGCTGAGCTGATTACTATGGGGGTGAGGGCCACAGGTCTGAAGTTGTTGAGCTCTGTGTTGCCTGGCTTTTTTGGGACCGGTATGATTGTGGCGGTTTTGAGACAGGAGGGGACACTGCCTTCCGCCAGGGACCTATTAAAAAGGGAGGCGAGCGTGGGGGCCAGCTGGTCCGCGCAGGTTCTCAGGCAAGTTGGTGACACGCCGTCTGCTTTCCTGGCATTGAGACTGCGGAGATGACGAAGTACATCTGCTTCCTGGACTTCGATTTGCACTAGGTCAACCTTGACCTGCAGGGAGGGCTTTGTCAAGGGTGCCAGGTTGGCCAGCTGCTTGGGATGGGGCTCAAATCGACAGTAAACTTGTTTAGTTCCTCAGCCAGTGAGGTGCTGGGGGGGGGGGGGGGGGGGGGCGTCGCATGCTGGGGGGTGGTTTGAAGTTCGTAGCTGCTCTGAGGCCTTTCCACACCTCGCGTGGGTTGTTTGGAGACAGTAGCCCAGCTTGTCAGAGTAGGCCCTCTTCGTGACCCGCAATTCACGATTCGGAGTGTTCCTTGCATCCCTGAACTCATCTGGGGTTCCGTGCTTGTGCGCCTCCTTGACTTTCCGGAGGTGGCGCAGCTTGCTGTTGAACCATGGCTTGCTATTTGGGAAGATCTTGAAGGTTTTTGAAGGAACGCACATCTCCTCACAAAAACTGATGTAGGAGGTGATGTTCTCTGCCCATTCCTCCAGGGAGGGTGCATCTAGGGCCACCCAGTCAGTGCAATCGAAGCAGGCCTGTAGCTCCATCTTAGCCTCGGCTGTCCACCTTTTTACGATCTTTACGGCGGGCTTTGTAGTTTCCAGGTGCCTTCTGTAGGTGGGGATCAGGTGGATTAGGTTGTGGTCTGAGTTCCCCAGTGCAGCCCCTTGGGTGGCCTTGTACGCATTCTTAACGGTCGTGTAACAATGATCCAGGGTGTTGCTGTTCCTGGTGGGGCAGGATGTGTGTTGGCTGAAGCGGGGCATCTCCTGACGCAAGTTTGCGCTATTAAAAAGTCTCCCAGGATGATGAAAAGGGCCTCTGGGAAGGCAGTTTCCCACTCATGATGCTGTCGCTGAGTGCACTCAGGGCATTCTTTGTGTTTGCGTTCGGAGGGATATAGACTCCAAAGAATACGATTGAGGTGAACTCCCTGGGGGAATACTGAGGCCTGCAGTTTATGACTATAAACTCCACATCAGGGGAGCATAATATACTGAGAGTGGTGGTATTGGAGCACCAGGTGGAGTTAACGTAGAAGCATTTGCCTCCGCCTTTTCTCTTCCCAGACAGTGCTTGGTCGCGGCCTGCGCGGAGGAGGTCATAGCCTGGCACCCCGATGGAGTTGTCAGGAATACCGTCATTCAGCCAGGTCTAGGTGAAGCAGAGAACCAGGGTGCAGCTGCCTAACGAGGGCTTACTGCCAAGTAGTAGGAGCAGTTCGTCGACCTTGTTGGGGAGTGAGCAGACGTTCCCTAGCAGGATGGCAGGGATGGGAGAGCGTAGGCCCTTCCTCCAGTCTCACCTGGGCTCCCGCCCTTCTCCCTCTATGGCAGCGTTTACTTTGGGAGTATCTGGTTTCCCTGACCAGGTGGGTGATGTGGGTGCTGACTGCCTTCCACAGGGGGGAGTCTGTGGGGGGGGGGGGGTGTCCCTGTCGAGGGGGGGGATCCTTGGCGAGGGGGTCCCATCTTAGGAGCACCTCTCTAGACAGGGCGGTTCTGTGTGGCATGTCTCGGGGAGGTGGGCTATGTGATATGGCATGGAGAGCATGCCCTCAAGAGATAGCTCAGGTGCAGCAAGCAAGCAGTGGTTCAGCCCAATGCAGCAATATATAGTACATATAGCACAGAGATGCACAGTTCAATATCAACACAGCACAGGGATGCACCCCAGAACCCAGTTCAGCCCCAGGACAGTTCAACCCCAGTTGACACAGTTCAACCCCAGTAACAACAGAACACCCCTACGGCCCCGTACCCCAGATCAGCAGCGAGATATACAAGGCAGTAGTTGATTCTCACCCTGTGGTCGCAGCGTCCTTCGTTCATGGGCCAGCGGCAATGGTGAAGGCTGGATCTCGATGCTGTGGTGTGGAGGTCTGGAATCGTGCGGCCGTGCCAGCGGGGCCCTGCAATGAGGAGCAAGTAGCAGTGGTGGGAAGGCTCCCCGAGGAGCGGGCAGAAGGACCGAGAGGAGAGAGTGGTGGAGGCCAGGAGGATCCAGTAGACACGTGGGGGGAGAGAGCGTGCAGCATTGGGGGCGTGTTGCCTAGAGGAACCACGTGACGTTCGCCCAGCAGCGGAGTGGTGGAGTGCCCCAGCGGAGTTGTGGATTGTCCAGCGGCAGAGAGGAGATGGGACCGTCCGGTGGCAGGGAGATGTAGGGCTGTGCTGCGCTAGTGTGGAGGCAGCCGGCCCCACGTGCTGGTGGAGTAGGAGTTCAGATCCGCGGTGTCCGGAGCCACTGGGGTGTTGGGTCCGATTTGTCGAACAGTCCCTAATGGCTAGGCACTGGGGGGCTGAATCATAGCCCGGATCAGGAAAGAAGACCGGTGGAGGCGCCGGCACTGATGGGCTGCTGGAGGAACCCGGAGCAGAAGCCGGTGGAGGCGGCGTAGCTGATGGAGGAGCCAGAGCGGACACTGGGAGGCTGAATCCCTCGCCCGGAGCAGGAGAGAAGCCGGTGGAGGCTCCGACGCTGATGGCTGCTGGAGGAACCAGAGCGGAAGCCGGAGGAGGTGCCGAAGCTGGTGGGCTGCTGCCACAGCGGATCAGCGTCTGCCAGGATCCTGTGAGTCCTCGTCAGCGGATCCTGTGAGCGGAGACAGAGAAGCAGCGGCGGTCGGGACAGAGGCAGAGGGCCGGTGCGGGTGGCGATGTGGGTCCACGCTGGATCGGGTTGCGCCAGGTGAGTGCCCTCTGATATGGCACATGCAGCCGCCAACTAATACACCAGCTAATACTAAATAATATACTAATACTAAACTAAACTAAACTAAAGACTAAACTACTACTTAATACATGAAACTACATAAAACTACAAAAGCCGGGAGCCATCTTGGTGGTTTAATAATGTGAGGAGTTGGATGATTTTTGCACCGACTCCAAAGCCCTGGCTAAACTTGCATACCTGATTTTTATCTCATTCATGCAGAGAAAGTAAAATAGGAACATAGCCTAGTTATTTGTGTGCTCATCACTTTACATACATAGGTCATACTCAGGTGTCCTTTAAAGTGCTTCATTTTTACAATTATGTATAAATGATTTAGTCTGTGTTTGCCCATTGTAAAATCTTTTAAATCCCTGATTTACATTCTGACATTACATGGTGACATTTTTACTGTTGGCAGGTGATGTAGCTGTTACACGCTTTTTTGGCAGTTGTAAACAGCCATTTCCCACAATGCAACAAGGTTCACAGACAGGAAACTGCCAGGAGTACCATGGTCCTCAGAGTTTCTTGTGGGAGGGGTTTCACCACAATATCAGTCATACAGCACCCCCTGATTGTTTGTGAAAAGGAATAGATTTCTCATGTAAAGGGGTATCGGCTACTGATTGGGATAAAGTTCAATTCTTGGTCGGAGTTTCTCTTTAAAGAAGGTTAAACTAGTGCTAGAGAGACACAGGAAGGGGCATTAGTCAGCAGCAGTTCATTCTTAATTGGTTAAGGAACTATTAAACCAAATGTGATGTACTCAAACCACCAGACAGGTATTTGCAGAGACCAATGACAGCAGGTATCTTTATTATAGAAAAAACAAAAAAACAAATTGTCAAAAGCTGTACATCACAAAGTTAGAGGCCAGTACACATGCTAGTGCCCTCGGCTGAGACGGGGTGGAGGGGGACGGGGGGGGGGTGGAGCCTCTGTTGAGAATCTGTCATGTGCACAGCCTCTCTGAAGCAGTGCCAAAAGATCAGGAGTGCTGAAACATTCGGCCAATACATAACTTCCATCCCCAGAAGCCGCTCTATCGTGTGATGTGCCGTCACCCCTCTTCATAGCAACTGAATGCGTTGCAAGGCTGAAGTTCAGAGATATGCCTGTGCAGTATTTTGCCCTTAAACTTTCATCCAAGGACAGATTCCCAAATCTTAAGGTGGCAACACACCATACAATTTTTTTTTTAATATCTGTTTAATTCAAGAATAGCAATGAATTTTTCTGACTGATTGTAACAATTAAAAAATTCTACTCAATTTCCCCCCAATCATGAGTAAAATTGAAAGCTCAGAAAAAAAAAATGATTGGATCTGTATAGCAAGTAAGTGACAATCCATCTCACACTACAATTTTTGATAAAATTAGTCTGAATTTTCCAACATGTTCTATTTCCAAAAATAAAAAACAAACAGGAAATTCTATCGGATTTATCGATTAAAAACAAAGAAAAAGCTCAAATTTTTGGGACAACTGATTGAAATTATTGAATTGCCGAAAAATTGGATCTTTTAATTGCATGGTGTGTGGCCATTTTTAATACTTCAGCCGTTTTCACTTTATGCATCCGAGCAATGTTCACCTCCCATTCATTAGCCTATAACTTTATCACTACTTATCACAACAAACTGATCTCGATCTTGTTTTTTTCACCACCAGACTTTCTTTGGGTGGTACATTTTGCTAAGAGCCACTTTACTGTAAATGCATTTTAACAGGAAGAATAAGAAAACAGAAAAAAATGCATTATTTCTCAGTTTTCAGCCATTATACAGTGGTGTAAAAACTATTTGCCCCCTTCCTGATTTTTTTATTCTTTTTCATGTTTGTCACACTTACCGTATTTTTCGGACTATAAGACGCACTTTTTCTCCCCCAAAAGTGTAGTGAAAGTCACTGCGTCTTATAGCCCGAATACTACATTTGGACAGGCGCCAGTGTCCCCGCGGCAACAGCAATCAGTGAATCCTCCCCCTTTCTTTAACCCCGGCGCATGTGCCTGAAAGTTCTTGTAGCTGAATGGAGGACACTTCCAGGACTTACTGCAGCCCAGCGCGTCTGACTCCCCGCACTCAGGACACAGGATAAAGGCATGCAGCCGGCGCTGACACTAGTTGCTTCGGGGGGACACTGCACCAAAGCCCCCGATCCCCTAATCAAACGCCGCTCAGCTCCAGTGTGTGTGCCGATTCAATTACCGGTAAACACTTCCGCATATTCTCTAAGCAGCCGATCCAATTCCTGGTAAACACTTCTGCATATGCCATTCTCTAAACGGGCTGGTCATACCTACGTACAGCAGGGGAGAACGAGAACACTGACCTTCTGCAGGGCAGTGGGATTATTGTAAGTGGGGGTTATTGCCACTTGGGGCAGTGGGATTAGTGTAAGTGGGGGTTATTACAGCTTTGGGGCAGTGGGATTAGTGTAAATGGGTGTTACTATAGCTTAGATAGACAGCTTGGGTGAGAGAAGATCCACTAGATGCCCCTGCACCATGGATGCACCAAGTTTAGTATTTTTTTACCCTGTTTTTGTCCTCTAAACTTGGGTGCGTCTTATAGTCCGGAGCGTCTTATAGTCCGAAAAATACGGTAAATATTTCTGCTCATCAAAAACCGTTTAACTATTAGTCAAAGATAACATAATTGAACACAAAATGCAGTTTTAAATGATGGTTTTTATTATTTAAAAAAAAAAACTTCAAACCTACATGGCCCTGTGTGAAAAAGTGATTGCCCCCCCTTGTTAAAAAATAACTTAACTGGTTTATCACACCTGAGTTCAATTTCTGTAGTCACCCCCAGGCCTGATTACTGCCACACCTGTTTCAATCAAGAAATCACTTAAATAGGAGCTATCTGACAGAGAAGTAGACCAAAAGCACCTCAAAAGCTAGACATCATGCCAAGAGCCAAAGAAATTCAGGAACAAATGAGAACAAAAGTACTGTAATTGAGATCTATCAGTCTGGTAAAGGTTATAAAGCCATTTCTAAAGCTTTGGGACCCCAGCGAACCACAGTGAGAGCCATTATTCACAAATGGCAAAAACATGGAACAGTGATGAACCTTCCCAGGAGTGGCTGGCCGACCAAAATTACCCCAAGAGCGCAGAGAAAACTCATCCGAGAGGCCACAAAAGACCCCAGGACAACATCTAATGAACTGCAGGCCTCACTTGCCTCAGTTAAAGTCAGTGTTCACGACTCCACCATAAGAAAGACTGGGCAAAAACGGTCTGCATGGCAGATATCCAAGGCGCAAACCACTTTTAAGCAAAAAGAACATTAAAGAGAGTCTGTAACATCAAAAAACTCCCCTGGGGGGTACTCACCTCGGGTGGGGGAAGCCTCCGGATCCTAATGAAGCTTCCCACGCCGTCCTCTGTCCCACGGGGGTCTCGCTGCAGCCCTCCGAACAGCCGGCGACAGACCCGACTGTAGATTCAATATTTACCTTTGCTGGCTCCAGCGGGGGCGCTGAGGCTGCTTTCGGCACAGAAATAGACGGAAATACCCGATCTCCGCCAGGTCCGCTCTACTGTGCAGGCGCCGGAAACTTGCACCTGCGCAGTAGAGCAGACCCGACGGCGATCAGGTATTTCCGCCTACTTCGGAGCCGACAGCCGTCAGAGCGCCTGCGCAGGAGCCGGGAAGGTAAATATTGAAGTCACCGCTGCACGGAGGGCTGCAGCAAGACCCCTGAGGGATGGAGGACAGCATGGGAAGCCTCATTAGGATCCGGAGGCTTCCCCCACCCGAGGTGAGTACCCCCCAGGGGACGTTTTGTCGTTACAGTTCCTCTTTAAGGCTCATCTCAATTTTGCTAAAAAAACATCTCAATGATTGCCAAGACTTTTGGGAAATACCGTATTTCGCGCTGTAGAAGACGCCCAGAATATAAGAGGCACCCAGGGCAAGAAAAAGGGAAAAAAAATATAAACTAAACCTGGTGCGTCCATATTTCAGGAGCATCTTGTACATGTCCTCCCCCAAATGGTGTCCTCCTGTGTACCTCATGTGTCCTTATCTCCCCCTGTCTACCCCAAGTGTCCTCTGGTCTCCTACCCTGTGTCCTGTGGACTCCCCCCTGTGCCCTCTGGTCTCCCCCCTTTGTCCTGTGATGTTCCCCCTGTGTCCTCTGGTCTGCCCCCCTGTGCCCTCTGGTCTGCCCCCCTGTGTCCTCTGGTCCCCTCTGTGCCTTGTGGTCTGCCCCCCTGTGCCCTCTGGTCTGCCCCCTCTGTGTCCTCTGGTCCCCCCTGTGCCCTCTGGTCTGCCCCCTCTGTGTCCTCTGGTCCCCCCTGTGCCCTCTGGTCTGCCCCCTCTGGTCCGCCCTGTGCCCTCTGGTCTCCCCTGTGCCCTCTGTGCCTTGTTGCCCCCCCATGTTTCCCCCTGTGCCTGGCTCCCCGCTATGTGTTTATCCTACACCGCGCTTACATGCCTAAGCCCCCCTGCTTACATCGCCGGGTCCCCCCTGTGTATGCAGCGGCAGCGGGCAGCAGCTTGCCTCCTCCATCTTGCCCGTGGTGATTGAACACATCCGGCTCCTGTGGGCGGCTTCCTCTAGTGCCGGCTTCTAATGACGCGTCATCGATGACACGTCATTAGAAGCCTGCAGTAGAGGAAGCCGCCCACAGGAGCCGGATGTCTTCAATCGCCGCGGGCAAGCTGGAGGAGGTAAGCTACTGCCCGCTGCCGCTGCATACACAGGGGGGACCTGGCGATGTAAGCGGGGGCTTAGACATGTAAGCTGGGGGGGGGGGGGAGGGGGGGGGGGAAGGAGGATAGACACATAGCGGGGAGCCAAGCACAGGGGGAAATAGGCAGGGAATCCGACATAGCGCGGTTCGTATTGGCGGGCGTTCGGAAGTCGGGGATTCCCTGCCTTTGCCGTATAAGACGCAGGGACTTTTTCCCCCTATTTTTTGGGGAGAAAAAGTGCGTCTTATACGGCGAAAAGTACGGTACCTTGTGGACCGACGAGACAAAAGTTAAACTTTTTGGAAGGTGCGTGTCCCGTTACATCTGGCGTAGAACACAGCATTTCAGCAAAAGAACATCATACCAACAGTAAAATATGGTGGTGGTAGTGTGATGGTCTGGGGTTGTTTTGCTGCTTCAGGACCTGGAAGGCTTGCTGTGATAGATGGAACCATAAATTCTACTGTCTACCAAAAAATCCTGAAGGAGAATGTCCGGCCATCTGTTCGTCAACTCAAGCTGAAGCGATCTTGGGTGCTGCAGCAGGACAATGACCCAAAACATACCAGCAAATCCACCTCTGAATGGCTGAAGAAAAACAAAATGAAGACTTTGGAGTAGCCTAGTCAAAGTCCTGACCTGAATCCTATTGAGATGTTGAGGCATCACCTTAAAAAGGCAGTTCATGCTAGAAAACCCTCAAAGCTGAATTACAACAATTCTGCAAAGATGAGTGGGCCAAAATTCCTCCAGAGCGCTGTAAAAGACTCGTTGCAAGTTATCGCAAACGCTTGATTGCAGTTATTGCTGCTAAGGGTGGCCCAACCAGTTATTAGGTTCAGAGGGCAATTTCTTTTTCACATAGGGCCATGTAGGTTTTGAGATTTTTTTCTCACTAAATAATAAAAACCATAATTTAAAACTGCATTTTGTGTACAATTATGTTATCTTTGACTAATAGTTAACGGTATTTGATGAGCAGAAACATTTAAGTGTGACAAACATGCAAAAGAATAAGAAATCAGTAAGGGGCAAATAGTTTTTCACACCACTGTAGTTTTGAAATAATGCATGCCTCCATAATTAAAAACGCACATATTGTATTTGCCCATTTGTCCCAGTTATTACACCGTTTAAATTATGTCCCTATCACAATGTATGGCGACAATATTTTATTTGGAAATAAGGTGCATTTTTTCCGTTTTGCATCCATCACCATTTACAAGCTTATAAAAAAAAAAAAAATTTCAAAAGTTTAGACCCTTAGGTAAATATTTTATTGTAATTTTTTTTTATATTAAACATTTTTCTTTTCATCCTTCTCAGGTACCATTTAATTCGTAGTCACCAAACCAAATTTTAACATATCAAATTGATTTAATGAGCAAAGAGTGCGTACATTTGCATAAATCAGAATCAACGCAGAATTATTTCCATCTCATTGACCATCTATTAGTGACCCGGCTACACATCAGGCTTTATTCTTACAACATAGAGGTTATTTAGTATATACACTGGAGATTCCAGTGTACACATCATATATACAGTCACAATCAGATGTGTATATCTGACTTTAAAAATACGGGGACTGCTTTATTGAAGCAGCACAAGTAACTAATTTTGATTGGTTTATTTCATTTTTGTGGACTAAGCACAGCTATTACTGTAAGTATAAATTATTTATGATGACTATTATCTGAGAAATAGAACATGATCATATTTTCTATCCTGCTGAGCGGTCTGGACGAGCTCAGCTCGTCCAACACCGCCAGAGGCTGCCGCTCAGGCCCTGCTGGGCCGATTTTTGTCAAATAAAAAGCAGCACACGCAGCCGGCACTTTGCCAGCCGCGTGTGCTGCCCGATCGCCGCCGCTCTGCGGCGATCCGCCGCCGCTCTGCGGCGATCCGCCGCGAGCAGCGGCGAAAGAGGGTCCCCCCAGCCGCCTGAGCCCAGCGTAGACGGAACAAAAAGTTCCGGCCAGCGCTAAGGGCTGGATCGGAGGCGGCTGACGTCAGGACGTCGGCTGACGTCGATGACGTCACTCCGCTCGTCGCTATGGCGACGATATAAGCAAAACAAGGAAGGCCGCTCATTGCGGCCTTCCTTGTTTATTCTGGGCGCCGGAGGCGATCGGAAGATCGCCTCCGGAGCGCCCTCTAGTGGGCTTTCATGCAGCCAACTTTCAGTTGGCTGCATGAAATAGTTTTTTTTTATTTAAAAAAAACCCTCCCGCAGCCACCCTGGCGATTTAATCAGAACGCCAGGGTGGTTAATTACAGTTTAAATTCATTAGGAGTCGGGGCATTTTTTCCCAACTCCAGGCACCCAAAATTGCCCCGACTCCGACTCCACAGCCCTGTGAATAGGTGCTGGCTTACTGAACAGGCAGAGTCGAGATTCGAACCCAGGTCTCCTGTGTCAGAGGCAGAGCCCTTAACCATTACACCATCCAGCCACCATAAACAGTCAATAAGAAAATATAGTGGGAACACCTGACAAACCAGGAGTGTATAGCAGATGCTTTAGGAAATTAACTTCTCTGTTGAAAAAATGCTTGTACATAGGAAACAAAACTACGGGGAAAAAAATATAACCGTGTTCAAGTTCAGAGGTACAGACTAACCAGCAAGCTCATGGTGAACCAGAACTCATTGGAGTGTGTTTAAAGGGAACCCGAGAAGGATATGGACATTTCCTTTTAAAATAATACCAGTTGCCTGTAGGGTTGCAATGGTATGAAATTCCACGGTATGATAACCGTCAAAAAAAAAAAACAAAAAAAAAAAAAAAACACCACGGTATGACGGTATTATACAATTACTTGAACCCGGGGCCCCCAACTGTAGCCAGTAGTAGGTGGCCGCAGCATAGGTAGCCAGGGCTAGGTGTAGCCAGTAATAGGTGGCCGCAGTATTCGTAGCCAGGGATAGGTGCAGCCAGGGATAGGTGGCCGCAGTATAGGTAGGCAAGGATAGGTGTAGTCAGTAGTAGGTGCTCACAACAAAGGTGGCCAGGGATAGGTGTAGCCAGTAGTAGGTGCTCGCAGCATAGGTAGCCAGTAATAGGTGCTTGCAGCATAGGTAGCCAGTAATAGGTGCTCGCAGCATAGGTAGCCAGGGACAGGTGTAGCCAGTAGTAGGTGCTCGCAGCATAAGTAGCCGGGGATAGGTGTAGCCAGTAGTAGGTGCTCGCAGCATAGGTAGCCAGGGATGGGTGTAGCCAGAATTAGGTGGCCGCAACACAGAGAGCCGAGAGGGAGAGTGGACGCAGCAGGGATAAATACTCACTTTCCGGCAGCAAGGTCCTTCAATGTACGGGCTTCATTCTACTTCCTGTTCTTACATCATCTTGTAATCGCACCCAGGGGGCGCTGTTTCAGGGAAATGTGATGCAAGAACAGGAAGTACAATGAAGCTAGTACATCATTCAGGACGGAGCTGGCTGCCCGCGAGTATTTGTATCCCCGCCTCTGTTTGTGCACTCACCACTGCATCTCATCCCCGCCGCTACGTCACCCTGCTTCCCGGTGCCCCGCCCCCAAAAACGAGATTGTGCACTGTATGTTACCATGCTCAAACCGTGGTATATCGTAAAACCGGTATACCGCGGCAACCCTAGTTGCCTGGCAGTCTTGCTGATCCTCTGCATCTAAAGCTGGGAATACACCATAAGTTTTCTCAGCAGATAGATGGTTCAATGGATAATTTCCGACATTTCCGATCTTATTTTCGATCGTTTTTCTGATTGATTTCTCATAGAAGTGAATGGAAATTGATAAGAAAAGATAACCGAATCGGACAGCAAATCAAATGAAAAATCACATCATGTATTCCCAGCATAATACTTTTAGCCACAGCCCCTAAACAAGCATGCATAGCAGGTGCTCTGACTAAAGTCAGACTGCATTAGC
This sequence comes from Hyperolius riggenbachi, assembly GCF_040937935.1. NCBI lineage: Eukaryota > Metazoa > Chordata > Amphibia > Anura > Hyperoliidae > Hyperolius > Hyperolius riggenbachi. The sequence goes on from NC_090647.1 coordinate 99,307,270, forward strand.
TGTATACTTGTTTCAGGTGTGCGATTCTGTCACTACTACAGCTAAAGACATCAGCAGGAGAGTCAGGCAGCTGGTATTGTTTAACCACTTCAGCACCACAGGGTTTTTTGCTTAAAAACCAGAGCAATTTTCACATTTCAGCGCTCCTCCCATTCATTCACCAAATAACTTTATTGCTACTCATCAGATGTAAATGATCTATATCTTGTTTTTTTTGCCACAAATTATGCTTTGTGAGGGTGATATTTGCTTTTAGTAATTATGTTATCTGTGCATTTTAAAGGGAAAAATGAGAAAAAAAAAGAAAAAATACACTATTTCTCCATTTCCATCCACTATAGTTTTCAAATAAACAATGTTACCATAGGTAAAACACACACATTGTATTTGCTAATTTGTCCTGGTTATCTCAACATTTAAATAATGTTCCTAGTACAATGTATGGCGAAAATATATTAGTTTCTGGTTTGTGTTTTTTGTTTTCTCATTGTACTCTATCAGTAATTAAAAGCCCTTTTCTTCATGATTAACAGTAATACACTCTCATGGCATACATATTTTAAAAGCCAAGTCCCTAGGGTAACTATGTATTCTCTTTTCAATGCTGTCACTTTTGTTGTTTTTACAAGTATTTATTTGGGGGTATAGAGTACATGAAAATAACAGTTTTATTGCTTTTCATTCAGTTTTCCGGTAAAAAAAAAAAATCACATGACTTATCCCTCAGTTGTCAAACACCACAAAATCTATTCTCTCACTTGTCACGGTTAAAATGATACCCTATATACATAATCAGATAGCTTATTGGGCATACAGCACACTGTTTACCACAAGTACGCCTATCTACTCCCCTGAGCCCCAGGTAAAGTTCTGTGGGGAGTAGATAAGCGTAGCAAGGGTTTCAAAGTGGTTAAAGAGAACCAGAGATGAAGCACCCTCATGTATTTTATTACATTTATCAGCGGGAACATGACAGTAAACACCTATCATGCTTTTAGTTTTATTCTTCTCAGTCTAATCTATGTGTTATCAGCTGTGATAACAATCCACCGACTGATTCAGTCGAGGTTTGACCTGGAATCATTATAGCCGAGTCACTCTTCTGTGGAGTCTTTTCAAGCCCAAGCCTGCCCCCTCCTAGCTCAGATTTCCTACTCAGAGCTGTTGACATAGGAGGGGCTGCTGCTGCCGAGAAAGAATCTCTGACACACACAAGTGTATCTGTGTGCATTGTGCAGCCAGTCATTATCTATTGTATGCAGTTTCATTTCTATGAGAGACACTTCCTACAGGCAGCCACACAGCATACCAGAATAATAACGCTGAAAGCACACAGATGCAGCCCTGCTTGTCTATAGTCTCATAGAGGCTAGACAGCACATCCAGAACAGCTTATAACCTGGCGGTCAGATTGGATATTTTCTGGAGCAATGATGGATAAAAAACACTCAAAAAGGCACACCAGAGTGGCAAAATTATCAGGTAGAGCATTTATTCTTTACAAGCCATCGACCGATAAGTTTATTTTGTGTGAATCGTTCATCTCTGGTTCCCTTTAAAAGGAAAAATCCATATCCTTATGATTTTAGGTTCCCTTTAAGTTCAACAGCCCTGAGTAGTATTGTACTAAAAACAAACCAATTAAATATGCAACTTCATTACTAGATGGAAGAACTTTGCAACTTTCAGCTTTGCACCAACCAGTCCATCCAAAATGTTCTCCATAGCAGAGCAATGATTTAATGTAATGTAGACACTGACTAGCAGTCACGCTGCAATCCTCCCCCACACTTTCGGTTTTATGATTTAAGTCTACTTGAAGACCTGAGCATGAAGCCAGATTCCAAATAAAGAAAACAGTCATGTTATATGCAAATAACGCATTTGCACAGGTCGATTCATCTGAGTTTTGGGGCATTAGTCATATTACAAGTGAAGCTAGGATTATTCACATCTGCCACACTTGTGGGTTTCTGTCAGTCTGCTCCACCCCAGCAGCTATTTCCTTTGCTGAACCTACCATGGCCAGTCATACTCTCTCATCCTTTATGATGCACTAGAAGCTCAAACAGCACTCATAAAAGCAGAGTTTAAAAAAAAAAAAAAAAAGGAGCAAAGAAAAAGCAAGTGCTGTATACACCAAAGAAGCTAAAACAAATTAAAAAGAAAAATAAAATGTGACAAAATAGTACAGATGTAAAGTATGCAGTAAAATTATACAACTAGCCCATAATTACCGTATATACTCGCAAGCAAGCCGAATTTTTGACCCCCCAAAAGTGGGCCAAAAGTTGGGGGGTCGGCTTGCTTGCGAGTCATGGGTGGGTTGGTGGATAGGTGCTGTCCCTCCCCGCTCCCCCCGCGGCCACCGCTGCTATTACCTTAGGCGGCGCCGCTGTCTCTATCCCCGTCCTCCTCCGGTAACTCATTCACAGCAGCGCGCCCCCCGCTGCTGTGATGATGCAGGAAACCATAGAGAGCGGTTCCCATAGTAACGGCATCGCGCTACAGGAAGCCGCTCTCTATGGTTTCCTCGTCATCACAGCAGCGAGAGGCGCGCTGCTGTGAATGAGTTACTACCGGAGGAGGACGGGGATAGAGGAAGCGGCGCCGCCTAAGGTAATAGCAGCAGCGGCGGCGGCCGCGGGGGGAGCGGGGAGGGACAGCACCTACCCACCCACCCATACTGGGGCACTATGCTAGCTATATGGGGCACTATACTAGCTATACTGGGGGCACTATACTAGCTATACTGGGGGCACTATACTAGCTATACTGGGGGCACTATACTAGCTATACTGGGGGCACTATACTAGCTATACTGGGGGCACTATACTAGCTATAATGGGGCACTATACTGAGCACTATACTAGCTAAACTGGGGCACTTCACTAGCTATACTGAGCACTATACTAGCTATACTGAGCACTATACTAGCTATAATGAGCACTATACTAGCTATACTGAGCACTATACTAGCTATACTGAGCACTATACTAGCTATACTGAGCACTATACTAGCTATACTGAGCACTATACTAGCTATACTGAGCACTATACTAGCTATACTGAGCACTATACTAGCTATACTGAGCACTATACTAGCTATACTGAGCACTATACTAGCTATACTGGGGCATTTTACTTGCTATACTGAGCACTACCTACCTATACTGGGCACTATACTAGCTATACTGGGACATACTGGGGGGGATCACGCGGCCAGCGTTTCCTACCCCCGGCTTACATGAGGGTCAATCATTTTTTCCTGTTTTTTTGGGTAAAAGTGGGGGGGTCGGCTTACATGCGGGTCGGCTTGCTTGCGAGTATATACGGTATATGTGATCAAGTAAATGGACTCTCACTGCTGGCAGGCACATCTATCATGGACTAGAATGGACATTAACCATTAAAGAGACACTGAAGCGAAAAAAAATATATGATATAATGAATTGGTTGTGTACTATGAATAATTACTAGAAGATTAGCAGCAAAGAAAATATTCTCATATTTTTATTTTCAGGTATATAGTGTTTTTCTAACATTGCATCATTCTATAATATGTGCAGATTACACAACACTCAGCATTCAAAATGAGTCTTTCAGAGCAGTCTGTGAACTAATGACCTCTCCTCTGCCAGAGGAAAAGTAAAAAATTAACTAACAGTTGAGATAATAAAAGTCAGATAACTGCCCTCTCCACGACTTTGAAAGTCGTAGAGATTAATGGCTTTTTTGCATAGAGATAACAACTGGAGTTTCTTAAATCTTCCTGTACTGGAAACAATTAGACTGATGTATCTGATCTTAATGTTTTATTTCTTAGCTGTACTACACATACAAATCATAATTTTCTTTCCGCTTCAGTGTCTCTTTAAAGGGATACTGTAGGGGGGTCGGGGGAAAATGAGTTGAACTTACCCGGGGCTTCTAATGGTCCCCCGCAGACATCCTGTGCCCGCGCAGCCACTCACCGATGCTCCGGCCCCGCCTCCAGTTCACTTCTGGAATTTCTGACTTTAAAGTCAGAAAACCACTGCGCCTGCGTTGCCGTGTCCTCGATCCGGCTGATGTCACCAAGAGCGCACAGCGCAGGCCCAGTATGGTCTGTGTCTGCGCAGTACACTCCTGGTGACATCAGCGGGATCGAGGACATGGCAACGCAGGCGCAGTGGTTTTCTGACTTTAAAGTCAGAAATTCCAGAAGTGAACTGGAGGCGGGGCCGGAACATCGGTGAGTGGCTGCGCCAACACAGGATGTCTGCGGTGGACCATTAGAAGCCCCGGGTAAGTTCAGCTCATTTTCCCCCGACCCCCCTACAGTATCCCTTTAAGGACATTTAACCCCATTGCATGATCTTGTTTCTTGCTCTGTGGTACCTTGTATGTTAACCCCATTTATCTATTGTGCAACACTGCATAATAGGTTGGCACTTTATAAATTCAAAAATAAAAGTTTCCCATAGCAAGCAGTCAGCCAAGATTCTAGCAGGTTTATAAGTCATGCTGAGACAAAGGGTATGCTATATTCTGATGGGGGTAAAGAAGGAGAGTGTCCTGTGGCAGAAAATGCAAAAGAGTAGCTGCCAGTGATCCAACTTTAATAAAGAAAGGAAAAGATCCAGGATGTCAGGGGACACCTCTACATTTCCCTACATCAGATGAGAATCATGAATTAGCATTTCACCTGACGAAAATGTGAAGTGTGCCCATACGATAGCTTTAATATAAAATGTATACAGAAAGCTGACTGGTGAACAAAACTGCAGCATCTAGCAACTAGAGAGAGCAACCGAGAACATAAATCAAAGTTATTGCCAACTGCTAGCTGATCTATCTAGTTGGAAGAAAATACTGGGGACCATCACAAGCAGAGCAGGGGCTGCAGGGAAGCCTTAGGCCGAGTTCACATTAGGACACATCCGCCCGTATGCTTGCATCCCGCTCCGTGAGCGGAATGGGAACGTAAGGTCCCGACGTGTCGGGAACGTCCGCTCCGATCAGCGGAACGCAGGAAGCAGAAGGGAGCGCAGCGATGTGAACTTTCCCATAGGGAAAGCATTGCTGCGGCTGCTGCGTTCCGCTCATCGGAGCGGAACGTAGGCTGAAAACAGCTTAATGTGAACCGAGCCTTAGGAATATTGCATTTTAAAATGTACGCATCCTTGAAAGAAACTTACTGAAAACCATAAAAGGAGTCTGCACTTAAACCTGTTGCAGTTATTTTATTTATTGTATATACCGGTATAAAGCTCTATCTATGCAAGTGCTGTACATATTTGAGTATTGACAATCTGATTACTGTATTTTCTATTTTGGATACAATTTGTTTTTACAAAATAGCCTTTTTATTTAAGACATTTATATCCTTGGTTATAAAAACTTCAACAAACGCTTTAACCTTCTTTTATAGACAGTTTTATGGATATTTGTGAATGAATCTTCGTGTCATTACAGGCTGCAGGAATGACAAGATGCTCTAATTACTCCTGATTCTGCAAGCTCAGGAAAATTAAATTACTCATCTGAATACTGTTGACCCTTCTGGCAATGAAAAAAAGACTGTCACAATTTGCTTTTGTCTTCTGGATGGCGTGTGAACTTTAATCCTTGAAGGAATGTGAGAAAACTAAGCAAGAATTTGCTTTATTTTTCTGTGAGAAAAGGCAGGTGCATAGAGAACCGGAGGGATAGTCCGCTTCTATTGCCATCTAAAATGAGAAATGTTATTAGTCATTACTGACCATTGTCTCATAATAGTATCAGCAAGCTTTACCTATGAAGAGCTGCGTTTCACATGCTTGCGCCTGCAGATACTTTGTGTCCTTCAGAGAGCAGCCAATCCAGTCCACGAAAGGTACACCTTCAACTGGGCTGAACATGCATCCTGGCTCCAGACAGCACCCTCTAGTGCTGAACATGATCACCTGCTCAAATACTCAGGCCTTCATTCAATTACATTTTCCACCAAGTTTCCTTACAAGACCCCCCCACCACCCCAATCCCTTTTACTCTACACAATATTTTTTAGATTGCTATTGGATAAAACGTTGATACAGAATGTAAAGAAAAATTGCTTGTGGGAAAGCCCTGTAGAAAATCCAATTAAGGATTTTTTTACAATGCAAATGGCAATTCTAATTTTCACCGGATGCCAGCAATACGAGAAAAAAAAAACAAAAAAACAACTCAGCATGCAAAACTGTATCATATGCCGGAATCTCATTTAAAGTCGCATCAAAATGGGAATCGCATGTAGTGTAAAAGAGCCCTCAATTACGAACCTGGAATCTGCAGACCAATGGGCTGTGAAACTCTTCACATTCATGGACACTTACAGAATTTGATGGACATTTTTCCCCTGATGTATGCAAAAACATGAGCATTTTTATTTATGTACCTTAAAGAGACACTGAAGCGAGACTAAATCTCGCTTCAGCTCTCATATATAGCAGGGGCACGTGTGCCTCTGCTAAAACGCCGCTATCCCACGGCTAAACGGGGGTCCCTTCATCCCCAACCCACCCCCCGCAAAAGTTGGTCGCTAGGTTGGTCGTAGAATTTCCCTTCCTGGAGGCAGGGCTAACGGCTGCAGCCCTGCCTCCAGTCGCGTCTATCAAGACGCGCATCGCCGCCTCTACCCCGCCCCTCTCAGTGAAGGAAGACAGAGGGGCGGGGGAGAGGCGGAGATACACGTCTGATAGACGCGCGTGGGGCAGGGCTGAGGCGGCTAGCCCTGCCCCAATGTGGAAGCGCTCCCCCGCATTACGGAGGGGATTTGGGGGGACAGGGACCCCCGTTAAGCCGCTGGATAGCTGCGGTTTAGCAGGGGCACAAGTGCCCCTGCTATATATGAGGTCTGAAGCGAGATCTATTCTCGCTTCAGACTCTCTTTAAAGCCAAAACAGGGACACCAATTGTAATAATATTTCCTAATAAACCCCAAAAATATTAGTTCTACTTCCGTTCAAAGCCCTCTTTTTTTGGAAAATTCTAGGACGACAACAAGTGAGAAACGTGCAAATTGGATCATCAGGAATAAGGAGAAAAATTATCCACAGGTCAGATATCTACTAGTAATCTATACGGTTTTTTGTTTTATACACAACATTTCACAAGCATATGCACACTTAACTGTATGAACATAAAAACAAAAGAACTTGCCCTGGAGAAAAAAAAAAGCCACAGTGTCCCCAAGTCTTCCTAGTATGCCAGATAAAAATCTATTTTCCACAACCCTAACAGATAAATTGTGTGCAGAATTTCCCTCAGTGCACTAAATCATTAACATACTCCAAGGTCAAAGCTGAAAAATGTACAGGAAAAAAAAAAAAAAAAAAGGTACAGCCACCTGCCCTGGACGCAAGCCTTCACCCGGTTGCACCCCTAAGTCCCTCATGTAACCATCCTGAAAGGGGCAACAATTTGCCCACCAGATATGAAAATATATGTGCCACACAGATTTTCACTTTTCACCAGGACTTTCACTAGGACTAAACCCTCACCTGAAAGTGAACCAGAGATGAAGCACCCTCATGTATTTTAATAGCCTGCTTCTAATCAGCACTGATAAAATCCGACTGAGTATTCAGTCTGACTTTGCTCAGGAATCATAGCAGAGTCTGTCTTCTCTGATGCCTTTTCAAGCCCAAGCCCGCCCCCTCCTGGCTCTGCTACTATGACTCAGATAATATCTGAGCACAGCAAGACTGAATGCTCAGTCAGGGATTTTATCAGGGCTGATAACAAGCAGGCTGAGCAGTAAAGAATGAAACAGAGAAGGGTAGGTGTTTTCTTTAACCACTTTGTCCTCCTTGACGTATAAAAACGTCGAGGACAGGCGCGCTCCCACGGCCGATCGCGCGCGTGCACGCGCACTCCCGGCCGCGGATTCGGCAGCCACGGAATCAATGTATCGGGCTATGGAGCCCGATCACTGATTCCTCTCCCCCGCTGAAAAAGCGACAGCTTCTCTCGGAAGCTTCGCTCTTTCTGAAGCTGTGTCCCTCTAAGCGTACATTGTACGCTTAGAGTGACATGTAAACAAACTTGAGATTGCCATCTTGTGGCCAAAAAGTAAAACTACAAGTAAATATTTGCCTAAGGGTCTAAACTTTTTAAATATCTATGTAAAGATGAAATATCTCTCTCTATTTTTTTTTATAAGCTTGTAAATAGTGATGTATGCAAAACGGAAAAAATGCTCTTTTATTTCCAAATAAAATATTGTCGCGATACATTGTGATAGGGACATAATTTAAATGGTGAAATAACCGTGACAAATGGGCAATTACAATACGTGGGTTTTAATTATGGAGGCATGTATTATTTTAAAACTATAATGGCCGAAAACTGACAAATAATGAATTCTCATTTTTTTTCTTATTCCTGTTAAAATGCATTTACAGTAAAGTGGCTCTTAGCAAAATGTACCCCCCAAAGAAAGCCTAAAGGGTGGCGGAAAAAACAAGATATAGATCAGTTCATTGTGATAAGTAGTGATAAAGTTATAGGCTAATGAATGGGAGGTGAACATTGCTCGGATGCATAAGCTGAAAACGACTGAGATGTTAAGTGGTTAATGATCCCACTGATATATTAGTAAAATACATGAGGGTGCTTCATCTCTGATTCACTTTAAGGCTCATGCACCACGTATGGCAGATAATGTGCGGCCAGCAGGAGCAGACAGTGTAGTGTCCGCTCTGATCCGCCGTGGTCCAGCTTGAGCCCGGGGCAGATACGCTACCCAGATAGGCAATATGGGGGAACACATCTGCATTTCTGATATTGTGGAGTGCACAAAAGTGCGCTCTGCTTACTGCAATGGCTCCGTTGCAGACTAACAAGTGTAAGCTGCTCCTATAGGAGCTGTTCAGTATCAGTTTAGCAATGAGCAGAGATCTGACAAAACACAGCCTGGCAGTTAGCTTAAAAAGTAGCCATTAAAACTAAGTATCAACTATCCGCACCATAAACAATTACAGTAGAAGAGGTGAAGGAGATAGGTTGTAAGAAAGCAAGTACAGCATATGTTACCAGGGTAGTTTTAACAGGTGACGGTTTTGCTCCTTGTCTGGACTTGCTCTTTTAACCCAAGTCATATATGATGATTATTAACTTAAGTAAGAGTACAACCTAACATACAGGACGGCATTTCCGTATAAAGTCCTCAAGACTTCATTTAATGCACATAACTGCAACAAATGAGAACTATTTCAGAGATCAAACAATCAGCAAAAGAACCCCCCTCAGGGACAAGCCACATAAATCTTAGCGGTTCATTTAAGGCCAGAATCACAGGAAGATGCCAAGAACGATTTGTTTAAGCATTCTTTCTGGGATATTTTTCAGATGCACTGAAATTGTTAGAAGTTACAACTTGAACTCCAATGTCAAGGCAAAACCACAACTGAAAACATAGTATCTTTCTGCAAATCAGTACAAATTCCACTTGTAACAATGATAATGTAAAGAGGCAAAAATAACTACATTTTAAAGGAGATATCACTTCACTACAACACTAAAAATGGTAACCTGGGAATCAGCTCTTCCTCAGGATGCACTCAAAGGAAATGGATAGTGAAGGGAATTTGTCATGCTAAAACAATGCACTATTGTGGGGTCACAATAGGATCTGGGGTCTCCTATAGCCACTGAAAATTAAAGTCCTGTTCAGTCAAAAAGCTTCCAACATATACTTATAAAAGGCGACAGTGGCTCAATCAGAGCATTAACATTAGGACTAAGAATGATTGTATGTCTAATCAAGTCCTGAATCTTGCTCAGGAGGAAACAAATGGCCAGCATGCAGACTTGGATTCTCCTGGCCAAATCGTTTTCCACCAAAATAATACCACTGTGGGAGGTCTGTTAAACCTCTCCCCCCACCCCAGAAATTAAGATCCTACTCAGAAAGTCAAAATAAATTCTTAAAGGCACTACGATTTTTTTATTGCTCATTTGAAAATTGCCAAATATATAACTATAACATGTATGATTAATATGTAAACAGCTGATCACTATGTCCAGATGAATGTTTTTAAAGGTAAACTGTACCAACATGTACGGTTATCCAGAAAATCCTTCAGTTAACTGCTCCCACCTCATCCACATCTATAGGCTCTGGAGAACAAGTGATCTGAAAAGATGGGACTTGGTTTCTGTCTAGCACCACCACTGTCTCAGGCCACTATGTGGTGCACAAAAACAAACAAGTCCCATTGGCCAGGGAGGAGCAGTAACACCACATGTAAAACAATGAAGACCCAAATTAGGGGCAGGTGCGTGGATTCATTTTGGATAACTGTACATTGTAAGAGCAGTTATAAAAAACAAAAAATAGTATTTAACCATGCAAATAGCAGTTGTTTGAACACCCAGCATAAGTAAGTTCTGAGCTACACACCTGCAACAAGCATCTGAAGAACCAGTAAATAACCCCGCATAGTAAAAGCACAGAATATGCACAAAAGCCAGGCAAGTAGAATTAGAACTGGGCAGCATGAGGAAGCGAGCGCAGGTAAGTTTTTCACGCAGAGCTGTACAGTCCACTGCCAGCTCCATGTGTCAACACTACTCAGTCGCCATCATTACTGAAGTCATGAGGTTTATTAATGACTATGATGGGTGCCCTTACAAGCAACCATCTCAGCATACCAGTCAGAATCTGGAAAAAAAAAAAATCATGTCAGTGAGCCCATCTCCTTCAGCAAGTAGATTGAGCCACAGACACCAGACAGTAATGTGTGATGCACTGCACATATCTACACTCACCTCCAACGCCTAATAGCAGTGGGTGGAGTAGTTCTTTAAAAGGAAGAAAAAGAAACTCTCCTGGTTCCCTTCAAGATTGAAGTTCCTACACATGCCTTCCTGAGAAAATGTTTAATGATCAGGCATAACTGAAATGTGTTTGTTGCATTAACTGCACTTTTTCTTCTCTCGGTACTGATCACTTTTCTCTTGGCCCTCAAAATTTAAAACACTGACTGTCTTTTACCCAAGACATGTGCCGATAACACAGCAACACCTTTTTAAACAGAAGGTACTCACATGTCATCACCAACCCAATAAATAAGGCACAGTGTTTAAATTTGTGATGGAAGTGATGACAACTGAAAAACTTATGTTTTTACAGCAAGCTTAGTTGAGAGCTTTTTGGTTCTTTCCTCCCTCGTCACTTAAATGAGGTGGTTCTCCCCAAGCTCCTTGGAGATTCTGTAGTTCTCTCAAAAAAAAAAAAAAATTCCTGCAGAAACCAGCTAATTAAGTTACATAACCAAAACATGGTCCCAAATGCACTATCTCTAACTAGACACTCATGTCTGCAAGGTCACATGCTCATTTAACCAGAACCGCTATTTACTTCCAAAAGGTTACTTTAAGATCTTAACACACTGCAAGGTATCACTACTAAATATTAACTTATAAGATGACTCAGTAGTCTGAGCTGTTTAAAAAAAAAAAAAAAAAGCACAAAATCAGTATGCAGTACAGTAGACTCATCATAGTAAACTCTGATATAGCCAACCTATGACTCAGTCACCAGACCACAGGCATGCACCTGTATACATATACAATGTATGGGGAATTGTGACATAGTAAACAAGTTGGCCTGGTCCCTTGACGTTTACTATAAAAGGTATTATACTGGGGGTAGAGCTAATATCTAATAACAAATGCCATTCTCCAAAATGCTGGAATCGGGAATAATATTCCAAAGAATGCCTATAGACACCAAAAGTCAGTCAATTGTGCAGGCATGATCCAATCACAGTGGCACATTGTATCTACATGACACTTTACAAACACGTGGCCATGTGTTCATGTTTAAGCCTATGCAAGAGGGAGTGGAAGACTTAGCAGGAAGCAGGTACCATTTATTTCAGGAAGGTAAAAATATAAACAGGGTGCTATTTTTTGACATTTATTGCAGTTTTGTTGCATTAGTTTGGCTCTTTACAAAACTGTACAGCTTCGCAATAAGACTGCAACAAAATACCAATTTGATCTCTACAGGAAGGTACAGTGGCAGTTATCCCCTAATAAAGGCTGGCCAACCGCCAATACATCCACAGATATGAAATTGCCCAATTCAGCCAAAAGCAATTAGATTAGCAAACTAACCAGATATTTCAGCATCTTAAACCATCTTCACATTTCCACACCCCCTTCCAAAGTTATTCATGATTTTCTATTGTTTTAAGCCTGAGCCTGCAAAATGTAAACATAACACTACAGCTCAGAAATATTGTAAGTTTCAAGAATCTTGAACAGTATTTTCTAGCATAGTGGAAGACTTCGACAGCCGCTATCAGCGTTTTTTCTAAATTCACATTTAGTCGTTTGACACACATTTACAAAACTATTCTGATAAGTAATTCTGAAGTTTTCCTGCACTACCAATGCATTTGTTTTCTTCACAGATAGAGGCAGTCAAGCTCAATCTCACCTAGCAGTTCATTAAACTTTAGGGAAACTACACTGGTCAGATTGCTCTTCAGAAGTTCCCCACTGTCTTCTCCAGCAATTCTGATGACTTACAATAACAGAAAAGAGGCGGCCACTACAAGACAGGACACTGGAAATCAGGCGCAGAGATCTGATGATCACAGTCCCTTGAGATAAAAAGCTGATGAGAGAGATTTGCTTTCCAGAATCAAAGTATATTACTGGTGTTCACAGACTCTCTACGGAACTCAATTTTAGGGTTAATGCAAAAGCAAGTAGCTGGCAGTAGAGGAAAAAAAAATGCAACCAAAACTATGTACCGCAGCTGTTTGTAAACAATGTGGCCTTGCTGCCTGCTGATGTCTCCTAAAGGCACAGTTATGTATTTTAATCACGGACCAGAAAGAAATAATTAACGGTACTCTCAAACTGCCTAGTGTCCTATAGGTTCAAATAAATTTTGCAATCTTGGCCAAATCCTAATGAAAATCATTTCAAATACTGCATTTTAAAAAGTACACTATTCAACTTCTTACTACACACTTCTGGTAAACCTATTGTCGCCTGATCAAGCAAGTCTAACTATCCCCATGACGAGTTATAGGTCAGACCCCAAAATTCTGGTTATTGTGGGAGGGCAAATAAAGCTAAAGGTGCCCACTAATGATACAATATTACCAAAAATCTATATAGTAGAAGGGTAAACTGAGTGAACACACTTTGCAAGGATACATTAGGTAGTCCCTCATATTACATAGAAGTGATACATTAGAGAACACCTTTGGTGGAATGTTAGATTACACCTCAGGTATTACAATCCCACCACCCATGCTGATACTAACTATTCCATCCATGGGGAAGACCAGGAGCGGTTTCTGGAGCATTGACTATACTTAACAGAGATAAATGACACTTAACTATTTCCTCCCTTTAAGGGCTGGTTCACACAGATGCTTGGCAGCGTTTACCACCAAGCGGCCGGGACTCGTCAGCTAAACGTTCTCATCCGAGTGAATGGAAATGTTTAGCATCACACAATTACCATTGATTGTGCAAACACGGCGTTCCAATCCCTATTTAACACGTCATTTCGGCCGGCCCTAGAAGCCGCATGCGACTTCCAGGGTCGGCTAGCTGCTGCGGCTTCACGTCCTGTCACAAGGACGAGAAACGACGATCGTAGCCCCTGAACGAGACGACTTCCCAGCCACCTCCAACGCCGCCTGCCGTCCGTGTGAACCAACCCTTAGTGAATAGGGTCCAGTACTGCTGGTGATGATGGAAGCTGAGAACATGACACACAAGACATCACCTGACATGTCACCCAGGGCTGCCCTGTGTGTCCCCCAGTTACCAACAGGTGGCCAGCCAGCCGTGCTCACCTTCCAGCCGGCGGAGCTGTTGCTGTCCCCCTTGTCCTTGAAGTAGGGGACACTCTTGACCATCCAGTCGTAGATCTGGGAGAGGGTGAGCCTCTTGTCCGGGGAGCTCTCTATGGCCTGGCTGATGAGGTCGGCATAGGACAGGTTCCCCCAGGCATTGCGGCGGGAGGAGCTGCTCTTGCGGGGCTGCTGGGAGGGCACGGCAGGGGGGGCGTGCAGCTGGGCCGCCTGTTGCTGCTGCTGCTGGTGAGGGGGCTGCAGCTGGTGCAGCTCGGGGCACGGGTACTCCCCGCACGGCTCGTAGTCCTCGCTCTCCTCCAGCAGGCTCAGGTTACTCATGAAGTCCACATTGCTGGCCGGGGGCTCGGGCTGCAGGGAGGGCGCCGGGGACGAGGTGGCCGAGCTGCTCGGGTTGAACTCTGGCCGGGGCAGGGGCCAGGTGCAGGAGCGGGGCCGGGGCACGGGCTCGAAGTCCGGGTCTATCTCCACCATCGGCGGGGTCAGGGGCTGCGGGGCTTCAGCCATGACTGACGCTTCTCCTCCTCCGCAAGCTTCCCGTCAACTCACTGGCCGCAGGAAAAACTTTTCCGTCACTTCATGAGAGCTGCGTCACCGGCTGCGTCACTCTACTCCTCACACACTGTCTCTCTCTACTACACACAGACGTGCTGCGTCACCACAGCGGGCTCCGCGCGGCTCCTCTCTGCGCAGCGGCCGCCTGTTGAACGTCTGACTGAAAACTCCGAGCTGCCCCCGGCAACAAACTGCACTTTACTGGAACACACAGTGCATGTCACGCGCCGGCCCCTCCCACTCGGTGGGCGGATCAGCCCGGCGAAAGAGTCTGGCGTCTGGTCCAATCCCGGCGCCGCTACGCCCTCCCCACCCTTCCGTAGACCACACCCCTTTACCTAGTTTCAGTCGCTGAGTGGGCGGGAGGGAGGAGCCGCAGACAGCACACCGCCTGACTCTTTCGCTGCCGGTTGGGGCAGCAGAACTATCTTTGCTGTGGGAGTGCTGGGCGGACCTTCTGTTACTCGGCGGTGAAAGGGTGAAGGGGCCTCTTGTCACTCCGCTGTGTACCTGCGCTGTGTTTATGTTGTGCCTGCAGCGTGTGCGGCTGGAGGGGAATGACCGCTGTACAGAGTGTGCACGCGTCTCTGCCGTGATGGGAATAACAGCAGCTCGCCCCGGCTGTACTCTGTGCTGCACCTCCAGCAAAACAGCGTGATCGCTGCTCAGGAATGACAACTTCCAGCCGCTTGTTGTTGTTGTGCTGGGAGAGTCCGTGACGTCCCCCAGTTACTTATCACTCGTAGGATGCTGGTGGTGCACTGACTGTGCACATAAATAAGTGACTGCAGGCCTATTTATGAATACTTGCTGTATAGTGCCGTGTTACTAAAAGGGCAAGTCATATTTATTAGGTGGAATTTAGACTCCTTGGGAATTTTAGTTTTAACTTCCCACTATCCCAACTAACTAGTGTCACTCCTCTCTGCTCTAAAAGAGACACAACAACATAATAACCTTAAATGAAAATCCAAACCTTAAAGAAAACCTGAACTGAAAATTAAAGTCAAAATAAACATACACAAGTCATACTTACCACTCGTGTAATCTACTCCTCAATCTCTTTTTCCTTTCCCACGTCCGGTTTGTCCACTGTGACCAAGGGAATTCCCCGTCCTCCATTTTGAAAATGGCTATTACCCCATAACAGCTTTCTGGTCAGCACACTGTTAAACTGTAGCATTGCCCACTTGAGCCATAGGGAAACATAGAGATTACTTGGCACAGCAGTTGTCCTCTCAGCTATAACTGACAGCAACTGATAAATAACTGACAGCAACTGATATATTTCAATTCTGACAAAATGTTGTCAGATCTGGAAGGGATCATTGTCAGAAAAAAATGGTGAGCTTCTGAGAGGAACTGATGGCAAGGTAACTATGTAATGTTCATTTGAAGTTACCTCATGTGTTTATTTTAAATAATTTTACTCAGTACAGGTTCTCTTTAAAGTAAACCAAAGCCGATTACACATAAAAGATGAATACATACTGGGGCTTCCACCAGCCCCATCCGCATGGATTGCTCCCACTCCGCCATCCTCAGCCTTCTCGAGCTCCGGTACCGCGTCCCGTAACCTTCTCCAGCAGCATATAAAGTCAGGTGTTTCTGACTTTATTATCAGATCTGATAAGATTATCTGCATGCTTATTTCTGGTGTGATTTATACACTTTTGCAGCCAAATAGACCAGCAGGGCTGCCAGGCAACTAGTTTTGTTTAAAAGGGAATAAATATGTCAGACGCCATATTCTTCTCACTTTAGTTGTCCCAAACTAATAATGATCGTGACTTGCATGATCAATCAACATTACATTTTAATATGGCAACTCTTATTGGCAAACTGGTTATCCCCCAGATTCCACCTATAACGCAAATCAAGGCAACTGCTCAAACAAACGTGAATTTTGAAATGTCCTTCTCAGCTCGCATTACCAGCAAATCCTGCACTCACTTCTATTTGTAGTATATTAATCCCCCCAGGCCAGAACCTACCCTCTCTAGAAACAAGAAACTACTCTAAGGCCTAGTGCACACCAGAGCGGTTCGGCTGCGGTTTGCGATCCGCTTGCGGGTGCGGATCCGCTAGGGTGATGTATTTCAATGGGCTGGTGCACACCAGAGCGGGAGGCGTTTTGCAGAAACGCATACTCCCGGGCTGCTGCAGATTTTGGATTGCGGATGCGTTTCCGCCTCTTATAGGAAAAACGCAAACCGCTCTGAAAAACGACACTTCAGAGCGGTTTGCCAGGCGTTTTTTGTTACAGTAGCTGTTCAGTAACAGCTTTACTGGAACAATACATGAAATCTACTACACCAAAAACGCTTCACAAAACCGCAAAATGCTAGCTAAAACGCTACAGAAAAAGAAGAAAAAGCGTTTCAAAATCTGCTATCATTTTGCGGATCTGCTAGCGGTTTTTGGTGTGCACCAGGCCTAATGGTACGTACACACTTGCGATAACGATCGTTTACAAGGAACGATAGTTACCAGACGAACAATATTGGAATTCAACGATGTAATGCAGCAATCATCATACACATTTTAACGATCGTTCTCGCAGAAAAGAACAATCAGAGGGAAATGTTGCATACATATTTATAGGACAACTGAAGTGAGAAATATGTGGAGGCTGCCATATTTATTTCCCTTTATACAATACCAGTTGCCTGGCAGTCCTGCTGGTCTATTAGGATGTCTAAATAATGTCAGAAACAAGCATGAAGCTTATCTTGTCAGATCTGACAATAATGTCACAAACCTCTGATCTGCTGCATGCTTGTTCAGGGTTTATGGCTAAAAGTATTAGAGGCAGAGGATCAGCAGGATAGCCAGGCAACTGGTATTGCTTAAAAGGAAATAAATATGGCAGCCTCCATATCCCTCTCACTTCAGTTGCCCTTTATATAAAAAAAAAAAAAACACAAACATGGGGTTACAATAAATACAAATATATGATAGATAACGTGAAAACAAAGTTTATTTGAATTTTGTAATGTAACAATCTTTACGGGTCGCGCTACACAGGAAGTGCGGAAGCTGGGCAGAATCCAACGCAGGCACATTGGCCCTTGTAACGATTGGGCTTGGCAGATAACTGTACACACTATAGTTTTGTAACGATTGTCGTTCAATATGATCCGCCCTGTTGGATTTTCTCATCATGTCGATATCGTTCATTCGTCGTTGTACTTAATGATCGTTTGGTAAAGTTCTTTCCCCGATTGTTAGCAGACCGATCGTTAAGCTGCAGTTAGTAACGACCATAGTCGCAACTGTGTACGTACCATAAAGCCCAGTGCACACCAAGCGTTTTTGGCAGCGTTTTCAAAACCGCTGCCGCCTGTGAAAACGCTTGGCTAATGTACCTCAATGGGATGGTGCACATCAGCGGTTTGAGGTTTTCAGCAAACTGCAAACGTGGCTCCTGCAGCATTTTTGCGGTTTGCAGATGCGTTTCTGCCTCAATGTAAAGTATAGGAAAAGCTCAAACCGCTCTGAAAAATGCTAGATCAGAGCGGATTTCCAGGCGTTTTTGTTACAGAAGCTGTTCAGTAACAGCTTTACTGTAACAATATATGAAATCTGCTACACAAAAACGCTCCAGTAAACGCTAGGCATGTTTAGAAAACCTCTCTATACATGCCTAGAATCGCTCTGAAAATCTGCTTCAAAAACCTCTAGCATTTTGCGGATCTGCTAGAGGTTTTTGGTGTGCACTGGGTGTAACAAAGAATCACCCTATTGGACAGGATCTAATATTACATCTAACCATTAATATTTACACTATACCTCTGAACCATTAGCACTTTCTCTCAATTTAAGCTTCTTAGGTAGTACCAAGCTACCTTAAAGGGAAGGTTCAGGGAGGGAGGTAAAAAAATAAAAATCAATATCCACTTACCTGGGGCTTCCTCCACCCCGTGGCAGGCAGGAGGTGCCCTCGCTGCCGCTCCGCAGGCTCCCGGTGGTCTCCGGTGGCCGACCCGACCTGGCCAGGCCGGCTGCCAGGTCGGGCTCTGCTGCGCTTCAAGGCCTGGCACTTCTAAGTCCCACGCGGGTGCGCTGACGTCATCGGACGTCCGCCGGGCTGTACTGCGCAGGCGCAGAACTACTGCGCCTGCGCAGTACAGCCCGGCGGACGTCCGATGACGTCAGCGCGCCCGCGTGGGACGCAGAAGTGCCAGGCCTTGGAGTGCAGCAGAGCCCGACCTGGCAGCCGGCCTGGCCAGGTCGGGTCGGCCACCGGGAGCCTGCGGAGCGGCGGCGAGGGCACCTCCTGCCTGCCACGGGCTGGAGGAAGCCCCAGGTAAGTGGATATTGATTTTTATTTTTTTACCTCCCTCCCAGAACCTTCCCTTTAAGCTAGATTAAAATGATAGGTATAAAGTAAACCTACCAACAACTGATGACTGATAGCCTGATTAAGGCTGCTTTCACAGTAAGACGTTACAGGCGCACGTTAGTGCAGCCTGTAATGCAGCCCACCGCACAGCAGTGAAAAATCAATGGGCTGTTCACAGTGCCCACATTGCGTTACATTGTAACGCAGCACGTTTAAATAAAGTGCTGCATGCTGTGCGTTATACGCGGCTAAGCCGTGTTAGACTGTTTGCACATGCTCAGTAATGTTGGAGGAGGTCTCCCCTCCTCCTCCGCGGCCAGCCACATGGCTAATTAATATTCACTGCACTCAGTGACGTGCAGTGTTTATTTCCTGGAGTGGCCGCTCTGTGCGGCGATTGGCTGGCGGGACCACGTGATGCGGATCACGTGGTCTCCGCATGCATGGCACAAAAAATGCGCACCAAGAGCTGCTTAATGCAGCTCTAGGTAGCGTCCTCGTCCACCACCACCTGGCGTTGCGTTAGGGGCACGTTATGCGACCTATAACGTCCTCTAAAATGCAACGTCCTGGTGGGAAAGAAGCCTAAAACTTACTCATTGTTATCGTGAATTATTTGCTAACTAAGCATAGTATTATGTCAATGAATTATATTTTCTCTATGCCCTATGCTCTATGTTCAAAGTTTTATGCTGTGTGTTCTTTGTTCTATGTGATATACCTACATATCAGACATGTTTGTCAATGACATATCTACAATCTGAATGTATGTTTTGTATTTGTTATTTCTTTTCTCTCAATAAAAATGTATTGAAATAAAAAAAAAAACATTACATTTTAATATGAAAGACCAGCTTTGTTGCTTTTTATCATACATTGCACACGACATTTGTGTGTGTGGAAAACACAAAGAATTTGACGTGGAAAACCACAGCTGTTTTCTGCTGGCTCAAGTGTGATCCCTGCCTTCAGGTTTCATACTTACCTAAGGCTTACAAAGTTCTATCGCTAATTGCAATCGCTAGCGTTTTCAATGAGCGTTTTGTAAGAGATTTCATGAGTAGCGATTTTAAAAAGTGTAAACGTTTTGCCAGCGATTGTGTAGCGATTTGTGATTAGCATTTTTAATTCTGATTGGTCCTTTTCATTAATTTTCAGTAATGCAGTAATTTAAAAACGCTACCAAATCGCTCTGTATAGCGATTCAGCCAGCGCTTATATGCTTTACATTGCAGAAACACTAACGCAAAACGCTAACACTCAAAAATGCTGCATGTCCTGCAGTTGCGATTTTGGTAATCGCAATCGCTCCAGTGGAATTTGGCCCATCCATTTACACTAGCTCAGTGTTTGGGGAAATCTCTAGCGTTTTGAATTGCTCCGCTCTAGTGGGTTCCAGCCCTGAGAAGGGGGAAGGCTGGACGATAACGGAAAATTGTATACTTACCTGCCGGTAATTTTCCTTTCCTTTCGATGTCCATGGCAGCATTACTACGGGTTAGTCCCGCCCCCCTAACCCCTACAGGACCTGTGATTATAAATTCTAAGACCTGCCCCTTAGCAAGTGCTTTCTTTTGATAGTCCCACCTTCTCTGACTGTTCCTAACCGGGTGGGCGCTCCGTATGCTGCCGTATGCTGCCATGGACATCGAAAGGAAAGGAAAATTACCGGCAGGTAAGTATACAATTTTCCGTTTTCGTTTCCATGGCAGCATTACTACGGGGATTGAGTAGAGAAACAAAAAAAAGAGGGAGGGACAATTTCTGCTTTTAGACTCAAATTTAATTCAGGTTAGCATTCAACCATCAAACAGAGAAATTATTTCAATGAGTTATGTCCCTCAAAAACAAAATAATAATATAATGCATACTATGATATGGTAGCCTTTACTGCAGAAAGGACCTCCTTGCCAAACTGCATTGTAGTCAACGCTGCTGGGTCAACCTTGTAATGCTCAATAAAGGTATTTACTGATACCCAGTTCGCCGCTTTGCAGATCATCTCAGGCGATACCTTAGCCCAGGCCGCCCAGGATGACGCAATGGTTCGTGTGGAGTGAGCTGAAACTTCATCCGGTGGTGTTTTACTCATCATTTTGTATGCCATCCTAATTGTTCTTACTAGCCATGTGGCTATCGTTTTAGTCGTGGCTGCCTCTCCCTTCCTATAACCCATCGGGATTATGAACAATCTTCTCGTTTTCCTAATGTCTTTCGTCCGGTCTATATACGTCCTCAGTATACGTGGGACACTAGGGGTATCATTCATAAACAGGCTGTCGGTAGTGCGGGAAAACACCGTTCTTCTCCGCAACCGGTAATTAAGACTTCTGGGTGGGCATTCATAAAGAAGTCTGCCTGTTGCGGAAGAAGTGCGGAGGTTTTCTGGAGGAAGCTGGCGGCAGCGTGGCGGAAGACATGCGGAAACTTAAAAGCTGCCCGATTCCCTCCCTGCGCTGCTCTGTCTGATGCTGCTTGGGAGGTCCCTCCCATTCATTTATATGTATTCCGCCCGCCTATCGCTACTGTCGAGCAAGCGGTATTTTCCTTCCGGATACCGCTTGCTCTAATCTTTATGAATGGATGTGTTTGTTACTTTTTCTAGATTAATCTAGAAAAACTCCGCACAAGGCGGAAATGTATCGCTCTGTCACCTTTTCATGCGGAAAGAGCCTTTATGAATGGGGCTTATGCTGAGTGGTCGGGAAAGTCACCGGTGTTAAGCATTTCCGCATGCGGAAATGCTTTATGAATGATACCCTAAGTGTCTGAGGCCTCTCCAGTGTGGCATCTTCAAAAGCAGGGAGACTCCACTCCTGACTAAAGTGATACCTCGTTGCCACCTTCGGGATAAATTGGTCGACTGGCCTCAGAGCTACCCTGTCTGCAAAAAACTGAGTGTGGGGTGGCTCGCAGCTTAAAGCTTGTAGCTCTGAAACTCTCCTGGCTGATGTTATTGCAGTCAAAAAAACTGTTTTCAAGGTAAGGTCGACCAGGTTGCAGTCCGTTAATGGCTCGAATGGTTCACCTGATACACCCCTTAGGACTAAGGGTAAGTCCCATTGCGGGTACCAACTCCTCCTAGGCGGTCTTAGTTTGGTTATTGCCTGCATGAATTGGACCACCAGTGGCTCCAGTGCCCATTTCTTGTGCGTTAGTGCCGTAATTGCTGACACCTGTGTTTTAAGGGTGCTAAGGCTGAGGCCTAAGTCCACTCCTCTCTGTAAGAATTCTAATACAGCGTACACCTGAAGGGAACTCAGTTGGATTCCTTTCTGCTCCAGAAACAATAGAAACCGATTCCATGTTCTATGGTATGTGAGATTTGTTGAGGTTTTCCTGGCCTTCAGTAAAGTTTCCACTACATCTGGCGCACAACCTAGTGCTGCTAGTCTGCTCCTCTCAGTCTCCATGCCGCTAAATTTAGTAGCTGAGGATATGGATGTAAGATTCCGTTCTGCTCCAGAAGATCCTTCTGGCAGGGTAAGGGAAACGGAGGTGCTGTTGCCAGTTTCTGCAATAGTGGGTACCACGGCCTGCGCGGCCAATGGGGGAGGACAGCTATTATCACTCCTTTCCCCTGCTGTATCTTCTTGAGAACTCTGTGAATTAGTGGCACTGGGGGAAAGATATACGCCAGCTCGAACTCCCATGGCATTGACAGGGCGTCCCAACCCGCCGCCTGCGGGTACCTGAACCTGGAAAAAAATTGAGGGCACTTGTTGTTCTTGGGTGTTGCCATTAAGTCTATGTGGGGTCTCCCCCACTTCTCGCAGATCATCTAGAATATCTGTAGGTTCAGGCTCCATTCCTTGCTGTCCACCCAGCCTCGACTGAGTGAGTCCGCGACAGAATTCTTCGCCGCCGGAATGTGTACCGCTCGAAGGTATATTAGGTTCGCTTGTGCCCAGTTCATAATTGGCTCTACCTCCGCTAAAAGGGTCCGACTGTGCGTCCCCCCCTGATTCTGTAGGTACGCCACTGCCGTGGAGTTGTCCATCTTTAGTAACACTCCCTTGTTCAAGATGTTCGGGGCGAAGTGTCTGAGTGCTCTGAAGGCTGCACGCATCTCCAATATATTGGACTGTTGCTGTATCTCCTCGGGCCTCCATCTGCCCTGGGCATAAACTTGACCCATATGTGCAACCCCCGCCCCATTGGCTTGCGTCTGTTGTTATAACAGCCGGGTCCTCCCAACATAGATTGTGATGTCTGAGAAGATTTTGTCTGTCTCTCCACCAGTTCAACCCCTCCTTCATCCTGGGGAGGACCTTGATGTTCTGCCGATAATCTGTGCCATTCCATTGATCTAGGAAAGCGTTCTGGAAAACGCGCATCCGCCACTTTGCCCATCTCACCATCGGAATAGCAGCTGCGAGCGTACCTATCACCGCCAGACATTCTCTTGCTGTTAAAGATGTGGCCTCTTGCACCATCGAAACCTTTGTTATAATTGTCTCCACCTTTTCTGCCGGCAGTCTGATCGCATTGTTGACTGTATCTATCTCTGCCCCGAGAAATATCAACTTTTGCGTTGGTTGTAGCCTGCTTTTCTCCCAGTTCAATATCCAACCGTATCTCTGGAGAGTCTGTAGGAGTATCCTTCTGTTCTTTAGTAAAGTTTCCCGCGATTCGGCTACCAGTAGCAGGTCGTCCAGGTAATGATGCAGATGTAGTTGTTGCCCTCGAAGCAATGCTACCAATGTGACCATGATTTTCGTGAAGGTTCTGGGAGCAGTAGAGATGCCAAAGGGCAACACCTGGAATTGGTAATGAACATCCCCTACAGCGAATCTGAGATACCTCTGGAACGCCTTGTGAATCGGCACGTGCAAGTATGCATCGGCTAGGTCCACTGATAGTAGCCAATCGTTCAGTTGGATGGTAGGGGTTATTGTCTGCAGCGATTCCATCTTGAACTTGTCTTGTATGATAAACTCGTTTAAAAAACGTAGATCGAGGACAGGCCTTAACTGGCCTGACTTTTTCGTTACAAAAAATAACGGGGAGTATAGACCTGCGAATCCTTCCGTAGTTTCCACTTCTATAATGGCTTTCTTTAGACGTAGTTCCTGTATGTATTTGTCCAGGATCTCCCTTTTTTGTTGTGCTTTCGGAATCGTTGTGGGTACGAAGTATGCTGACGGGGGAGGCTCCTTGAATCTCCAGGAGTGCCCCCACCGTAGCGTATTTATGACCCAGGGGTCTCCTATTTCTTCCGCCCAAACTTTCACATATCTCTGGAGGCGTCCCCCCACCGCCTCGAGATGGGCGGGCGTCTCTTCAGAAGGTCTTAGCGGGCTGTGTTCCCCCGCTGGGACCTCGCTGTCTGTTGAACTTCGACAGACTCGTCTGAGTTCCCTGCCATCCTCTCCGAAAGGACTGATTAGATCTGGCAGCTCGATAATCTTTCGTCTTATTTTGGTAGGGTCTTCTCTCCCCCATTCTTGGTCTCCTTTGTCTTCTGTCCTGAGGGAGCAATCCAGATCTACCCCCTGTCACCCTGGATATGGCCGTATCCATTTTTTCGCCAAAGAGGTTTGTACCGTCGTAAGGAATTTTACACCATGACGTTTTTGAATTTACATCTGCGGACCATGGTCTAAGCCACAGGGCCCGTTTCGCCGTAACAGTGTGTAGAATGGCCCTCGTTGCGCATCTTATTATATCTATCGCTGCCTCGCTTATGAAGTCGGATGCTAGTCGAAACTCCTCCATAGCTAGCAGTAGGGTTTTAGGATCCACATTGGCCTGGATCGCTCCCTCAAGGTTATCCGTCCATGCTTTCAGCGCTCGGGATACTGAGGTGAGAGCTATAGCAGGCTTGGAGGCTGCTCCCATGGCACAGTATGCCCTTCTCAGGTCTGCATCAACCTTCCTCTCCAGCGGTTCTTTAAAAGACACCGCATCTTCTAGGGCAGTGCTGTCCAACTTCATTGGCATGGAGGGCCATTTTTTTTTCAGCCCCCATGGTGGAGGGCCGAAGGTTCTTGCTAGAGCCGCAGGCCCCCCCCCGGAAAAAATGCAATTCAAGGATAATTAGATTGGCAGCACTTTTCACAAAATGCAATTTAAAATAATGGTGAAGTTGTGTGGCGCGCGTAGCGCGCCAGAAAACACGAGGGTTCCATACGCGCGCCGCGCCGAAAAATGGGTGTGGCCATGGACCAGAATGCGGGTGTGGCCACGGGTGGAGACAAATTTACATGAACTTAGCAATGTGGGACATTAGATTAGGATAGTGGTGGTGAACCTTTTGGAGGCCGAGTGTCCAAACTGCAACCCAAAAGTCACTTATCGCAAAGTGGCAACAGCAATTTAAACTACATACAAACGTTTTAACTCATACATGAACATTATGGAAAATCCAAGTTGAAAATAAACTGTGAAGATAAACAATTTCATCCATCCTACTCCTGAAAAATGTGGGGTTTTTTTTAGAACCTCCCAGTTTTATTTTTCGTTTTAAAAAGCTAAAAAGTAGGTTTAATGCTATTGTCTCATGATGACGATTCAGCTTTTCCATAGTCGCAGTTCGCAATCATGTGACCCCCAACAAGACAAATTCAGCAATCATGAGGCCCCCAACAAATCATGAGGCCCCCAACAAGACAAATTCAGCAATCATGATGCCCCCAACAAGACAAATTTAGCAATCATGAGGCCCCCAAAAAATCGTGATGCCCCCAACAATCATGTGGACCCCAACAAGACAAATTCAGCAATCATGAGGCCCCCAACACGACAAATTCAGCAGTCATGAGGCACATAAATAGACAGCATTTCACATAAATAAGCAGAATGCCCCTTTAGTGACAGGTGCCCCCCACTTAGATAGTGACAGGTGCCCCCCACTTAAATAGTGACAGGTGCCCCCCAGCTAGATAGTGACAGGTGCCCCCCAGTTAGATAGTGACAGGTGCCCCCCCAGTTAGTGACAGGTGCCCCCACCAGTAGCGAGCCCGTTACCTCTGGGGCTGGCCTCTCCTGTGTCCCCGCTGGCCTCTCCTGTGTCCCCGCTGGCCTCTCCGGTCTCCCCGCTGGCCTCTCCGGTCTCCCCGCTGGCCTCTCCGGTGTCCCCGCTGGCCTCTCCGGTGTCCCCGCTGGATCAGACCTCACAGATCGCGGCGACTGAAGCAAGCAGAGCGCGCGCATGACACCCGCGCGGCAGAACGTCACATGCGGAAGTGACTAATGATTCACTTCCGCATGTGACGTACTCCGTGCGGGTACCATGCGCCCTCTGTTTACATCAGTCGCCGCGATCTGTGAGGTCTGATCTGTGAGGCAGCGGCAGCGGGGGGACATAGGAGAGGCAGCGGCAGCAGGGGGACATAGGAGGGGCCAGCGGCGACACCGGAGAGGCCAGCGGGGACACAGTAAGAGGGAGCAGGCATGGCGCCCATAGCGCAAGCCATGCCTGCATCCCAGGGAGACGAGCGGGCCGCAGCAGGTGGCCTGGCGGGCCGGATGCGGCCCGCAGGGCCGCCAGTTGGACAGCACTGTTCTAGGGGAAGGGTTACATGCTTAGCTAGGCGTAACACTGAAGCGTCCACTGTGGGAGGTGTGTCCAGCTGTGAGATTATTCCGCCTTCAAATGGATATAGTTTTGACAAGCGATTATTCATAACTACTTTCCTTTCTGGCTTGGACCACTCGTCCTGAATCAGTTCCGTGATTTCCTCCATTACTGGGAAGGTAAGTGGCTTTTTCTTAAGATGCGGAAAAAATCTTTGTTTTTTAGCCGGAGGCTCTTCCGTATCCTCCCATTGGATGGCCTCCCGTACAGACCTTACAAATGGTGTCACCACGGAAAAATCAAATCCTACTGCTAGGTCGTCTTCCTCCTCCTGCTGTTCTAAATCTGAGAAACTAGTAGGTTCATCTCTCCGCGGGGCTGCTGTAGATGTTGTTGCTTGCTCCGCCAATGACTGTTGTACTATTTCCCTTACTAAGGAAGTTATGTCCTGCTCAGGCTCTTCTTCCATGGGTATGGAATAAAAACAGTCTGTGCAGACCAATTTCCCTGGCATAGTCTTTCGGCCACATGCCCAACATGTCTTGTCTTTACTGGTGTGTGCCTGGCTCTGCGATCCCCTGTGGGACTGAGACTTGCTTGACCTCGAGGAGGATCTAGGTTTTCCTTCGCCTTGAGATAGGCTGAAAGAAAGAAGAACAGGACCCTCCGTTACAGTCTTAAAGAAAAGCCTCATGATGTAGAAACAGATCAGAAAAAAACAAAACCGTGCCCTACCTAGAGTTTTGCTGGTCTGTTTGCTGGGCAGCAGGGGGAGTATCCCTTTCCTCCATTGCAGCAGTCTAGTCTGTCTATCAACAGTAGGAAATACAAAACAATATGTAATGCCTGCACTGATGAGATAATCACTGCACCTTTAAGTTTCAAATTATACCTTGCAGTTGTGCAGTCTGGTCCTGCAACGCCAAAAGACAGAGCCCCAGAATAGCGCGAATCTGCAACATAAGCAACAGTGCGCCGTTATTAATAAAGCTCTAGCCGATCCTGTTCCATACCAGCGACTCGGCAGAGACATACCTTGCTCCTCTGAGGGCTAAATTGCCTCCTCTCTCCTCTGTAGCTCTCCACGTTATGCCGGGCGTTCAGGCTGGCTGCGGTCGGCTGTACCGACCTTTAACTGTTCCTGCTCCAAGCGGAAGTCCTCCAATGACGTCACTTCCGGCACTTCCTGCGTTCCAGAGGAACGCTAGAGGGAACTCCCCGCTGCCCAATCAGAAGATCGCGCTGCTTTACCGCGCCTAATGCGGGAGAGAGAGGCCCCCAGAAAGACCAGCAGAAAGATGGGGCACCACCACCTAAGTCTGTTTAAGACCAAACGGCGGGGCTTCACACCGAGGCAAGTGTGGCTGGCTGTCAAGAAAACAGCAGGTAGGGCAAAAATAATAATAGAAAGAAAAAGTAACACAATATAAAAAAAAAAATGTTTCAAGCTGCACTGCTACAGCTTGACAGTCCTGTAGGGAGGACGGAAAAAAAAAAGTACTTGCTAAGGGGCAGGTCTTAGAATTTATAATCACAGGTCCTGTAGGGGTTAGGGGGGCGGGACTAACCCGTAGTAATGCTGCCATGGAAACGAAAGGAAATATATCCCTTCTGTTCCTCCAGCCGGTGCATCGTTCCTCTGCTGTCAGTCCATAAAGCTGTTTGCCTCAACAGTTCTTCAGAGCTACTTGTGTCCCCGAGTTGTTTGGAGGGCGGCTGCTCATTAGATATCCTATACTTAAATCCATAATAGGTTTTTTTTTTTTTTTCAAAGGCCATGGTAAAACATTTAAAATTTAAAGTAACAGTACACATTTAAAGAACCTGTTTTAAATACAGACCGTGTGGAGTCCCCTCTACCAAGCAAATTTTAACCGTCTGTTTACCATGCATGCTGGTATTTCCCAGGGAATTCAGAGCACACCAGTGTGGGGCACAGTCTCCTTAGCAATACCAAATCATATGATCCATAAGATTGCGAGGTACCCTGCAGAGGGGGAGGTGAAGCTTTCCCCTCTTTAGAGCACTCTTGATCAAGGGGCTCATACGCTGGCGTAACTATGGGGAAGCTGGTTGTGTGTGTGTGTGGGGGGGGGGGTTGCGTGAAGAAGCGGTGCCCCCGACTTCTTCCTTCTCCACCAAGTGCCCCCTCGCGTACTCCTCTGATTATGTTCTTCCAGTCTGACCTACAGTTCAGCGCGGCTTTGGTGAGGGGGCTTTACTTTCCCCCCATCCGTGCACTCCTTCTGCAGCCACTAGGTGTCACTGTCCTAGTGATGGGCCGAACCGTTCGCCTGGCGAACCTCTCTGGGCCTCTTACTACTTCCGGGTCGCCATGACCCGGAGTAGTACGCCTGCGCTGCCCGGCGGAGCGCGTCCTAGATCGCACTCCTGTTGCCGGGCACTCTCTGCGCATGAGCGTGATGTCACTCATGACGTCACACACATGCGCAGAGAGTGCCCGGCAACAGGAGCGCGATCTAGGACGCGCTTCACCGGGCAGCACAGGCGTACTGCTCCGAGTCATTGCGACCCGGAAGTATTAAAACCCC
This sequence comes from Hyperolius riggenbachi, assembly GCF_040937935.1. Lineage (NCBI taxonomy): Eukaryota > Metazoa > Chordata > Amphibia > Anura > Hyperoliidae > Hyperolius > Hyperolius riggenbachi. The sequence continues at coordinate 99,336,094 of NC_090647.1, forward strand.
CATGGATTTAGAGATGTTCGCCGGCGAACGGTTCGGGAACCGTTCGCCACATCTCTACACTGTCCTCTCTGCCTTACCCATTGGCCAAAAAACACGCCTTGTCACGCCTGAGCACTCAGCGCTAATGAGCACTTGACCATGCATGGGAGCAGCTTACAGGTGGTGGACTCTCTGCCTTCAGCTTCACATAGAAAAGAGGCACTTTTTTCACTAACGTGCAATCGCAGAGATGGATGCCGACACATGTATGTTCATCTAACTTTATAGTGAGTCTGAAGCAAACCAAAAAAAAAAATACTTACCTAAGGAGAGGGAAGGCTCTGGGTCCTATAGTTCCTTCCCATTCCTCTCCTGCTCCTCTTATTCCAGCGCTGGTTCCACCGTTAGCAGTTCCTGACTGATGTGTCGGAGACTGCTCTCTGCTGCTGCCGGAGGCTTTGGACGTTTCGCACATGCCCAGTACTGAGCTGGACATCTTCAGGAGCACTCAGGCTCCCAAAGACTTCTGAAGCCTCCCACAGCGGGAAATTTGAACGGGGGAGCCAGCACTGGAACGAGGGACCATGAGAGGAACAGGAAGGCTCTATAGGACCCAGAGCATTCCCTCTCCTTAGGTAATTATCTTTTTTTTTTCACTTAGACTCCCTTTAAGTATACTAATGGTTTTAAAGATCTATGTTATAAAAGTCATGTCTGTTTCTCCATTATAAAATCAATCTGTTTGTAATTAACTTTAAGCAGGTAAAGAGGGAAGAAATATCCTATGAGTATCACTGAAGTTAGGCTTCCTTTCCACGGACCGCTGATAGGCAGTGAAATGCCTCTCAAACTCTCTCAACTGCTCACTGCTGCCTAGTAACTGCTCGTTGCTGCATGATCACTGCTTACTTCTGCCTGGTAACTGCTTGCTGAGCACACAGCTCAACAGTTCGTGGAAAGGAGGCCTTAGTTTAATTTAGATGTAAACAAATAAACGGGCAAAGGTCAGTATCACGTAAGTAATTTGTATGCTGCCCCACCCTTGTGGCTCCTTTCAGCAGGTTAGAAGCATGACTGAGCAGATTGCCATTTGCTGTGGAAAAGGTCAGTATTTAACTAAGCGATTGAAGTGATTGAAATTTGCCAAATCTGAATTAAACTAACTTCATGATCTTGTTTTGTTGTGAGTTTCCTGTATGTCCTACCTTGTATGTTGGCGCTTTATAAATACAATAAATAATAATAATAAATCAAAACCTAACTATGGAATATCATGTATTGTACTGCCTTGCACTGATCTATGGTGATCAGATTTCAGCCGAAGCTTGGTAACACTGTGGTGTATTCAGGAAAGTAGGGGAAAATTGCCGGACACAGGGAGCGTACCTTACTGGTATTCCAGACAATAAGGTGCGTGTGTTGCGCAACGAGGGCAACCTGCATTACCTAGGTCAGTGTTTCTCAACATTTTATTGGTATGTACCCCTTTTAAAACCATATACTCACGAAGTACCCCCTAGCATAGTAAACATTATCACAAGTACCCCTTGACAAATATATATTCAATCATAGTACATTATAATTGGTTTTAAACCATTTCCAAGCTTTTACTATTGCTTTTAATTAGCTAAAATACTAATTTGGTGTTGTTTAAATAAGATTTATCATTTTCTAAATCTCTAAATTTGTTATTCCTGGTTAAGTATATCAAGCCCGAGTACCCCCTGGAACACTCAGAAGTACCCCCAGGGGTACGCGTACCACAGGTTGAGAAACTATGACCTAGGTAATGCGTAGGTTGCATTAATTGCGCAACATGCGCTACCTTACTGTTGGAAATACCGGTGAAATTACCATGTTTTTCCTGTACATGGAAACCTTACCGCCACTTTCATAGGCAAACGCAGGGGTGGATTTCAGCTCCCCAGAATCCCCCCTCAGACCAGGGCAGGTGCAGTGTATGGGTATAGGCACAAGTTGAGACACCAGAGTATGTGCATGTACCCTGCAGCTCACAGCACTGCCCCCTTTCTTTCCCTGCTACAATTGACTTTGGATGTAGCAGCAGTGTGTGTACAAAGCATGGAGCAGCAGTGTGTGTACAGAGCATGGAGCAGCAGTGTGTGTACAGAGCATGAAGCAGCTCTGAGGAATTTAACAGAGTCAAGTATAAGCACAGCCCTGTGCCCTGCTGTGTGAATGATTTGCTTTCCCCTTCCAATGTTGGCTGTCCTCATTATTATCTGCATCCAAACTGCTCCTGATCAATCCCCAGCGTGACATCCTACCATATTATTATTCTGTATTGTGCAGGGCTGAGGGAGACCTTTCAGGAATCGCCCCCTTGAAAATCCTGGGTTTGCCCCTGCTTTTTCTGAATACACCTCATTGATTGGTAAGCTGCCACTGCCAGCTCTCCACTTATGGATACAGTACAAAATTATGCGGCCATCAGTTCCACACCACTTCCCCGCAGTGCTTGATAAATAGCAGAAAGACCTTACCCAATTAATGTTCAATCAATTCTTCAGTCTAAACAAGTTGAGAAATACTTTTTTTATAGACTTTCTTTTATTTTAATGTTTTTAGTGAACTGAATGTCTAATCTGTTAGAAACATCCCACAGTATGCAGGCCCGCCATCAGGGGGGGACATCCGTGACTCCCGTCACGGGCCCGGGCCTGCAGGGGGGCCCCATCCCCCCCGCGGCCCTAGCGGGTGCCGCCCGGCCGCCGCTCAACCTCCCCTGGCCGCTGCTCCCTCCCTCCATCCCTCTAGCCGCCGCCGCCTCCGCTGCTGCGTCAGACCCCGATCAGGCGGCGACAATAGTGCGTGCGCTAGGACCCAGCGCCCGCACTGATATGCGGAAGTGACGTCACTTCCGCATATAGAGCGGGTGCGTCCAGCGCCCGCTCTTACTGGTCGGGTCGCCGCTGATCTTGAGGTCTGACGCTGCTGGCATTGGCAAAGTAGGGGAAGCAGCGGCGGCGGCTGGGGGGGGGGGGCCTCCCTGTCACTCTCTCACTAGCTAAAGGGCCTCCCTGTCACTCACTCACTAGCTAAAGGGCCTCCCTGTCACTCACTCACTCCCTAAAGGGGCTCCCTGTCACTCACTAGCTAAAGGGCCTCCCTGTCACTCACTCACTGCCTAAAGGGCCTCCCTGTCACTCACTCACTAGCTAAAGGGCCTCCCTGTCACTCACTCACTAGCTAAAGGGGCTCCCTGTCACACTCACTCACTCCCTAAAGGGGCTCCCTGTCACTCACTCACTAGCTAAAGGGGCTCCCTGTCACTCACTAGCTAAAGGGGCTCCCTGTCACTCACTCACTCCCTAAAGGGGCTCCCTGTCACTCACTCACTCCCTAAAGGGGCTCCCTGTCACTCACTCACTAGCTAAAGGGCCTCCCTGGCACTCACTCTCTAGCTAAAGGGGCTCCCTGTCACTCACTCACTAGCTAAAGGGCCTCCCTGTCACTCACTCACTAGCTAAAGGGGCTCCCTGTCACACTCACTCACTCCCTAAAGGGGCTCCCTGTCACTCACTCACTAGCTAAAGGGGCTCCCTGTCACTCACTAGCTAAAGGGGCTCCCTGTCACTCACTCACTCCCTAAAGGGGCTCCCTGTCACTCACTCACTCCCTAAAGGGGCTCCCTGTCACTCACTCACTAGCTAAAGGGGCTCCCTGTCACTCACTCACTAGCTAAAGGGCCTCCCTGGCACTCACTCACTAGCTAAAGGGGCTCCCTGCCACTCACTCCCTAAAGGGGCTCCCTGTCACTCACTCACTCCCTAAAGAGGCTCCCTGTCACTCACTCACTACCTAAAAGGGCTCCATGTCACTCACTACCTAACCTGGGGGTCCCTGTCAGAATCCAGGTGAGAGGTGTCTACCATAATAAGGGGGCATTCTGCCTATTTATGTGAAATGCTGTCTATTTATGTGCCTCATGACTGCTGAATTTGTCTTGTTGGGGGCCTAATGATTGAATTTTTACTTGTTGGGGGCCTCATGATTTGTTGGGAGCCTCATTGCCTCAAGATTGCTGAATTTGTCTTGTTGGGGGCCTCATGATTGCTGAATTTGTCTTGTTGGGGGCCTCATGATTGCTGAATTTGTCTTGTTGGGGGTCACATGATTGCTAACTGCGAGACTATGGGAAAAGCTGAATCATTACCATATGAGGCAATAGCATTAAACCTACTTTTTTAGCTTTTTTAAACAGAAAATAAAACTGGGAGGTTCTAAAAAAATGATGGAGCACTTCCTCCTTCCGGCTTGAAGGAGGAAGTGCTCGATATCGAGGCTTGCAACGCGTCCATTCGGACACTTGCACCTCGTTGAAACGCTGGGCGGAGAGCGGCGTTCTGGGTAATTAACCCCGCCGCATCTAGCCGCTCAGCTGTGGCAATTAGAGCTAACTTGAATCACGAGTATCCACCGTGGTTATTCGTGATTAATTTGTGGACAGCAAGCCTCCAACTAGCTCTGCCAACATGTAATGGCTACGCACATTTCTCAGTTGGGGGGGGGGGCCGGACTGATGATTTGTGAGGGGCCCCAAAATTTCTGATGGCGGCCCTGAGTATGTGTGGTCAGGAAGCCAGGCAAGGCCTATCTCCACGCAGGGACGGATCTGGGGGGGAGGGGGGGGCGGCGGGTCTCTTGCCCCAGGCGCAGTTTGAATTCTTAAAAAGGCAGCAAAATGTAGATGGGGAATGGCAGTTTAAGCGCCAAAACCTGACCTTTAGGTGCCAAAACCTGACCTTGCCCCAGGCGCAACTTGGTCTAGATCCGTCCCTGTCGGAGTTTGTATGTTCTCACAGTGTCTGTATTCTATTAATGATGATGATTTATGATTTTTTTATTTAGAGAATTGGAAAGAGGTATTACTGTACCTTTCTAGTCATTCCATTCCTCTGGAAGGTAAAAACACTGGGGGTCATGGAGTTAAAGGGACCCTGAGCTCTCCTTCCTCCAGCCCACCGTAGGTCGTGAGATCCCCCGGCGTCCTCCTGGCTCCTTTGCCAGTCCTGCTAGCGACTCAATCGCCGACTTTGGATTGAACCACGCATGCGTAGGACTGTCACGCTGGCCGACGTGATGTAGCGTGCGCAGAAGGGACACGCAAGGGTGACTTCAGGCCGAAGTCAGCAATTAATGGAGCCATGAGCGGGACCGGGAGAGGAGCCAGGAGGGTGCCGGGGGACCATGCAGGCTACGAGGGCTGGAGGAAGCCCCAGGTAAGTGCAAATTTCGATTTTAAGGAGAGCTCAGGTTTCTTTAATAATGAAGTGGTACAGTAGAGTAGCCTAGAAATGTATAGGACAAAAATAAATATATGCAAGATATTATGCATGCAGCATTTTGGGAGTGATCCCGCAGCAATCACATTGACGGGACGCAGGGCCAATCGCTCTGAAAAATTGTGGAATCGAATGGGAAAATTGATGTGTGTTTGGGCATCTGAATTCTTCAGGCCCCTTTCTCACTGACAAGTTTTCATTGCATTGCATTACTCTTTTTTACTGCAGGGTAATGCTGTAGCAATGAAAACCTACAGGGCATTTCCTACCTGCCACGGTGTGATGGGATGCGCCAAAAGTTTTGGATTTGACAAGCCAACAACAGCGCATTACCGACGACCACCGCGTTTGCTGCACATGTTAGCTTCGCGCATGCGCAGAATATTTTGTCAATACACTTCTGTGCGATTCCTATTTCCGCCACAGGAAGCAAGCGCTAGAGAGCCTCACTTATGGCTTGGCTTGCAGCCAGATTAGAGATGCTTGCAGCCAGATTAGAGATGCTTGCAGCCAGATTAGAGATTACCACTCATTGCTGCGGAAATCTCTAAAGGCTATTTTTAACGTCACGGTGCGATGTGATCATCCGATCACACTGCTAGTGCTGATTTCTAGTCTGATACCGGCCTCGAGGTGTACTTTTTGTGTTTTAATGAACAAAAAAAATTCTCATACTTTGTTAGATGCCAGTTTAGTCTATCCAGTCAGATAAGCCAATTATATCCTAATTGAGAGCAGGGAATATATAAAAATGTTAACATTGAGCGCTAATTAGTGATAACACAGTCACATGTGTTGTTTCTCGGCCCAGTGAAAAGTGGCAAGTAATTGCTGTCAGTGGATTTTCAGAGATAATAACTACAGATCTACCATATGGAATTTTATTTGAAGAATAATACGTTTCAGTGTGGCACCCCCGTACTGTAAACCTAGACTTAAAAGCATTGTTTCTTAATTATTTCTTTGATTTAATTTGTGTGCCTGGCTTAGAGTAAACAGTGGAGTATTAAATTGTTTACATTTCTCTTCAAAAATATGATTTTTGTAGTTCCCAGCGCTGATAGGATTACTACATTTCATTAGTAGAAATGTTCTTGTTTCACCACTTCGTAATTTACCCGCACCTTTTACTATTGGACTTAAAGTGGAACGTCAGCCTAAACAACCATACTGTCATTAAGTTACATTAGTTAGTTACATTAGGTATGTTAATTAAAATAGATAGGTAATATAATTTCTTACCCACCCTGTTTTAAAAGAACAGGCAAATGTTTGTGATTTAATGGGGGCAGCCATCTTTTTGGTTGAAAGGAGGTGACAGGGAGCATGAGGCACAGTTCCAACTGTCCTGTGTCCTGATTACCCCTCCCAGCTGCGCACGCTAGGCTTCAAATCTCAAATTCAAAATAAAAAAAAAAACAAATTTGCGCCAAAACAGCAGTAGAACAACAACATCAGAAATCCCATCATGCTTTTCACAGCATCAGGGGAAAAAAGCCCAGACAGATTTCTTCTTCGCAGCTAAAAATGAGGCTCGGATAAGAAAAACAAAGTTCTGATGCTGTGAAATTGTTAAATAAACACAAAGCCTTTTCAGTGCTGCTGAGTAGATTTTTAGTCTGGGGGTTCACTTTAAAGGGTACCTGAAGTATATACATGTAATTAAGGCACCAGGAAATTTGGGTGCAGAGCTTCTGAAAAAATGCATCAAATATTATTCCCCCACTAGGGCACCGTAGACTTGGGTAAGAAGTAATTTGGCTGTCAGTTATTGCTGGCGGCCAAATTAAGCTGTTTTTATAGTAATTTGGGCTCCGTCTTTTGACGTCGCCCAAATTACTGTTTGAGCACCACTATAGCTGTAATTCACATTGCGGCCTCGACCTGAAGTGATATAATGACATAAACATATATGTAACGTCCCATTCCTACTTAGAACTAACTTCTTTTTTCGCATTGTAAATGTTAAGAATCAAGAGGCTCAGCAGAACATGCAGGAAGAGTCTTATGGTAAGAATCAAGGGGCCCAGCAGAACATGCAGGAAGAGTCTTATGGTAAGAATCAAGGGGCCCAGCAGAACATGTAGGAAGAGTCTTATGGTAAGAATCAAGGGGCCCAGCAGAACATGTAGGAAGAGTCTTATGGTAAAATCAAGGGGCCCAGCAGAACATGTAGGAAGAGTCTTATGGTAAGAATCAAGGGGCCCAGCAGAACATGTAGGAAGAGTCTTATGGTAAGAATCAAGGGGCCCAGCAGAACATATAGGAAGAGTCTTATGGTAAAATCAAGGGGCCCAGCAGAACATATAGGAAGAGTCTTATGGTAAGAATCAAGGGGCCCAGCAGAACATGTAGGAAGAGTCTTATGGTAAGAATCAAGGGGCCCAGCAGAACATGTAGGAAGAGTCTTATGGTAAGAATCAAGGGGCCCAGCAGAACATGTAGGAAGAGTCTTATGGTAAAATCAAGGGGCCCAGCAGAACATGTAGGAAGAGTCTTATGGTAAAATCAAGGGGCCCAGCAGAACATGTAGGAAGAGTCTTATGGTAAAATCAAGGAGCCGCCTATAATAAGGAGACTTCTTTAGGTCCATCCTTTACCCTTTCAATAGATAAAGATGGTCATATTTGACACACAAAGATGGTCATATTACACACACCACGACCACAACCTCCTCACTGAAGCGGAAAAAAATATATGATATAATGAATTGGTTGTGTAATACGGATAATTTCTAGAATATTAGTAGCAAAGAAAATATTCTCATATTTTTATTTTCAGTTATACAGTGTTTTTTTTTTATAACATTGCATCATTCTCTAATATTTGCAGTTTTAGACACTACTCAGCAGTCTAAATGGGTTCAAAAGTTCACTTGCCTGCTCTGTAAAATCTTCCCTGCAGAGGAAAAAAAGATACATTGTTTTTAAAGGACCACTATCGCGAAAAAAGTAGGCAGTTAAAATGTGACAGATGACAGGTTTTGGGCCAGTCCATCTTTTTAAGGGGGATTCTCAGGGCTTTCTTTGTTTTCAACAGCATTTCCTGAACAACAGTTGCAAAATCTAACTGACATAATAGTGTGCAAGTGATTAGGGAGGCCGGCTGGTATCTTGCTATATTGGCAGTTAAACTGCTGTTCAGGAAATGCTGTTGAAAACAAAGCAAACCCTTGAAATACCCTATGAGGAGATGGATTGTCCCAAAACCTGTCGGTTCTGTCAGATTTTAAATGCCTACTTTTTTTGCGATAGTGGTCATTTAAAGCTTATTATCTCAAGTGTCTGGCAGAGTTCTCTGCGACTTTGAAAGTCGTGGAGCTCAATGGCTAATTTGCATAGATAACAACTGGAGTTTCTTAACTCTTCCTGTACTGGAAACAATATTAGACTCTGCTGCTAATGTTTTATTTCTTAGCTGTACTACATATACAAATCATTATATCATAATTATTATTTTTTTCGCTTCAGTGTCTCTTTAATAATAATAATAATCTGAACATTTGTATAGCGCCGTTCTCCTGTCGGACTCAAAGCGCTCGAGAGCTGCAGCCACTGGGACGCACTCAAGGGGCCACCCTGCAGTGTTAGGGAGTCTTGCCTTGAACTCCTTACTGAATAGGTACTGACCCTAGCCAGGATTTGAACCCTGGTCTCTCATGTCAAAGCCAGTACTCTATCCAGCCACAGTGTTAAGTTTAGTGTTAATAACAGAATGATAAACTTTATTGTGGAATAAAAATAAAAAAAATCTCCTTTAGTCTTCTGTTTTTATCTGGTTTTTTTTCTTTCTTCTGTCATTCTGATTGAGTCTCTCCCTCTGGCTACCGCCACACTTCGTCAGGCTCACCGCTCTCTGACACACTTTTGCAGGACACCACCATGTTAAGAATAGCCAGTTTAGAAGACATATAAATGGCAATCACCCATTTATGAACATAAACATTTAATTTGCATGGAGACATTATGGTCAGCGTGTCTGCATGTATCTATCCTCCGCACAAGTAAACAAATCCCAAATTGACAGATGAATTTCTCATTATTTAAAGATGTTGTTTACCATTAAATATATGCTAAAGTAAGACAACCCTGAGACAAAGTTGCCATTAGAAACTCAACATATGTTCAATACACTTACTAACTGTGTGAATCATTCTTTTATGCTGTGACGGATTCACCATACACTTGCAAGTGAGCGCTCAAAGACTTGCTCCAGAGCTCCCCTTAAAGAGGAACTCCAGTGAAAATAATGTAATAAAAAAGTGCTTCATTTTTACAATAATTATGTATAAATGATTTAGTCAGTGTTTGCCCATTGTAAAATCTTTCCTCTCCCTGACTTACATTCTGACATTTATTGCATGGTGACATTTTTACTGTTGGCAGGTGATGTAGCGGCTGCATGCTTTTTTGACAGTTGGAAACAGCTGTAAACAGCTATTTCCCACAATGCCACAAGTTACATAGACAGGAAACTGCCAGGAGTACCACGGTCCTCAGATTTTCTTGTGGGAGGGGTTTCATCTCAATATCAGTCATACAGCGCCCCCTGATGGTCTGTTTGTGAAAAGGAATATATTTCTCATGTAAAAGGGGGTATCAGCTACTGATCGGGATAAAGTTCACTTCTTGGTCGGAGTTTATCTTTAAGTTTGGGTTTTTGTCAGGAGGAAATGTCTTGCTTATCAGACAAGGGACCATCAAGCCATAAAATCCTTCCTGCAACAATCTAGCTAAACGATAGGCTGGCACCAGCTGAGATAAGTGCTTATCAGTAAGCCTTTGAACCACGTACCAGCTCACTGTCGTAAATCACTTTCTCCTGACAGATAAAAAGAAGCCACCAAGGCGGGTAGAGGTTAAATAATAACATTTCCCTATCAGAATTCTATATTTTCATTTATGCTAACCGGAAGATAAAGATGCAATTAGATACTTACCTCCATAGTGAAACGCCTCTAGATAGTCAACAGTCATCCCATATCCTCTTAGCCCACTTTTCCAGCTCTGGGTCCTTCAAACGCACATGCATAAGTAAACCGGAAGGAGGAAGTATCAAAGAGCTGGAACGCATCATGGAGTGCAGCGGCCAGAGGCAATGGAAGGAGGGAATTAACCAGGGCTGTGGAGTCGGAGTCGAGGAGGCGGAGCAATTTTATGGCTTCCTGGAGTCAGAGTTGTAAAAAAAATGCACCGATTCAAACTCCCTTTGCTCATAAATTCAATTATTTTTATACGATGTTATTAAATTTGGGGTTGATGACCAAAAAAAAACTAAATCATAAAGTAGTGCTACTGTATACTCTACATATGCCATCCCCGCAAAGCTGTTGTGAATCAACTGAGACTGTTGTGCACATTGAACGCAAAGGTGTTGTCTATCAGCCGTAAACCTGGTTCACATCGTGCAAGATGAATGTGTAATGAAGGAAGAATCCCCTCATTACCATAAAATGTTTTAAATATCTGATCAATTCAAGAATTGCAATACATTTTTCTGACTGATTGTAAAAATTTAAAAATATACCAAATGTACCACACGCGTATGTTAAGTTTTTTCCCGATTACGATAAAAATGATTGGAGACTCTGCTAGGGTGTGTATATTAATAAATTGATAATCTAACACACACCATACAATCTTTAGAAAAATTGAAGGAAAATTTCCAGCATTCCGGATCGATAAAAACCGAAGAAAATGGGAAAACGGATCGGATTTTTCAGTCAAATGAAAAAACAAAACTTAATTTTTTTCGGGAGATCTGATCATATTTATCGAATCGCTGATTGGAGGGAAGGGACGCGGGTGGGTAGCAGAGATATGGAGGAGGCGGGGGAGCGGCAGAGACTGACACTTACAGAGGTAAACAGCCGGCTGCGACACGCTGTGTGTCGACAGCACGGCTGGGTGATTTATGGGGGCATAGCAGAGCGCAGGGGGAGCTTAGGGGGGGGGGATCGGTATAGCAACAGAGGCTGGGCAGTATATGCAGACCCAGCCTCTGTGTGCTGATAGCATTCTTAGAACCCACCTTGGGTTCTCTTTAAGCTCCGTACTCACCACCTTACGAGTCCATCGACGTCCCCTTGATGACAGTCATTCAACGACGCCTCTTCCTGCCGGCAGACATGCGCAGCGTCACACGACATTACACGTCGGGTGCGAACTAGACTTCGAGCGATCACGGTACTTTGTGTGGGAGTCATCAGGGATCTTAAAGATCCAATCCGCCGTGATGGTCGTTATTGCCGCGGGATAATAAACGATGTTCGCATGGTCGTGTGCCTGTACGCACAACGTGATATCACGAAAAGACCACTTGGTGCTCAAAAAATCGCCGGTCGTCGGGAAAAGTAACAATGGGGTTGAATCACAAAACGTTTCTCATGAATTATCTCACTTTACTTATTTTTCACCTTAACTGTAAAGGTGGCCATACATCAGAAGGCGGCTGATCGACCATCCAGTTTGATTATTATAATCAAATTGGATGAAAATCGATGCCGCCAAGTGCATGCCTGACTCACAACGCAACCAATTTCGGGATGGAAATTGGTCGAATTGTCTATCGCGCATGCCGCAAGATGTCGGGCTGAAGTTGGTCGTCAATATATAATTGTGCCCCCTGCCGTGTGTGTGCATTTATACATTACCTGTCCGGTGTCAGCCTCCACGCGGTGACCGTCCATCTCGCCGGGTTCCACAGCGGCGCATAATGTCTGACATCAGACGCTATGCGCCAATAGCGTGTACGCGGCTATCTGTCTGCCCGGCAATATGGACTGTCACCGCACAGAGGCTGCTAATGGTAAAGGTAATGTATAAATGCAGACACACGGCGGGGGGCACATTTATACATTGGGGGGCAGCGGCATTGCTGACGAGGCGGGCTCAGACGATTCATGCTGAAATCGGACGAGAATCGCCTGTAGTTTATGGGCAGCTTCAACTAAGAGAGGCTCCTTATGCTACATGATTTCTGTCATTTGGCACTGTATTGGCCTGAGGAAGCGGGCTCAGACCCGCGAAACGCGTTGCCTGTGCTCAAATAAAAATCTTTTGTAAGTTTACAGAGATTTCGTCATTGAGGTAAGATACCTCATTTTTCTTTTTCGTTTTTAAACTGGTTTTAAAAGCTTTTATTTAAATCAGGGCACCTCTTTACCTTATTGTACATTTATCTCTAATCAGATTTGATTAAAGATAAATTTGTTTCTTTGTCAAATCTGCCCATAATCGTCAGGTCTATGGCCACTTTTAGGCCTGGTGCACACCGAGCGGTTTTTGAAGTGATCCGCAAACCGCTTCCGCCTTGGAAAACGCTTGGCTAATGTATTTCAATGGACTGGTGCACACCGGCGGTTTGCGGTTTTTAGCAAACCGTAAACGTGGGTCCTGCAGGACTTTTGCGATTTGCAGAAGCGTTTCTGCCTCAATGTAAAGAATAGGAAAAGCTCAAACCGCTCTGAAAAACGCAAGATCAGAGCGGTTTGCCAGGCGTTTTTGTTACAGAAGCTGTTCAGTAACAGCTTTACTGTAACAAAAACGCTCCAGAAAACGCTAGGCATGTTTAGAAAATGTCTCTAAACATGCCTAGAATCGCTCTGAAATCTGCTCCAAAAACCTCTAGCGTTTTGCAGATCTGCTAGAGGTTTTTGGTGTGCACTGGCCCTGAGAAGAGCTTATTCATGAGATCAACAAATAAGGAGAGAAAAATTCAAGAGATAGACTGAAGAGGGGTTTGATTTACATAGCTTACTTATTTTTCACCTTAAAGTGGACTTTTGCACAGGACAGAATGAAAACATAGAGAAATGCACCCTGTACATATTTAGAAAGTTTAGCCTGTCTAATTCCCCCTCATCTGTGACAAATCACTAGTGTAATTTGATCTCTCACCTGTGTCATCTGGCAGCCTTGGCAGAACAGCTAATCAGTAGACACAGGATGTTAATCCTATGTATGCTTCCATGAAAGCTGGAAGCAGACACAGATTTATTGCAGGATTTGTATCAGCTGTAACAAAGAAATATTTTTCTTTAAAGGTTATTATGCTGTTGCTTATATTTTACCATTTAACTGTAAGGACAGCTAATGTATGAGATAAACAATTAAAGAGAGATAATTCATGAGATAAATAGATAAGGAGAGATAAATCACAAGTTAAGTCAAATAAGGAGAGAAAAACCATGTTAGGTCAGTTAGGAAGAGATAAATCATGAGTTAAAGCGGAATATAACCCTGCATTTCAACTTTGCTCTAAAACATTATTTACAGCATATTATATGCAACCAGCATTTTTTTTTTTACTAGACCAGCATTGGTAGGGTTACACACAGAGCTTTAAAGTTCCCTGGAGAGAACTGCTGCCGCATCCGAAGTTTAGATAGATACATTTAAGTAAACACAATGTAACAAGTGGTGAATATTACACACTCTTTGGCTGTCCTCCAGATCCTGCACAGTCAGAGAGAGTGAGTCACATTCCTCACTTGCTACATTGTGTTTACTTAAATGTATCTATCTAAACTTCGGCTGCTGCAGCTTTTCTCTCCAGGGAACTTTAAAGCTCTGTGTGTAACCCTTCCAATGCTGGTCTAGTAAAAAAAATGCTGGTTGCATATGATATGCTGTAAATAATGTTTTAGAGCAAAGTTGAAATGCAAGGTTATATTCTGCTTTAAGTTAGATAAGGAAAGATAAATAATTTAAGGAGAGATAAATTGTGAGTTAATAAGTAAGGTGAGATAATCAAAGAAAAGCTTTGTGATTCAACCTTAATGTGACCATGTTTAAAATGTAGATTCTAATACATTGTTTTTATACACAAATGAATGGTTACAAAATAGGATTGAGACAGTACCACCTTTCCTATAACTTACACTGCCAGTCACAATCCAGCACCGTCAGTGAAGGACAGTTCCCATTCTATTAGACAGGAATTACTTTTGTGAATAAGGACACAGTACCGCTTCCCCACACCTGAGAGACGGGAGTAGGAGGAGCAATACTGTGATCACATGACTTCTGAATGCAAGGTAGAAAATAAGGTACTTGCAGTTCCAGTTCAAGTATGACATTATTAATACTTGAACTGATGAGAGGTCCATTTGTAGTATCTGTGAAGTGCAGCAGTAAATGAATAAATGCCTCAGCACAGCAGTCATCTGAAACATGCAGCAATTAATTCTGATGTCCTAATCAGTATGTTAATAGCTAGTGCCTATTATGTCACCCTGTCATAATGCAATAATTATAATATAGGATGTAATAACAATACCCTGTTCTGAATATAGAATACACCCTGAGGAGTTAGAATGTATCCACCCTAGGTGAAACCAGGTAATTATATAAAACTCTTACCTTCCCCTGGGGACATAAATGCTCAGGTAGCGAAATTATGTGTAAAGGGCATACATTAATAAACGAGGCGGGCTATATCAATTATTGTACAACTTGCCCTTCTAGATAATTGTTCAGATCTCACGCCACTGCAGCCGCAAACTTTGTACTGCTTGATGCATTCTCACTCTTGCACTACTCTACCCACAATCCACTCTACGGGCTGGTGCACACCGAGCGGGTTTTTGAGCGTTTCGGATACGCTTGGTCAATGTATCTCAATGAGGTGGTTCACACCAGAGCGGGAGGCGTTTTGCAGAAACGCATACTCCCGGGGTGAGGCATTTTTTGGATTGCGGAGGCGTTTCTGCCTCAATGTTAAGTATAGGAAAAACTCAAACCGCTCTGAAAAACGGCAGATCAGAGCGGTTTGCCAGGCGGTCTTGTTACAGAAGCTGTTCAGTAACAGCTTTACTGTAACAATATATGAAATATGTTACACTTAAATCCGCAGCAGCAATTCAAAACGCTAGCAAAACGCCTCATAAAAATAAAAAAAGCGTTTAAAAATCTGCTAGCATTTTGCGGATCTGCTAGCGGGTTTTGGTGTGCACCGGGCCTACCTCCGTATTCCAGCCCACCTGACTCCAGTGCTTTCGACCGCATCCATCTGAGGCAGGATTGTCCTAATCAATGATTGATCAAGGTCGCCTTCATTTTTTAATAGATTTTTAATAGAGTCAGGCCCTTTTCACAGTGGTCATTTGTGTTGCAGTATAATTCTGCATGTGAACTCACTGCCCATACCATTCTATGGGCCAGTTCACAGTACTGTGTGTGTAACTTGTATAAAGAGAAGCACCTATTAAAGTCCAAAATAGCACCACACACAATCTAATCAAATAATCACAATTTATTCATACATCATGTTAGCACTATAGGCAAGGATAAAAACATTAAAAGTATCCAATCCTCTGCATATTACAGCTCACCATATGCATATTTTATATCACATTATTATGCAAATATTAGTATAGTGCCAGAAATAAGTTAAAAAAAACCTCCTGTTAGGCCCCTATTCACACTTAGAAACGTAAAACGCCGGAGATTTTTTCCGGCGTTTTGCAGGAGTGATTTTTCCGCGATTTCACACGGAAAAATCAGTGAACACTGCATCGATTTTGCCGCGATCGCGTTTAGTGCTTCTATAGCACTGAAACGTGATCGCCAGGAAATCGCCTGAAAATGGTGCAGGCGACGCGTTTGCGTTTCACGTTTTTGGCTGGTTTTGGGCGATTTGCGGCAATTTGAGCTTCCCCAGCCCGGCCATATGGGCTTGAAAACTGCCATCGCCTGCACTCTCGCTATGGTGCGCCCCAGTCTAGCACGGCCATCACTACACAAACAGCTGTTTGCGGTGCGTTACACAGTGAGTTTGGTGTGTCAGTGTGAAGCAGTACTCTAATTACACTCCCTGATTGATGTATACACACGCAAGATGTTTGAAAGCACTTTATGCCTCCAATTTAGCAATGCAATGTGATTTCTGCCCTTTAGGGTTTATAACGCTGCTGTGTGTCAAATCTGTCATTTTCCCCAGGACTTTTGGCGTGTATCCCACTCCGCCATGCCCCCCTCCAGGTGTTAGACCCCTTGAAACATCTTTTCCATCACTTTTGTGGCCAGAATTAGTGTTTGAATTTTGAAAGTTCGCCTGCCCATTGCGGTTCGCAAAGTTTGCAGGCTCGCGAACTTTTGCTGATGTTCGCGTTTGACGTTCGCGAACCACAAATCGCAGGTTGGAGCCATCTCTAGAGGAGTGCATATAGAGCGCAATACTTTACCCAGAGTAACCTGGCACAAAGGTAGGAGCTGGCGAAGAGAGTAGGAGGGATCCCCAGTTGGACAACTCCACCGATATCGCGGCAGTCACACCGCTTATTCAAGAAAACGGGGAACTCCTGCCAGTATTTATTCACTGTTTACTTTTTTGGAGTCAAGGATTTGAAGTCTGAGCAATTTTTGGTTCCTGGAGTTCATAAACTGAGGAGTCGGAGTTGGAGTCAGGTGATTTTTTTTGTACCGACTCTACAGCCCTGTGCATAGCGCAGCGCACGCCCCTATATGAAGGAGGCAATCCGATACGGCTTGTGATTAAATTAAGCTGTGCTTTGTTTTCTTCTAAAGGGGGCCACTTAAGGTCCAATTTCTAGCGAAAAATCATTAGAGTGATCAGAAATTTGATTGGATTGGTTGTAAATAATCTCCGTTGATGGGCACAATCGATTACAGACGATAATAAAAATAGTCATTCGATTTGATTTATTCAAACCAAAATTTGGATTTTCTTGTTGGTTGTGACAGACAGGAAGCAAAGATTGGTTCGTTGATGGTGTGGTGAACGATTTCACTTCCGTTCAGAACTGTCTGATTGCTCGAACGATTTTTTGCTAGAAATTGGATCGTTAGTGACCACCTTAATAGAGAGAATATCTTTTCTTGTCAAGTTTTGATCAAAAAGTTGACATTTTGAATATATTGTCCTTCGAGTTGATGTTTCCTTTAAGTAAAGTCTAACATGATCTATTAAAAGAAAATGCCTGATAGTGTGTTAAGCAGGTGCAAGGTACAACCCAGTACAAGCGATTATTAACCATTACAATATTCCACTTAGCTTCCTTTAAGTAATTAGCTTGTAAAGTAATAATGTACATGAGTGTGAATATTATTAATAAATGAGTCATGCAATACACATAAAGCTACATTGGTAGTGTGATGCCAAGTTATGAAATCTAGTGCCTATCTCCATGCAATGAGTCACATGGAGGCGGGAGGGACTTTGTCTGAAGCTGACTTCCAGGGAAGAGTCCGGGTTATAATCCTGTGTGTGACCTTTGCTTTAATTCTTTCCTCGGAGCTGCCGGCTGCTGTCACTGCCTAGAGACTGGCATGCAAGCCCGCTATAAATAAACTCTGCATATAGGTGACCACATTCCACTGGTGTCTTTACTGCTTTAAAAAAAAAGCTTAGCATTATACGGAATGCTGACCTGTAAGGCCTCGTTCACATCTGCTGTGCTGAAAAACATGTGAAAGCGCGTGGTAAAAAACGCATGCGCTTGTGCGCGCTTTAGTGCACGTTTCTGTGCGTTGCGCTGCGCTTCTTTAAAGCACGTTTTGCTTGTTGTACCAGCAGCAGTTGTCAATAAAACTTTGTTTTTGTATGTAAATGTATTTTTTTCTCCAATTAGGGGTAAAAAACGCATGCGCTTCTATGCGCTAAAAAGGCGCACCCAATCACTTGCATTTATGTGCGCTTTCCAGCTCAATGCACAGAAATGCATGCAACCCTACGTTTCTGTAACGCTGCTCAGCGCAGTGCATAGATATGAACCAGCTACATTTAGTTACATGAAACGGCCCTGATGTGAACGAGGCCTAACATCCAGACTGTTAAAATAATGTGAATGTGCAGATATAGTGTGTGGCCTTCCCCATGTGGGACAACTAGACCTGAGGTTATCTGGTTTACTTTTAGGGGGTATTGGAACTGGTCATGCGTACGTTAAAAAGGGGCGCTGGGAAAAAAGGGCGCGGGGTTTTAAACGATGCATGGATAACGTTTAAAAATGTATTGTACTGTATTTCGTTTAAAATTAATGTTTTATAAAGTTATAAATCATTAAATAATGTGCATTAAATCGGCAATTGTAAAATCGTTAATCTTCCGTTTAAATAGTGAAACGTATAATAACGTTTAAAAAAAAATTACTAAGTAACCCTCCCTGTACCTACCCCTAGTGTTGGGCGAACATCTAGATGTTCGGGTTCGGGCCGAACAGGCCGAACATGGCCGCGATGTTCGGGTGTTCGACCCGAACTCCGAACATAATGGAAGTCAATGGGGACCCGAACTTTTGTGCTTTGTAAAGCCTCCTTATATGCTACATACCCCAAATTTACAGGGTATGTGCACCTTGGGAGTGGGTACAAGAGGAAAAAAAAATTTAGCAAAAAGAGCTTATAGTTTTTGAGAAAATCGATTTTAAAGTTTCAAAGGGAAAACTGTCTTTTAAATGCGGGAAATGTCTGTTTTCTTTGCACAGGTAACATGCTTTTTGTCGGCATGCAGTCATAAATGTAATACATATAAGAGGTTCCAGGAAAAGGGACCGGTAATGCTAACCCAGCAGCAGCACACGTGATGGAACAGGAGGAGGGTGGCGCAGGAGGAGAAGGCCACGCTTTGAGACACAACAACCCAGGCCTTGCATGAGGACAAGAAGCGTGCGGATAGCATGCTTTGTACCACCATGCAGTCATAAATGTAATAAAGATAAGTGGTTCAATAAACAGGGACCACGCGGCAACGCTAACCCAGCAGCAGCACACGTGATGGAACAGGAGGAGGCGCAGGAGGAGAAGGCCACGCTTTGTGAGACACAACAACCCAGGCCTTGCATGAGGACAAAAAGCGTGCGGATAGCATGCTTTGTACCGCCATGTAGTCATAAATGTAATAAAGATAAGAGGTTCAATAAACAGGGACCACGCGGCAACGCTAACCCAGCAGCAGCAGCAGCAGCAGCACACGTGAGTGGCAGTAAACAATGGTATATAGTCTGGCTGAGCGGTGTACACAGAGTGTCAGTAAACAATGGTATATAGTGTGGCTGAGTGGTGTACACAGAGTGTCAGTAAACAATGGTATATAGTCTGGCTGAGCGGTGTACACAGAGTGGCAGTAAACACAATGCTATATACTCTGGCTGAGCGAGCGGTGTACTACTGTTCCCAGCAGACACAGAACAGTAAACAGAATGCTATATAGTGTGGCTGAGCGAGCGGTGTACCACTATTCCCAGCAGACACAGAACAGTGAACAGAATGCTATATAGTGTGGCTGAGCGAGCGGTGTACCACTATTCCCAGCAGACACAGAACAGTGAACAGAATGCTATATAGTGTGGCTGAGCGAGCGGTGTACTACTGTTCCCAGCAGACACAGAACAGTACACAGAATGCTATATAGTGTGGCTGAACGAGCGGTGTACTACTGTTCCCAGCAGACACAGAACAGTACACAGAATGCTATATAGTGTGGCTGAACGAGCGGTGTACCACTATTCCAAGCAGACACAGAACAGTGAACAGAATGCTATATAGTGTGGCTGAGCGAGCGGTGTACCACTATTCCCAGCAGACACAGAGTGGCAGTAAACAGAATGCTATATAGTGTGGCTGAGCGAGGTACACAGAGTGGCAGTAAACAGAATGCTATATAGTGTGGCTGTGCAAGCGGTGTACTACTATTCCCAGCAGACACAGAGTGGCAGTAAACAGAATGCTATATAGTGTGGCTGAGCGAGGTACACAGAGTGGCAGTAAACAGAATGCTGAGCGAGCGGTGTACTACTATTCCCAGCAGCGACACACAATGACTGGGGGGGACCCTGGCTAGCGTGGCTGGAGCGCGAACTACCCTGCCTGCCTACCCAAAGCTAAACCCACAGACAAATGGCGGAGATATGACGTGGTTCGGGTATTTATTTACCCGAACCACGTGACAGTTCGGCCAATCAGAGCGCGTTCGGGTCCGAACCACGTGACCCGTTCGGCCAATCACAGCGCTAGCCGAACGTTCGGGGAACGTTCGGCCATGCGCTCTTAGTTCGGCCATATGGCCGAACGGTTTGGCCGAGCACCGTCAGGTGTTCGGCCGAACTCGAACATCACCCGAACAGGGTGATGTTCTGCAGAACCCGAACAGTGGCGAACACTGTTCGCCCAACACTACCTACCCCTAACCCCTAGACCCCCCTGTTGATGCCTAAACCTAAGACCCCCCCTGTTGGTGCCTAAGTAACCCTCCCTGTACTTACCCCTAACCCCTAGACCCCCCTGTTAGTGCCTAAACCTAAGACCCCCCTGTTGGTGCCTAAACCTAAGACCCCCCTGTTGGTGCCTAAACCTAAGACCCCCCTGTTGATGCCTAAACCTAAGACCCCCCCTGTTGGTGCCTAAGTAACCCTCCCTGTACTTACCCCTAACCCCTAGACCCCCCTGTTAGTGCCTAAACCTAAGACCCCCCTGTTGGTGCCTAAACCTAAGACCCCCCTGTTGGTGCCTAAACCTAAGACCCCCCTGTTGGTGCCTAAACCTAAGACCCCCTGTTGGTGCCTAAACCTAAGACCCCCCCTGTTGGTGCCTAAACCTAAGACCCCCCTGTTGGTGCCTAAACCTAAGACCCCCCTGTTGGTGCCTAAACCTAAGACCCCCCTGTTGGTGCCTAAACCTAAGACCCCCCCTGTTGGTGCCTAAACCTAAGACCCCCCTGGTGGTGCCTAAACCTAAGACCCCCCTGTTGGTGCCTAAACCTAAGACACCCCTGTTGGTGCCTAAACCTAAGACCCCCCTGTTGGTGCCTAAACCTAAGACCCTCCTTAGTGCTCACTGTATTGTGTGTGGAATAATGTTTTAAAAACAGTAAAGGATAAAATATATTACAATTTACATTACGTACTGATCGCTTTGTTTCGTGAATAATAATGTTTTACAAACAGTAAGGGATAACATTTAAAATAATGTTTTATTGAAATAAGAAACGTAAATCATCACAAGCAGTTATAAAACATGAAAAATCTTCAGTCGCCGTTGGAAAACGTTATTATTCTCGGGCGCCCTTTTTTCCTGTTCGGCGCCCAGTAAACGATTATTATAGGAGTGAATGGCGGCGCCCGATTTGTCCACTAGCCTCCTGCGCCCTTTTTTACTGTTGCCCTGCTCATAGTCAGTTTATTACAGTGAGTTTTGTTCTCCCTATAAAACTCAATGCCAGGGAAGAGTCTTGCCGCAAGTTATCAGCGCGTTCCGTCACATACAGCGAAGCATACAGCCAACAAAAAGTATGCTTCACTGTCACTGTTAATGCGCATGTTTAGCGGTAATGTACTGTGTTGGGATGCCGTTGAACATCCCCCCATCCCCTGCAGTGCATTACCGTAAAACATGCGCACTGATCCTTTGCCTCTAATACTTTTAGCCATAGACCCTGAACAAGCATGCAGCAGATCAGGGGCTTGATTCACAAAATTTCACAAAATGGTGCTGTTAGCATGGCTGTTAGCACGGCTTTTCACGTGTTTTAGCGCGTTTTCGCATGAAAAACGGGTTTCGCATGAAAACAGATATCGCGCACAACAATTTGCACGTTAACACAAATTTTTCACGCATTAACGTTCACGTTAGTGCAATAACGCGAGATTATCGCACAAACGCGACCGTCAACGTGCGAAACATTTGCGTTAATGTGCGAATGTGAATTTTTTGCGCGTAGTAACCGTTATCACGCGAAATGTCGCACAAAGCACTTTTCACAGCGTGCTCACAGTTAGCACCGTTTTGTGAATCAAGCCCCAGGTGTTTCTGACATTATTGTCAGATCTGACAAGATTAGTTGCATGCTTGTTTCAGGTGTTATGCAGACACCAGGGCCGGCCCTACCATAGAGGCAAAGGGGGCAATTGCCCTGGGGTCCCAGAGCCTGTAGGGGCCACCCAAGGTGTCTCCCCTCCAACTTAACTGTTGCTCCCTGGGGCCCCTGCAGAGTTTTCAGCAGCGTAGTGTCTCACCTGTCCCAGCAGATGCACACCTCTGTTAGTCTGTGGCTCTGGCTCTCCTCTCTTCATCCACCACTGGCTGCATCTTCTTTGTGGCCTGTTGCGTGATATTACGTAATAATATGTGCCGGGTAGTGGAGGAGAGGCGCCTCTGTAAGGATGAAGTCGGGAGTGCATGGAGCCAACTGACAGAGGAGCCCACCAGAACAGGCGAGACACTGCTCTGCCAAAGTCTCTGCAGGGGTTAAGTTGGGAGGTGGTTCGGGGGGGAGTGAGCTGTCCCAGGGGTACCGGGGAGAGATTTGGCTGCAACAAAGCCACAAAGGGCCCCTCTTTCTAGTTTGGAAAGTGTCTGTCAGAGGGGGCCCCGGATTTTTTTTTGCCTGGAAGCCCGATTGTTATTAGAACCAGCCCAGGCAGGCACTACTGTAATCAAATAGATCATCAGGACTGCCAGGCAACTGGTATTGCTTAAAAGGAAATAAATATGTATTCTTGTAAAGAAAGAAAGGTGTAGACCGAGAGCCCAATATAGTGTAGTAACTCTGGTAATCAGGAAGATATTTTTCAAAATATGAAAATTATACTCACAAACATGGGTTGCCACACAGGCAACCACTGTAATCGCAAGTGGGGAGAATTATGACCTGACCCCACTCAGGTTTAAGAAGTCGCTCTCTGTAGACAGGAAAAAGAGACCCCTCCACCTGGAGTGTATTAGATGATGCTGACATTTTTGAACAGAGGCGCCAAAATAGAATAAAAGCGTCTAAAATACGTTTAAAAAGGTGAAAGCTGTGGACTTACCTCCCTTAAGAAAACACAGACCAGAATTCATTATTTTTATATAAAAAAAATAACTTTTATTGTCAATACTCCACTTTGCATCGCGTTTCGCGGGCTCGATCCCGCTTCATCAGGCAATAATCGGAGAAACTCAGAAAAGTCTGTACCCTGGCCGAGCGCCTCTGCTAAATATGTATTCTTCTCACTTCAAAGGAATCTGAAGGCTGAGACCTATGGAAGCTGCCATATTTCTTTCCTTGTAAACAATGCCAGTTGCCTGGCAGTCCTGCTGATCTTTCTTGTCAGTAGTGTCTGAATCACACACCTGAAACAAGCATGCAGTTAATATTGTCAGATGTTGTCATCTGATCTGCATGCTTGTTCAGGGTCTATGGCTTAAAGTATTAGAAGCAAAGGATCAACAGGACAGGCAGGCAATGCACATTGTTTAAAAGGACATAAACATGTCAGCCTCCATATCCCCTCACCTCAGGTTCCCTTTTGGTTGTCCTTTAAGTTTCCACATCCTGGGGGCAGAGGAAGGGTTATTTGAATGCTATACTCCTTGGCAGGGGTAGGTTAAGGGGGGTTGGGTTAATTAATCCCTGCTACTTTTGTAGGTGTGGGGGTTGCATACTTCGAGGGTGCAGATTGACTCGTGACTTCTCACTGCTCTCCAAAACAAAAAGAAAACAAAAATAGTTTGGCTTAAAGTTTTACAAACGTGCTGATTGGACTCTTCAAGTGCTCTACAGTACATTTACTGGCATTAACACTGTCAGCAAAGTTTTCTGGTCTTGTGGTGCTTTCAAGTTCCAACACTGTTAAAATCTCTGTAATCATTTTTATTTTCTGCTTTTTTATCATATTTTTGATTATCATTCAATAGTAGCCGAAAAAAATACGAGTTCATGGATGCATATTTGAAATCTTTTCAAGACAGATAGCATGGAATGCAAACAAAGGCCACAGGGAGCAGCGGGGCACTGGAATCTAATGTTCTAAACCAAAATTCTTATTCCCAAGCAGAAAGAAAGAACTGTATGTGACAGTTTTTTTACAAGAAAGTCAGAGACAATCCGTGGAGCAGGCACTGGAGCCAGCTGGCAGGATCCTGGGACTCGTTTGTACAGAGAAAGCTTTGATAGGAGGTCCTCTCTCCCCTGGCTCCGTCCTGGCTGAGGCCGCTTGCTGTGGCTGGGCACGGATGCCAGATCCACTGAACTTACAGCCGTCATGACTGGCAGAGTGAAACGTACGCAGACGGGAGCATGAAACAAAACAGCTCACGCTGGAAGCCTAAACTCATGACTCTGCATATATTTCTGTTCTCAGTAACTGTTAAACATTGATTTGGCAAAAGGAAAAATGTACACTGGGGTGTTGAAAGTTTTTCTGTTCCCCTTTATACATTGCTGTGTCTAAAATAAGATTTTCTATAGAAGTGATGTAAATAAAGTAGAGGTCTAGCTAGGGGTGTAACTAGAGGGGAGCAGTCCCTGCGCCTGCAGGGGGGCCCAGAGCCGTAAGGGGGCCCCAACTACTATGTCACCCCTTCTGATAAAGGGGTCCATCCTTCAGATCAGGTGTTTTTGTGGCTACACTTGTTATGGGTGTAAAAATCATGATGGCCACACTTGTTTTATGACCCTTGCGAGATGGGCCCCCAGGCCAGCCCTGTTTCTAGGGCCGTGCAGGCCGTGCGACTGCCCTAAGGGGGGGCGCCATGATGAAGGGGGAAGCTGCGGAGAGGGCTGCACGACTTCTCCCTCCCTTACTCTCCCCGGGGCCTCCCTCCGTGCTCCCCCCTCCACTGCAGAGTTAGCACAGCGGTAAGCCTTGTATAGAGCAACTCACCTCCCTGCCGTTCCATTCGCTGATCACTTGCCGCTGGTCTCCTCTCTGCACAGCCACGTATACACGTTCTACTTCCTGCTAATTTGATTGCTCAAAGCTGCAATTATGGTCAATGTGCATGGTTAGAAATGATAAAATTGATCTACAGTCGATCAAAAAGAGCTGTAATGACAGCCTATTCCTCTGCATTCGACTAAAAGTTCCTCCAGAGGCTTCCTCGTCCTCCTCTGCATGGTCGATCCAGTGCTCAGACCCCTGAAGAAAGAGGGCATGCGGCCACACTGCGCCTGCACAGTAACACGTACCTTCTCGGGCTTTGATAGAAAAGCTGAGCCCAATTGGGTCGGTGCTACTGTGCAGGCGCAGATGGCTCACATGTGCAGTAGCATGGACCCGATCGGGCCCTACTTTTGCTGTATTCCATGATGCAGAATAACCAATGATGCAGGGAAAGATTTCAAATAGTCCCCATCCATGTCAGTACAGAGAAGAGAATCTAAAGATGGAAATGTGAATGCAATCAGCTACTGAATGTAAGTTTTAGCCGCCATACTGTAAGGTTTGCTATGATATCCCATGGAAATCAGAAACAGACAACACTGTCCCTTTTATGTGCCCCCTGTGGCCCACATGCTTCCTCTGCCCTCTCTGTGCCATCTCTGTGTCCCATGTGCTTCCTCTGCTCCCTTTGAATGCCTCCCGTGCCCCATGTGCTTCCTCTGCCCCCATTTGTGGGCATCATGTGCCCCATGTACATCCTCTGTCCCGAAAAGTGTGCATCCTGTTTTCCCAGAGGTGCCTGGCTCTTCTACTGACCACATATGCTATTGCTCCGTTGTTATTGCCTGATGAAGCGGGATCAAACCTGTGAAATGCGTTGCATTGTCCCCTGGAGTATGTAGTAGTGGCTGAATAGAGTACTGGTTAAGGACACTGCCTTTGACATGGGAGACCAGGGTTCGAATCCTGGCTAGGTCAAGTACCTATTCAGTAAGGAGTTCAAGGCAAGACTCCCTAACACTGCAGGGTGGCCTCCTGAGCGCGTCCCAGTGGCTGCAGCTCTTGAGCGCTTTGAGTCCGACAGGAGAAAAGCGCTATACAAATGTTCAGATTATTATTATTATTATTATTATTAAATAAACTTGTTGTATTTGACAAACACATTCGCAGTTTTTGTGTCTGCTTGGAGGAGGTAAGTCCACCACTGACTGCCTTCTCATGTTTTAAGCTTTTTAGATTCTTTTATCCTTTTGGTTCCTCTGTATCCATACTACGCATCCTGTTTTGTTTCCTTTTTTGTTTCTTGTGCCTTCTTTATCCCGGCAGCATCACCTATGCCAACTGTTATGCTTTTAAGTACAATACATACTATAAATACTTACCAGCAAACTGTTCCACATAGCTCCAGTTCTCTTCACACTCTCCTCACTGCATTGGGTCATCCTTTGGCTTTTAGGCTTCCCTTGGCCTCTTCAGTGACCTCACCTTACCTTATGCTTTTGGCTGGTGCCACTGCAGATGCTATTGACTGGCAGCACAACAGCTCTCTGGCTAAAATCTAACCAATTCTAGTTTGTAACCACAAGTCATCTAATTGGTTGCTCATAAATCGATTATCATCTGTATCTGTGGTAGGAGAAGTAACCAAACCCATAATTGCTGGACTTTTGTGTTCTTCATCATGTACAGCCTTAGGCAACCCCCATAAACTATAATTTGGAATTCACTGCTGTATCTTAAAAGAGAAATGTTGAATTTCATGGTTGATTCGGCCTTTCTGCTACCTAACTCCTCAACTCCTCCCATCTGATGAGTGCTGTCTGCTCTCTTTGTGCAAAGACCAGCCAGGTGCTCTGTGTGTTCAGTGATATTTTAAGTAAGGCTGTGAAAAGCAAAGGACTGCACATGGAGTGCAGAAAGCAGTTTTCAATTGGCTGTATTAAGAAGAGATAAACATTCACAGGGTAAGAACCAACATTTTCTTAAAGGACCTCTGTCGCGAAAATCTTAAAATGTAAAATATATGTAAACATATACAGTTAAGAAGTACATTTCTTCCAGAGTAAAATGAGCCATACATTACTCTTCTCCTATGTTGCTGTCACTTACAGTAGGTTGTAGAAATCTGTCAGAACCAACAGGTTTTGGACTAGCCCATCTCCTCATGGGGGGTTCACATGGATTTCTTTATTTTCAAAATGCACTTAGTGAATGGCAGTTGCTCCGTCCAACTGCCAAAAAAAGTGTACGGTGAGCAGGGAGGCTGGCCAGCATCTTTGTATAAATCTTTTTCAGGGAGTGTCTTTATAAAGGATAAAGGTCATGCTGAGAATCCCCTATGGAGAGATGGACTGGCCCAAAACCTGTCGGTAACGTCAGATTTCTAATGCTTACTGTAAATGCCAGAAACATAGGAGAAAAGTAATTTATGGCTCATTTTACTCAGGAAGAAATGTACTTCTTCTTTGTATGTGCTTTAAACTGTAAGATTTTCGCAACAGTTCCTCTTTAACCACTTCGGTACCAGCAGCCTCTGCCCCCTTAAGGACCAGAGGGTGCTGGTACACTAAAACTCCGTATCCCGACGAATCGCCGCAATAATCCGTCGCTCCCGCCGGTCATGCCGCTCTGTCCCCGCTGCAGGCCGCTCTCTCTGCCGTCTCTATGACGGCAGAGCGCTGTGCATCGGTCAGGAGCCGCTTTCATTGGCTCCTGAGCCTGTCACTCAATGTAAGCCAATGGGATTGCCTTACAGGAATGACAGGGCCGGGAGCCAATGAAAACGTCATAGAGACGGCAGGGCAGCTAATTGTGGTGGGTGGAAAGTGGCGAGAGCGGCGGTGTCGGGCGGGGACGCGCGGTGAATGGGATGTAGAATTTACGTCCGGTCAGAACCACAGCGCCCCCTGCCCGCCGTAGATTTATACTGCGGCGGTCCGGGAAAAAGTTAAACACCTCCTATTTAGGATATAGTAGTGGATTTATTTACTTCAGTACACTTCCGGGTCCCATTAAGGGGTCATTTTAGATACATGGTAAATAGTGCTGCTTGGCATTTTCCATTAGAGACTTTATGCCATAATACAAGAAAAGAATAAACAATACAATCCATAAACCAAATAAATTATGATTACACAGAGCTTAAAGCAAACCTGAACTGAAAATTATAAGTCAAAATAAACATACACACGTCATACTTACCTCCCATGTAGTTTACTCCTCAATCTCTTTTTCCTCTCCTACGTCTTGTTTGTTCACTGCGATCAATAAAATTCTCTGTCCTCCACTTTGAAAATGGCCGTTACCCCATAACAGCTTCCTGGTCAGCACTCTGTTAAACTGTAATATCGCCCACTTGAGCCATAAGGAAACATGGACATTACCTTGCTCATCAGTTGTCCTTTCAGTTATAACTGACAGACAGCAAATTATATATAACTCACGGCAACCGATATATCTCAGTTCTGACAAAAGCTTGTCAAAACTGGAAGGAATCGTTGTTATAAGAAAATAGTGAGCTTCTGATAGGAACTGATGGTGAGGTAAGTATGGAATATTCATTTGCAGGTTCATCATGTGTTTATTTTAATAACTTTAAAGGGGAACTGAAGAGTGAGGTATATGGAGGCTGTCATGTTTATTTCCTTTTAAGCAATACCAGTTGCCTGGCAGCCCTGCTGATCCTCTGCCTCTAATACTATTAACCATAGCCCCTGAACAAGCATGCAGCAGATCAGGTGTTTCAGTGTTTCAGACTTTAAAGTCAGATCTGACAAGACTAGCTGCATGCTTGTTTCTGGTTTTTATTCAGATACTACTGCAGAGAAATAGACCAGCAGGGCTGCCAGGCAACTGGTATTGATTAAAAGGAAATAAACATGACAGCCTCCATGTAGCTCTCTCTTCAGTTCCCCTTTAACTTGGTTCAAGTTCACTTTAAAACTGTCCCACCCAGGTTCCATGGTGGACAGCCCTTAAAAAAGTAATTTTAGGTTTTGTCCTTCAATTCCCCACTGAAAACAGTTCCTATAACGCAATGCACAATATTAGTTACCCCTCATGCACCCAGATGTATGCGTTTCTTGTATGAATTAGCCCTTGTTTTTCACCATTTCTTTGATTTTAGCCAGAGTGGCCAGAGTGTACCTTTCATAGAATCGGGTGAATTCCTCTCCATTTACTGGCAGGCAGCCACTTCCAGTTTCTGCTAGTCTGAGGCTGTTCTGCTAGTTCTAAAAATGTGACCCTTTTGGGATGTTTTTCATTGTACCGAGACAGAAAGTGATCAGCCCGAAAGAGATTGTTCTTTTCAGAAGGTACAGCTTGCATATCTGTCATAGCACTAATCTTTTTAACTGACACAATGAGATTGATTTGCTAAAGTTACAGAATATTTTAGCAGAATATCTCCCAGTTCTCTTGAATGATCCTCAGCTGCCCCTCCTAGCTGCACAATCTCCGCTGCTATAAGCCACCAAATTATTAGTTAAAACTGAACCCTAATATAAGACCCACTAATAATAATACTAACCTAATCCTAATCTAAAGCCTCATGCTAAACTCCACTCAGCGTCTAACACTAGTAGCCTAACTGTAACCATTATTCAATATCTGACTCTAGACTAGCTTCATTCAAAGCTAGATTGGCCCACCCACAGAAAGCTTACCATCCTTGAAAAGAAAGTTATTGGTTAATCTATCATGGTGAAAAGGCTAGATTATTGGAAGAGTGACAATGACTAAAAAACACAGTACTAATTTGGTAACACAGCCAAACAAAGTTGTTTGCAAGTAAAGTAAGTTAACTGTCAGTATCTAACACCAATCTATACCCTGCGGTAAATTAACCATTCCCTTGCACCCCACCCTCACCTAACGTTAATCTAAACTTTATGGTCATGCATACATTTGGTACAAAAGCATTGGAAGGGGTTTTACTGAATATTGGCACTGGGATTGATAGTTCGATCTGATATTTTGGAACTGAAAGTTTTGGTGCAGATATAGAGATTTTTTTACCCACCCAACCAGTGCCCTAATCTTAACCTAAATAAAAAAACATAATAACCCTAACGTTCTTCCCTCCCTTAGCCTCTGCTCACCAAAATCAATAAATTATGCCTAACAGTAACCTCAACATTTAAACTCTAACAATCCTTCTTCTCACACCAGCCTAACATTTATTTTAACTGCACTAAACTATATATACTGATCAGGGCCTGATAGATCATAAGGTACCCAAGACACATACCTACAGACACCAGTTCTACACAGGAGAATACCTAGTTCCCATCAAACTATCACCAGCATTATTAACATTATGGAGCTTTAGATTTTCCTTGGCAAAAATGTTCACTAATTTTCCTAACCTGTACCTGATGTGCCCATCCTATCTTGTTTGGGTGAAAACTATTGTCAGGAGGATCAGAGCTTGCTAAGCCATATTGACTAATT
The DNA here is from genome assembly GCF_040937935.1 of Hyperolius riggenbachi. Taxonomy (NCBI): domain Eukaryota; kingdom Metazoa; phylum Chordata; class Amphibia; order Anura; family Hyperoliidae; genus Hyperolius; species Hyperolius riggenbachi. Next base: position 99,366,436 of record NC_090647.1, read on the forward strand.
TTCCCAACCTGGAATGTTAAGGTGTACCTATCCTATCTTTATTGTGTGAAAACTATTGTCAGAAGGATCAGAGCTTGGTGAGCCTTATTGATCCTAAGGGCACCTAAATGTATTAAAAAGTTTTTTTTGAAATAAAATGGTGCATTTCAGTCATGTGATTCCAGGTTTGGGAGCAACTGAGCATGCACAGGTAAATAGGCGACCAAGTGCTAGAGGTTGAAGCATGACTTAAGGTGTTAAGCCCCCTTTACATCATGCAATTCCACGTGCGATTTATCAAATTTGATTGGCTCGATTGTATCTGGCATGTCCGATCGGGATTCTATTAATAGTGTGATCGATTTTGCATTGAACACTAACCAAAATCGATCACAGTTCTTTTTTTCCTTGTGTCCTTGTCTTAAAAGCATCAATCCATTTAATAGATAGGTTAGATGTGTTATATAGATTTATATAGTTTGCCATAGATTATATAGATTTAGTGCTGGATAGCTCCTTTTAGTTCTGGTAGACCTCTTTCCAATCTCCTGCTTCTTAAGTTCCATCAGTAAATGCTGCATTTGGACAGAAGAGAATTAAGAGATTCTATATGGATCTAATTGAGTGATACACACCTAGTATTTTTATATATTTTTTTTATCACATCATTGCATTACCACTTTGATTTTGGTATTTATTTAGACACTATTTATACATGGTCTGGAGGTGGGCCAGGTCTCCTTCCCTCCGTTGACCTGCATCTCAGCTGACTCCTTGGCAAGCGCATAGCACTTTTTACATGCATACTATAGCACTTTAATAATTTTGTCGTATTTTGCGATGTGATCATCGCTTGCTTCTAAGCACTTGCTAAATTTCTGGCAATCATTTTTTATTTATTGACTATCTCTACAGGATTATTTTGTTTCCCTCCTTTTTGCATATTTTTTTTTTCACATCACTACATTACCAGTCCATCGCTTTGATCTTGATATCTATTTAGACATTATTAATACATTTGGTCTGGAGGTGCATTGATTCTAATCGGTGCATACTGGAGAATTTTAAACAAGTTTTTGGTGTTTTAACGGATCAGTATTGGTTCAATAAAGTTTACTACATTGTTTCATGGCATATGGCAGTTGTAGTCCTTCCAATTAAGGGCACTTTTTGTAATTAAGGACATTAATCTGAGAAATGTGTGTTCCTCCTTGTTAAAGTCAACCCATATATACCCACCCTCAAGACTTAGTTTGCTATGGTATATTTTCTCAGCACAGCTGAGGATGGATTAAGCAGGGTGTGTAAGCTAGTAGTGTTCATTAAATCCATCTATTAAGTCCTGCTAAATCCAAGCAATTAGAAGTTTAATTGCTACCTTTAAACTAAGTCCTCTTTCAGATGGGAGGCTGAACTGCGCACTTGTCGGGCAGTTAAGCATTCCATCTGCTGCCCACGAGCACCATTCGGGTGCAATTAAAATGCAGCCAAATGGCAGCAAGTGTAACACCGTGCATCATTATTTAGGATTTATATAGCGCCGATATCTTCCACAATGCTGTACAGAGTATATAGTAATGTCACTAACTGTCCCTCAGAGGGGCTCACAATCTAATCCCTACCATAGTCATATGTTCATTGTAGTCTAGTCCACTGCCATTACCAGGCAATAACAAGTGCCTGACTGGTGCAAGAGATCAGCTGACAGACGGTGAATTTACAGCCTCCAGCTGCCATTTTGAAGGTGCTCTAAGGAAAATACAAGTTTCAAAAATGTTTACTTTGGTGGTTATGCTGATACTACAGTACGATAGGCTGTATGCCCCTATGATGCAGAAGGCTGAGCTGGAAGTCTTCTTTTTTCAAAAATTTGTTTTTATTGAGGTACCAAATAAGAAACAAACAAAGATCTTGCAGAATACATAACTTGAACAAACACATTGAAAATGTCATATGGAACATCTGGTTCAGCACTAATCATACCAGGATTTTAGGGGGGGGGGGAGGGGAGGAGAGGGGGGGCAGGAAAGGGAGATAGGGGGGGGGGGGCAAAGGGGGATAGGAGGGGGGGAGTGGAGGAGGGGAACAGGGGGATGAAGGGTCACCAACGTTATACCGGGCACGTCTTGCGAAGATTCAAGTAATAACATACTTTCTGAGATTAAATGAACAGAACAGAGATCGAATTAGAGCATTGCACTTACAAATGGATTAAATGATGCTAAGATAATACCAGTCTACTCTAGCTCTAAACTAGATCTTATACTAGTTGCATATAATTACAACATACTTTGAAATAAACTCTGATACAGATAATAAAACATGTTGCCACACAGGGATCATGGAACCAGGTAAGTTTGTGAACAAAAAACCTCAGGTTTGAATCAGGACTCTTTCTAGGGTCAGTGGAGGAGAGGGAGGATGGAGTGCCTAAGGGCTGGAAGTCTTCTTTAATCTCTTGAGAATATACATGAGCATCTCAGTTTGTCAAACCTGGATTCACCACACAGGCAGATGACACATTTACCTCACTACAACAGATGACAAAAGTGTGCAGTCATTAATACATCAGTCACCAGGTCATACCACAATTAAATAAGTACAGCAAGGGTCATTCCATTGCACTTCTAAGCAGGGGTGTAACTAGAAATCACTGAGCCCCCCTGCGCAACTTTGGATGGGCCCAACCCAGCTGTCATTGCTAGAGGGGGGAGTGCTAGTGGTAGCCCGAGTTGAGGGAGGGGGGCGGTCGGGCCCCCCTCCCCACTGCTGTTTGTGCCTGTTGCTTCCCCTTCCTGCACTGCACCCCCTCCTTCCCCTAAAAATGGCCTCGGAGGGCCCCAGAGCCAGGGGCCCCCCTCTGGCTTCTCCTCCTAAGGGAACCCCTGCAGCTGCATCCCTTGCAGGGGCTATTGCTACACCCCTGATTTTAAGGTAATTAGAGGATACAGCACTGTTTTAGGACAATTCTGAAGTCCAGAATCAATTAAGCAGGACAGATAGCGGTAAGCTAAGGCTGCTCGGATGCAGTCTTGCTGTCCAAAAATGTTCAAAGTAAGTTCAGTGCCACTTTCAATACTTTTCTACTTTCCCCAAAGTACATAAAAGAAATCCAAGCTGGACCCCTTACCTAGAATGTTTGGATTCAAAGATCTGGCCACTGAGGTCAAGTGCCTGTTGATGTTACTTCCTGTTCACCTGAAGAAGCAAGAAGTTAGACAAGACAGACATTTATTTTGCACTTTTCTCCTGGTGGACTCAAAGCATTTCATGGTTGCAGCCACTTAGGGCGCTCTCCACGGGCAGCTAGGAGCCTTGCCCAAAGACTTCTTACTGTTTTACGTACTGGCTTGAGCCGGGATTCAACCTCTACAGCAAAGGCGATACCCTTTGATGTTTCAGCTGGAGTTAGACAGCAGGCAAATATTTTGATGGCAGTTGGTAACGCAGAGCTGTGGCCATCTATGGCTGTGATTGTTGTCAAGGAGTCCATGACGCCAGGACGGAGTACGTGAGACACTCCATGTGCAGAGGAGGCCAGACCACCGCCGCTCCACACAGCCATCCGAGAAACTGATGCCGCCGTCCTACAGCGAACTACTCTACAGTGGTTACAGTAGAGGAGAGGCCATACATTCTAGATGGAGCTGCCCGCTGTGCCTGCTCACCATCAGCCTGGCCGCCACTGCTAGGGAAAGGCACAGCCACCACCAGAGATGCACAACTTTTAGCTGCCCTGGCATCAGCTGATGCAGCCACCCTTGTAGTCCGGACCTCCACGTCGGGACACCACCGCTGTCGCTGCCAGAGAGTCAGTGCCACTCCAAGCACACTCAGGTCTGTCTCAACCCTCCATGCAGGCTGCAGCTAAAGGTGAGGCTATTTCAAGATCCCTCCTATTGTTCTGATGGATCCTGCATTGCACGCCTATATGAACATTTATGCCTCTGGGCCTCATGCCCCTACCTGCCACTAACCCCGTTGCTGCTGCCCCGTGAGCTGAGGGAGCCAGACCACCATCTTGTCCCCTAGTAAAACCCGGCCCTCTGCCACTGCTTCATTGTGGGCCAGCCACCCTGGTCCCCACATGGGTCAGCAAATCGCTCCAGCATCTTGTGCTGGCATCGCAAGGTCCTTTCACACTAAGGTTGACGCCAGACCTCACAGCCGTGGACCCATCACAGTCACAAGCCAGTCATCTGGAACACTAACTAACCAGCCATTTTTTAGACTGCAATCCCAAGGGATCTCACTCTCACTGTTCTCTCACCTTCTCTGTTTCTAGCTTTACTTCTCTCCCTTTCTTCTCCTCTTCTCCTCTCTCTCCCTTCCCGGCAGTTTTGTACCTACTGTAGGATTTACTGTATGTATCGGCAGAAACTGTATGTATCTACTGTATATCTATTGTACCTACTGTATGCTCAATGTATCTGTACCATCACCGACCCTGTATGTGCCAAAATCAATTCCGGGTACAACTCACATTGTACTTGGCGAAATAAATTCTGATTTCAGAAGACCCTCCTTGACTAGCAGAGTCCCCACCTTCAGCCACCATAAACACTTCTTCATTTCTAGATTCTATGGATAGACAATAACATCACTGTTATTTAGTCAGTGACCAAATTCCTGTATCTGGACAACCTACATATATGGGTCCATTTTAGAGTTTGATGCTCCTTGGGGAAAGGAGGAGGTGGGCATCCCGATAACTGTACTCTGATGTGAATCAAGAGGCAAAAGGCAAAACAGAAAATATGGACAACAGGAGCCCGATCTAATTTAATAGAGACAATGGGCTAAAACAATTCAGATGCTCTATATACTCACAAGGGTTGTTTGCTACAAGAAGCAACCACTCATATGAGCTTGTGGGGAAGTACTGTCCCCACTCTGCCTTTTAATCGGACGTGGAGTCGTAGCTCCAAAAAAGGTTTCACCCTACCAATAGATCATACCTTAACTGTCAAGGAAAAAAAAAAGTTTCACTCACCTGGGGGTTCCCCAAGCCCCCTGCACCTGTTCTGTGCCCTCGCAGCTCCTTGAGTGTCCTCTGGTTCCCCGCCGCGGGTTAGTTTAGTTTTCGACCGACTGACAGTCTGCCCCCGGCAACGCATCCTCTTTTTCACCTTGCCCGCCGTCAAGGCGCAAGCGTACTGCGCATGACGCACTTGACAGCAGGGAAGGTGAAGAAGAGGATGCGTTGGCGGGGGCCGACTGTCAGTCATCCAAAAACGGGACTAACCCGCGGCGGGGGACCAGAGGACACTCTAGGAGCTGCGAGGGCACAGGATGGCTGCAGGAGGCTTGGGGAAGCCCCAGGTGAGTGAAACTTTTTTTTCCCCTCGACAGTTAAGGTTCCCTTTAAAGAAGGAAATTCACAACCGTACAAAAAAGCTTAACTTTTATTCTGCAGTCCTAAGTGCGAAATAAAAGTTTTAAAAGAAAAAGATTTTTTGTACTCTTGTGAACCTCCTTATTTAAAGTGGTATAAAACCCTGACATAATATTCAATAAAAACATGTTTTCCTACTTTTTATATGCCATACGGTTAGTATATTTGCTTTTGTGCATACGTATTATTATTCATTTAGAAATTATACATTCCTAAAATACACTAATTTTACTCTGAGAGCTGACTTTGCATTTTATTTATAACTGCTTTATTCATTTCATCCTTTAACTAAATCGCAAAACGAAAGCATCACAAAGCATTTATGCTTGTCTCACTGTCTTTGTGAGACCCTGTGGTGCGAGAAGGCTTTGTTTACATTCCTGACTTGATACAATTAAACACTAGATAACATTATGTAAAGTTTCAGAAGTGGCCAGCTCTGCTGGAAGGGAAGCTTCTAAAGCCTGTGTTAAACCTTTAAATGCAGTTCTAGTAAAAAAAAATGCTGGTTGCATATAATATGCTGTAAATAATCTATTAGAGCAAAGTAGAATTGCTGGGTTTCATTCCGCTTTAAGATAGGACCAGCTCATTATTACACTATATATATATACTGTAGTGTAGACTACTGCAATGCCCCTCTGTCTGGTCTTCCTATGACCCGAATAGCCCCACTGCAGTCCATCATGAATGCGGCAGCCAGAATTATCCACTCCTCCCATCGCTCCACCAGGGCGGCTCCCCTCCGTGAATCCCTCCACTGGCTTCCTATCCAGTCCAGAATCAGATTCAAGATATTGTGTCTGACCTACAAATCCATCCACAAAACCTGTCCAACCTACATTTCTGATCTTACTCAGAGATACACACCAAGCCGCTCATTTCGCTCCTCCAATGAACTTCGCCTGACCGTCCCGCACATCACCCAGTCCCATGCACGCCTCAAGACTTCTCAAGAACCGCTCCAACACTATGGAACTCCCTACCTCCACCCATTAGGGCAGCCCCCACCTTCAACACCTTCAAGAAGGCCCTAAAAACTCACCTTTTCACTCTGGCCTACCACCCCTCACAATTGCTCTAAACCCACAGCTGAATTCTGGTCCCCTACCTCTCGTGTCCCTACCTCTCCCTCTAGATTGTAAGCCTTTGGGCAGGGTCCTCCTCCTTTTGTGTCCTACCTGATCATGCACCTCCATTACTGTGCACCCATGCTATGCATTTTAGTGAACCTAACTTGCCTAATCTCCATGCTCCATCCAGTGACTGACTAAGCATTACCTTGTACTCATACTGTGCTGTGTGATCTGGTTTTCTTGTATTCCTGTATTGTCATATTGCTTTATGTCACCCCTAAATATTGTCTGTAACCTAAATTAATGTCCAGCGCTTCGTAATATGTTGGCGCTTTATAAATACAAGAAATAATAATAATAGTTGCCATTTTACTTTCTTTTTTGGGTGCCTCCAGCTACAGTTGTACTCTAATGTGTAGCTGTCATTTTTTTATATTTCAATGTATGCATCACTATAAAAATTACAATTAATTTCAAACTGTCAAAGCAGGCAGAAATAAAATAAATGTTTTCAGCTGTTTGACATGAATTTCCCTCTATGGTAAAGGACTTGCTGAAATTTTCACATAAATTCACCGCAGGTATTTTCATCTCTTACATGTTAACAGTATTTGGGCATTGAAATGACAATGTGAGTCCTGTGATTAGATGTGTTAAGTCAAAGCTATTAGTTGATCCATGATCAAAAATGACAAAAACAAGCTTATGGCAAAATAATTATTACAATTTCAGAGACCTCATCTTAGTAGTATTAATTGAAGTTGTTGTAGTGAAGCATATCATCTTTATTCCAGTTTTTGCCATAGAAGGGTATGCTAGGATGTTTTTGAGGGGAGTAGGGGGCGGATGGAGAGGAGGGGAAATAGTTTTGGGCAGTTGGAGGACTTAACCTGTGTTTAGTGATTATTATTATTTTGTGTTTATTTAGTGCCAGCAACTTCAGCAGCACTTTACAGAGTATTGTCTTACTCACTAACTGTCCCTCTGAGGAACTCACAATCTACCAGTAATCCCTACCATAGTCATATGTCCATCTTGGTCTAGGGCCAATTTTAGGGGGATGTATGTTTGGGGCATGTGGGAGGAAACTGGAGTGTCCAGAGGAAACCCACACAAACACGGGAGAACATACAAACCTGCAGATAGTGCCCTGGCTGGGATTCGAACCTTCATGAATGTCCATTACTTATCACCTTGCAGCACTGGGTCCTCGGGTCCCCTGGGCATAAATTATCCTTATTCCATGAATTATTGTTGTAATTCCTATTAATGCTTTGTGTTTTATTCTGCATCTTAAATGACTACTGTAGGAGGGTAGGAGGAAAAAGAGTTGAACTTACCCGGGGCTTCTAATGGTCCCCCACAGACGTCCTGTGCCCGTGCAGCCACTCACTCCGGTTCCGCCTCCGGATCAGTTCTGGAATTTCCAACTTTAAAGTCAGAAAACCACTGCGCCTGCGTGCCCGTGTCCTTGCTCCTACTGACATCACCAGGAGCGTACTGCGCAGGCACAGACTGTACTGGGCCTGCACAATACACTCCTGGTGACGTTAGAGAGATCGAGGGCGCGGCTGAGCAGGCGCAGTGGTTTTCCGACTTTAAAGTTGGAAATTCCAGAAGTGAACCGGAGGTGGAATCGGAGCATCGGTGAGTGGCTGCACAGGAAGTCTGTGGGGGACCATTAGAAGCCCCGGGTAAGTTCAACTCTTTTTCCCCTACCCTCCTAAAATAGTCCTTTAACATGTTCTTGTGGGGAAAAGAGATGTATGTGCTGTTCATAGTACATTCAGTACAGTATAGACTTCTATCACACAATGCTTGAGGGGGAATGAATGATGCTTACTTGTAGCCCTGTAATATCCAAGGTACTGCGGATTGTATGGGTACAAGAAATGGGGCACATTAAAATGATCAGTACAGTATGGTAATTTGGGTTGTATACTAAGGAACAATCCTCATTAATTATTTGACCTGTTTACAGTCTGTTTTGACCACACCTGTTTGGCCTGCAGGTTTCCCCTGTATGTTTTAACGTCAGAACATGAGGTATAGTCACAGGCTACAGGCGCTCCCAATGGGGAAAGACAGAGGACACAGGAGGTAGCGTGTCAGCAGACAGGTGAGCTTGCAACACTCACCACAGACTGGGATTGGGGGGTTACATATTTTACATGGAGTGAAGACTTGTTGGGGGTCGCTTATCAATCCCTTTCAAGTAAGATCGTTCCAGCATTATTATTACCGTGTATACTCGCATACAAGCCGAATCTTTGACCCCCAAAAAGTGGCCCAAAAGTTGGGGAGTCGGCTTGTATGCGAGCCATGTATGTAGTGATCCCCCCCCAGTAAAGAACCCACTGCAATGTAAAATAAAAAGCTAGGCAATAATGGCCACGTGATCCCCCCCCCCAGTCTCTATGATGCCCTCTAGTGGCGCCTTGCGTGACGCAAGTATCAGAGAGACGAGACCTCTACAGACATCAGTTACGGAGGAATGTCGCCGGCTCGGCGGTAAGCAAATGAAGCCGCTTTACTTCGCACACATCTGCGGAGACACTCTGGGAGGGGGGGAGAGACGCAGCGAGCGGACACAACAAAGCTGCCAGACATTCTTGTCTGGCGGCGCGCTGGGGGGATAACGGCCACCTGCTTGAATGTGCAGCACTAAACAGTGCGCACATGATTGGGGGGGATCATGCGGCCATTATTGCCTAGCTTTTTATTTTACATTAAGGTAGGTGCTTCACTTGGGGAGGGGGGGCCAGTTACTACCTGTTGGGGCATGTAGTAGGGGCTGCATGGAGAGGGGGAGGCTCTGAGGAGGACTATCCTGAAAGGGGACCTGAACTCAGAATGTCCTCTCTGGTCTGAAAGATACACAACAGCATATTCATTACAGCAATCATACAGTAATCTTTAAACAAAAAACAAAAAACATTTCTTTGTTACAGCTAATATAAATCCAATCACATAAAATGTCATTTTATTACAAGTACATTACAAATATAATGATCCGATCAGATCATTTACATCTGCACTAGTCCAGCATTTCCTACCCCTGGCTTATATGGGGGTCAATCATTTTTTCCTGGTTTTTCAGGTAAAAGTTGGGGGGTCGACTTATATGCGGGTCGGCTTATATGCGAGTATATACGGTACTGTATTTTTAATCATGGGGACAAGCGCCCCCAGCGGCCATTGAGAAAGACAAGGGACACCGTAGGAGCGGGGTACACTATACATGGGTGAGATGTGGAGGCCTGGCAGACAAGAAAGCGATTGCACAGAGCACAGATTTCTAATATAACGTAGAGAAGAACAGAGGCGCCAAAAGGATAAAATCAGATCTTAAAAAGTTTGAAAATGCTTAGGAGGTAGTGGTGGACTTACCTCCTGCAAGCAGACACAAGAAACTGTCTATTCAAGAAAAATAAATATTTATTGGTATACGCCAGGGGGGTTGCAACGCGTTTCACAGACTTAGACCTGCTTCCCCAGGCAATAGATTATAGGAGCACACAACAGCAAATGGTCCGGGTAACACTTAGCGCCTCAGTGCAGATTTCTAATACATTTCATGCTGCTATCTATTGGAAATCTGTTTGCACTACACTGGCAGCAATAGATCCCTCTCTGATCAAATCTAATGACCATCTGCTAGTGTATGGGCACCTTAATCTATCAGAATTGTGGGGTGGTGGATTTTATTAGTCAGGAACTCTGAAGTGACCGCATGCAGCTCTTCCTCTTTTTTTTTTTTTTACGTTCCAGATATAATCTGCAAGTTTGAACGTTGATCACCTGATGTCCGTGGACAATATATGTGGGACACTGCCATTGCAGTTTAGTCACAGAGTAGTGTGGGTCTGACCAGCCTGATGAAAGGCTGCTTGGCCTGAAACAGCAGGATGTCGCTGGATATCAGCCCTGCACCTTTTTTGCACCTTTAATCCTTTTTAAGATTTTTGAATAAAAGAGGTATGTTTTAAAGAGCTATAAATGAGGGCCCGTTTCCACTAAAGCGAATCTGCGTGCGTTTTCTGCATACAGATTCGCATAACCAATATAAATCAATAGGCCTTTTTCCACTTGTCAGGAAATCTGTGCGGTGGACTGTGCAGAAAAAATCTGCACAGAAGAGCCATCAGAATTCGCACACCGCAAGGCTAGTGTGCGATTTGCCTGTAATGTATTTAATAGGACATTCGCATGCGTTTTCGTTATGTGAATTTTCCATGCGAATTCGTGTACATTTTTGCTTACTATCAATGTAAAAGCATACAGGCATTGACATGGTTAAATTTGCATACTTACTGTACAAACGGAAGTGAATTTTAACGCATTTTCGCGATACAAACAAACGCATATGAATTTGCATCTGCATGCAAATTCATTTTCGCGTTTTCTGCAATGTAATCGCACCGCACTAGTGGAAACAGGCCCTAATACTTGGAGGTGCTGACCCATTCTCGAGACTAGTCACAGAGTAGTGTGGTTAATGTGTAGTGATTAGGACTGCACCTTCTAGGCTTACATACCTAATCTGGCTGGGTTTCATAGTGGTCATAAGGAATGTGCTCAATTATGCAAAAAAGAGATCTGACCCCACCAAAGACAGCTCTGAAAGGGCCTGCGGTGCTATCAGCATTCTTGTCAACATGAATATGCAAAGTTTCCCATGAGAACTGCCAGGACAGTTTAAAAAAAAGCTGAATACTCACCTGACGACCCAGGAAGATGGATCCCACCGACGCCCCCCGACATCGGCATTCCCCGATTTATCTTCCTGCACAACACTAAGTCACGCGATGGCACAAGACGGGTGCAGGTTTCTGTATAGGAGGATCGGTTTGAATAAAGTGAAGCCACAAACCAGCGATCTGTTTCCAAAGTTTTAGTTTCATACTTTATTATATTCCAAAAATCTTTTTTCTTCAACAAGGTAAAAAGTTTTTGTAAACAGCAAAAAATTATTATTTGTGGTACAGATGTAAAAGATCGATGTATTAAGCAGATCATGGACACTGTGTGCTTTGTTTGATGCAAATAGTATTTATAGTTCAGTCAAGACACTAGTCCGTTTCGGGTTATTAACCCTTCGTCAGGCCTTTACAAACCATAAAGTATATCTTGACCAGAGAAAATGTATAGTCATAAAAGACCAAAAATGAATTTGATTAATAAAGGGGTATCTATTCCAACCAGGCACGACCTGACACCTGACTGATGGCTGGTATGGGAAGAACCAGCTGCAAACACATATTGAAACACAAGAAGGGTGCAAACAGGAAGTCAAGCGGATGCAGTACTTTGTGCGGAGTCTTAAAGAGAACCCGAGGTGGGTTTGAAGAATATTATCTGCATACAGAGGCTGGATCTGCCTATACAGCCCAGCCTCTGTTGCTATCCCAAACCCCCCTAAGGTCCCCCTGCAATCTGCAATCCCTCATAAATCACAGCCACGCTGCTGACAAACAGCTTGTCAGAGCTGGCTGTGTTTATCTCTATAGTGTCAGTCTGCTGCTCTCCCCGCCTCCTGCAGAACTCCGGTCCCCGCCTGCATCCCTTCCCTCCCTGCTGATTGGAGGGAAGGGACGGGGGCAGGGACCGGAGCTATGCAGGAGGCGGGGGAGCAGCTGAGACTGACATTACAGATTTAAACACAGCCTCACAGCACGGCTGTGATTTATGAGGGATTGCAGAGAGCAGGGGGACCTTAGTGGGGTTTGGGATAGCAACAGAGGCTGGGCTGTATAGGCAGATCCAGCCTCTGTATGCAGATAACATTCTTCAAACCCACCTCGGGTTCTCTTTAAAGATCTGACGTGTCATGAAGGTCGTTATCGCCACGCATCGCCAAACCTCATTCACATAATGGCGCATCTGTACCCACGTCGCAAGATCATAAAAACGATCTCTCGTTGCTCAAAAAATTGCTGGTCTTCGGGAAAGATTGAGTAGAGAGTATTGGCCATAACAGTTAATAATGGGGCCCTTTAGCAACATTTTCATGGTGCTATCGTATCTAGGCACTGCCCCTATCGTATGAATATGAATCGATTGAGCAATTTACATTCTCATGCAATATACACTGTGTATAGTCCATGAGCATTGAGACAAAGTCAGAGGGTGGAGCAATAAAACAAAGTTAATAGTGAACACATCAAGTACCACCTGGGACCCCTCTTCTCCAGGGCCCCATAGCAGTTGCCATGGCTGTTATGGCTATTGCTACGCCCCTGGGCCTTAACACTTTCATGCGTAGTTGAAGTGTGATGCTTCTACTACCAAAAAAAATAAAAATAATGAAAGATCTTTTTTTTTTGTTTGGTAATAATGTGAAGCACAGTATAATCACATATAATGACCAGCACACCTGTTAAGAATGTGTATTATAGCCACCAATGATATTTCTAACACATCTGCCCATTTAAACAAATAATAATGTTTAAACAATTGGACAACTCTTAATGTATGTGCACCCCTTTGGCGGATGTTACCTATTGGAATCACGAGCTGATCCCCTGGGGCAACATGGCTGGGCCGGGCTGCACACATAGCTGTATAGCTGACAACGCACTGTGTTGCTATGTGGGAGGACAGGACAAGGGGACATCAGAGGGCCGATGAGCGGCACATGCCTGACGTCACATGCGAGCAGGGGAGCGACGCGAACAATGGGATCGGCGTCGCTGGGGTTCAGTAGATCCGCCGGGCAGATCACTTGGGGTCGGGGGCCAGCAGCTGTTGTGCACATATCTGATTATCAGCTGAAGTGGTCATTATCAGCCGCCTCACCCGACTGGGTGCCCAATACAATACTCACATATCTCCTTAGCTACCCCACTGACATTACCTGCATTATATCATACTGTGAACAAAAAACCTGGTGAATCAACAACAGCGACACACTCTCTTTCACAGAGCATCCATATCCCATACACTACCTAACTCCCCTTTAATTCCCAAATATTGAAATCCATGGTTGTGAAATTGTAGCGCACCAAGTTACAAAAAACAAACTAATTGATAACAGATTATCGAAGAGTCCTTTTTTGTCATTTTTTACATTATCTGATTGGCTGAATACTTCAGAGCTGGACCAATCAAAGAATGCAGAATTTTACCACTGTAATCAGAATACCATGGCAATTTTAGGCCTATCGCAAGACTCAGAAATACTCGGTAGTGTCAAAGTCTTGTGGTTGGTTCAAAATTACCACATCACTCCGATTTTAGTAGAAAAATTCTGCATTCTTTGATTAGTCCAACGCTTCCGAGTTCTGTGATTGGGCTAAAAGTTTTCCGATTTCCAAGTTGCTATCGGAAATGTGAACAATTTAATTTCGTTGCATCCATATGAGTATCCCTAGTAGACTGCAATTCATGTACCAATGAACTGGGTTCTTGTCCTCTAAACTCCTTCCAATTTGTGAAGAAAAAAAAACTTTTAAGATCATTTGATCTTTTCTTTTATTTGCCAGTAGCATCTTCAGAAGATAGTGAAAGAAAAAGGAAAAAGTTGGCTTTTATTTCCAGCCCTTCTAGCTTCTTCCATCTCCACTTAGGCTCTTAGGTCCTTCAGTGTCACCCCAATCCCCTCTGCTGTTCCACACACTATAATCCACATAGTCTAACAATGTGCAAGACTTGATCCAGCAGCGGCGCCCCTAGCGACGAGCTCAAATGCTCACATGTAATATTTAAATTACATGGGTCTGGCGGCGATCAAAGTATCAGATTTAGTCCGACTCTTTGATATAAAGGGGCTGACGCTGGAAAGGGATGTTTCCTATCCATTATGTCTTCCTTTTAGAAAGTAAGTGTCTTCTTGCATCACAAAGTTTTTGAACTTTTTACTTCTTTATACATTTATGGACTCTTCTACACCAGTGTATCTATCTTCTGTATCTTTCCTTGAACTAGAGTATCCGCTATAGAGGTATTGCCCTTCCTTGAAATAGAGTGTCTGCTGGTATCCTTCAGGGAAGCAGCCAAACACATGATCAAGAAAGGGGAGATCACTGAAGCCCATAAAATGTTTATCCAACTTTCAGCAAGCCCAAACCAGATGAGTAAGTTCTTGAATCTTCTTCATTACACCAAAAATGTTTTATCATACAGGAATCTATCTCCTCCCAGTTTTGCCTTATTAGCATCCCTATCACCTATTCATAATACACTAACAAAAGATACTTGGCTATGTACAGTTTGGTCTTAGACTTAAGCTGCTTACCAGCTTTCCTCTGTCACGACAATAATTTGTGATCCTCTGGGGTGGAAATTTAGTGTCTGCACAAGTGGTCCCCGAGGTGATAGAGGAGATTGTTACTGATCCATCCAATGTGCTGTTTTTGTAGGAATGTCTACTGAAGATCCCGCAGTGCAGCATCTCCCATTCCCCCTACACTCTCCACAGAAAAGTTGGTCAACAAAAAGCCAAGCAGTGTGTCTGTAGACCGATGGTTCCAAAATTGTCACCAAAAAATGATCAAAATAATAATTTTAGTTGGCCATGATCCAAAGTATGTTCTTATCATTTTTTTTTATATATGTTACGGCCAGAACCCGAAGTGTGGCCACTTCGCGTTCTGGCCAGCCACTTCGGGTTCTGGCCGGCCAATGTGCGAAGTGGCCGCAGCGCAGCGGCCAATGTTAGAAATGTAATGTTTAAATGTATTAAAACCTGCTCAATTTCATGAAATGCAACCGGTGGCAATGTAATAGATGAAGCCGCCGGTTTTCGCATTGCCTCCTCTCCTCCTCCTTCCCCCCCCCCCCCCCCCGCCTCTCTCCTCTCTCTGCCTCCTATACAACATACGGAGCAGCCGGGGACACGCGTGTCCCCGAGAGTCGTTCGTCGCGGCAGGGGAATCCTGCCATTCCTGCAGAGCGGGTGCTGGCAGAAGCAATGTCTGCAGCCTCCCCGCTCGAACGACTCTCCGGGACACGCATTGTCCCCGGCTGCTCCGTATGTTGTATAGGAGGCAGAGAGAGGAGAGAGGCGGGGGGGGGGGGGAGGAGGAGGAGAGGAGGCAGTGCGAAAGCCGGCGGCTTCATCTATTACATTGCCGCCAGCTATATTTCATGAAATTGAGCAGGTTTTAATACATTGAAACATTACATTTCTAACATTGGCCGCTGCGCTGCGGCCACTTCGCACATTGGCCGGCCAGAACCCGAAGTGGCTGGCCAGAACTAGAAGTGGCCACACTTCGGGTTCTGGCCATAACATATATATTTTTTAACTTTCTATTTATTAGAAGTTTTGTCAGTACAGTACAAACATAACCGAAATAAACAGTGTAATCCAGAAAGGTCCGAATGCAAAACAGGATAGAACATACGTGTGAAAACAAAGAAACTAAAAGAAAAAAAATAAAATAATCTCTGATATTTTTTTCAAGACAAATCAATAGAGAAGATCCCACTTTAGATGAATACTAAGTGCCCCTGTACTATTATGTAGAATCTTCAAGAGGAACGGTAGTGAAAATAACAATGAATGAAATTGCTTATTGTTTGCAATATTAATTTATAGATTATTTAGTCAGTGTTTGCCCATTGCAAAATCTTTCCTCTCCCTGATTTACTTTATGAAATGTATCACTGGTGGTGACGAGCTTTAGTTCTGCCAGGTGACCTGTACAGAATGTTAGTTACTGAGAGTTCTATGCCCAAAGGGAGATATTGCTTGTTTGCCAGTTGGAAAAAGCCATTATTTCCCACAATGCAATGAGGTTCACAGACAGCAAACTGTCAGGACCCTGGTCATGACATCACACGGTGTGAGGGGTTTCAGTACAATGATGATCTATTCAAGAAAAGGTAAACATTTCTCACGAGAAAGGCAATATCAGATACTGAATGGGTTTCAGTTCAATCCTTGATTACAGTTCCTCTTTAAGATGGCTGAAAAAGATCAATTTACTAATTAGGGTAGGGAGGGAGCGGCTTGTCTCTTTAACAGATTCTAAATGGCAGTGGAACTTTGAAGCAAGAAAGTTCACACATAGAGAGTACAAAGATGCTACACACTAGGCTTTGTGATGCTGTATACGATAAGAACACAAACCAGAAATATCAGTTGGAGAGACAGAGGCAGAACCTGAATAGGGCTTTGTATTCATGCCAAAAGAACAGAATTTACATGGAAAATGTGTGCTGATTGTGTCCGTGATTATGGAGAACATGAATATTAACAAGAATTTTTTGACGTTTTAATTTAGCTGTGAGAATAACAATAGCTACGACGCTATTGTTATTCATATTGCATTTGCAACAACAATGGGGGAGATGAAACACAGGGCAATAAAATGAGAATACGGTGGAAATAAGAAAGGTTTTCTGACTTTCCTTCCCACCATATTTAAGTGATATATTAGCATGCAAATACAATTTAATAGTTCGAGCCTACATGGAATTTTTTTCATCAGTTTGAAAAATTGTTGTTACAATTCAAAGTATTCAATGGGGAGAACAGATCCTATATTTTATGTGGGTGTGGGGGGACTGCTAGCCAGGAATAGATTTCTAAAGTTTTCCCCAGTCCCCCTCCTTCCACTTCTAAGAGGGATTCACTTTTTGTGCTTGGATTGTAACTTAAAGGCTATGGGAGCGAGGAAGCAGCATGAAAGGGCCTCTGACCTGCACAGGCATGCTCGCAGCCATGCAAACTGCGCAGGCGCAGCACTTATTGCAGACTTCTGCTTCTGGGTCAAGAATGCCAACCTAGGGGAGGGTCGGGTCTAGGTCCGGACCAGAGATGGGACTACGTCCAGGCTGAGACACCAAAGTGCGCTCCTCCATCCCTCCCACCGCAGCCGTCACACACTGATTGCTATTAGACCAAGAGGCACCCCAGGGACCCCAATCGCCCCCACCCCTACACCTTAATCTCTAGTTATCTGGCTTGCAGTCACTGCCATGTATCCCCTTTTCTTACAGTGAACCTCCAGACTAAAAATCTACTCAGCAGCACTGTCACCATAAAAATCAAATTTCAACAGAAACTGGTCTGAGTGTATTAAGTGATAAAGATGTTAATCCTGCATTCAGAACTTGCAAAACTGTTTCTGCTGTTATGGTTTGTAGTTGACACATACTTTAGGAGCACTGGCCCTAGTGCCAAACAGTGCCAAACAGTTGAATGCTGGGAGTTCTTTTTTATCTATAATATATTTTTCTTCTTCCATTTATTTCCCTGCCTAGCTGCTTATCAGAAACACCCTCTGATCACTTGTGTTTACAAGCAAGGCTGAGGTGACTCAGTGATTGGATGTGTAAATAAAAAAAAGATCCGGCAGGAGGGCAGCTAAAGAATACACAATGAGCAAGAGAAAGAAGGGGTGAAAACAAGAGTCAGGAAGGATATGATGTCAGCATTAGCTTTGCAAGATGGCCACTGCCTAGAATAGGATTTTCTGCTTTTCCTTTGTAAAATTCACAGGAATCATTACGTGGATAGCACAATGCATCTGTTATGTAAGTAGAAGTAGTATTTATCTACTTATATATGTGTTTTTTATTTCTAGGTTAGCATGGGTGTCGCTTGTTCTTTAACAGTTTCACAGCATCAGAACTTTGTTTTTCTTACTAAAGTTTTAAGCTGCACAGAAGCTAAACTCCGCCCCATCAACGAAAACTGCCCAGGCATTTTTCCCCTGATGCTGTGCAAAGCATGATGGGATTTCTAATGTTGTTGTGCTGGTTGCTTAGCAACTAGGAGGGGTGATCAGGACACAGGACAGTTGGAACTGTGTCTCACGCTCCCTGTCACCTCCTTTCAACCAAAAAGATGGCTGCTCTCATGAAATCACAAACATTTGCCTGTTTTAAAACAGGGTGGGTAAGAGATTATATTACCTATTATTATTATTATTATTATTAATTTATAAAGCGCCAACATATTCCGTAGCGCTGTACAAAGTAAGAAACAAACAAGGGGTACATAATAATACAGACAATGGTGTACACCAATATACAAGATACATAATTAGTGACACAATACAAAAAATGATACAAAATACAGAATACAAAATATAGAATTGGTAATGACAGTGATAAAAGTAACACGATGAGTAAAATGTATAATGATTTCAAAGACACAAAGGGGGAGAGAGCCCTGCCCATGGGAGCTTACAATCTAAAGGGATCGGGGGGAAACAAGAGGAGGGGTAGTATGCAACAAATATATAGAGGCAGTGTGTTTTAAGATACCTATGTATTTTAATTAACATAACTAATGTAACTTAATGACAGTATGTTTGTTTTTAGGCTGAAGTTGCTCTTTAATTCTCTCTGCTTCAAACACAATAGGGGAATGATAGCTGAGTGAGTTGTGCACCTCCTCCTACACTGCGCCCCGAGGCTGGAGCCTCTCTCGCCTTGGTTCAGCCCTGAGGAGGACATCTTATAAAGAGCTTGGAGACAATCCTGGGGATAAGGAGGACGCAGACCGTGTCCCAGCAAGTTTATGCAGCTGAATAAGTAGTTACTTTTTTTAAACCCTGTTGCCTCGGATATACTTTTAAGTAAATATGTGGCAAACTAATGTAAAAAAAACACATACTTACCTAAGTAGAGTAAAGTGTCTGGATCTAGCAGAGGCTTCCCACGTCTTCTAGGAGACCAATGTGGTTGCTCGGGACCCTCTTGAAGATCGTGACCATGCTCCCCTTCATGCACAAGCACAGCTATGCTGTACCCACGTGAGTACGACCAAACCTGCGCAGGAGCAGAGAGCCATGTGGCTGCACTGCTGCATGAGGAGCAGTGTGGTCATGCTCACAATTCCTACAAGCTCCTAACAGATTCTGTAGCATGGAAGGAGTAAGAGAAGATTTGTGGGCAGACACTTAGATGAAGCCAAATAGTGAAGCTGTCAACATGATCTTCCAATGCCTGGAGTGTGCTCAAAGCTCTAAAAATCAGTGTAGCATAAACTGGAGAAAGGGCCCAGCTTGGCACCACTCAGGACATTTATTGCCAAATAAATGCAAAAACACTCAAAAGTCCATTGACATAATAAAGTGTGTACTTACCATGGCTTGCAGGGGGGTGCTGAGGTAGTAGTGCCAGTGAGTGCCAGAGGTTCGCAGCCTGATGACCATTTCGCTGTGCTTGTGCTGAGCTTCTAAACAAGTGTAAAAGGGATAAACACCACGCAACGTATTTTAATATAGCATATTTCTTCATTACGTTGATTGAACTCTTCAGAGTTTCTTACCCTTAGAGAATTTTAATTGAAGACTATTCTTATCCTTTTGACAGTGACATTGTACTTTGGTGTTCAGGGAGAATGCAGCTGGTAATCAGAGATGGGGAGACCCATACACTCAGTGGGTCACTCCTGACTCATTTCAGCCTTTAAAGGAACTCAGAGGAGTGCCCAAATTTAAAAGAATACACCTACCTGGGGCTTCTTCCAGCTAAGGGTAGGCGGCGAGGTCCCGCGGCGTCCTCCTGGCTCGTCTCCTTCAGCCTCCGCCGGCCCCCGGTTTTCAGCATCACCCGGCGACACCCGGGCCCGGTGTCGGCCGGCTCTTCCTGATTAATGACGCAATGCGTCATCACGCCAGCCGCTTCGCGTCATCATGGCGGCCGGTGTGACAGGCCTGCGCATGCACGGGTTTTCCGAGCATGCACAGACCTGTCACATTGGCCGGCGTGATGACACATTGCGTCAATCAGGAAGAGCCGGCCGACACCAGGCCCGGTTGTTGCCGGGTGATGCTGAAAACCGGGGGCCGGCGGAGGCTGAAGGAGACGAGCCAGGAGGACGCCGCGGGACCTCGTCGCCTACCCTGAGCTGGAAGAAGCCCTAGGTAAGTGTATTCTTTTAAATTTGGGCACTCCTCGGAGTCCCTTTAAGCCTGGGCACGTAGAAGTTATTATGACCCTGGTGGGGAACTTTTTTATAATGTTTAGAATTAAAGGGGAAAAAAGAAAGATCTTCTCAGTGCACAGTACATTGTGTCAATACTTTAGTGAGTACAGTACTTTGTCAACTCCTGCTCTGCAGTAATTGGAGCAACATGCTCAAGCAGCCAGGTTTGTTCTTGTACTCATTTGCATGTAAGATAAATCTTACATTAAAAGTGGTCATACATCTAGCGATTTTATTAAATCAGTGCTGTAACAAGCATGTCTGATTGTTGATTTCGTCTTCAGGCAAAAATTGGTAAAATGTATTGATCGAACATGTTAGGAAAATCTTGGACCGACGTAGTCGATCGGGTGCACGGCAGTAACAGGGCGCAATATCAGGACAAATGGTGAACGTGACAAAACCCCCAGCCTTTGTCCATCAAAATGTTAATGTGTGTGACGTCACACATGTGCCAGTGCTATATGCATTAGCCACGTGGGACGGGAGAAAGCAGCTGGACGCTAGTGGCAGGTGAGAGATTTTAATGTACGAGCACTGGGGGGGGGGGGCATTAATATTTAGGGGGACAGCAGCGGAGGCACAGAGGCAGAAGATGTGGCGTCACATGGCCGATTCCCGAAATATCATGCCAAAATCAGTACGGAATCAGTTTGAAGTGTATGGGCAGCCAACAGATGTCTCTCTGTTCAGATTTGATCAGAGATAGATCTCTCTCTTTGTCGATCTTCCCATACATCGCTAGATATATAGACACCTTAACAGCATAGCATGAGTATAGTAACATCTGACAACATGTTTGAACAAGTAACATCTGTCTATGTTTGAACATATTTTACAATGTTTCACCATAGTGCCCCTTTAAAGGGGCACTATGGTGAAACATTGTAAAATGTAAAATATGTTCAAACATAGACAGATAAGAAGTATGCCTTTTCCAGAGTAAAATGAGCCATAAATTACTTTTCTCCTATGTTGCTGTCACTTACAGCATAGGTAGTAGAAATCTGACAGAAGCGACATGTTTTGGACTAGCCCATCTCTTCATATGGGGATTCTTAGGAAGGCTTTTATTCTTTATACAGATATTCCCTAAAAAGCATTTAAACAATTATTCCATGCTTGCTACAAAGTTTCTTGGCAGTTGGACAGAGCAACTGCCTGCCATTCACTAAGTGCTTTTGAAAATAAATAAATCCCTGAGAATCCCCCCATGAAGAGATGGTCTAGTCCAAAACCTGTCGCTTCTGTCAGATTTCTACTACCTACTGTAAGTGACAGCAACACAGGAGAAAATTAATGTATGGCTCATTTTACTCTGGAAAAAGGTACGTCTTATTTGTTTATGTTTGCACATATTTTACATTTTACAATTTTTCGCCATAGTGCTCCTTTAACTGATTGAATGATAGAGTCCCACATCCTCACTGAGCAATAGTAAGTCAACCGCATAAACTCAGACATCGAGGAACCTGTTAGCACTGGGAGTTCTGTGCACCATATCTGGTGATCACATTGCTTCATATCCACAAGATTTACAATGTGCCAGGAATTCTACTTTAATAAGCCCATAGCAATAAACTGCTAAGTGATAAACATATTAAACAAGGAACATGCCATTAGGAATCAAAGTGAAACACTCCATCATCCTTGCCCCCATTAGGAAAATTGCACCTCTCTTCCTGTGCCTGTGACATTTGGCATTGAGACAGAGAATGAAGTAAGATACAAAATGTTACAATTGTCATTGAAACAGCAAGTTAAATAATAATAATCAAAAAAAAATCTGAAGCAAGCTGTAAAAGCTGAGTCTTATTCTTTCTTTGGAGAGAATTGTTCTATCTTGCTGTCACCTCTGTGAAACACAGCGACATTCTCCCCAGTGCAGATAAATACAGCAGTAAAAAATGACACTGGTTCTAATCTTCCTCCATTCAATACAAAACATGTGGTGGGAACAGTGGCATAACTAGAAATAGCTGGGCTCACTGCCAAACTTTGGATGGGGCCCCCTCACCCCACCCCATCGCTTTGTGCACAAGTAAACTGAGCATCAATGTTAATCAATTGGCTAATGCCCACTTGAACATGTTTTCCCCATGCAGATAAAAACATAACGTTAACAAACGTAAAGCACTGCAGGTATTTTCTCTATCAATTTCATTAGCTTCTGTGATAAAACGTGCATGTTTTCACACATACAGACACACATGCTGTGCAGAAAACACATACAGAAAACTGACAGATGAGTGTGCTCCCAGCCTCAGCATATTACACTCACTCTGTCCTCCTCTGATGGACACAACTAGCTCTGCAGACTTCTCCAGCATCACTACAGTACAGAGCACTTGGGGAGGGGTACAGAGGCTGGGGGCAGAACTGGCTCTGTAGACTCTTCCAGCATCACTACAGTACACAGCACTTGGGGAGGAGTAGAGAGGTTGGGGGCAGGGCTCTGTACAGAAGAGCCTGCTGCACTCTGAATAGGTACTGTCTACAGATCTTTGTCTACAAAAACCTTGTATGATTCCTTATCAGTGGCTGATCAGAGGCAGTCATTCAAACAATTGTGCAAATAGCATAAAGCTTTTTCTCTCCACACACTTAGTTGTCAGTCTCTCAGAACAGGGAAATAAACTTCTCCCCCCACAGGACCCGCTGCAGCTTCTAGGCTCCCCTGCGGCTGCCTCCCTTGCAGGGTCTATTGCTACGCCCTGAGCAACCAGTCTTGTTTGCTGACAAATATTCCGTCTGTCTTGTTACTCAGTGTTGGACATCAAAGGCTCAGGGCTATGGTCGCCCTGAGCAACCAGTGTGTCTTGTTTGCTGCTAAGCATTCTGTTTGTCTGTCTGTTGTCTGTTTTGTGTGCTGGACAGTTGTGTTGTGTTAGGAATTAGATTACATCAGGCAGAGAGGTTAGAGTAAGGTGTTAGGAAGGAAATTACAATATGCAGGGAGGTTAGGGTTAGGTGTCAGGAAGGAGATTACATTAGGCAGGGAGGTTAGAGTCAGGTGTTAGGAAGGAAATTACAATATGCAGGGAGGTTAGGTGTCAGGAAGGAGATTACATTAGGCAGGGAGGTTAGGGTAATGTGTCAGGAAGGAGATTACATTAGGCAGGGAGGTTAGGGTTAGGTGTTAGGAAGGAGATTACATTAGTCAGGGGGGTGTAATGATCGCTGCTGCAGCAGGTGTTGCTGGAAGTAGTAGTGCTGCAGCTCAGGCAGTTCTGATCTCTTTCTATGCAAGCTGCATAGCTTTGTCTGCCTTTCCCTGCTGTCAGCTTGTGACTGATTATTATTCACCTGTGTGGGAATCTGCATGTCTGCTCCCATTGGATGACCTCAGTATAAAGATCTGCTTCCTGCAGGACTCCTCGGGTTTTCGTAGCCCCGCTGGGAGGTTAGAGTAAGGCGTTAGGAAGGAGATTACATTAGGCAGGGAGGTAAGGGTTAGGTGTTAGGAAGGAGATTACATTAGACAGAGAGGTTAGGGTTTGGTAATAGGAAGGAGATTACATTAGGCAGGGGGGTTAGGGTAAGGTGTTAGGAAGGAGAATACATTAGGCAGGGGGTTTAGGTGTTAGGAAGGAGATTACATTAGGCAGGTTGGTTAGGGTTAGGTGTTAGGAAGGAGATTACATTAGGCAGAGAGGTTAGGTGTTAGGAATGAGATTACATTAAACAGGGAGGTTAGGGTTAGGTGTGCAGAAGGAGATTACATTAGGTAGAGAGGTTAGGTGCTAGGAATGAGATTACATTAGGCAGAGAGGTTAGAGTAAGGTGTTGGGAAGGAGATTACATTAAGCAGGGAGGTTAGGGTACAGTGTTAGGAATGAGATTACATTAAACAGGGAGGTTAGGGTTAGGTGTCAGGAAGGAGATTACATTAGGCAGAGAGGTTAGAGTAAGGTGTTGGGAAGGAGATTACATTAAGCAGGGAGGTTAGGGTAAAATGTCAGGAATGAAATTACATTAGGCAGGGAGGTTAGGGTTTGGTAATAGGAAGGAGATTACATTAGGCAGGGGGGTTAGGGTAAGGTGTTAGGAAGGAGAATACATTAGGCAGGGGGTTTAGGTGTTAGGAAGGAGATTACATTAGGCAGGTTGGTTAGGGTTAGGTGTTAGGAAGGAGATTACATTAGGCAGAGAGGTTAGGCGTTAGGAATGAGATTACATTAAACAGGGAGGTTAGAGTTAGGTGTCAGGAAGGAGATTACATGAGGCAGGGAGGTTAGGGTTAGGTGTCAGGAAGGAGATTACATGAGGCAGGGAGGTTAGGGTAAAATGTCAGGAATGAGATTACATTAGGCAGGGAGGTTAGGGTTTGGTAATAGGAAGGATATTATATTAGGCAGGGGGATTAGGGTTAGGTGTTAGGAAGGAGATTACATTAGGCAGGGAGGTTAGAGTAAGGTGTTAGGAAGATTACATTAGGCAGGGAGGTTAGGGTTAGGTGTTAGGATTAGGTATCAAAAAGTGGATTATGTTCACAGAGGAGCTTTTTTGTTTTGCCACTGTGGTCAAAGAACAAGTGTAGTTAACATAACAGACAGTGGTGATAATAATCACAGCCATTTTATAACCAAGTCTTGCAAGGTTTCATTGGATTATGCAGAGCAATCATATTCATCACATGCAGAGCTATAGAGAGAATATAGAAGCTCGTGATTGCCCGACTGCAGTGACATAACCTGAAGCTAATCAGAGATTCCTCTTCAGTTGTTGCTTTTATTTTTAAACAAGCAACAGCAACTATGCTGATGATAAACACGGTTGCTTTTCTCGCTGCAGAAAATACACACAGACAAGAGCTCCTTTTGACCTCTAAGCACATTTACAAAAGTTTTGAGCCATATTACTATAATGTATATAGAACAATTAGCGCTACTCAGAATATTGATAAACACCCAGTGTCCTATATAGCTCCAGTGCCCATTCACCAACCGCAAGTAAAATGGAGGCTTACCAGCCCAATTTAGTTTAAATCACAGCTTTCTATATTCCAATCTCAAAAGGTAACAGGTAGCAGGTTTAATGGCAGGCAGATCTTCATATGGACCGTTGAGTACCCATCATAGTACTTACATCATAGGTGTCACAATGGGGCAGATAATAAATGAATAAAACAAAATCTAAGTGTATACCGTTTTAATAGGAAGCCTCACCAATACAAAGTTAAAAACAAAGGCTAAAAACTCACATATGGGGCCCTAAAGCATAGGGAACCCCAGAAGTAAAAATAAAATGCTCTCTGCAATGTACATAAACAAAAGAGAGGGAGCACCGTAATGTAAGCACAGGGCAAAGAAAATGGTACCGCCTGTCTCCTTCCCGTCTAGTTTCGCCTACTGGTGTTTTTCTTCCTATCACCTGAGGACCCGAGTACACGAAACTAGTCGGGAAAGGAGATGGGAGGTACAATTTTCTTTGCCCTGTGGTTACATTGCAGAGCACACAGCGACAGAACAACTGTGAATGAATTTCATGGACTGAGTAGCGCTGATTGTTTTATACATAAACTACTCAGGACTGTGATTGAGTCTATTTGTCAGCTACTTGATTTAAATTATTGCTGGCGCTGTTATGTTTGTCTATACTAATTACTAGTAACAACCATTCACTAGGAATAACTTGCCCTTAAAGGAGTTGTCAGGCAAAATATAAAAAATGATAAGATGAGGGGGAATTGGACAGGCTAAACTCACTAAATCCTTACTGGGTGGATTTCTCTATGTTTTATTCTGTCCTGTGCAAGAGTTCAGGTCCACTTTAACAGAACAACAGGGGAGAAATTATTAAACCGCCAGCAGCAATAAAGATCTCAGCACAATCCCTGACAAAATAAATGGTGCTGAATTAAAATGTACCCCCAAGACTAGAGATGGCCCGAACGGTTCTTCCGCGAACTTATTCGCACGAACTTCGGTGGTTCGCGTTTGCCAACGAACGTGAACTTTATGGCGGTTTGACCCGCCCCCTATACTACAACATTAGGGTAAACTTTGACCCTATACATCACAGTCAGCAGGCACAGGGTAGCCAATCAGGCTACACTCTTTCCTGGAGGCCCCCACCCCCTACCCCTTATAAAAAGCAGGCAGCGTCAGCCATTTCACTCACTCATGTGGCTGCAGTAATTAGAGAAGGGAGAGGTGCTGCAGAGACATTAGGGAAAGCTTAGTTAGGCTACAGTTAGGCTTGTTAGGTTGCTCTTTCTTGCTGATACTTATTGCTAAAAAGTTTTAAAGCACTTTAGGCCTCCAATTTAGCATGCAATGTGATTTCTGCCCTTAAAACTCTGCTTTGCGTCAAATCCAGATTTTTCCCCGGGACTTTTGGCATGTATCCCACTCCCCCATGCAAAAACTCAGGTGTTAGACCCCTTGAAACATTTTTCCATCACTTTTGTGGCCAGCATAAATGTCTCTAGTTTTCGAAGTTCGCCTTCCCATTGAAGTCTATTGCGGTTAACAAAAGTTTGCGTGAACCGAACTTTTTGCGGAGGTTCGCATTCGGGGTTCGCAAACCGAAAATCTGAGGTTCGAGCCATCTCTACCCAAGACTGAAAGGTGTGTGCATTTTCTAAGATGATCACTGCACTACATGGTAGCAGACAGTGCCGGTTCAAGACATTTTGCTGCCTGAGGCAAACTTGTGAGGATGCCCCCCCTCTCCCTGATTGGAATGATCGCACAGCACCCGACAATTTACTCTGATTCATTTAATATTCTCACATGCTGCAGCTCAACACAGTAGCACACTGGTTGGCTGTGACTCTGCGACAAACAAACTGCTCACCCTCAGCCACTCCATTCCTCCTCAGTCAGAACAGCAACGCCACCTCTTTCCTTCTGCTGTGCAAGTCAAATGAAACACTGCCGCTCTTCTACCTCCCCCTCCTCACTCACTGTCAGACTCCTCACACAGCACAACAAGCTGCTTTTCCCCAATGATGACCTCATCACCCCGCTTTTCTCTCGCTTCTCCTCCTACTCTGACCGCATTTGGTTAGTGTAAACACAGTACAAACATGCTGTCCCTGTAATCTCTGCGCCTGATGCAAGTGTTTCACCTTGCTTCATGAGAGAAGTGTCCGTTCCAATGGATCCGCTGTGGTCTGGCTGCAGCCTGGGGTAGATGCGTTACTTCCATGGGCTATATGGGGAACATATCTGCCTGCCCCGGGATTATCGCAGACTACACAGAAGTGTGACCGCTTACCACAACGGATCCAATGGATCCACTGTAGACTGACAAGTGTAAACACAGCTCCTATGTATAAAATTCACTGTCAGTTGTGCGATGCATTAAAATGGACAAAAAATGTTTGTCGAGGTAGTAGGAGAGTAGAGATGGGCCGAACGGTTCGCCCACAAACTTTGGGTGGTTCGCATTCGCTGGCAAAAAGTTCGGTTCACCCCCATAATGCTCCATTACGGTCAACTTTGACCCTCTACATCACAGTCAGCAGGCACATTGTCGCCAATCAGACTACACTCACTCTTGGAGCCTCACCCCAGCACCGGCCATTACAGTCACTCGTCTGCCTGCAGTAATTAGTGAAGGAACAGCTGACAGACTCTGCTAGGGAAAGCTTAGTTAGACTCTTGTAGGCTTGTTAGCTTGCTCCTGGCTGATTGTTATTCCTCAACTAGCACCCCACAACAGCCTCCTCCTCGTCCAGAGGAGGAGGATCTTGTCTTCCAGGGATTTGTAGGATGTCAAAAGCACGCTCACATACATTGGCCAGGAATCGAACCCAGGTCAACTGCTTGGAGGGCAGCTATGCTCACCACTATATCACCAACACCACAGGCTGAAGCCAGCCTAGCTGGCCTGGGAAGGATGAAAAGCTAGGTGGCCATGCAACCATTCCTGCTAACCTAAAGCTTACTTGTGTCTTACAACACATTGGCTTAAAGCGACTCCGTAACAAAAATTGCATCCTGTTTTTTATCATCCTACAAGTTCCAAAAGCTATTCTAATGTGTTCTGGCTTACTGCAGCTCTTTCTACAGTCTCTGTAATAAATCAATGTATCTTTCCCCTGTCAGACTTGTCGGCACACTGCCTGTGTATTATTTAGAATAGGGCAGCTTCTCTCTTCTCTCTTATCTTTTACAAGCTGGATAAATTGTCCTCTGAGCTGGCTGGGCTTTCACATACTGAGGAATTATAGACAAGGGCAAAGCTGTTTGCAGGAAGAAAAGAGCAGCCTGAAACTTCAGTGCATGAGATCTGCAGGGGGAAAGAAACACACAAATGATCTCTTGAGATTAAAAAGGAAGGGTGTATACAGCCTGCTTGTGTATGGATGTATTTTCTATGTGTGGACATACTGTACATCAACCTACTTCCTGTTTTAGTGGCCATTTTGTTTGTTTATAAACACACTTTTTAAAACTGTTTTTAACCACTTTTAATGTGGCGAGGAGTGGCGAAATTGTGACAGAGGGTAATAGGAGATGTCCCCTAACACACTGGTATGTTTACTTTTGTGCGATTTTAACAATACAGATTCTCTTTAAGACTTTACCAAATCCAATGCTCCAATATGGGGAAGCTTCTCTGTTTGCTGTTTTTTTGTTTTGTTTTGTTTTTAAGTGTGGTGTCACAGTTCACTCATCTCTTCAACTACAAGAAAGGCCCAGGAGTAGTCTTAGCTACCGTAATATCTATGTTACGGCAGGGCCCTTATTACACTTTCTCTTACAGAGCTATGGAAACCGTTTTGCCCATGCGATAAAGTTAGATGCAAAAATGAAATCCTGCCTAGCAGAGGATGTTTTCGATCCATCAAACCTGATTTTCTAAGTATATACTTCGATTTGTATACTTCCCGTAAGGGGACATCTAGAAGGTAGGTCCATACCATCTTACCATCTAATGTTGTATCTACCATATAGAGTAATTTATACTGTTACCTTTTTGCCGGGCGCCTCCTACTGTTCCCAAAAAATGTCTGTTAAATGCTCAAGTGGAAACACAGCCTCAAGGTGCCACACACCATACAATTAAAAAAATCCAATTTTACACCAATTCGATATTTACGATCGGTTATCTCGAAAAATTGAAAGCTTTTTTTTTTCCGTTCGTTCGATAAATCTGATTGAATTTCCCATTTTTATTCAATAAAAGAAGATCGGGAGTGTTGGATTTTTCTGATTTATTTTTATCAAAATTGTATTGTGTGAGGTCAATTACTTGATGTACAGACCCTAGCAATTTTTTTCTGAGTTTTCAATACGATTGTTTTCAGATTTTTGAAGTGTTAAGGTGACCACACACCATACAATTTTTTAAATATCTGTTCAATTCAAGAATAACAATCAATTTTTCAGACTGATTGTAACAATTCAAAAATCTGACCCATGTACCACACACCTATGTTCAATTTTTCCCCAAGAATAAATGCAATAATTGAAAGCTCAGAAAAAATTAATTGGAACTGTACATCAAGTAATTGACAATCCATCACATACCATACAATTAGGGCTGGAACCCACTAGAGCGATTTTTTGAGCATTTAGGAAGCGTGAGAAATCGCTAGCGATTTCCCTAAACGCTCTGCCAATGTAAATGGATGGTGCAATTTCCACAGAAGCGATTGCGATTAGCAAAATCGCAAACGCAGGACATGCAGCATTTTGTTAGCATTTGCGCTTCAATGTAAAGTATATAATCACTGGCGTAATCGCTCAGTGTTTTAAAGTTAATGTACACTGTAATAAAAATGATTGAAAGGACCAATCAGACTTTAAAACGCTAATCGCTAATCGCTACACAACTGCTGGCAAATGTATTACATTTTCTAAAATCGCTCCCTAAAATGCTCATGAAATCGCTTAAACACTGCTCATACAAAACGCTGGCGATTGCGATTAGCGAAAGGGTTTTGTAGTAGGTTCCAGGCCTTATTGATAAAATTGGTCTGAAATTTCCAACATGTCCAATCTCCAAAAATAAAAAAAAAACGGGAAATTCGATTCGATTTATTGATCGAAGACAAAGAAAAGCTCTCGATTTTTCGGGACAACCGATCGAAATTATCAAATTGGAGAAAAATTGGATTTTTTTATTGTGTGGTATGTGGCCACCTTTACAATCAGTCAGAAAAATTGATTGCAATTCTGGAATTGAAAAGATATTTAAAAAAGAGATTCAGACATTAAAAAATAAATATTATGTGCTCGGAAGCAATCCCCGGATATCATCACCTATATACAGCATACCTAACAGGCTACTGTAGTGTTTTATGATGCATGATTAGCAGTCCTGTTGTTCCACACACAGTAGGTGTAGCCTGAAACTGGCGGGAATAGCCAGCCTGTCACCAACCAGTCTAAAACTTGTCCAGCAGCTTGAATGTCACCTTTCTTTCTTTACACATGCAAGGCTTTGAAGGTGTGTATGGGTCTGACTGAAAGGACAACCAAAACACCTCATAAGCATTGTTACTCTTTACAATAATTATGGTAAATAAAA
The DNA here is from genome assembly GCF_040937935.1 of Hyperolius riggenbachi. Taxonomy (NCBI): domain Eukaryota; kingdom Metazoa; phylum Chordata; class Amphibia; order Anura; family Hyperoliidae; genus Hyperolius; species Hyperolius riggenbachi. The sequence continues at coordinate 99,397,262 of NC_090647.1, forward strand.
CATAAACAGACCCAGCATGCTACAGTTACTATAAACAAACCCAGCATGGTGCAACAGTTCAACTTCAGACATTTGTATAAGGGGAGAATGAATACAGGAGCATCATACCTGCAAGCCAAAAGACCTATAACTACCCACTTAAATGCAGATTATTTAAAAAGGAACTTCAGCCTAAACAAACATACTGACATTAAGTTACATTAGTTATGTTAATTAACCTATTGGGGACCGCCGTAGGTTGAATCAACGTCCGGCAGGTGATGGTACCCTTCTGACCGGACGTTCATTCAACGTCCGCGCTAAAGAACCGCTCCCGACACGATGGTGCGCACCCGGAGGGGGAGATTATATGACAGCTGATATCTCCCCCGAGTGATCAGCAGCCATCGCGTATGGCTGCTGATCACGTGATCACTACGATCGCCGTTGGATCGTAGTGATCACTTTGACAGCGGCGGCGGCAGGGGGGGAAAGAAGAGGATCCACGCACCTCCCTGCTGTTCCAGCGACGATCGGCGCCCCCCTCCGCTCTGGCCGGCATCTCTGCTCCGTCTGACGTCAGCGCCGGGTCCCGGCTTGATGACGTCATCAAGCCGCGACCCGACCTGAGCGTCATTTAAAGCGGAGATGCCGGCTGGAGAAGAGGTGGCTTCTGCGGCTCATCACTGGAGCCTGGAAGGTGAGTGATTGCTTCCAGCTACAGGAGGGGGCCACCTGCCTCCATGGGGGACACACAGCCCAGCACACCACAGACAGGATCCGGCAGCCCGACCCCCCCAAACGCGCGCACCCCCCTTTACCGCAAAATGCCCTGGTCCTTAAGGGGGGTTAGGCGGCCGGTCCCGAAGTGGTTAAAATAGATAGGTAGTATAATCTCTTACCCACCCTGTTTTAAAAGAATAGGCAAACACTTGATTTCATGAGGGCAGTCATCTTTTTGGTTGAAAGGAGGTGACAGGGAGCATGAGACATAGTTCCAACTGTCCTGTGTCCTGATCACCCCTCCCAGTTGCTAGGCAACAAGAACAACAACATAGGAAATCCCATCATGCTTTGCACAACATCAGGGGAAAAATGCCCAGGCAGTTTTCTTTGATGGGGCAGAGCTTAGCTTCTGTACAGCTAAAAATAAGGCTTTGGTAAGAAAAAAAAAGTACTGATGCTGTGAAACTGTTAAAGACACACCAAGCCTTTTTCAATGCTGCTGAGTAGATTTTTAGTCGGGAGGTTCACTTTAAGACTAAAAGTAAGATAAATGAAAACATCACATACACAGAAAGTAAATTGTACTTAACTCTTTCCAATCCAGTTTCACTATCAGACATATCTACCCCCATTTACCTTTTTTGAGTGTGTGGGGGCGGGGTGTGAAGTGCAGAATGATAGGGATCTGGTGGGGTCTCTACCTACTCCCACAAGAGCGAGCAGACGACCTGGCAACAGTGAGTGGCGGGTATGGAACCAGCTTGCATGCTGTAGCTCCACCCACATTGCTCATTGAAACTTTGATCCATATAGGCTGACGCCATGCTGAAATAGATCTGGCATGGTGCCCCAAAAGGGCCCATGTAATATTTAAATTACGTGGCGCAACGAAGGAAGCTGGTGTTGGCGCCGATCAAAGGATCGGACCTAAAGAGTCTGATGCTGTGCCAGATTTTATCCGGCATTAGCACCCTTAGGGACAGCCATGTTTTGCTATTTCAGACATGGAAAAGTTTAAGGGATACAGGCACCAGGCAAGATCCTCAACCTAAAATATTGAGGAAAATTGACGTTTGATCAGTGAAGCATCTGTCAAGCAGAAGGTCATTATTATAGTAGATGTCGGTCTGGCAGGGAAGTAGCCCCAATTCATGGAGCCTCCATTGAAACCATAATGGACCCCCCACATTGCTAAGGCAGCCATCACAACCTTTACCCATAACAAGAGTGGTCACCTTAACCCCCCACAGTGCTAATGTGGCCACCATCCTCAACCCTCCCCGTTCAGTAGCGTGTGATCACCGTAACCCTCTACTTCCACTACTTAAGAAGTAAAGGCTAGAGAGGCTCCAGCCTCAGCGCGCAGTGTAGGAGGGGGCACACAACTCACTCAGCTACCATTCCCTATTGTGTTTTAAGCAAAGAGAAATAAGAAAATGGGATCAATAGCAGTGACTGCAAGCCAGATAACTAGAGATTAAAGCGAATCCGAGATGAAAAACTAACTGTAACTTGTCTATATATCTTATCTAAAGTTTAGATCATTTACAGAGCAAATCTAGCTGCAAACAGCTTCAATCGAATATGAATATTTCTTCCTGCAATACAATGACAGCAGCCATGTTGTTGTTTGGCTCTCTGAAAACCTGTGGGCGAGGCTTGTTTAGCTTATAGGGAATAAGAGTATTAAAACAAAAACAAAAAAGTATTTGGATTGAGGAATGCCCTATAAACAATAGGAAAGGAACACAATTATGCAATGAGTAAAAGTTCATCTCGGATCCACTTTAAGGTGATGGGGGCCCTGGGGCACCTCTTAGTCTGATAGCAATCAGTGTGTGACGGCTGGGGTGGGAGGGATGGAGGGGCGCACTTTGGTGTCTCAGCCTTGGGTGCTGGAGGACATTATCCTGGCTGTGGCAGCCACTATCCCTCTCACAGAACCAGTGTGGCCACCATTCCCCTCCTCTTCATAACAGTTGTGGCTATCATTCTCCTCCTTTAAGAAAAAAATAGGGGTTGTGGTAGAGCATACAAGTCAAACTCCGGCCCACGAGCCAAATCTGGCCCTCAGAGCCATTAAATTTGGCCCCCAAGTGGTTTTCACACTTTACATTATATTTAATAATAATAATCCGAACATTTATATAGCGCTTTTCTCCTGTAGGACTCAAAGCGCTCAAGAGCTGCAGCCACTGGGACGCGCTCGGGAGGCCACCCTGCAGTGTTAAGGAGTCTTGCCTTGAACTCCTTACTGAATAGGTACAGACCCTAGCCAGGATTCGAACCCTGGTCTCCCATGTCAAAGGCGGGGCCCTTAACCAGCACTCTATTCAGCCACTAAAATTTGGTAATATTTGGCCCACTCTAGACCACCAGGCAAGCTATATTGGAAATTAAGCCTTAGATCACCAGGAAAGCCATATAGAGGAGGTATGGGGAAAGCACTAAACACTAGGTAACTTTATAGGGGAGGGTGGGAGCCAATATACATCAGGGAACTGTAGAGGGGAGGGAGGACCACTAGACACCAGGGAACTGTATAGGGGAGGGTGGGGGCTAATAGACACCAGGGAACTGTATAGGGGAGGGAGGACCACTAGACGCAAGGGAACTGTATAGGGGAGGGTGGGGGCCAATAGACACCAGGGAACTGTATAGGGGAGGGAGAACCACTACACACCAGGGAACTGTATAGAGGAGGGAGGTGGACCACTAGACACTGGGGAACTGTATAGGGGTTGCAGGGGAGCCATTAGACACCAGGGAATTTTATAAGGGAAGAAGGTGGCCAGCAGTGGTGCTCAAATACCCCTTTTTAAAATTCGAGTTTGGTCGAATTCGAATAGTAAATTATTCGAGGTCAGTCGAATATTCGAGTCGAATAAATTTTACTATTCGATTCGACCTCGGACTTCGAGCTCACTATTCGAGTCGGTATTCGAGCTCATTATTCGAGCTGACTATTCGAATAGGCCTTAAATAGCTTCCCAACACTTGTTTTGAGGGTGAATGATGCAAGAAACATCTTTTTTTCCAAGTAACAACAGCAAGTGATTATGTGGGGATGTTCCTTTAAAAAAAAAAAGGTGAAAAGAGAAGTTGTGTCCAGAATTTTGTTCAGTACTGTATATACTTCTTCTTCTTCTTCTTCTTTATCTTCTATATCTTCTTCTTCTTCTTCTATATCTTCTTCTATATCTTCTTCTTCTTCATCTTATTCTTCTTCATCTTCTTCATCTTCATCTTCTTCATCTTCTTCTTCATCTTCTTCATCTTCATCTTCTTCATCTTCTTCTTCATCTTCTTCATCTTCTTCTTCTTCATCTTCTTCATCTTCTTCTTCTTCATCTTCTTCTTCTTCATCTTCTTCATCTTCTTCTTCTTCATCTTCTTCATCTTCTTCTTCATCTTCTTCTTCTTCTTCTTCTTCTTCTTCTTCTTCTTCTTCTTCTTCTTCTTCTTCTTCATCTTCTTCTTCATCTTCTTCTTCTTCTTCTTCTTCTTCATCTTCTTCTTCTTCTTCTTCTTCTTCTTCTTCTTCTTCATCTTCTTCTTCTTCATCTTCTTCTATATCGTCTTCTTCTTCACTTATTTCTCTTTTCATTTTTTTTTTTAAAGAAATGCAGCTATTTTTGAGCGTAACAACAAATAGCTGGTGGCGCACGCATGTTGGAAGCGCCATTGTATGTGCTCCCTGGCAGTGGAAACACACAGACAGCAGGAGGTAAATTCAGCAGCAGGAGGAGGAGGATGAGTGTGTGGCAGCATGCAGTCAATGAGGCAGGCAGCGTGACATAATAGCCCTGGTACCTAGCGGTGATACCAGGGCTGTAAATAAACACAACCGGAGGTCCCAGACAGCGGTCGTGCAGCCCACATTGTGTCCAATACACAACTGGGACAACACAGTTTTCAACCCGGGCACCTCAGAAAAATTAAACCTTTTTTTGTAATGGTTTTGTAGTTTTGGTTTTACAACCAATTACACAGATATATAGCTATTTTTTGACGTAATAGCTGGTGGCAGAGTGGCAGCAGAAGGTAAATCTGTGTACCCTGGCGGTGGGAAACACAGACAGACAGCAGCAGCAGCAGGAGGAGGAACGGAGGAGTAATTATGTGAGCAGCTATTGTTTGACGTAATAGCTGGTGGCAGTGTGGCAGCAGAAGGTAATTCTGTGTACCCTGGCAGTGGGAAACACAGACAGACAGCAGCAGCAGGAGGAATGGAGGAGTAGTGTGAGTGTGGCAGCAGGTAGGCAGCGTGACATAATAGCCCTGGTACCTAGCAGTGATACCAGGCCGTAAATAAATACAACAGGAGGTCCCAGACAGCGGTCGTGCAGCCCACATTGTGTCCAATACACAACTGGGACAACACAGTTTTCAACCCGGGCACCTCAGAAAAATTAAACCTTTTTTGTAATGGTTTTGTAGTTTTGGTTTTACAACCAATTACACAGATATATAGCTATTGTTTGACGTAATAGCTGGTGGCAGAGTGGCAGCAGAAGGTAAATCTGTGTACCCTGGCGGTGGGAAACACAGACAGACAGCAGCAGCAGCAGGAGGAGGAATGGAGGAGTAATTATGTGAGCAGCTATTGTTTGACGTAATAGCTGGTGGCAGTGTGGCAGCAGAAGGTAATTCTGTGTACCCTGGCAGTGGGAAACACAGACAGACAGCAGCAGCAGGAGGAATGGAGGAGTAGTGTGAGTGTGGCAGCAGGTAGGCAGCGTGACATAATAGCCCTGGTACCTAGCGGTGATACCAGGGCGTAAATAAACACAACAGGAGGTCCCAGACAGCGGTCGTGCAGCCCACATTGTGTCCAATACACAACTGGGACAACACAGTTTTCAACCCGGGCACCTCAGAAAAATTAAACCTTTTTTTGTAATGGTTTTGTAGTTTTGGTTTTACAACCAATTACACAGATATATAGCTATTGTTTGACGTAATAGCTGGTGGCAGAGTGGCAGCAGAAGGTAAATCTGTGTACCCTGGCAGTGGGAAACACAGACAGACAGCAGCAGCAGCAGGAGGAATGGAGGAGTATTGTGAGCAGCTATTGTTTGACGTAATAGCTGGTGGCAGTGTGGCAGCAGAAGGTAATTCTGTGTACCCTAGCAGTGGGAAACACAGACAGAAAGCAGCAGCAGGAGGAATGGAGGAGTAGTGTGAGTGTGGCAGCAGGTAGGCAGCGTGACATAATAGCCCTGGTACCTAGCGGTGATACCAGGGCGTAAATAAACACAACAGGAGGTCCCAGACAGCGGTCGTGCAGCCCACATTGTGTCCAATACACAACTGGGACAACACAGTTTTCAACCCGGGCACCTCAGAAAAATTAAACCTTTTTTTTTTTAATGGTTTTTTGGTTTTGTTTGTAAAAGAAATTACACAGATATATAGCTATTGTTTGACGTAATAGCTGGTGGCAGAGTGGCAGCAGAAGGTAAATCTGTGTACCCTGGCAGTGGGAAACACAGACAGACAGCAGCAGCAGCACACAGCAGCCCACTGTAGGTGTAAAATGTGTGAACGCAGGCGACGTAATAGTCAAAGAGTGAACCAGGCTGGCTTAGTGAGCAGGAGCCAGGAGGTGGTAAAGGGTGGTAAGGCACATTAACGATGGTTCTTAGCCAGTTCATGTCCCCCTCTCGTCGACAACAGGGGCCAGGAACTCGCCTTCCACCCACGCCTGGTTCATCTTGAGAAACGTCAGTCTGTCCACAGACTTGTGAGACAGACGTGAGCGTTTCTCGGTGACCACGCCACCAGCTGCACTGAAGCAGCGCTCGGACAGCACGCTGGAAGGGGGGCAGGACAGCACTTCCAGGGCGTACTGCGCCAGCTCGCTCCAGATCTCCATGCGCTTGACCCAATACTCCATGGGATCAACAGGGGCATCGCTGTCAAGCCCGCTGTAAGACCCCATGTAGTCAGCCACCATGCGGGTCAGGCGCTGGCTGTGACCGGAGGAGGATGCTGCTGCATGCACCTCCTCTCTAGTCACTGCTGCCTGGGCCTCTACAGTCCTGTAGAGCTCGTGGCTGAGAGACAGCAGGTCTGTGGGGCGCTTGCTGCTGCTGGATGCAGGCACCTGCTGCTGCCTCTGTGCTGGCTGCTGGACAGTGGGGGTGGAAGGCTGGGGGAAGGCTTCCTCCAAGCGCTCAACAAGGGCCTGCTGCAAGCTCCTTATTTGTTGCGCTGGGTCTCCTCCTGCAGGCGGCAGGAACTGGCTCAACTTCCCCTTGAGGCGTGGGTCCAACATCATGCTGATCCAGATGTCCTCCCTCTGCTTCATCTGGATCACCCTGGGGTCCCTGCGCAGGCACGTCAGCATGTGCGCTGCCATTGGGAAGAGGCGGGCCACGTCTGCTGGCACATCGACGGCAGTGCTGCTGTCCTCATCCTCCTCCTCTGCCTCGTCAGCCTCATCCTCTCTCCACCCCCGCACCAACTCAGCTGCACTGTGCTGCTCCCCCTCATCAGCAGCAAGGTCAGGGACCTCCACCAAGTCCTCCTCCTCCTCCCCCTCAGAGGTGGACTGTGCAGCTGCTTGCCGCTCCTGCTGGTCCAAGGCTGCCGCTCCCTGTTCCAGCAAAGCATTGAGGGCCCTGTTCAGCAGACAAACCAGGGGCACCCACTCGCAGACCATAGCATGGTCCCTGCTCACCATGTTAGTGGCCTGCAGAAAGGGAGCCAGCACTAAGCACACCTGCTGCATGTGCCTCCAGTCATCATCGGGGACGATGGACGGGATGTTGCTGGTCTTGTCCCTTCTCTGAGCGGCGGAAACAGTGGCCAGGGCAAGGTACTGGTTGACAGCGTGCTTCTGTTCAACCAGACGCTCCAACATCGCCAGGGTGGAGTTCCAGCGAGTCGGAACGTCAATGATCAGCCGATGGCGTGGCAGATCCAGCTCCTTTTGCACGTCTTCCAGGCTCGCACAGGCTGCAGCCGAGCGCCGGAAGTGACGCACAACGTTCCTTGCCGTTTCCAGCAGTTCGCCCATCCCCTGGTAGGTGCGCAGGAACTTCTGCACCACCAGGTTCAGCACGTGGGCAAGACAGGGGATGTGGGTCAGGCTTCCCCTGTCTATTGCGGCAACCAGATTTGCCCCATTGTCGGCCACCACCTCTCCGACTCTGAGGCCTCTGGGGGTCAGCCAAATCCTCTCCTGCTCCTGGAGTTTGGCCAACACATGGGTTGCCGTCAGCTTGGTCTTCCCAAGGCTGACCAAGTGCAGCAGCGCTTGGCAGTGGCGGGCCTTCACGCTGCTGCTGAGGCGGGGGGTTTGGCCAGGTGTGCCGGAGGATGGCAGAGGATCGGAGGAACCTGCTGCAATTCCCCTGACCCTGCGGGGTGGCACCACCCACTGTGTTGCTGCTGCTGCTGTGCCCGCTGCTGCTCTCCCATCCTCACCCCCTTCCACCAAGCTGACCCAGTGGACAGTGAAGGACAGGTAGCGGCCTGTCCCGAAGCGGCTGCTCCAGGAGTCCATGGTGACGTGGACCCTTTCACCAACCGCGTGCTCCAGCCCTCGCTCCACATTGGCCATCACAAAGCGGTGCAGTGCAGGAATGGCCTTGCGGGCAAAGAAGTGTCTGCTGGGGAGCTGCAAGTCTGGGGCTGCGCAAGCAAGCAGCGCACGAATGTCGCTCCCCTCCTGCACGAGCGTGTACGGCAGGAGTTGGGAGCACATGGCCCGTGCCAGCAAGCCGTTCAGCTGCCGCACGCGACGGCTGCTGGGAGGCAGAGCCCTAACCACCCCCTGGAAGGACTCGCTCAAAAGGCTCTGGCGTGGCCTTTTGCTGGCACGGGAATCAGCAGACACAGCGGAGGAGGCCACTGAGGACTGGCTGCCAGAACAGGCCTCAGTGTCGGCGGCTGGAGTTGCAGAGGGGGGAGGAGCAGTGCGTTTCCGCACTCCTGCTGGTGCTGCTGGAGGAGCAGGAGGGCGGGTGGCTGCTGTTGCTGCTGCTGCTGCTGCTGAAGGCTGTGCAGTGATGGGTGTGGTGCCACTGCCAGCACCAGATGCCTTCAGCCTCTGGAACTCCTCATGCTGGTGGAAATGTTTCGCAGCAAGGTGGTTTATGAGCGAGCTGGTGCTGAACTTTAAGGGGTCTGCACCTCTGCTCAACTTCCGCTGACAGTGGTTGCAAGTGGCGTACTTGCTGTACACAGTGGGTATCGTGAAAAATCGCCAGCTTGGTGACAAAAACATCCCCCTACGGCATGGAAGCACTGCTGCCTGTCTCCCTGTGGTGGTTGGGGGGGGGGCTTGGGTGCGGCTGGTGGTGGTACTGGCAGATGCTGCTGCTGCTGCTGCTGAGCCTGAGACACCAGCAGGCTGTGGGACCTGCCTACTGCTGCCAATGCTTGCAATGATGCGCCTCCTTGAAAGGCCCACAAGCGCATCCTCCTCCTCCTCCGAGCTGCTGAGGACGACATCCCCTGGAGGTGGTGGCACCCAGTCTCTGTCTGTCACCGGGTCATCACCATCATCCTCCCCCTCCTGAAACATGTCCTGCTGGGATGATGACCCCCCAAACTCCTCTCCTGATGCATGGATGGGCTGCTTGACTGTCGCCACAGTCTTGCTGTCCAATCCCTCATCCCCCAAAGTGCCCATCAGCATCTCCTCCTCAAGATCGCCAACAACAGCAGACAATTTACTCATGATGCCTGGGGTCAAAAGACTGCTGAATGACAGGTCGGCGAGTGACGGTGAACTGGCCTCCTCCCCAGACCCTGCTGGGCGGCTGCTGCGAACAGGGGTGGTGGTGGTGGTGGTGAGGGTGGAGGCCTCAGATGCAGAGCTGATGGCGGGCTGCTCATCCTCCGTCATGAGTTGCACCACAGTGTCTGCATGCTTTTCCTCAATGGGACGTTTCCGACCCGGCTGGAGGAAAATCGGAGCAGGTGCTACACGCTGCTGCTGCTGTGTCTCTGCAGCGTGAGTTGCAGATGCTCCTGCTGGGCGGCGCCCAAGGCGTCCACGGCCAGTGGCTATGGGAGGAATGTTAGCCACTGACGCTGCTGCTGCTGCTGCGGAACTGTGCATGGTGGCGCGGCCGCGGCCTGCCACAATGCTGCTCCCTCTCCTCCTGATTCCCTTGCTGCCCTTCCCCTTGCCCAAACCGCGCTGGCTGCCACTTCCAGACATCTTCGATGTTTTGGGCGTATAGACAAAAGTTTTTTAAAAGGGCGGGTGAAAAGTGGGGTACTTTAATGGAGTGGGTTGGTGGGTGAGGTGACTGAGTGAGTGTCCCTAGTACAGTAAGTAAGTAGTAACAGTCAGGAAGTACAACTAGCAGTTACAATAATCAATCAGTAATCAGAAGGAAATAGAGTGTGTGTTGTGTGTACACAGACAGTAAGTGCACACACGCAGGAGCTAGTAGCCTATGAACAGTGACTGAGTGTCCTAGACTCCTAGTACAGTAAGAGTAACAAGTAGTAACAGTAAGTACAACTAACTAATTACAATAATCAATCAGTAATCAGAAGGAAATAGAGTGTGTGTAGTGTGTACACAGACAGTGAGTGCACACACGCAGGAGCTAGTAGCCGATGAACAGTGACTGAGTGTCCTAAACTCCTAGTACAGTAAGAGTAACAAGTAGTAACAGTAAGTAACTAACTAATTACAATAATCAATCAGTAATCAGAAGGAAATAGAGTGTGTGTAGTGTGTACACAGACAGTGAGTGCACACACGCAGGAGCTAGTAGCCTATAAACAGTGAGTGAGTGTCCTAGACTCCTAGTACAGTAAGAGTAACAAGTAGTAACAGTAAGTAACTAACTAATTACAATAATCAATCAGTAATCAGAAGGAAATAGAGTGTGTGTAGTGTGTACACAGACAGTGAGTGCACACACGCAGGAGCTAGTAGCCTATGAACAGTGACTGAGTGTCCTAGACTCCTAGTACAGTAAGAGTAACAAGTAGTAACAGTAAGTAACTAACTAATTACAATAATCAATCAGTAATCAGAAGGAAATAGAGTGTGTGTAGTGTGTACACAGACAGTGAGTGCACACACGCAGGAGCTAGTAGCCTATGAACAGTGACTGAGTGTCCTAGACTCCTAGTACAGTAAGAGTAACAAGTAGTAACAGTAAGTAACTAACTAATTACAATAATCAATCACTAATCAGAAGGAAATAGAGTGTGTGTGTACAAGACTGTGAGTGCACACACGCAGGAGCTAGTAGCCTTAGCCTTAGCCTATGAACAGTGACAGTGAGTGTCCTAGCCTAACTACAATACTAAATACAGAATCAATCAGTAGTAAAGGACAGCAGCAGAAATACTGGTATAGATGAGAGAAATATACTAACAGAGGACAGGAGAGAACAGCTGCCCACACAGGCAGGCCCTGAGGCCTAAAGCTGTGTAAGCCTGCAGCAGCTGTGTCTCTGTCTATGTAACACAAAAGCTACTAACTAAAATACAATGTCTATCTAACTAACAACAATATAGGTGTATATAGGAGGTGTATGTGAGCAAAAACGCTAGGTAAATGAACACAATAGAGCTCTTGCTAAGCCAAAGCACAAAGGAGCAACTCTCTCTCTATGCAAGTCTCAGGCAAGCACGGAGAAACCTAACATGGCGGCCGCTATTTATAGGGTAGGGGCTGGCCAGGGTCCCCCTCTGTGATTGGCTGCCGTCAGAGGGCCTGGGAGCCCTCTGATTGGCTCTAAGGACATCAATCTGGGCTATGACGCTATTCGAGCTCGGTACCGAGCTCGAATAGCGCCGGTTTGCTCGAATAGCTCGAATAGTGAATGGGCTATTCGAGTCTACTCGAATACCCCATTCGAATAGCTCTAGCTATTCGGAGCTCGAATACCGAGCTCGAATAGCTGAGAAAGAGCTCGAATATTCGAGCTACTCGAATATTCGAGCTCTGCTGAGCACCACTGGTGGCCAGTAGACATCAAGGTTGGCCCGTGACTAGGTTCCAGTGTTCGTTTCCGGCCCACTTTATATTGGAAAAGGGAAGGAAGGAATGAGTCCAGGTCCCTCACAGGCAAGGAGAGCGATTCATCAACACACAAGCAAAGTAAACAGGAATACAAACTACATTGGTTGTCCAATGTAGCCACTTTGGTGACCTCAAGGAAAACAGGAGCTGATTGATTTCTATGCACAACATCGACACTTTTGCTCCAGCCCTCCTTGCACCTGTCTTGATAAATCAGCCTCTATGGCCTAGAACACACCAAAAACCGCTAGCAGTTCCGCAAAATGCTAGCAGATTTTGAAACGCTTTTTTCTTATTTTTCTGCAGCGTTTCAGCTAGCGTTTTGCGGTTTTGTGTAGCGGTTTTTGTATAGTAGATTTCATGTATTGTTACAGTAAAGCTGTTACTGAACAGCTACTGTAACAAAAAACGCCTGGCAAACCGCTCTGAAGTGCCGTTTTTCAGAGCGGCTTGCGGTTTTCCTATACTTAACATTGAGGCAGAAATGCATCCGCAATCCAAAATCTGCAGCAGCCCGGGAGTATGCGTTTCTGCAAAACGCCTCCCGCTCTGGTGTGCACCAGCCCATTGAAATACATTACCCTAGCGGATCCGCACCCGCAAGCAGATCGCAAACCGCAGCGGAAACGCTCCGGTGTGCACTAGGCCGATGAGTGTAAATTAGGCTTTGTGCTGCAAATGTGTGTAAATACAATGTTGAAGAGGAACTGTATTAAACATAAAATAATGAATTAAAAAGCTTTTTTTTTATTTTTTACAAAATGAATTTATAGATTATTTAGTCAGTGTTTGCCCGTTGTAAAATTTTTCCTCTCCCTGATTTACTGTCTGAAATTTATCACAGGTGGTGACATCTTTAGTTTTGCCAGGTGATCTGTGCAGAATGTTCATTGCTGAAGGCTGGTGCACACCGAGCGGCTTTTTGGGCGTTTTCAGATCCGCTTGCGGCTGCGGATCTGCTTGGTCAATGTATCTCAATGGGGTGGTGCACACCAGAGCGGCAGGCGTTTTGCAGAAACGAAAAATGCCTGGGTGAGGCATTTTTTGGATTGCGGATGCGTTTCTGCCTCAATGTTAAGTATAGGAAAAACGCAAACCGCTCTGAAAAACGGCACTTCAGAGCGGTTTTGCAGGCGTTTTTGTTACAGAAGCTGTTCAGTAACAGCTTTACTGTAACAATATATGAAATCTACCATACTGAAAACCGCAGCAGCAATCCGCAAAACGCTAGCAAAACGCCTCATAAAAATAAAAAAAAAGCGTTTAAAAATCTGCTAGCGTTTTGCGGATCTGCTAGCGGGTTTTGGTGTGCACCAGCCCTGAGAGAGGGAAATACTGCTTGCTTGGCAGTAGGGATGATCGATCAATAAGATGCAAATTGTTCTGAAATTGTGCAAATTTTTATGTAAATGTTTGCAGTTTGAAAATGGACCAATCAATTTAAATCCAGGTTTAAATTGATTGGTCCATTTTCAAACTGCATACATTTGCATAAAATGTGCATACATTTACATCAACTCGGAACAATTTGCATATCTGTGATCATCTCTACTTGGCAGAAAAATCTGTTATTTCCCACAATGCAACGAGGTTCACAGACAGCAAACTATCAGGGTCATGGTCATAGCGGGGTCAGGGTCAGCCACACAGACCCCCTGATGATCTATTCGAGAAAAGGTAAAGATTTTTAATGGGAAAAGTGGTATCAGCTACTGACTGGAATGACGTTTAAGGCCTCGTTCACATTACATGCGTTGCCGTCCGTATTTCGGCAACGCGTGCAGGAGGCAGACACGCACGAACATCAGAAGTGCATAGACTGTCACTGCACTGTCTGATGTTCACACTGCATGCGTTGCGGACCAGTGCGGTGTGTAAATACATGCTACACGCATTTTTTAGCAAAACGCGTGGCTGACCCATTCACTACAAGTGGATTGGATCAGCCACGCAGCGCATGGAAACGCAGATGGCGTGTGATCGTATGCATTGCGTTCCGATCGCACAGCCATCTGCGTGTACCAATGTGAACGAGGCCTAATACTTGGATAAAGTTCCTCTTCAAGGCTCCAGTCTTCTCATTTCCAGTCTTCTAATTCTAGCAGCAAAATATATCTATTAATATTATTGTCTGGGGACTATGGGTAAGAGTTCTGTGCAAAGAAATACTGTATATCATTTGCCTTTTTTAGGGCTCGTTACCATATGCACGCTTTCAGCTGCCCTTATGGAAACGCTATTGCATGGTTGCCTGCATTCTGGGGTGATTGCACCCGCAATCCCATTCAGTATAATGAATAGGATTGCAAGCTCTGCTCCCCCTGGGAGTAACGCGCAACGCATAGCATTGCAATAGAAACAAGCCCTTAGACAGAAAGTGTTCTACAAATATTCAGCCCTGTTAGCAATAGGGAACTAAGTGTATATTTCGATTATTTATTTTTGTCCTTAAAGAGAACCCGAGGTGGGTTTTAAAAATCCTAATTGTACACAGAGGCTGGGTGTGCATATAATGCCCAGTCTCTGTTGCTATATTGTTCTCCCCCAGACTCCCCCCCCCCCCTGCGCTTTGCTTGCCCCCATAAATCAAACCACCATGCTAGCGACACGCAGCGTGTCGATAGCAGGCTGTTTACATCCACACTGTCACTCTCTGCCGCTCCCCCGCCTCCTCTATGTCGCCGCTCCGCACCTGCGTCCCTTCCATCCAATCAGCGGCGAGAGTGACAGTGGCCATGTAAACAGCCGACTATCGACATGCTGCGTGTTGCTAGCACAGTGTTTGATTTATGGGGGCACAGCAGAGCGCAGGGGGGGTCTGGCGGAGAACAATATAGCAACAGAGGCTGGGCATTATATGCACACCCAGCCTCTGTGTGCAATTAGGATTTTTAAAACCCACCTCGGGTTCTCTTTAAAGCTAATGAGACTCGTGTTTTTTTTTAAAAAAGATACCTAAGGAGGGGTGTAACGATTGGTGTCAGCAAGAACAGATTTTCTGATTATTGGTGATCTGCAGTATCACCAATAATACAGATACTATACCTGATTATGTGTGATCTGCAGAATCACCAATAATGCTAGTATAGCCAGACACAGGACTACCAATGTGATTAGTGTTTGGTGCAACAGTAATACAGATAGAGATACCAACTCCCCCAGAGAAGCTGGTAGAGGGAGATATCTCTGTAGAACACAGGGATCAGCACTCCAGCAAGCTGGAGATGCAGATGAACTAGTAATCAGTTCACCCGAGGAGCGGGTGGTGCACAGTAAGACAACGTATACTAATCACCCGTGGAGCGGGTGATTCAGACTGTACTGCAGCAGGTGATCACCTGAGGAGCAGGTGACGAGGACAGTACCGTAGTTACTAGTCACCTGAGGAGCAGGTGATTAAGACTGTACTGCAGTTACTGGTCACCGGAGGAGCAGGTGATTAAGACTGTACTGCAGCTACTGGTCACCTGAGGAGCAGGTGATTAAGCTGTACAGAGAATCCCTCACCACGGACTAGGCTCACTGGCGAGGGCAGGAGAGTCAGACATGCAGATTCGGCAACAAACGGACAGATACGGTACAAAGACAGAAGGCTTAAATCAGAGTAGTGTTCAGGCTGAGTCGGCAACAGGATCAGATAGGCAGAAGCTCAGAATCAGTAAGCAGAAGAGTAGTCAAGGCTAGCAGAAGGTCATAACAAATAATACAATTCAATTAGTACTTTAGCTATCAACAGAATCTGACTAAGTGTGGATCCCCAGCTCCTGCTGGTTCTAGCACACTTTGGGATCTGACTAAGGTCTGAGTGCTAACACGTAGCATTTGCAACAACAGACGAGGAGCTACTGACACGCAGGTCTTATATATACTGAGAGCGCCCCACAGCTCCGCCCCAGTCACGCAACCAATCAGGAGCCCTGCTGGAGTCAGCTGACCGGCCGATCAGCTGACTCCCCTTCTATTTGCATAAAGGTGTTGTCGCCTGGCGCGCGCGCGCGCGTAGCCCTCAGTCTATGTGCAACTGACGGACCAGGCAAAACTCCACCATGTAACTGCGCGGCGAAGGCCGCCGGCTGAGACGCGGAGACAGCCGCCATGCTGCTCACCGCTGCGGTGGCATCTCCGCTATCTATTACAAGAGGGCTGGCTCCCCCGTTTAAATCCCCCGCCGCCGACTTCGGAAGTCTTCTGGAGCCGAGTCCTCCCAAAGACAGGTGGCTCCATACTGCGCACGCGAGAGCACTCGGGCTGCCAAAGCCACCTTTGCCAGTGGAGTGAGCAGTATTTGACCAAATTAGTAAAATACTACTCCCGGGGACAGCGAAGCACCGAGGACACCGGGAGAGGAGAGGGAAGGCTCATTAGGATCCAAAGCTCTCCCTCTCCTTAGGTAAGCATCTGACTTTTTTTTAAGGACCGGTTCCCATTTACTTTAACCAGTTCCCGACCGCCCAAATTAAACAGAAAGTGGCTGTGCGTGTCCATGTATGTGCATGTACATAAAAACACGTGCATGTGACCTTGTCCCCCTCCACAGGTGCAGTGCAATCATGTCTACTTCAAAACAGAACATTTTAAAACATCTGTTTTGCACTGAATTGTGTAAAAAACTGATGTCTTGAAGTGTACGTTTTGTAGAAAGTGATTAAAAAAACAAACACATACCTAGAGCTGCTGCTGCTACAAACCATGCCTATAGCCTATCCATTTTACTACACAGCCATACTAATCCAACTTGCATACAGCTGTTTCAAGAATGCTGGCTCTCATCAGTGCAGAGTCCTGGTCCACCAGATTTAGCAAGTACTCTGTGAAGAATAATGACAGTTTTGTTCACACAAGCAGCCTGTTAGTAAAGAGTCTGTGCTTCCAGTCTTCTCTTCTGAATGACTCTGGATGTGACCCTGTGGAAATGCAGGTCAGTGTGCGGCCGGATCCAAGCACCACCTTCAGCCTCACCCTGACATTCTGGACAGCGAACAGGAAGTTGCACAGATTGATGAGACAAGAGCAGTGTCATCCAGGAATGTTGCAATGTTTCTGCACAGCAGACTTTATGGTTTCCACAGAAGAATTAGCCAAATAAAAAAGGAACTATTTAATATCTAGAAATCTGACTAAAAACTGACAATGGCACAAATCTAAATATAGCTTAGTACAGGGGCAAACCCAGGATTTTCAAGGGGGGGGGGGTTCCTGAAAGGTCTCCCTCAGCTACGCACAATACAGTATAATAGTATGGTAGGATGTCATGCTGGGTACACATAATGCAATTTCCCATCCAACTGACAGGATCTGACAATTATTTCCTAAATGTCCGAACTGCTCCCGATAGACAGCGGGATCGGTCAGGAGCAGTTTGGATGCAGATAATAATGAGGACAGCCAACATTAGTAATGAGGACAAAAGCATTCACCCAGCAGGGGCACAGGGCTGTGCTCATACCTGACTCTAAGTTCCCCAGAGCTGCTCCATGCTCTGCACACACGCTGCTGCTCCATGCTCTGTATACATGCTGCTGCTACATTCAAAGTTAACTGTAGCAGGGAAAGAATAGGGTATTGCTGTGAGCTGCAGGATGCCTGCAGATATTCTGGTGTCTCAACTTGTGCCTTACACCAGCCCTGGTCTGAGGGGGGATTCTGGGCAGCTGTTATCCCCCTGCGTTTGTCTATGCTTAGGAAGCAGCACATCTAAAATTTACAGTTTTTGTATTACAGTAGAATCTCGTTACAGTAGACTCTGATATAGTCAACCTCTGGATATAGTAAACCCAGTCATCAGGTCCCAGCAAGTGCGTCTGTATAAATATACAATGTATGACCAATTCTGATATAGGAAACTTCTGATATAGTAAACTACTTTTCCTGGTCCCTCGGAGTTTACTGTAACGAGATTATACTGTAAATAGGTAGGTCCCAGTTGTCCCTTATTCAGAGGGATCAAATTCCTATGCCCCTCTTCTTGTTTTATCCTTCTTTCAGGACTGATGTACAGATCTGTCTAAATATGGATATTTTTCTGCTGAAATATGTGTTTAATTAACTCTAAACGTAATTTCCATATTTAAATTAATATACAGTAATTCCTAATCTTAAATGTTATTATTATTATTATTAATTATTCAACTTTATATAGCGCTAACATGCTACACAGGGACCTTACAGTGCTAAAGAATGGTGCACAGTTTGCAGTGTAGGGATATAGCAGACGAGTCACTGATTCCATATGGTGGTGGGGAAGAGCACATGGGGAGGAGGGCCTTGCCAAACAGGCTTACAATCTTATCTAATCTAATATGGAGGAAAACTAATGATGATAGGAAGGGCCAGTGCAATTTAAATAAGAAAACTACTTCTTTTGCTTAGGAATTCTTTGTGGTATGCAAGATGAACGGAGTGGTTGAAGTGTGTTTAGAGGTGTGGCAGGGATGTGTGTTAAAGGTGTCCCTCTTTTTTATGTAAAAAATTCAGCAATAGGTAAATGAAACATTTGCAACTAAACATTTTGCTTTGAAAATGTGATAGTTACTTAAAACAGCAGAATAAGAAACACTAGGAGGAGGTCCCTGCCCTTGTGAGCTTACAATCTAGAGAGTAGTGGGTTGGAGACATTAGGGAAGAAGACAGGGGTTAGTGGATTAGGCAGCGAACCTCCAATGCTACCTATGGCACATCATAGGCTCATCTGAACAGGTGTGTTTTGAGAGTACGTTTGAAGATTTCCAAGCTTGGAGCATGACGGACAGGCTGGTGGAGAGAGTTCCAAAGGAGAGGCGATGCTCGTGAGAATTCCTGGAGGCAGGAATGAGAGGAGGTGACCAAGCTAGAGGACAAGAGGTTCTGCTCGAATTAGAGGAGGTTTCAAGTAGGCACGGGCGTATTGGGGAATCTGCCCTGCCCTGGACGCCCCCATTGCCCCCCCCCCTTGCTGCCGCTGACCTCCTGTCACTACCTGAACTGGGGGGCGCCTGTCACTACCTGAACTGGGGGGCACCTGTCACTACCTGAACTGGGGGGCTCCTGTCACTGCCTGAGCTGGGGGGCTCCTGTCACTGCCTGAGCTGCGGGGCTCCTGTCACTACCTAAACTGGGGGGCTCCTGTCACTACCTAAACTGGGGGGCTCCTGGCGCTACGTAAACTATCCAGGCCAGCCAGCCCAGCATCAACACCAGCCAACCAGCCCAGAATCACTGTCAAAAAGGCCACAGCATCACCACCAGTCAGGCCAGCATTTACTTCAACCAGCCAAGCCCGGTCACAGCATCACCGCCAGCCAGCCCGGTCACAGCATCACCGCCAGCCAGCCCGGCCACAGCATCACCGCCAGCCAGGCCGGCCACAGCATCACCGCCATCCCAGCCACAGCATCACTGCAAGACCTTTTAGCCCACACATCATCCCCAATCCAGACAAAAACAGTAATGGCAGGCACAGCAGTCAGTAGAGGAGAATTCAGAAGCCAGGTGAGAGGTGTCTACCATATTAAGGGGGCACTCTGCCTATTTATGTGAAATGCTGTCTATTTATGTGCCTCATGACTGCTGAATTTGTTTTGTTGGGGGCCTCATGATTGCTGAATTTGTCTTGTTGGGGGCCTCATGATTTGTTGGTGGCCTCAAGATTGCTGAATGTGTCTTGTTGGGGGCCTCATGATTTGTTGGGGGCCTCATGATTGCTGAATTTGTCTTGTTGGGGGTCTCATGATTGCTGAATTTGTCTTGTTGGGGGCTTCATGATTGCTGAATTTGTCTTGTTGGGGGACTCATGATTGCTGAATTTGTCTTGTTGGGGGCCTCATGATTGCTGAATTTGTCTTGTTGGGGGTCACATGACTATGGGAAAAGCTGAATCATCATCATATGAGAAAATAGCATTAAACCTACTTTTTTAGCTTTTTAAAACAGAAAATAAAACTGGGAGGTTCTAAAAAAATGAATACATTTTTCAGGAGTAGGATGGATGAAATTGTTTATCTTCACAGTTTATTTTCAACTTGGATTTTCCATAATGTTCATGTATGAGTTAAAACGTTTGTATTTAGTTTAAATTGCTGTTGCCACTTTGCAATAGATAAGTGACTTTTGGGTTGCAGTTCGGGCACCCGGTCTCCAAAAGGTTCGCCCCCACTGTCCTAATCTAATGTCCCAGCATTGCTAAGTTCATGGACATTCTGGTCCATGGCCACACCCATTTTTCGGCGCAACACCGCACAACTTCACCCACACCCATTTTTCGGCGCTGGAAAATTTTCTGCGGACGCCCATGAAGGTAGAATGGTATCTGGAGGTAATTACAGTATGCAGAGCTACGTATGATAGGGTGAGGACATCAATCTTTGCAGTCATGGCTGGATAGTGCTTCCTGTAGAATGAAAATATATTCTAACATCCTACTCACTACGAAAGAGCATTAAAAATGAAAATTCCAAGAAAAAATGGACGCAACAACCAAACAAAACCCTAACCAAATAAAAACGTTCTTATACGGTGTGAAGAATGTTGGAATAAATTTACAGTCTACACTTATGTCCCTTTTCTGTTATCTTTTTCGTGGTCCTGTGTATGGGAGCTTGAGCTCATCAGAACATTCCAGTGCAGAAGATAGGATATGCTAGTCCAAGGCCAGTCGTGTCACACCACTGCTAGGTAATCCTTACCTATTATAGACTTTATGTCTTTGGTCTATGAGGCTCTGGTAAGCTGCTTCATTTTCTTCCATTGATGGGACCATACAGGTCCCAAAAGAATTGGACTGAAGACGTAATTGAAATATTTATTAGGTCTCTCTGAAGACTGGGCTCATGCTGCAATTCTTTTACAGCGTGGACTGAGTCTGTTAGTATCTTTTAGGTCCGTTTCACACTTACTGCATCGCGCCCAAGACCTGCTGCAGCTCGCCGCAGTGACCATTAGTCTCTATGACAGAAGCCACAGGGACAGGCCACAGTACCCGCTGTGCGATGCAAGGTGACAGAATTGCTTGGGCACTGCAGGTAATGCAGAAGCTGCAGTGTGTTGCCCTGTGACTCCTGGAAGTTGGCTGTAATGAGCGGTACAACTTTCCTAGGCTGCAGGGTAGCAGCCCCTGAGATTGCAGGGGGGCCCAAAGCTGTAAGGGGACCCCAACTACTACTTCACTCTGATAAAGGGGTCCATCCTTCAGATCAGGTGTATTTATGGCAACACTTGATATAGGTGTGAAGATCATGCTGTCCACACTTGTTTTATGACCCCTGTGAGATAGGCCCCAAGGCTGTGAGGGTCACCAGGGGTAGGCAAGGGAAGGAGTGTGACCATTGGGGGGGCCCCATCAACATTTTTCTGGGGGGCCCCGTAATTTGTAGTTACGCCACTGGTCCAACTGACGTTGGACAATCACACCGCTATAATGTGCAACTGCCTAATGCCTGGTACACGCGATACAATTTTCCGTCAGATGGACGGTTGAATCAATTATTTCCGACAGGTCCAATATGATTTCTGATCGTTTTTCTAATCGATTTTCTGATCACTTCTGTTTAACCTCCTGAGCGGTGAGCACTGACACTGTGTCGGGTATGCCGCTCAAGAAGTTTTGCTAGACTCAGGAGTGCCCCCAGCATTAATCTATTGAAATAAGTGGCTGAATTAAATGTTCGCTAGCACTAAGCTATCTAGTATAGGTGCCCCCCGATCGCCCCCTATCCAGCCGCTATATACATACCAAGCCTCTATCCAGTGATCGCCTCAGCCTCCCCGTACAGCTCTGGTCTTCTCTATGGGGAGGATCGGGACTGCGCATGACGTCAATGACGTCATGTACGCTCCTCCCCATAGAGAAGACCGGAGCTGTGCGGGGCCGGGGAGGGTGCCGCGATCGCTAGATAGAGGCTGGGTAATGTATATAATGGCTGGATCTGGGTGGATCGGGGATGGGGGGCACCTATGCTAGCTAGCCTAGTGCTAGCGAACATTTAATTCAGCCACTAAATAGATGTATCCTGTGGGACTCCTGAAGCTAGCAAAACCTCGTGAGCGGCCGCTCAGGAGGTTAACAGGCATAAAAGAGTGCCAATAAGCGGTGTCATCCTGATTCGAAACTTCCTGCTTGGACTGTATATGGTATCAGATGCTAATAATTCTATATCAGTTGTACAATTTCTATAGATAGGCACTTTATCTTCAGATACATCATGTTTAGTTTCAATAAACGTTTGCATTTTTTTCACACACAGTATGTTCATGGGGATTTTTTTTTCTACATTCAAACCAGTATATTCCTGGTTTAAACACGGAAAGAGTGTAGCTTAGCAATGACCTTCACTGGGTTTTACACAGTCTATTCAGATAAGTCAATAACATTGATTGGCAGGTCGCTAAAAGTACCTTGAAGAGGCCCTTTCACTTCAAGTAAGAATTATGAGAGTCCATGGCAGCCCATGGTGTAGCGGGGCAGCTGACCTGTGATTATTACTTGTAAAGAATTGCTACCAGCATACATTTATCTGCTTTAAGTGCTTAGTACTCATAAGTCACAACAATTCCCCGTCATCATCATCTGTCTTTCAGTATCAGTAACAGATGACAGCTTGACACGATCAGGTCATTCTTTTAGCACTTAGTCGTGTTGCCCAGATAAACCAGTACACAAACACAGCATTCAAGGGTTGATGAAACAAGCTCACAACCCTGTATATGAGCCAGAAAAGATTGATATCATGTGCAGAAATGCTGAGCAGTACAGTTTCTTGTAAAAAATAATATAAAGTAAAAAAATTTAAAAAAAAGAGAAAAAGTAGGGAGGAAAGAAAATGCACTGGAAAATGCCACTATTTCTGAATCTTTCTGAATCTTTAGCTATCATCCCTTAGATACACTTTGGCCCCATTCACAGTGGTGCTTTGTAACAATTGCTTTGTGAAGCAGATTACCGCACTGCAATGCACCTCCTATGCAACATTTAAGGACTACTGTAGGGGGAAAAAAGAGCTGAACTTACCCGGGGCTTCTAATGGTCCCCCGCAGACGTCCTGTGCCCACGCAGCTACTTACCGATGCTCCGGACCCCGCCTCCGGTTCACTTCTGGAATTTTCGACGTCGGAAGTCGGAAAACCACTGCGCCTGCGCGGCCATGTCCTCGCTCCCACTGATGTCACCACGAGTGTATTGTGTAGGCCCAGTACGGTGTGCGCCTGCACAGTAAGCTCCTGGTGACGTCAGCGGGAGCAAGGACATGGCCACGCAGGCACAGTGGTTTTCCTACTTTAAAGTCGGAAATTCCAAAAGTAAACTAGAGGCGGGACCGGACATCAGTGAGTGGCTGCGCGGGCACAGGGCATCTATGGGGGACCATTAGAAGCCCCGGGTAAGTTCAACTCTTTTTCCCCCTACTCCCTACAGTAGTCCTTTAAGAATGCAGCGGGTGCGCACATTAAAGGGAATCTGAAGTGAAAATAAACGTATGATATAATGTTTGTATGTGTAGTACTTCTAAGAAATAAAACATTAGCAGCAGAGATATGAGTCTAATATTGTCTCCAGTACAGGAAGAGTTAAGAAACTTCAGTTATTTATGCAAAAGAGCTTCACTGAACTCTCCAATTTTCAAAGTCACAGAGAGCTCTGTCTTCTGAAGCTTATTAAGTACTATTAAGTTCAAAAGGTCACTAGCCTGCTCTGTGAAATCATGTAGAAAGCTGAGTAGTGTGTAAACTGCAAATATTAGAGAATGATGCAATGTTATAAAAAAAAACGATTAAAAGGAAAATAAAAATATGAGACCATTTTCTTTGCTACTAATGTTCTATTAATTATGCTTACTACACACAAAATTCATTATATCATAATTTTTTTCACTTCATTGTCACTTTAACAGTAGAGGTGATCCATAATTTAATTGACAGTTTTTACACTGTATGCAATACAACACTGCCATAAATACTTTTTCAGTCCATTGCATTGTGTTCCTGTTATACAGGCAACACAACGTCCCACTGTGAACGTGGTCTAGTAGATGACCACCAGATTTGACCTTCAGACGATCTGATCAAATCTTTCCACGAACTTCTTGCCTACCCTCCCTGGTTACTCTCATCTATGTACCCCCCTTACCCAGACTGTGCAGATTGTAGGCATCAGAGTTTACACATATCTATCCCCCGTCATTTGTCTTCTCTCTACTGCCGGTGCTCCTCCCTGCCTCTTCTCTCCCGGGACACCTGTGTCACATGATAAACATTAGAGGTCGCACACAAGAGCCACCATGGCACGTACTTTATGTGACTACTAGAGGCCTCCAGAATTTGTCACGTAACACGGGCTGCCCGGAAGAGAAGAGACAGGAAGTGGAACAAGTGCCAGGCATGGATGGAGAGAACTTGACACGCTCCAGCGTGGTGGTTTGTGACATTGATTTCTAGCAGATTCAAACAGAGTGATCGACGGGAAACTTGGATAAGTGTAAGGCCACCTTTATTTGGATTGGATCTCCTTCTCTTGTGTCATAGTTCATACTTGTTATGTATGCAGGTTTGTGATCTGCAGCCCCTATCTGTTGTACAGTGCTGCATTACCAGGGCCAGTTATAGACTTTTTGCTTCCTGAGGCAAACTTGTTAGGATGCGCTCCCCCCTCCCCTCCCCCCATTTGGAATTATCGCACAGCACCCAACAATTTACTCTGCTTCATTTAATGTTCTCACATGACTTGCTGCAGCTCAACACAGTAGCACACTGGCTGGCTGTGAGTCTGTGACAAACACACTGCTCACCCTCAGCCACTCCATTCCTCCTCAGGAAGGTACACACAGTCCAAAAATGCTGCCCCTGAAATCTTTACGCCTGATGCAAATGTTTCACCTTGCTTCATGAGAGAACCGGCCCTATGCATTACATGTTGGTGTTTTCTAAATAAAGATAATAATAATAATAACAATCTTCATGTGTTACTCACATATGCACAGATTGGATTGCCCTCATGAGACCTGATACACTTATCTTCATAGACTAGAACAATGAGGCTTCATTTTTCTGTGGTGCACAGCAAGCGAAGCACAGTATTTGCAGCATCCTTACCATCTATCACTGGCAAAGAAGGGTTCTTCCTGTCTTTCTGCTTATTTCTTATCTGGTTCTACTTCATGGCTTGCTTTCCACTGGGTTGTCCAGATAGAAACAGCCGTTTTCAATGAAACATTTTATTTGTTTTATTTTAGACACTTAGGGCTTGATTTACAAAGCGGTGCTAACTGTTAGCACGCCTGTGAAAACCCCCTTAGCACGTCTAAACAAGCTTTTCGCGCATAAAACTTTACGCGCGCAAAACTTTACGCGCGCAAAGTTAGCGCTCGATCTGATTGAGAAATCCGGTGCTAACCTACTTAGCACCCTGGTTAGCGCGTCTAAAGACTTTAGACGTACTAAGTAGGTTAGCACCACTTTGTGAATCAAGCCCTTAATCTTCTATTTTTTCCACCCCATAATCGCCACCTTTATTTATCATATCTTTTTACAAGGTTCTCAACCTCTTTGTTGTAGTAGCATGAATCTCCTCACCCATAAGTTGGAGGGATTGGGGGTTCATGTTAATACTGCTGAACAAACAGTTGCCAGCATTCTGGAATCACGTGACTAATGGAGGGAAGGAATTAACCTGGACAATGCAAGTTACATTACATCGCAAAAATACCTTGCATGGCCGATAAAAGCAATCTGATACTTTTTGGATGACCCACGTATAAAGCGTGGCAGAATTTTTGATGTGTCTGATTTTCTACTTTTTCCAAAAATGGTTAAGAGGTACTGATATACCCCTGTACATATTCCAAACCCCAGGAGAAGAAATCTGGAAGCTTTTTTATTAAAGAGGGATTCCAAATTCTACCAGTTTTACCATAAGACAACCCCCTTGAACCTATCATCACATGTCACCTCAGGTATCCTTTAACTACCTGCGCACCATCTCTCCAAGCATAAGGTAGAAATGATCCTCTTGTACTTGACATGAACAACTTGAGAGATAAGGAGTGGCTACCTTTAGAAAACAAACACAGACAATGGGAGCACAAGTGGTGAAAATTAAACAGTGTAGGAGGGTACTCACAAGAGAGGGTTGCTAATAAGGAAAGGAACCAATTGAGCCTTTTGGAGAATGACCATCTTCACTCGAGTACAGGGTTCACCACTGTACTATAGCCACTCTCTAAGGAAAAAACAGGCTGGAACCTGTCAACTGAACTGACAGGCAGGAGGATAACCTCCTTTGGCGGGTAGACAACAAAACGGGGGAAGAGGCATCCAGGAAGGGTAAAGTACATTCAAATCCTTCAAATATAAAAATGAGAGGTGGCGTATCTCTGTGGCGTACACCTTCATTTTTCTATTTGAAGGATTTGGGCAGCACGGTGGCGTAGTGGTTAGCTCTCTCGCCTTGCAGCACTGGGTCCCTGGTTCGAATCCCAGCCAGGGCACTGTAATGATCGCTGCTGCAGCAGGCATTGCTGGAAGTAGTAGTGCTGCAGCTCAGGTAGTTCTGATCTCTTTTCATGCAAGCTGCATAGCTTTGTCGGCCTTTCCCTGCTGTCAGCTTGTGACTGATTATCATTCACCTGTGTGGGAATCTGCATGTCTGCTCCCATTGGATGACCTCAGTATAAAGATCTGCTTCCTGCAGGGTTTCCTTGGGTTTTCATAGCTTCAGTTTAAGCCTGTCTTGCTGTCGCTTCAGCCCCCGATCGTGTTTCTTGTTCTAAAAGATACTTTGCTGGTTTTGCATCATATATTGGTTCATTGCCCATATATATGCATACCAGCTTGTTTATTATTTTCCTTGTATTCGTGTTACGTTGATACATCAGTGTCGCTGATGTATACGTACACGAACTGTTTATATCCTGTGTGCAGTTAGTCAGCTTTCCAGCACGTTTTGGTAGTTTGCGCGTATCGTGAGCACCCGTGCTGAGCTAGTATCCTGCTCCTGGTCCGTTTGTGGATTGCGTTCATCTCTGCGAAGAGATAACGAATCCTGTTCTGTTACTGTTTGTGGATTGCGTTCATCTCTGCGAAGAGATAACGAATCCTTCTGAATCCTGTTCTGTTACCGTTTGTGGATTGCGTTCATCTCTGCGAAGAGATAGCGAATCCTTCTGAGTCCTGTTCCCTGTATTACTCCAGTCCTAGTCAGCGTTCCTGCTTATGTCATATATCGGTTCATTGCCGATATATACATATGTTAGTCAGACGTTACAAATAGTTTCATTGATAGCTGTAATTGTAATACGCTAGGAATACATACTTATTGTATATTTGTCTGTGTTACGTTCATCTATCTTGATCTTGCTATTTCCTGACTATCCTGTCCTGTCTTTGTGAGGCACGCCATCGCCGCAACGCATTGGCTGCCTCATTCCAGTCTGTGTTATTGTGGACGCTTGCTGTCACTAAGTAGTGGCTAGTTAAGCAAGCGTTCATTCTGTTTACCTGTCCTGATCTCCTCAGTTCTGGTTTATGCGCTCAGCGCTACTTTGCGCTGAGACGTTATAACGAAAGCATTGTTTGTGGCTGTCAGAACTGCAGCGGCTCTGTGCGCCACAATCTCCTATTGGAGTCAGTCCTCCCCTCCACTATACTAGGGATAGCCTGTTTCCTTGTGCTAGTGTGTGTACCTCCTCCACGTCAGCTCATGCGTTGCATGCTGACTGTGGAGAATACACCACCAAGCCTCACATTATGAAAACCCCATTACCAATCCCCATTGTGGGGGGGATTCCCAGAAAGTATGACACTGTTAATTATGGTTCCTGTTCCTTTAAGAAATTTGAAGAACTTAACTCTGAAACAGAAAATGAGTTTTTCTCTGAATGTGCCAGGTTCCTGGCCAATCCCGATCTCCAAGCGACTCCTGTTTCAACCTGGGCACTCCAACTAAGTTATATTTTGTTTAAAGGGGAATTATTCCAGTGGGCATTTGATATTCTCAATCATTCCGATTTGAAAGAGAGACCGCTGGAATTTCTAGCGTTTGTGATCCATAACTGGTTGCGCATAGATCCATTGCCTTTTCCTCTTAATGAACTCCTGGCAGCAGGCCAATCAGCTTCTCCTTCAATTGCTTGCAAAAATGTTCAGCAAGCAGAAAGTGTTACTGATAGTTTTCCTGCAGCCTTGAATAAATCACCAAAAACAGCAGGGTCTAAGGCAAAACGCAAACGTTCTAAGAAACGTGTCCGATCTGCAGAGTCGTTATCCTTAGCGACTGAGACCTATAATGAGATTCTGCCATTAACAGATAATGAAATGCAATTGTCTTTCAGGGGAGTTAAATGGACTTATGAAACTACTAATGAACTTTCCTCCCTGGCTAGGGAAAATAAAGATTTTTGTTTAAAAGAATTATCTGAGTATGATTATGAGGAGATATTACAGAGTATTGAACAAATCAACTTATTTGTGAAGCAAGGAAAGTTTGCATACACTACAGTTCAGCACTTGCTACAGGTATTGGAGATTCTTAGGAATAAGGAATCTGCCAATCACCTGCTAATTAACCCAATATATGTCCCTGCTACAATCATATCTGCAAACCATGATCTGCCTGTTAAGTATGTTTGGAATCCTCCATTTGAGAAAGGAGAGATGGAAGCTCTGGTCAATGAATGGAAGAATGATTCAAGTTCATTTTGTCAATTTTACAGTGCAAAAAGTGAATTAGTATTGAATGCATGCATTAAGTCTGCCTATAACCTAATAAAAACTGGTGTGTGTGGGTATGACTTTGTGGCTCCATTGATTGATGTGTGGGAACTGATTTTGGATGATTTTTATGTGACTCCGAATTCGCAAATTTGGCGTTCTGACCCGCCTGCTTCAGCACCTTTGGCTGATTCAGCAGGTGATTCGGAGCTCTTTTTGTGTGAAATTGAAGTTCCTGCAATTCCACCCTGTACCATGGATAACTCAGTGTTACTTACCAGTAAAACAGAAGCCACTGATACATTCTTAACCTTGCCCTGCGCAAATTTCTCAGCAGAGAATCCAGAGGTCCTGCTGACTTCCGAGTCCAGCCTAGCCAGTACTCATGACTCTTTGTTCAGTGAAACAGACACCAGAAAAATCTTGCCTGCCTCTGCAAACACTTCTGCAGAAATTACCTGTGTTAAATTAATAAAGTTCAACTCCTGTCTGATCCAGCAGATGCCAATAGATGCACTACATCAGTTTCCGAGTCCCAGCAATCCTGTCTAGAAACCTCAGAACCCCAGCATCTGAATTTTCCAATTTTACAAATGAATGGTGATTCAGATGCGCAAACATTGTGTCTTGATCTTCCTGTTTCTACACCTCGCTCTAGTTTCGTGAATAGCTCAGAGCATCTGCTATGTGAACCTGAAATCGCAGAATTATTACCTTGTTCAGAAAATGTTCCAGTAAATTTGCCCTGTACCATGAATTGTGCAGTAGATCTCTCCAATGAAACTCAGGTCACAGAATCATTATGCTGTCCAGCAGGTGCTTCCATGGTTTTGCCCTGCAATATGGACTGTTCAGTGATCCTGTCCAGTGAAGCTGTGGTCGCAGAGTCTTATGCTTCACCCAGTACTTTGGATACTTCAAACCCTCTAGCAGAGGAGTCTGAGGTACTGCTTACCTCAGTTGGTGTTGCAGTAATATTCACTTGTCTAGCAGCTGTTTTGGAATTACAGTCTGCCCTAATAAAACTTGATGAATTTCTGCCCAGCAAAGCAGAAGCCATTGAAATATTGTCCTCGTCAGCAAGTGTGTTAGATACCTTGCCCTGTACACAGTCTGATTTAACCAATGTTGTTGAGTCCCTCTCCAGTGTTGTAACAGCCGAGGAACTCCAGCCCTGTCCTCTGAATGTTTCAGAAGTCTTGCCCTGTAACATGGATAATTCTGATTCTCTGTTCAAAATAATAGAAATCTCAGAATTTCAGTCCGGTCTGATGAGTGTTCCTGAAACCCAGCCCTGTATCCTGAAAGATTCTGGTTCTCTGGCCGCTGTGGCAGAGGTTCCAGAGTCCCCTTCCTGTCCAGGGAATTCCTCAGTTTTGCCTAGTCCAGTGGGGGCTGCTGCAATACTGACTTGTTCTGCAGCACCTCATGAGCTCCAATCCAGTGTATTAGATGAGTCTCTGTCCAGTCCAGAGGTAGTTGTGGAGTCCCTATCTGGTTCAGTGCATACATCAGAAGATTTGTCCTGTCTTGTTAGTGCCCCTGAATCTGATTTGTTACTGACTTTGCTGGAATCAGCGACATCTAAGTCTGATCCTGCATTCTCGTGTAAAAGTCCAGTAGTTGCGAAGTCTAGTCATGATGATTTTTTTTGGCCAGTCCTGGTTTTGGTCCTGTCTTGGCTGACCCTGAGGCTCACAGTTCCTTGACATGCCCAGAGGTTTCTCTTGTGCCAGTGTGCCCAGATGTTCTTTGTGTGCCAGAATGCCCAAGTGTGTCTAAGGTGTTAGCGTGCTCTGATGCTTCCTTAGTGGGAACATGTTCTGATATTGCCAGTCTGCCTGCATGCCCAGAGATGGTTCTGGTCCCTGAAAGCCCTGATCTTGATGTTTGTCCTTGTGGCCCTGACTCGGGAATTGCCCTAGGTTCCATAGGGGTTCTTGATAGTTCTCCATGTGAGCCTAAGGGGCGTTCTGACCTATGGGGATCTCTTTGGAGCTTCAAGGTGTTCTGGGAGGTCTCTAAGAAAACTTGTCCTGGTGCCTTGGACTGGTTCAACAGTTGGTTTTGTGTTGGTAAAGACATTCCCGGTGGGCATTGCAAAGGCTTTGGCGTTTTTGAACGGTTCCTGGAAGGCGGTGGGTATCGCTCAGGGAGTTTCGGAGGGCTTTCTTCTGGAAATCATGGTTCTGATGGGTGTCACACTAGGGCTTGTAGTACTGATGGGCATGGTTCTGTAGGTTCTGGTTCTGATGGGTCCAGTCTTGTGGGGACTGATTCTGGAATTCGGTCTTGCCGGGCTGTCCCAGTCATCATGAATTATCAGTCAGACTGTTTTGTTGGGAATTTCAGTTTTGAAAAGCGTCTGGAATCCGCTTTTAAGGGCGGGGGTACTGTAATGATCGCTGCTGCAGCAGGCATTGCTGGAAGTAGTAGTGCTGCAGCTCAGGTAGTTCTGATCTCTTTTCATGCAAGCTGCATAGCTTTGTCGGCCTTTCCCTGCTGTCAGCTTGTGACTGATTATCATTCACCTGTGTGGGAATCTGCATGTCTGCTCCCATTGGATGACCTCAGTATAAAGATCTGCTTCCTGCAGGGTTTCCTTGGGTTTTCATAGCTTCAGTTTAAGCCTGTCTTGCTGTCGCTTCAGCCCCCGATCGTGTTTCTTGTTCTAAAAGATACTTTGCTGGTTTTGCATCATATATTGGTTCATTGCCCATATATATGCATACCAGCTTGTTTATTATTTTCCTTGTATTCGTGTTACGTTGATACATCAGTGTCGCTGATGTATACGTACACGAACTGTTTATATCCTGTGTGCAGTTAGTCAGCTTTCCAGCACGTTTTGGTAGTTTGCGCGTATCGTGAGCACCCGTGCTGAGCTAGTATCCTGCTCCTGGTCCGTTTGTGGATTGCGTTCATCTCTGCGAAGAGATAACGAATCCTTCTGAATCCTGTTCTGTTACTGTTTGTGGATTGCGTTCATCTCTGCGAAGAGATAACGAATCCTTCTGAATCCTGTTCTGTTACCATTTGTGGATTGCGTTCATCTCTGCGAAGAGATAGCGAATCCTTCTGAGTCCTGTTCCCTGTATTACTCCAGTCCTAGTCAGCGTTCCTGCTTATGTCATATATCGGTTCATTGCCGATATATACATATGTTAGTCAAACGTTACAAATGGTTTCATTGATAGCTGTAATTGTAATACGCTAGGAATACATACTTATTGTATATTTGTCTGTGTTACGTTCATCTATCTTGATCCTGCTATTTCCTGACTATCCTGTCCTGTCTTTGTGAGGCACGCCATCGCCGCAACGCATTGGCTGCCTCATTCCAGTCTGTGTTATTGTGGACGCTTGCTGTCACTAAGTAGTGGCTAGTTAAGCAAGCGTTCATTCTGTTTACCTGTCCTGATCTCCTCAGTTCTGGTTTATGCGCTCAGCGCTACTTTGCGCTGAGACGTTATAACAAAAGCATTGTTTGTGGCTGTCAGATCTGCACCGCCTCTGTGCGCCACAATCTCCTATTGGAGTCAGTCCTCCCCTCCACTATACTAGGGATAGCCTGTTTCCTTGTACTAGTGTGTGTACCTCCTCCACGTCAGCTCATGCGTTGCATGCTGACTGTGGAGAATACACCACCAAGCCTCACAGGCACTATCTGCAAAGAGTTTGTATGTTCTCTTCGTGTCTGCGTGGGTTTCCTCCGGGCACTCCAGTTTCCTCCCACATTCCCAAAACATACGGATAAGTTAATTGGCTCCCCCTAAAATTGGCCCTAGACTACAGTACTTACACTACATAATATAGACATATGGCAATGGTAGGGATTAGATTGTGAGCTCCTTTGAGGGACAGTTAGTGACAAGATAAATATATACATTGTACAGCGCTGCATAATATGTCGGCGCTATATAAATACTAAATAATAATAATA
The DNA here is from genome assembly GCF_040937935.1 of Hyperolius riggenbachi. Taxonomy (NCBI): domain Eukaryota; kingdom Metazoa; phylum Chordata; class Amphibia; order Anura; family Hyperoliidae; genus Hyperolius; species Hyperolius riggenbachi. The sequence goes on from NC_090647.1 coordinate 99,429,589, forward strand.
ATTTTTATGTATTTTATCCTTCCTGGGCACCTTTTTCCCCCATTGTGTTGACATGGACAAGGGAACTATGTAAGAGGCAGAGAGGTTTCTGCCCCCCTCTTGCAGAGCCCCATCCACTTCCTGGATGTGGGTTGGTATTGTAACGGCAGTGCAGACCTAGGCTGGTCCTCTCAGCCATTTTGGCATTACTAGTCGGCATGAGGAACAAGGGATTAAAAGAGGCTTAGGTTGAGGAGGAGCACACCATTTTTTTAACCTTTACTACCTATAATATAAAAAGAATCTATATATATTATAGGCTAAGTGCCTCAACCTTCAAGCAAGAAGAAGAATATGCGCCCTGCCCCCAGGGCCGGTCCAAGCAAGAAGAAGGAGCCAGTCCAAGCCAGAAGAAGAAGTAGCACCCTGCCCCCAGGGGCGGTACTAGACTTGCCGCCCAGCTGGATTGGGTAGCGGGCAGGAAGGGGGTATTGGGCACAGCGGCGGGGAGGGGGGTCGGACCCCCCCTCCCTCACCTGGGTCCCCCATCTGCGCTCCCCCTCTAGATTAAGTTCAGCAGCACTGTCCTCACTTCCTGCAATGCCGTCCACTTACAATACAGTGGACGGCATTGCAGGAAGTGACGACAGTGGAATACACGCTGGAACGCGGAAGAGGTGAGTCATCCTGCTGCCTCTTACTAATAGCGGCGGCGGCTGCTGCTGAGCTTGAGCTGGAGTGGGAGCACAGATGGGGGACCCAGGTGAGGGAGGGGGGGTCCGACGGCCCCCTCCCCACCGCTGTGCCCAATACTCCCTTCCTGCCCGCTACCCTCTTATGCGTCCGCTAGTAATCATTAAAAAAGAACTTGAGTGATATCCCTTATTGCCATCTGCCCCCATTGTTGATGTTAAACAACACCTGTCAAATCTAAAAGTGAATCAGGTGAAAAAGAACATTGAGACGATAAAAAGATATTCAAACAATTTCTTTCTCACTTGGCCCAGGGAGCCAATATGCAAATTAATCATGCAAATTGCTATTTGCATGAAGGAAACAAATGGCAGCCTGAAATGCAGGGGATTTCTGTAAATGAATCGTCCCACAGTGCAGTCTCATATGAACAGTCTAATGTGATATGACTTTAGATATATATATTTTTTTAATACAATTCAAATACATGAAAAAGAGATAGATAGATAGATACTGTGCCCCCCACCGGACTGGCCAATCACCCAATCACAGCCTCTGCTGCTCCTTTTACTAACTGGTGTCGATGGTCTTGCGAGCGGAACCACGGCAACGTCATTGGGTCAATCACTGCACTCAATCGGTAACAGTGACGTCTGATAGGTCACTGCTACTGATCGAGTGCAGCGATTGGCCCAATGACAGTGCCGTAGTCCCACCTGCAAGACCATTGGCACCAGTTAGCAAAAGGAGCAGCAGGTGGCTGTGATTGGCCAGCCTGGGTGCCAGCACCCCAGCCTGATTGGTCGCATGCCAAAGCTTCACCTCTGACTGGCCATGGTAATTTCTCACTGGTGATGGGGTTTTTCACCGTATCATGCCTCGATAAGAGGCATATATCTATACTCCATCAGCTTATGATGTCGTAGGGAAGGACAGCAGGTGCCATCAGTCAAATGAGGTGCCATCAGTCAGGGATTCGGAGATGCATGGATGAGGAGGGTAGTGTGTGTGCCAGGCTGGCGGATTGGATAACGGAGAGGAGGCAGGCTCCATGTGGCCCAAAATGTTTGTCCATTTGCCGCTCCCTAGATTTTGTCGCCTGCCCTGAACATGATTCAGATGGCTGCATGTTAGGTTGCTCCTGTGTATACACAAGTTTCCCCTATGCAAAAAAAAGTTGGACAACCCAGTTGTAAAAGACTCCTACATTGCCGGGAGAGAAGCAAATGGGGATATTTCATAATGTTTAAGGCCATTATTTATCTGCCAAATTTTTTATTTTTGTTTTGTTTTTACTGGGTCCTTTCCATATTTATATTAATGAGAAAAGTATTTTGGTTGAAATGTAAACACAGTAGAGTCTTATTTATTCGATACAGGTGGGGATTGCATGATGCCGGATATGTGTTTTTCTAGTTGCTTGAGAGTTCAAGAAACCGGGGCCAGAACAGAACCCTAACATCCCCCCACAGAGCACATGCAGAGCCTCACGCAGCCAAAGCAATTTACAAAAGCTCCGAGGGCTGGTCCTCTCCACTTCCTGCAGCTGCCAGCTGCTATGCTGCATCCGCTCTGTACGGCTCCCAATGCCTGCATATGATGCGGATCAGGTGACACATCAACAGCCAAATGAGGATGCAGTAGAGAAGCAGTCAGCTGTAGAAGTGAAGAGGACCGGTGCCTGGAGCTCTTGTAAGTTGTTTCTTCTGAAAAATTAGAGCGGCAAGCCCCCATGCCCCCTACCCCCCTCTCTCCTCGGCTGAGACTGCCAATTGGTAGAGTCCCAGATAACCAGGACTCTACTGTAAAACTATCACAGTTCCAGCTGCAGTGGGTACTCTCTGATACAATAGTAGGAATACATGAGCAGCTGCTGTAACAGAGGCTCCACTTCCTTGACTATACAGCAGCATTGTTTTTATTGGAGCAGAGGCTGTTTTATGGTCAGGTGGATGTGGAAGAAGTATAGCCACACCCTGCAAGCCACTCCCCCTTCCTTCTAACTGACTGCAAGCCAGCCTAAGCGCCATTGGTGGGTGAGTTGGTGAATGACGACTGCTTCTGCCTTTTCTCCAAACTAAGAAGTCCCAATGAATTGCTGTTTTTTTTCTCAAATAAGCACTACAGAGAGGGTGTTAAAGAGAAACCGTGACCAAGGATTGAACTTCATCCCAATCAGTAGCTGATACCCCTTTCCCATGAGAAATCTTTTCCTTTTCTTAAACGGATCATCAGGGGGCTCTGTATGGCTGATACTAAATATTGTGTTGAAATCCCTCCCACAGTGTGATGTCAGGACCATGGTGCTGACATCACACTGTGGGAGCCTTGTTGCATTGTGGGAAATAACAGCTGTTTCCAACTGCCAAAAAAGCAAGCAGCATCTCCTTCCACTGACATCACCTGCCAACAGTAAAAATGTCACCATATGTCAGAATGTAAATCAGGGAGAGGACAGATTTTACAATGGGCAACACTGACTAAATTTTTTATACATAATTACTGTAAAAATTAAGCACTTTTGTTCATTATGTTATTTTCACTGAAGTTCATCTTTAAGGCTGCATTCAATGCACCCTTATCATAAGTGCCTGTTCACACTAGCCACGTGCTTCCCCTTGACTTTCATGTCACCATTCCCACAAAGCCAGCAGTACTCTGAGGTGCCCCAATGACTTGAGTGGACAAGGCCAGATTTATACTTTCTTTTGCCCCTAGGCCAAGTATGTTGTGGCTCCCCCTTCCTGTGCAGCAGTGCCCCTCCCATTCTATCACGTACAAACACACGCCCCCTCTTTCATGTGTATCATCCATGTATGCAGTCCCTCTTTTGAACAGCTTTCTGGAGCATCAATTTCCCTTTTCCATGTATTGCTCCCCATTTTCAGCCTTCTCTTTTATATGTAGCAGCCCCTATTTCATGTCCAGGTGCCTCCTGGGGCTGCAGCTGCCCAATGCCTTGGCCTTTGTGGCCTCTCCAGAAATCTGGCCCTGTGTGTAGAGTACTGTGGACTGACTTGTGTAATTCCACCTGTGAACAAAATTTCATGAAAGATAAATTATGCAGTTCTTTTAAGTTACTTTGTTTCCTGGATTCCTAATAGATTGATACAGACATTCCAGTTGCTTCTGGTAAAAATGTACACTGTCACGGGCCAGAGCAGTGATAGGAGCAGCAATAGAGGTAAAAGTGTGGTCACAAGGTTTACTGGTAACAGAGCGAAAACCTGAAGTGTGCTGGCATGCCTGAAATAATTCCTATATCTGCAGACAGAATCTGACAGCGAACGTGGTCTGTGACACCACAGACAGGAACAAAGCTAGAAACAATAAATACATTTTTCTTCTGGATGCAAATGTATTTTCTATATGCCACACAATGGCCTCAATTCACTAAGCTTATCTCTTGTCTTTAATAAGGTCTCTAGAGTTATCACCATGGTGATGAGGCATGTAGTATTCAGGATCAGGAAACATTTTACCTCAGGCAAACCTAAAGTTAACTCTTCTGTCTTTAAAGGGATACTGTAGGGGGGTCGGGGGAAAATGAGCTGAACTTACCCGGGGCTTCTAATGGTCCCCCGCAGACATCCTGTGTTGGTGCAGCCACTCATCGATGCTCCAGCCCCGCCTCCGGTTCACTTCTGGAATTTCTGACTTTAAAGTCAGAAAACCACTGTGCCTGCGTTGCCATGTCCTTGCTCCCGCTGATGTCACCAGGAGTGTACTGTGCAGACACAGACCATACTGGGCCTGCGCTGTGCGCTCTTGATGACATCAGCGGGAGTGAGGACACGGCAACGCAGGAGCGGTGGTTTTCTGACTTTAAAGTCTGAAATGCCAGAAGTGAACCGGAGGCGGGGCCGGAGCATCGGTGAGCGGCTGCGCCAACACAGGATGTCTGCGGGGGACCGTTAGAAGCCCCGGGTAAGTTCAGCTCATTTTCCCCCGACCCCCCTACAGTATCCCTTTAAGTTAAAGGGAAGGTTCAGGGACGCCTTGAAAAAAATAAAAATCCATATCCACTTACCTGGGGCTTCCTCCAGCCCGTGGCAGGGAGGAGGTGCCCTCGCCGCCGCTCCAGAGGCTCCCGGTCGTCTTCGGTGGCCGACCCGACCTGGCCAGGCCGGCTGCCAGGTCGGGCTCTTCTGCGCTCCAAGGACGGGCTTTTCTGCGTCCCACGCGGGCGCGCTGACGTCATCGGACGTCCTCCGGGCTGTACTGCGCAGGCGCAGTAGTTCTGCACCTGCGCAGTACAGCCCGGCAGGCGTCCGATGACGTCAGCGCGCCCGCGTGGGACGCAGAAGAGCCCATCCTTGGAGCGCAGAAGAGCCCGACCTGGCAGCCGACCTGCATATGGGCCTCTGTGTTTTTCCTGTATCTGTAGGAAGTCTCGGGACTCCTCTGGCTACACACCTCCCCACAATACAGAACGCAGTTGCTTCACGCAAGCAAGATGAACACCTCAGGACAGTGAGTGAATATGTGAATCATTGCTTTTTGTTCCTGAACGTTGGGCATATGTCCAGAAACACTGGTTTATGGCACACACATAGCTTTTTTTAGCATAGGATCGTTCATGAGGCAACCTAATCGGGTGCTTGGCGCCTAGTAGATGTGAAGGGGCCCACTGGCCACCTTCTCTGACCCTTCTCCTCCTCCGCGTACAATTAGGACCAAAAAGGGTGCCAAAGCTACTGCCTTGCCTTTCTTCATAAGGTGCCCATACACTTGCCCGATTTACCGCCGATAGACAGCAGATTTGATCAATGTGATCGAATCGGTTGTGAAATCGATACGCAAATGCTGACCATTTGACCGATTTCCACTCGAAAAACGATCGATCCCGTCGATCTGTCCACGCTGAAAATTTTGGTCGATCGGCAGCGGGTCGGGAGTGCGTCGATATCGGCGTTCGAATGTCCGACGACCGACGCTAGTGGCAATACATTACCTGTTCCGCCGGCACGTGTCCCCGCGGTCCATTCTCTGCGCCAGGCTCCGGCTGGCTTCACTTACTTCCTGTCAGGGAAGTTTAAATAGTAGAGCGCCCTCTACTGTTTAAACTTCCCCCCCACAGGAGTAAAGTGAAGCTGGGGCCCAAAGCAGAGAAGAGACTGCGGAGACCAGGGGACTCGCACCAGCCGGTTCAGGTAATGTATGCAGGGAGCAGTGGTGGCAGCTCCACAGATTGTGAATCGGTTTCATAGTGAAATCGATTCAAAATCTGTTGGCAGGTGTAGGCACCCAATAGATTCCTCTTTGATCAGATTTGATCACAGAGGGATCTATCTGCTGGTCGATCTGGTGGCATAATCGACCAGTGTATGGCTGCCTTTAATCCATCTCTGTTTTTGGCTGTTTGCCCTTTATTAATGCATGGCATGAACTGATATGACTCTGTGGGTAGGGCTGAATCAAACCGGTTGCACATGGTACACTGTGGTGCCACTAAACAGTAAAAATTGGCAAATTAAATTGCAGGCATTTTACAATACACTACCCAGCACCTATCCTAAGCTTAACCTTTTGGTGATTTATGTGCCTAAGCACCCCCATCCCCACCAGCACCTTATGCTCAACCCCCATTGCAGGTACTGAACCGGGCACCCAAATGACTGATAGTTGTAGCCAATTGGCTCCATCGAATGAATACTATGTAGATACATTGGGTACCCAGATGTCTTGCCCAAATCTATATGTACCAATGTCCAAATTAGCCAGTTGGATTGCCATTGAGGTGCAAATAAATTTGAGATGATGAAAAATCATGCTAATTATTCTGATACAGAATTATTCTAATTGTTATGAAAATCTATTGTAAAATGGACTAACCAACTCTTGCAGTGTAAGCCAGGGGCGTCGCTAGCCCTATTTTGGGGGGGGGGCACGTGCCCCCAATCTATCCTGGGGTGCCACGGATCTCTGCCCGGCCCCCTCTGGCAGCGGCTCCCTCCAGCCGCCGCCGCCGCCGCGTCACTCAGACCTCAGGATCAGGCTGCGAGCTGGCGACCAATTGTGCGGGCGCTAGGACCCAGCGCCCGCACTGATATGCGGAAGTGACATCACTTCCGCATATCGAGCGGGTGCGTCCGGCGCCCGCTCTTACTGGTCGGGTCGCCGCTGATCCTGAGGTCTGCTACGAGGTAAGGGGGGAGCGGCGGCGGCTGGAGGGGGCCTGTCACTCACTCACTCCCTAAAGGGGCTCCCTGTCACTCACTCACTCCCTAAAGGGGCTCCCTGGCACTCACTCACTCTCTAAAGGGGCTCCCTGGCACTCACTCACTCCCTAAAGGGGCTCCCTGGCACTCACTCACTCCCTAAAGGGGCTCCCTGGCACTCACTCACTCCCTAAAGGGCCTCCCTGGCACTCACTCACTCACTCACTCACTCACTCACTCACTCACTCCCTAAAGGGCCTCCTTGTCACTCACTCACTCCCTAAAGGGCCTCCCTGGCACTCACTCCCTAAAGAGGCTCCCTGGCACTCACTCACTCACTCACTCACTCCCTAAAGAGGCTCCCTGGCACTCACTCACTCACTCCCTAAAGGGGCTCCCTGGCACTCACTCACTCCCTAAAGGTGCTCCCTGGCACTCACTCACTCCCTAAAGGGGCTCCCTGTCACTCACTCCCTAAAGGGCCTCCCTGTCACTCACTCACTCCCTAAAGGGCCTCCCTGGCACTCACTCACTCCCTAAAGAGCCTCCCTGGCACTCACTCACTCCCTAAAGGGCCTCCCTGGCACTCACTCACTCCCTAAAGGGGCTCCCTGGCACTCACTCACTCCCTAAAGGGGCTCCCTGGCACTCACTCACTCCCTAAAGGGGCTCCCTGGCACTCACTCACTCCCTAAAGGGGCTCCCTGGCACTCACTCACTCCCTAAAGGGGCTCCCTGGCACTCACTCACTCCCTAAAGGGGCTCCCTGGCACTCACTCACTCCCTAAAGGGGCTCCCTGTCACTCACTCACTCCCTAAAGGTCCTCCCTGTCACTCACTCACTCACTCACTCACTCACTCCCTAAAGGGCCTCCCTGGCACTCACTCACTCCCTAAAGGGGCTCCCTGGCACTCACTCCCTAAAGGGGCTCCCTGGCACTCACTCACTCCCTAAAGGGGCTCCCTGGCACTCACTCACTCCCTAAAGGGGCTCCCTGGCACTCACTCACTCCCTAAAGGGGCTCCCTGGCACTCACTCACTCCCTGAAGGGGCTCCCTGGCACTCACTCACTCCCTGAAGGGGCTCCCTGGCACTCACTCACTGCCTGAAGGGGCTCCCTGGCACTCACTCACTGCCTGAAGGGGCTCCCTGGCACTCACTCACTGCCTGAAGGGGCTCCCTGGCACTCACTCACTGCCTGAAGGGGCTCCCTGGCACTCACTCACTGCCTGAAGGGGCTCCCTGGCACTCACTCACTGCCTGAAGGGGCTCCCTGGCACTCACTCACTGCCTGAAGGGGCTCCCTGGCACTCACTCACTGCCTGAAGGGGCTCCCTGGCACTCACTCACTACCTAAAGGGGCTCCCTGTCACTCACTATCGGGGTCCCTGTCACTCACTACCTAACTGGAGGCGCCTGCCACTCACCAGCTAACCTGGGGGTCCCTGTCACTCACTACCTAACTTGGGGGGCTACCATATTAAGGGGGCATTCTGCCTATTTATGTGAAATGCTGTCTATTTATGTGCCTCATGACTGCTGAATTTGTCTTGTTGGGAGCCTTATGATTTGTTGGGGGCCTCATGATTGCTGAATTTGTCTTATTGGAGCCTCATGATTTGTTGAAGGCCTCATGATTGCTGAATTTGTCTTGTTGGGGGCCTCATGATTTGTTGGAGACCTCATGATTGCTGAATTTGTCTTGTTGGGGGTCACATGATTGCTAACTGCGAGACTGTGGGAAAAGCGGAATCCTTATCATATGAGACAATAGCATTAAACCTACTTTTTTAGCTTTTTAAAACAGAAAATAAAACTGGGAGGTTCTAAAAAATTTAATACATTTTTCAGGAGTAGGATGGATGAAATTGTTTATCTTCACAGTTTATTTTCAACTTGTATTTTCCATATTGTTCATGTATGAGTTAAAACGTTTGTACAGTATTTAGTTTAAATTGCGGTTGCCACTTTGCAATAGATAAGTGACTTTTGGGTTGCAGTTTGGGCACTCGGCCTCCAAAAGGTTCGCCACCACTGTCATAATCTAATGTCCCACCATTGCTAGGTTCATGTAAATTTGTCTCCACCCGGCCGTTACCACACCTATATTCTGGTCCATGGCCCACCCATTTTTCGGTGCGGCACGATAAGCACGCCGCACAACGTGATCCTCATATTTTTGGCACGCTAGCTGCAGTGTGCTGAATTCTGCTGCCTACAGTATGTACAGTATACGCTGTTCTCTAGTGCCTGCACTGTGTGCTGATTTACCTCCAGTGTGTACAGTGTAAGGTGTTACTCTGTGCCTTTACTGATTGTAAACCAGCTATATTGTATGCTGATCCCTGCTACTTTCAGTATGTACAGTATTAGCTGTAAAGCCTGGTACACACATACAATTTTGATTAGCCAATTTTAGCTCTGTCCATAAAATTCATTGTCTGTTGGCCCACTTACTGCACGGGGGTGGTAAAATTGGGGGTCAGTGATTGACCAATCAAAATTGTATGTGCGTATACATCTTTGATCTATGTCTATACTGATTGTAAATTATCCAAATAAAGGACAGGGGGCTCCATCCAATATTTCGATTGGCAGGCCTGTTATCTGTAGCTTACACCGCTGCTAAGTTCATGTACATTTGGCCCCACTCATGGCCACGCCCACTCACCGCATGGCCATGCCCATTTTTGCCGCGGCGCGCGCCCTCCCCGCCTGGTGCCCACAGGTGCTCCCGATCTCCAAGGACCCTAGAAATGCCCCTGGTGTAAGCATTTCACTAGTCCATATTCAAGCTGTATATATTTGCAGTAGCATTTGCATGATTCTGCATCAACTTAGAATCATTTGCATATTTCAAGTAAAGTGGAACGTTGGCTCTGAGCCAAAATGTTTTACTAAACACCTTCTAGTGTCTATTTTGTACAAAACTAATCATTTGGTATTAAAAAGTTCCACAGAATTACAGCTTTCATTCTTAACAATGAGTTGTATTGTTTAACCTCCTTGCCGGTCTAAAAAATCCGGCAAGGAGGCAGCGCCGCACATTTTTTAAATTTTTTTTTTTTAAATCATGTAGCGAGCCAAGGGCTCGCTACATGATAGCCGCTAAGCGGCGGCATCCCCCCACCCACTCCGATCGCCTTCGGCGATCAGAGTATGCAGGGAATCCCGTTGAGAACGGGATTTCCTGCAGGGCTTCCCCGGTCGCCATGGCGACGGGGCGGGATGACGTCACCGACGTCATGGACGTCGGGACGTCATAGGGAATCCCGATCCGCCCCTCAACGCTGCCTGGCACTGATTGGCCAGGCAGCGCAGGGCTCTGGGGCGGGGGGGAGCGACTCGGCGCGGCGGATTGCGGCGGATCGGCGGCGAGCGGCGGCGATCGGAAGTTACAAGCAGCTAGCAAAGTGCTAGCTGCTTGTAACAAAAAAAAATTATGCAAATCGGCCCAGCGGGGCCTGAGATATCCTCCTGCGCAGGTTACCCCGAGCTGAGCTCGGGATAACCGGCAAGGAGGTTAAAGGGCATCTGATGTGAGAGGAATATGGAGGCTGCCATATTTATTTCCTTGTAAACAATGCACATTGCCTGGTTGTCCTGCTGATCCTCTGCCTCTAATACTTTTAGGCATAGACCCTGAACAAGCATGCAGATCAGGTGCTCTGACTGATGTCTGCTTGGATAAGCTGCAAGCTTGTTTCAGGTGTGTACTTCAGACACTATTGCAGCCAAATAGATCACCAGGATTGTCAGGAAACTGGTATTGTTTAACAGGAAATATATGTGGCAGGTTCTCCTTAAAAGCTCACAGAGAGTTTGCAGCAGGACAGCCTTGTGAGGAACTGATTAGAGAGCTGCTCAGGTACTGAGGACTCAATTAGAGGCAGAGCATCTTCCTGGTTGCGCAATACTGGATCCACTGCCAACCCCTCTGTAACAACATTGCTGCAGCTGTGGACTTTGCTGTTTTCTGGCATATTCCTGGCAGGAAGGAGAGTTTTCTGAAAAGTGTCTAGCCACAGAGGAAGGGAAGGTCACTTGGCACACTGACTGGTGGTAAGGCTAGAGTGATGTACAAATAAAACCTTATGGGGTGCTTTTTACAGCATTGTACATCTGCCATCTTACCTGATCCCTGAGGACAGGACTTTCAACAGGAAAGAAAAGTTAGGCTTCTTTTCCATGGGCTGTTGAGCTATGTGCATGCACGTCCCGAGGTAGTGATCAAAAACAATGTGCACCTGTCAGACAGGTAGTGGACAGGCACAGTGACACTGCGTGCGCTCACGTAGGTAGGTGGGTGCACTGTTAACAACAGGTAGGTAGGTATATGCAGTGATGGGTATTGCAATGTGCACCTGTCACACACAGACAGGTAGCGGACAGACACAGTGACACTGCGTGCGCTCAACTCACGTAGTTAGGTGGGTGCACTGTGAACAACAGGTAGGTAGGTATATGCAGTAATGGGTATTACAATGTGAACCTGTCACACACACAGGTAGTCACTGAATGTGCTGGGCCTGGCAGTGGCACACACAGTATGAATTATCAAGGCTGTCTATGCAACACAAGTGTCAGTGGGACACACAGAAAAAAAATAGATCACAAGAACAAGATTAGCTCTCAAAAGAGCTGTTGTGGGGTGCTTTTTTTTAGCAATAAGAATCAGCAAGGAGCAAGCTAACAAGCCTACAACAGCCTAACTAATCTTTCCCTATGAGAGTCTGCAACATCATTCCCTTCACTAATTACTGCAGGCACACGAGTGAGTCCACTGCCTGACGCTGCCTGCCTTTTATAAGGGAGGGTGGGGCTCCAGGAGGGAGTGTAGCCTAATTGGCTACAATGTGCCTTCTGACTGTGATGTAGAGGGTCAATGTTGACCCTAGTGGTGCATTATGGGGCGAACTGAACTTCCGGGAAAGTTTGCGTTCACTGGCGAACGCGAACCACCGGAAGTTCGCCGGGAACCGTTCGCCGGCGAACCGTTCGGGCCATCTCTAGCGGTAATAGTTTGGTAAGTTGCTGAAAAACTGTATGACAATTCACTTGTTTTACCTCGTGGTATTTCATTCAGTTTTTGATGGATTATTGCAGTGCATGGAAAATGGATGAAAGATGTAAAACAGAAAGCATTTGTTTTTATTACAAGGAAAGTGTTAGGCCTGGCACCTACTAGGAGCACTTTTCTTAGTGTTTTGTGATTTGAAAAGCTCTTGCTAATGTAATGCTATGGGTGTGATCCCACTGGAGCGATGTGATTTTATAAAAATCCCCTATAGCATCGCATTGGCAAGAGGTTTTTCAAATCACTAGCGCTTAGTATCTTATTAGCCATCTTTAGGACCCTGAGCTGTAGATAAAAATGAAATCGGTACTTACCTCAGGCTTCCTCCAGCCCACCATAGGCCGCCAGGTCCCACGGCGTCCTTCTGCCTCCTTTCCCGGTCCAGCTGGAGACTTCATTACCAGCGACACCCGGGGCGAGTGTCGGCCCAACATAGTCCTGCACATTTCAGCAAGGCTTGGTGTACAGAGGCGCCAGAGTGGAATAAAAACGTTTAAAAACTGTCTAAAAGAGGGGGATGTTCAGGTGGACTTACCTCCCTCGAAAATAAAAAACTCAATTGAGTCACAATATATCAATACAAATTTTTTTTTTAATTTAACTCCACTTAGTGCAACGCGTTTCGCAGGTGTGGTCCTGCTTCATCAGGCAAACAGGAGTATAACTCAATGGGTCTAAATGCAGAAGTGAGCGCCTCCGGTAGTTTAATTAGTTTTTACCTTTTCACTGATTTGTTTCCTCATTTCAATAACCTTCGGAATGGCTGTTTGTTACCTTACCGATAGCTCCGAGCTGGAGGTAAAATACCAAACATCTCAATTGTTTTACTGCATGCTCTAATCTTTGTGAATTGCCATTTATTGAAGTATTTACCGCACAAGTCGGTAATTTACCTCACTAGCTGATCATTTCAGTTTTCCATGCGGTAACAGCCTAGTGAATTGACATTTCACAAAAAAATATTCAGTAATATCAGCTGTTTTCGGCTTTACCGAATGCGGTAATGCTAAAGCAGAATATTCATCCGACAACCCAGGAAGATGGATCCCAGGGATGTCCTTTGACAACAAGCGTTCCCTGATCCAGCTTTCTGTGGGCGGGTACTTGCGACGGCACACAACAGGCGCGAACGGGATGTCAAGCGATCGCGGTACTTTGCGCAGAGTCGTCTGTGATCTTAAAGATCCAATCCGCCGTGGTGGTTGTTATCGCCTGTATGCACGTTGTGAGATTAATGAAACGATCGCTCGTGGCTCAAAAAATAGCCAGTCGGCAAAAAAATTACATAGTGGATAAAGGGCCTTTAGTTGAACCTTGAACCTTTGTTATGGAGAGATCATCCTGGCCACTTTTGTTCTGTAACCCCGGGTGGATAGGACCACTGGACGTCTAAGTTACAACAGGGTGTAAATATGTTATATACTGTAACAGTATATTATTATTATTTATTCTGATGGTAGCACGGAGGATTGCTTTTGACACTGGGCATCTTGACTAGGGCACAGAAGGTTAAAACCAGCTCTGCATTTGAATCTCATCTCTGAATGTTCCTTGTATAAACTATGATACAAATGACTTGGTTTATAATTGAAGGAAAATAAGCAGTTGTATAAATAGCCCAGTGTAGACTTGTGCAACAAGCTGAACAGCTGTTGGCACCTAAGGATACTGTATGTTATTTTGGTTACATAATGCTGAATAAAGTTTCATTTAGTTAGGGGTGGTAACTACATTTTGTAAAAGTTTTTTTATGCAGCATGCAAAGTGGGGTAGTTACAGAGCAATAGCGTGCGCCAATAGCAGATTATGATTCCATCTTTAAAGTGGGATAAAACTCTGACATAACATTCAATAAAAAGTGTTTTCCTACTTTTTATTACCCATATGGTTATCATATTTGGGTTTACGCACAAGTAATATTGTCTGTCTACAAATTACAAATTCCCAGGCTACAATTTATCTGCTCTGAAAGCTGCCATTGCATTTTACTGCATAGCTGTTGTATTTATATATTAAAATCTATCTAGTGATCAATTCTCAGCTCTTTGTGCTTCTCAGCTCAGTACAGCTCAGTTTCATCAGTTTGTTAATGTTTACTGACAAATAAATGTAAACAAAAAGATAATGTTATCATCTGTTCGGATGCGGCCAAACGCTGCCCATTGGAGCAAGGGGCTGTGTTTAACTGTTTCAAAGCTGTTCAGCTACATTTATTTGTGGTAGTAGATATTATTCTGGAATTAATCTTTTAGAGCAAAGAGCAAATGCTGAGTTTCATACTACTTTACGTTTTTATTTTTATGCAGCACAGGGCTGGGCCAATCGAAATGGACAGAAAGTGCATTTGATTGGCCAGTTTCTGCCCATCAAACAATTTACATCAAATTTCCATGTTTTAGTTTTGCAAAAGAACATAGCGGCCACCATGTCACCCTTTCCCCTCCATAAGCATGGTCAACATGTCACCTTTTCCAATAAATGTGGCTATAATGTCACCCTTCTCCTCCACATAACATGTTATCTCTTAACATTACAGACACCATGACACCCAAGAGACCACCCATGACGTGTTAGGGTTAGATCATCTTAGGGCAGCAGACAGCACTAGGTATTGAATACTCTTTACATTTTTTTAGGAGTTGATGTTACTGTTAAAGCTTTAAAGAGACTCTGAAGCGAATAAAATTTGCCATTTTTTACTTTGTATTTCGCTCCAGAAGTCTCAGCAGAGGTAAACCGCTGCGTCCCCGCCGCAAAACGAGGGCTTTAGACAGAGGCGTACCTTTAAATTCCCAGGCCCCCCTGCAAAAAAAAAATAAAAAATCCGGCCCCCCCCTACCTACCTAGGGCCCACTTGGGGACTTTTGTGGGGCAGGAGGGGTCGCAGCATAAGAGGAGAGCGTGGCCGCAGATTGGTGGGGAGGGGGGACATTCCCCCCCTCCCTCACCTCGGGCCCTCCTCTCAGCGCTCCAACCCTCCTGCAATCATTGGTGGCAGTGGGCAGGCAGCGGTGGCGGCAGGCTGAACACATTACCTCCTTCTCACGGGAGGTCTTCCGATCTCTAAGAACAACTTCCTGCTTACACAGGAAGTTGCATGAAGCTCTTAGAGATCGGAAGACCTCCAGCGAGAAGGAAGTAATGTGTTCAGCCTGCCGCCGCCGCTGCTGCCACCACCAATGATTGCAGGAGGGAGAGCGCTGAGAGGAGAGCCCGAGGTCAGGGAAGGGGGGGAATGTCCCCCCTCCCCACCGATCTGCAGCCACGCTCTCCTCTTATGCTGAAACCCCTCCTGCCCCACAAAAGTCCCTGAGCGGGCCCTAGGGGGGACCCGGGCCCCCCAGCGGTGGCAGGGGTCTTATCCCCTATTGTTACACCAGTGGCTTTAGACCCCCCCAAATCTCCAGGGGGCAATCCGGGAAGCACTTCCTGAAAGAGGCAGAGCTTTCTGCGGTAGCTCTGCCTCTACTGATGTCAATCGCCGTTGATCGCCGCCTCTCCTTGCCCCTCTCATTCTTCCTTCACTGAGGGGCGGGGAGAGGCGGAGATCCGCATGGCGATTGACGTCAGACCAAGATGGTCGTGGATGTTTGCCCAGTGATTTTGAGGGGTCTAAACCACTCGTTTTGCGTCGGGGACCTTTGCTGAGACTTCTGAAGCGAAGTACAAGGTAAAAATGGCAAATTTTATTCGATTCAGAGTCTCTTTAAGTTTAAAGGGTTAATGTTAGGCTTCGAGGAAGGGTGAAGGTGAGTGTTAGGCTTAAAGGGGAACTTCAGCCTAAACAAACATACTGTCATTAAGTTACATTAGTTATGTTAATTAAAATAGATAGGTAATATAATCTCTTACCCACCCTGTTTTAAAAGAACAGGCAAATGTTTGTGATTTCATGGGGACAGCTATCTTTTTCATGGGGGCAGCCATGTTTTAGGTTGAAAAGAGGTGACAGCGAGCATAAGACACAGTTCCAACTGTCCTGTGTCCTGATCACCCCTCCCAGCTTCACGCGCTAGGCTTCAAATCTCAAATTTAAAAAAAAAATTGCACCAAAACAACAGAGCGATAACAACATCATCAGAAATCCCATCATACTTTGCACAGCATCAGTGGAAAATGCCCTGGCAGTTTTCTTCTGTGCAGCTAAAAATGAAGCTTGGGTAACAAAAACAAAGTTCTGATGCTGTGAAACTGTTAAAGAAACACCAAGCCTTTTCAGTGCTGCTGAGTACATTTTTAGTCTGGAGGTTCACTTTAAAGTAGACCTACACTCCTGCACAGGAGACAAAGAAAACATAGAGAAACCCTCCCTGTGTGTATTTACAGAGAAAAGCCTGTAAATCAGCAAGTGTAAGTCTGGGCTGTCAGCTCTGAACTGTGCTGACTCTGCTGAGGTTCTGTGCTAAAATCAAAACACAGGAGGTTAACCCTATCTGTGCTCTCAGGAAACTAGGAAGTAAACACTGCAGGATCTCTGTTAGAGTTCTATGAGTTATAACAAAAAAATGTTTTTCTTTGAAGGTTATTATGTTTGCGTTTAGGTCCACTTTAAGTAGTGCTAGGTTTCCCAATCAGAAGAGATTTGGTTAGACTGCTGGCATGAGGCCTTATAAATAGTCAAAGTTAGGGAGAAGAGAATGTCTAAAGATTACCGATTAGGGTTAGTCACAGAGGGTGGTGGGTTAGTGTCAGGTACTTCTTTAGGATTAGAGTAAAGCTGAGTAAAGCTGAGGTCTATAGAGGCAGGGGAGATATTGGCACCCAGATCATGCTGACATCAGGAACACCTCATTGCCTCTCTGTTTTATATCCCTTATGCGCTGTAATGGTGAGTTTGCCCGAGGAACCAGCTTTGTAAAGTGAGTAGGGTGTACTTTATAATGAGAAGTAAAAATGGATATTTTTGTCATAAAATTGCTTTTGATAGCAGCTAAACAGTCTCATTTTCAGATACTTGAATGCCGTTTCCAACATATGAGAATGTGTGGCTGGAAAGCATTCTAATGGTTTTGTACAAGTGCCCACAAGGCTTTTTTTCTCCATCTCTGACCCCGTGTGATAGACACATTCATCGCTTGGAAAAGCTTAGAGTGCTTTGACTCAGCTGGAAACACCTTCGTTGCTATTGCTTTACAGGACGTACTGTCCAAGAAGAGCTTCAGCCAAGATACCCACAGGAAAATATCTGCATGGGGTGAAGCCAAAGGTCATCTGAATAACATCTGCTGAGCCCCATCCGCAGCAGGACACGGCTTATTATAAACAACCCAAAACACAGCAGTGTGGCTTGTTTAAGGGAAAAACTTGCCATTGGCCAGAAACATTCATTCCAACCCTCTAAGAACATTTTTTTTTTACTATAGAAGATTTCAAGCTAATATCTTTAGGCTATTTTCAGATAGACAAGCTTTCCTAGAAATGACAGCTATGTATTTTTCTTGGTGGGCTATTGTGCATGGAGTTTCAAGTTTAGGTTGCTTTTTGACTTCATCAGCCTCAAAAAACGGAAAAAAAGACTTTCGCACACACATGGAAAAACTGGGCAACTGACTTCAAACAGCAATCGATCTGCATTAAACGTAATGCGAAAATGACAGCTCAACTAAAGTCAAAAGTCCATGTGCGCTGATTAACTGAAGTCAAAGATCCATGTGTATTGCTTAAAGTGGACATGGACTCTTGCACAGGACAGAAGGAAAACAGAGAGAAATGCACCCTGTATGTATTTAGAGAGTTTAGCCTGTCCAATTCCCACTCATCTGGAGTCTAATCACTAGTTGTAATTTGATCCCTCAGCTGTCTCAGCTGACTGCCGTGGCAGTGAGGGTAATTTGAAAGCACAGGATGTTAATAATATGTCTGCTACCATGAAAGCAGGAAGGAGATACACTGCAGATTTATTGCAAGATTTGTATCAGCTGTAGCAAATAAATGTTTTTCTTTAAAGGTTATTATGCTGTTTCGTATCTTTTAGAGCAGAGAGGAAGTTCTGAGTTTAGGTCCTCTTTAACTGAAGTCAAAGGTCCATGTGCACTGCTTAACTGAAGTCAAAGGTCCATGTGCACTGCTTAGGGCCCGTTTCCACTACACGCAGATTGGATGCAGAAAAAATGACTCTAATGAATGCCTATGGGCCTGTTTCCACTAAATGCAATTTTTCTGATGCAGATTTTTCCATATGCATTCATTGGAGTCAGTTTTTCTGCATCCATTCTGCATCCAATCTGCGTGTAGTGGAAACAGGCCCTTAACTGAAGTCAAAGGTCCATACGCACTGCTTAACTGAAGTCAAAGGTCCATGTGCACTGCTTAACTGAAGTCAAAGGTCCATGTGCACTGCTTAACTGAAGTCAAAGGTCCATGTGCACTGCCCCTAAGGGCTGCTAAATGTTTACAGACACTGTGCTGCACTTCCCATGAGCATGCAGTGCTGTAATGCCTGGCAGTGCTGGCTTATTTCTTACATTGTAGCTCTGGCTCTCCCCAGCCCACACACAAACACACAGCATATATTACCTCAGACTGTGCGGATCAATTATGAATGTGCCACCAATCACATCCAAAATATTAGTGTAGCCTTTGACAACACCACTTCCTGACTGTGAACTTGTGCACACACCCTGATCTCGTGCCCTGTCTCATATCCCCTCAGGATAGATGAGGGCTGGACACCAATGAACATGGAATCCATTTTTTACTATCTGTGATGACAAGTCCAATGTTCTTAAAGGGAACCTGAGGTGAGAGACATACAGAAGCTGACAAACTTATTTACTTTTAAACAATGCACATTGCCTGGCTCTCCTGCTGATCCTGTGCCTCCAATGCTATTAACCGTAGACCCTGAACAAGCATGCAGATCAGGTTATTCTGATTGAAGTCTGACTGGATTAGCTACATACTTGTTTCAGGTGTGATTCAGACACTACTGCAGCCAAAGAGTTCAGCAGTGCTGCCAGGCAAATGGTATTGTTTAAAAAGAAATAAATATGGCAGCCTCCATATCCTTCTCAGTTAAGAGGTACAATAAAGAAACATGCCATCACTTTGGTACAGTGTGCTCTGCTCTCTACGGTGTTTGTTCAGACGGTATTCAGTCATGTCCAACTCTTTGCGGCCCTATGGACCACAACACTTCAGGCAGTAACTAAGGATCTTGGGGCCCCAGTGTGAGTTTAACATGGGGCACAGCTTGAGAAAGGGTGTTAACCAACCATAAACAATGAGCTGTTGCTGTATGTTCTGCCATATCTGCACAGTGCTTTTATTTTTAGTATGTTCATTGGTGAATAATGAAAATTAACCATGATGTATTAAAAAAAGGTAGGAAGTCTTTCCTTTGGGGTGGCAACGTGGATGGTCCCTCATGGGCGGTGGCTATCTGCTCCCCCCTCCCCTGGGGTGTAGTCGCTGCATATTTGAGAGGCAGCAGTGCTTGGGGTGCTGACAGCGCTGCCCCCCCCATTTCCTGGGCACATGTGAGGCCTACATGTGCCTCCCCTGTTGAGATGCAAAGTATTTTAGTGGGCCAGCTCCTGCAGGGCATAGCAGTGAGTTAGTTTAGACCCTGTACATTGCAGCAAGAGGATGCAATATGCATTTCATGTGCCTTTGTAATTAGTTAATAGATATTGTTGTAGCCAGTATATAAGTCAGGTGACACCTGGTTTTGAGCACATAACTCTATTTTCTTTTAAATGTATTAAAAAAAAGGAAGGATTGTTGTGGAAAATGTTGCAAGCCATTTCCTGTTTGGAGTCGTGTGTTACTTTAATCCTGTTGTGCAGAATTGTGTTATTATGTATACTGTATGATTTTTATATACTACACTTGTAGCTTAAGGCTTCTTGCACACAGGGACGTTACAGGCGCACGTTACAGGCGCACGTTAGTGCAGCCTGTTACGCTCCCCCAACGCACAGCAATGTAACACAAGTGAAGTTGAAGAGAAATCGAGAGCCCAATATGGTGTAGTATGTCAAAATTGATTGGATAAATGAAACAGTGAGATGGTAATACTCACAAACACGGGTTACCACCTAGGTAACCACTCATTAGGCAGGTGAGGAGATTAGACCTGTCCTCACTCAGGATTAAGAAGTCGCTCTCTGTAGATAGGAAGAAAGGGGGTAGATCACCCCTCCACCTGGGGTGGACTCAAATATATTGGTAGGTGAACAGAGGCGCCAGAAGGATAAAAGTACATAAAATTTTTAAAAAAAATTGCTGGGAGGAAGTGGTGGACTCGCCTCCGTTAAACCAGACACCAAGGACTGTAAATATATAGATAAACACATTTATTGAAAATACCCCAAAGATGCAACGCGTTTCGCGGGCACAGCCCACTTCTTCAGGCAATAAGCAGGGGATAAACAACAGCAATTCAGTTATAGCAAGCAGAGCACCTCTGTCTAGGTGTCTAGAGGTGCTCTGGGGTATTTTCAATAAATGTGTATATCTATATATTTACAGTCCTTGGTGTCTGCTTTAACGGAGGCGAGTCCACCACTTCCTCCCAGCAATTTTTAAAAAATTTTATGTACTTTTATCCTTCTGGCGCCTCTGTTCACCTACCAATATGTAACACAAGTGGGCTGTTCACACTGCCCGCGTTGCGTTACATTGTAACACAGCAAAGTGCTGCATGCTGTGCGTTCTCCGCGGCTAACCCGCGTTAGACTGTTTGTACATGCTCAGTCATGTTGAGGAGGAGGGGAGAGCGGCCGGGCACATGGCTAATTAATATTCACTGCACTCAGTGACGTGCAGTGTTTACTTCCTGGAGCGGCCGCTCTGTGCGGCGATTGGCTGGGCGGGACCACGTGATGCCGCATGCGTCCAAGAGTACGCATCACAGACGCCAGAGTGAGCTGCACAACGCGTCTCACTCCGACATCCACACCAGAGAGCACCAGGCGTTGCGTTAGGGGCACATTATGTGCCCTATAACGTCCCCTAAACGCAACGTCCTGGTGTGTGACTAGCCTTAATGTTATGTTACATATAATCCCTTGTTCATTAAAAAAAAAATAATTGAAAGAAAGGGCTGTTCCACACCCAAAAAAACAAAGAAAAATTGCAATGTTCTGCGATTTTGCTATGATCTTTCATGATCACTTCCAATTGCAAATGCTGCAGTGTGAATGCTCCCACAGGGGAAAAACTGCAATACCGATTTGCTGATCGCCAACAAATCACCCACAGTTTGAAACAACCCTAAAAACGCCTAGGAGGGAAAAACCCTACAACAGCTAGATAAATATGACAGATAAAAAATTCAATTTATTGTTATATGTGAACTAAATTCTATTTATTTTCTCAGTAACTGATTTTGTACGTCAGTCGTATTTGCTTTCTCTGTCTTCCAGAGTCTTGCATGTCCAACGCCTATTATATCCAGGACTAATTCTATATTGAATTCTGCCTTTTATTTTATTCCATTAAAAGGCCTTGACATGTAAATATTGGAGTAGATATAAATAGGTATAATCTGACTTACATTACTCTGTGTACAGGTCACAGCAGCTTTATATATAGAGACTAGAGGAAAGCGAGGGGTTGGAACTGCGTGTCCTTGTAAGACAACAGCTGCTATGTGATTGGCTGCTGTGGACAACACCATTTACCTTTTCTATGCGTAAGCAGTAACTCTTATGGTCTGAGCCACAAAGCTTTTTTTATGCATAATCGTAACCCTCTTCTTGCAACTTTCCTATAACGTAACTTTTCAGCACATTGCAAGCCACAAAAAAAAAATAATCTCAGAATACATTTTTACTGGTGACGTTGAACTGTTATATTCCTTTTTTTGCCTCCTGGGTGCTGAAAATATATCATTTAACCCTGGCTGACCAAAGCTAATAAACAGCTAAAGGGGTATTCTAGAGTAGCTGAACAGCGTGGAAAAAAAAACAATACTAATAAGGACTTCATTTCATACAAAAAAGCCTTGAACAACATTAGACATGCTCTCTTTTCTAATAAACAGTCATATTTTTCCTTCCTCAAATCCTCCCATTCGTATAATCCAAAGCACTTATTCAGCACTTTCAACTCCCTTCTCCTTCCACCCCCTCCTCCTCCTGCTCATCAGCTGAAGAATTTGCAACTTATTTCATGGATAAAATTGCCACAATTTGAAGTGGTTTTTCCATGCAAACTCCATCTCCATCCCTCTTGTTGATTGCTCTCTATCTGCCTTCTGTCCACTCTCAGAACATTCTCTCTCCAATCTAATGTCCAAATCTCATCTAACCACCTGTTCTTTGGATCCTATCCCCTCCCATATCATTCTGCAGCTATCCTCATCGCTGCCCTAACATTGCTGTTTAACCTATCCCTCTCCACTGGTATTTTTCCATCCCCACTCAAAAGGCTGTTGCACCACCACTACTTTAAAAACAACATCTGTAGATCCCACTGTGCTCGCCAACTACCACCCAGCGTCACTTCTCCCATTTGCATCTAAATTACTTGTGCGCCATATTCATGCTGAATGGAAACAGCCCTTACTCCACAGAAAGTGACCAATGATCCAGGCGCGGAGCTAGGGGGGGTCGGGGTAGGTCAAGTGCCCCCGGGCGCCGGGTCTCTAAGGACGCCCAGCTGAGCTGATTTTTTTTTTCTTCCTCTGCGGAGGGGAGCAGCGCAGAGAAGAGAAGAGGGAGAGCTATGCGGACGGTGGAGAAGGGGGCCATCTCCCCTCCTTCTCTCACCTTAGGGCTCTCCCTCCCTCCATCGCTGTCCCCTCCGTTATTGTCCGGGTGCTGGCGCAGGCGCAGCGGGCGGGACTCACCTCCGTCTCGCTCCAGCGCCGGCCGGAAGTTCGGATCTCGCAGCCGCTGCTCTGGTCTGGACTAGACCAGAGTAGCGGCAGATCCATCCGCGCTGCGACGAGACGGAGGTAAGTTCCGCCCGCCGCTGCCAGCACCCGGACATTGATGGAGGGGACAGCGAGGGAGAGAGAGCAGCTCTCCCTCTTCTCTGCGCTGCTCCCCTCCTGCTGGGGAGGCAGGGAGGGGGACACCTGGCTACCTACTCTGGGCATATATACCCCTGGCTACATCTACTGGGCATATATACCCCCTGGCTACATCTACTGGGCATATATACCCCTGGCTACATCTACTGGGCATATATACCCCTGGCTACATCTACTGGGCACATATACCCCTGGCTACATCTACTGGGCATATATACCCCTGGCTACATCTACTGGGCATATATACCCCTGGCTACATCTACTGGGCATATATACCCCTGGCTACATCTACTGGGCATATATACCCCTGGCTACATCTACTGGGCATATATACCCCTGGCTACATATACTGGGCATATATACCCCCTGGCTACATCTACTGGGCATATATACCCCTGGCTACATCTACTGGGCATATATACCCCTGGCTACATCTACTGGGCATATATACCCCTGGCTACATCTACTGGGCATATATACCCCTGGCTACATCTACTGGGCATATATACCCCTGGCTACATCTACTGGACATATATACCCCTGGCTACATCTACTGGGCATATATACCCCTGGCTACATCTACTGGGCATATATACCCCTGGCTACATCTACTGGGCATATATACCCCCTGGCTACATCTACTGGGCATATATACCCCCTGGCTACATCTACTGGGCATATATACCCCCTGGCTACATCTACTGGGCATATATACCCCTGGCTACATCTACTGGGCATATATACCCCTGGCTACATCTACTGGGCATATATACCCCTGGCTACATCTACTGGGCATATATACCCCCTGGCTACATCTACTGGGCATATATACCCCCTGGCTACATATACTGGGCATATATACCCCTGGCTACATATACTGGGCATATATACCCCCTGGCTACATATACTGGGCATATATACCCCCTGGCTACATCTACTGGGCATATATACCCCTGGCTACATCTACTGGGCATATATACCCCCTGGCTACATCTACTGGGCATATATACCCCCTGGCTACATCTACTGGGCATATATACCCCCTGGCTACATATACTGGGCATATATACCCCCTGGCTACATATACTGGGCATATATACCCCCTGGCTACATATACTGGGCATATATACCCCCTGGCTACATGGACTGGGCATATATACCCCCTGGCTACATATACTGGGCATATATACCCCTGGCTACATATACTGGGCATATATATACCCCCTGGCTACATGGACTGGGCATATATACCCCCTGGCTACATGGACTGGGCATATATACCCCCTGGCTACATATACTGGGCATATATACCCCTGGCTACATATACTGGGCATATATACCCCTGGCTACATATACTGGGCATATATACCCCCTGGCTACATGGACTGGGCATATATACCCCCTGGCTACATATACTGGGCATATATACCCCTGGCTACATATACTGGGCATATATACCCCCTGGCTACATATACTGGGCATATATACCCCCTGGCTACATATACTGGGCATATATACCCCTGGCTACATATACTGGGCATATATACCCCCTGGCTACATGGACTGGGCATATATACCCCCTGGCTACATATACTGGGCATATATACCCCTGGCTACCTACTCTGGGCATATATACCCCTGGCTACATATACTGGGCATATATACCCCCTGGCTACATATACTGGGCATATATACCCCCTGGCTACATATACTGGGCATATATACCCCCTGGCTACATATACTGGGCATATATACCCCCTGGCTACATGGACTGGGCATATATACCCCTGGCTACATATACTGGGCACATATACGCCTGACTATATATACTGGGCACATATTATTCTCCTGGCTACATATACTGGGCATATATACCCCTGGCTACATATACTGGGCACATATACCTCTGGCTACATATACTGGGCACACATATCCCTGCCTACATATACTGGGCACATATACCCCTGGCTACCTGTTCTGTGGACATCTCTACCCCTGGCTACCTGTTCTGGGGACATCTATATCGCTGGCCACCTATTCTGGGGACATCTATACCGCTGGCCACCTATTCTGGGGAGATCTATACTGCTGGCCACCTATTCTGGGGACAACTATAGACCTGGGGCTACCTATTTTTGGGGAACCACGTCAGATTGAGTGTATTTTGGAGAACTGCTGCCAGGTGAGAGGTGTCTACCATATTAAGGGGGCATTCTACCTATTTATGTGAAATGCTGTCTATTTATGTGACTCATGACTGCTGAATTTGTCTTGTTGGGGGCCTCATGGTTACTGAATTTGTCTTGTTGGGGGCCTCATGATTTGTTGGGGGCCTCAAGATCGCTGAATTTGTCTTGTTGGGGGCCTCATGATTGCTGAATTTGTCTTGTTGGGGGCCTCATGATTGCTAAATTTGTCTTGTTGGGGGCCTCATGATTGCTGAGTTGGTTATGTTGGGGGTCTCATGATTGCTGAATTTGTCTTGATGGGGGGGCTCATGATTGCTGAATTTGTCTTGGAACATGCTGGAAGGTACATACTGAGGGAGGGTGGGTGAGCGTGAGCCTGCTAACCTCCATATACATTCGGCTCCACCCATAACCACGCCCACATTTATTATGTGACCACGCCCCTTAGCGCGCCGCAACCTTGACTTTGGGGGGCGCATTAATAGTCTTTGTCCCCGGGCGCTGAAAACCCTAGCTACGCCTCTGCAATGATCTTCTCACAGCTAAATCCAAAGTCCATTATTCCATACTCATCCTTTTTGATCTGTCATCAGCATATGATACTGTCAACCACACTTTACTCCTACAGATCCTTTCATCTATGGGCATAAATGGCCTCACTCTCTCCTGGATAGCTTCCTATCTCTTTGGAAGGTCTTTCACCATATCTTACTCAGATCAGACCTCTTCTCCACAACTTTTCTCCGTGGGGGTACCTAAGGCTCTGTCCTCTGTCCCCTTCTCTTTTCTGTCTACATGCACGGCCTTGGTAACTTAAAGAGAATCTGTACTCTAATATTCTTACAATAAAAAGTATACCATTCTATTCCTTATTTTCTCCTGTGCCCCTCTGTGCTGTTTCTGCCATTCCCTGCTGCAATCCTGATTTGTAATTAACAGTTTTAGGCAGTGTTTACAAACAAATGACATGGCTTCTAACCACAGTATCATAGGCTGTGAACAGCTATCTGGTGTGACTCATGCAGAGCTTGGAGGGGGTGTGTAAAGCTTCTGCCAATGACAAGCAGTGCTGCACATTCCACACATTCCAGCCTTAGCCCGACAGACAACAACAACAAACAACAACAACAAATAACATTTGTAAAGCGCTTTTCTCCCGTGGGACTCAAAGCGCATAAGCATGGCTCCGACCATCGTGGTACAGAGGAAGAATTTTATAAATCTGGAAATGCCAGGCTAAACAGGTGGCTTTTCAGTCTGGATTTGAATAGCTCCAGGGATGGTGCTGTCTTTACTGGGTGTGGTAGGGAGTTCCAAAGAGTAGGGGCGGCATGACAGAAGGCTCTGTCTCCAGATTTTTTGAGGTGCACTCTGGGCATGGGCGTCCGCAGAAAATTTTCCAGGGGGGGGCAAAAAGGAGGGGCGGTAAGCTGTGCGGCGCGCGTAGCGCGCCGCGCCAAAAAATGGGTGTGGCCAAGGACCAGAATGCGGGTGTGGTCACGGGTGGAGCTAAATTTACATGAATTAAGCAATGGTGGGACATTAGACTAGGACAGTGGTGGCGGCGAACCTTTTGGAGGCCGAGTGTCCAAACTGCAACCCAAAAGTCACTTATCTATCGCAAAGTACCAACATGGCAATTTAAACTAAATACAAACGTTTTAACTCGTACATGAACATTATGGAAAATCCAAGTTGAAAATAAACTGTGAAGATAAACAATTTCATCCATCCTACTCCTGAAAAATGTATTCATCTTTTTAGAACGTCCCAGTTTTCATTTTCTGTTTTTAAAAAAACTAAAAAAGTAGGTTTAATGCTATCATGATGATGATTCAGCTTTTTCCATAGTCTCGCAGTCAGCAATCATGTGACCCTCAACAACACAAATTCAGCAATCATGAGGCCCCCATCAAGACAAATTCAGCAATCATGAGGCCCCCAACAAGACAAATTCAGCAATCATGAGGCCTCCAACAAATCATGAGGCCCCCAACAAGACAAATTCAGCAATCATGAGGCTCCCAACAAACCGTGAGGCCCCCAACAAGACAAATTCAGCAGTCATGAGGCACATAAATAGACAGCATTTCACAATATAGACAGAATGCCCCTTAATATGGTAGACACCTCTCACCTGGCTTCTGAATTTTCCTCTACTGGCGGTGATGCTGGGCTGGCCTGGCTGGCGGTGATGCTGGGCTGGCCTGGCTGGCAGTGATGCTGTGGCCTTTTTGGCAGTGATTCTGGGCTGGTTGACTGGTGGTGATGCTGGGCTGGCTGGCCTGGATAGTTAAGGTAGCGCCAGGAGCCCTCCAGTGTGGGTAGTGACAGGAGCCCCCCGAGTTCAGGTAGTGACAGAGACCCACAGTCTAGGTAGTGACAGGAGCCCCCCAGTTCAGGTAGTGACAGAGACCCACAGTTTAGGTAGTGAAAGGAGCCCCCCAGTTCAGGTAGTGACAGAGACCCACAGCTTAGGTAGTGACAGGGACCCCCAGTTCAGGTAGTGACAGGGACCCCCAGTTCAGTTCAGGTAGTGACAGGGACCCCCAGTTCAGGTACTGAAATGGACCCCCAGTTCAGGTAATGACAGGGACCTTCAGTTCAGGTAGTGACAGGGACCCCCAGTTCAGTTCAGGTAGTGACAGGGACCCCCCAGTTCAGTTCAGGTAAAGACAGGGACCCCCAGTTCAGTTCTGGTAGTGACAGGGACCCCCAGTTCAGGTAGTGACAGGGACCCCCAGTTCAGTTCAGGTAATGACAGGGACCCCCAGTTCAGGTAGTGAAATGGACCCCCAGTTCAGGTAGTGATATGGACCCCCAGTTCAGGTAGTGACAGGGACCCCCAGTTCAGGTAGTGACAGGGACCCCCAGTTCAGGTAGTGACAGGGACCCCCAGTTCAGTTCAGGTAGTGACAGGGACCCCCAGTTCAGTTCAGGTAGTGACAGGGACCCCCCAGTTCAGTTCAGGTAATGACAGGGACCCCCAATTCAGTTTAGGTAGTGACAGGGACCCCCAGTTCAGGTAGTGACAGGGACCCCCAGTTCAGTTCAGGTAATGACAGGGACCCCCAGTTCAGGTAGTGAAATGGACCCCCAGTTCAGGTAGTGAAATGGACCCCCAGTTCAGGTAGTGACAGGGACCTTCAGTTCAGGTAGTGACAGGGACCCCCAGTTCAGTTCAGGTAGTGACAGGGACCCCCCAGTTCAGTTCAGGTAAAGACAGGGACCCCCAGTTCAGTTCTGGTAGTGACAGGGACCCCCAGTTCAGGTAGTGACAGGGACCCCCAGTTCAGTTCAGGTAATGACAGGGACCCCCAGTTCAGGTAGTGAAATGGACCCCCAGTTCAGGTAGTGATATGGACCCCCAGTTCAGGTAGTGACAGGGACCCCCAGTTCAGGTAGTGACAGGGACCCCCAGTTCAGGTAGTGACAGGGACCCCCAGTTCAGTTCAGGTAGTGACAGGGACCCCCAGTTCAGTTCAGGTAGTGACAGGGACCCCCCAGTTCAGTTCAGGTAATGACAGGGACCCCCAATTCAGTTTAGGTAGTGACAGGGACCCCCAGTTCAGGTAGTGACAGGGACCCCCAGTTCAGTTCAGGTAATGACAGGGACCCCCAGTTCAGGTAGTGAAATGGACCCCCAGTTCAGGTAGTGAAATGGACCCCCAGTTCAGGTAGTGACAGGGACCCCCAGTTCAGGTAGTGAAAGGGACCCCCACGAACGCTACAGAACCCCTTGTGCTGTCCCCCAATGTAAAGTGTGCGCCCAGGTGCCCTGTGCGTGTACGTTACCTGTCTGTGTCCACCAATGTCTCAGCACTGCTTCACATACACACATCCTGGGTGGCTACTGCCATATACGTGGGTGCATGTTGATGTATACGCATACCCCGACAACTACGTAGAGCATATGTATGTGAGGCAGTGCAGAGACGGACACTGACAGGTAACATACACTGCACAGGGAACCCGGGGACACACTTTACATTATGGGGTCAGTGCAGGGGTGGATGTGGGGTCACAAGGCTGATTCTCGACAGAGTTCATGCTGAAATCAATCGAGAATCAGCTTGTGGTGTATGGGCAGCTGACAGATCTCTCTCTGATCAGATTAGTCAGAGAGAGATCTGTCTCTTAGTGGATCTGCCCACAATCGTTAGATCTATGGGCACCCTGGTCCCTGAGCAAAGTCCTAGATAATTGTTCTAACTTAGTGTGCCCTTGTTTATTTCCCCACCCTTCCCCCCACACTGTCAGCATGTATGTATTTATTGCTGCTCTTTCTCCCCAGCAGGTGGTCAGTCTATGTTTTTATCAGGAGTGACAATCTCCTGATCTCCTGGCAGCACACTGATTAGAGCAGGGGATGTGTGAGTCTCCTGACAGGCAGCTATGCACTGTGAGCCGCTCAGAGCTGTGTATATCAGCATCCTACTGTTCATATGCTACATGCCGATATACACAGCTCTGGGCTCACACAGGGAACAGCTGCCTGTCAGGAGACTTGTCCTCTCTCCTCTACGCTGATTCCAGTCTCCCACCCCCCGCAGCTCGCCCTCACCTCTGCCATGTTATCACATTCAGGGGGATGCATTGTAGCAGCACTCGAGACCTCGAACGTCTGGCTGGTGGGGGCGGGGCAAAGGCGGGCCAGTGGCAGATCCACAAGCTCTGTGGATAGGATACTATGCTATAAGGAAGGGGCGGAGAGGTGGGGAAGAGCTGTGTCTCTATTGGCCAGGGGGCGGAAGGAGACTGTAGTAAGAGCGCTGTGGGGAGAATGAATGAACGATCGGGAACTTTAACAAATGTTAGTAGTGGACGGCCAGGGGGGGGCAGCTGGCGGCCAGGGAGAGGCAACTGCCCTATTTTGCCATATGTAGGGACGCCCATGACTCTGGGAGTGACCAAGTTTATAGAACTTGCTGATCTGAGGTTGTGAGAGGTGTGGTGCAGCTTCAGCAAGTCCTTCATGTATCCAGGGCCCAGATTGTGCAGGGATTTGAATGTCAGCAGTCCAATCTTGAAGAGTATTCTCCATTCTACTGGTAGCCAGTGCAGTGAGCGAAGGATCGGTGTAATGTGACAGTGGCGAGGCTGGTTTGTTAGCAATCTGGCAGCAGCATTCTGCACTAATTGCAGGCGACGCAGGTCTTTTTTGGGGAGGCCAGCATAAAGGGCATTGCAGTAGTCCAGCCGTGATGTGATGAAGGCGTGGACTAGGGTTTGAAGATCCTCTGGGGGAATCAGATGTTTAATCTTTGCAATGTTCTTCAGATGAAAGAAGGAAGATTTAACTACAGATGAAATTTGGTTTCTGAAACTCAATTCCCCATCGATTAGTACGCCAAGGCTGCGCACAAGGTTGGAGCTGTTTATGTCTGAATTCCCAATCCTGATTGGTGTTGCTTTAGGATAGAGCTGTTTTGATGGCGAGCACTGGCTTTGGACAAACAGGACCTCAGTTTTGTCAGCATTCAGTTTCAACCAGTTATCATTCATCCATGCCTGAAGCTCAGCTAAGCAAGAGTTTATTTTTGGGGTAGGGTCTGTTCCACCAGGTTTGAAGGACAGGTATAGCTGTGTGTCATCGGCGTAGCAGTGGTACGTCAGGCCATGTCGTTGGATAAGTGTACCGAGTGGCAACATGTAGATTGCAAACAGCAGAGGGGATAGGATTGATCCTTGTGGCACTCCGAATTGTAGAGGTGCAGGTTTGGACACGACAGAGGAAAGGAGATAAGATTTATTACAGAGACAGTGCAAGTAGGAAAGGCTGCAGTAAGACAGACCACATTAGAACAGGTATAGGAACGTATAGGACAGAAGAAATAAGGCACAACATTTTGTTACAGAGTCTCTTTATTCAACTCATTTGACTTTCAATATCACCTATATGCAGATGATGCATAACTGTACCTCTCGGCCCCAGACCTTAACTCCCTCCTCACATGGGTTCCTGACTGTCTGTCCGCTATATCCTCTTTCATGTCCTCTCACTTCTTAAAACTTCATATGAATAAAACAGAACTAATTGTCTTTCCCCATCTCTGTCCACCTCTCTGCCTGATATAACAATAAACAATAAATGTTAACAATACCCCTCTAACTTCAGTTCCCAAAGAACAGTGCTTAGGGGTAATACTTGATTCTTCTCTTTCATTTATTCCTCATATTAACTCCCTAACCAGCTCCTGTCATCTCCAACTCAAAAATGTATCACGCATTAACCTTTGTTAGGGTATATCACCCCTCCATCTGGGGTGGACACTGGATTCGTAGAAGGTGAACAGAGGCGCCAAAAGGATAAAATATACTAAAAATGTAAAAAAAATTGTTGAGGAGGCAGTTGTGGACTCACCTCCCCCAAGCAGACATGAAACTGTCAATATTTTATCAAAATAAATGTATTCACATACTCCAAAGTACAAGCAACGCGTTTCACAGGTATAGTCCTGCTTCCTCAGGCAATCAAAAATAGGAGTATCACACAGCAAATTCTCTAGTGAACGCCTAGCACCTCTGTGACAGCTTCACGTCTGCTTGGGGGAGGTGAGTCCATCGCTGCCTCCTCGACAATTTTTTAACATTTTTAGTATATTTTATCCTTTTGGGGCCTCTGTTCACCTTCCACAGCACATCTGACACTCTCCCACCTTTTGAAATCTTTAAACGCTTCCTCAAAACTCACCTTTTCCGTCAAGCATATGCTCTAAATTAGGCCATTCTCCCTTCGACCGCACGTCTAGTTTAACTTCTTACTAAATAACCTAAACATGCACTGCCTGTATGTTGTTATGATCACGTCTGCAGCATGTACTGCTGGCTGCAGTTTTACTGAAGACAAGCAGTTTTTGATGTCATTACATGCATTTGCTTGCATAGTTTGGTTTGCACTCAAACTAGTTGCTGATTCCATTTGCAGTGGCTCTGCAGCTCTGGCCAGCTCAGGATTGAATAATTACCATTCACCTGTGTGGGAATCTGCATGTCTGCTCCCATTGGATGACCTCAGTATAAAGATCTGCTTCCTGCAGGGCTCCACGGGCTATCATAGCTTCAGCATAAGCCTGTCTTGCTGCTGCTGCTCTGGCCCCAGACTGTGTTCATAGTTCTAATGTCAATTCATGTGGACTGCACTGATCTCCTGCGTAGGAGTCAGTGAGTCCTAGTTCTGTTCTGTTTATCAGTAATTGTTACTTTGCTAGTCTTGCATCATATATTGGTTCATCGCCAATATATACGCATACTTGTTACGATCTGCATCTGCTGGTAAATTCCTGCATGAACTAACTTTGCTTCACCAGCAGATGTCACCAGCCTCCTCCATGAATTTACAACCTGAACTTTCCTCTGCCCACCAGCAGAGGGCGGACTGTCTAGAGATCTCTCCACAGACAGGGAGGAGGCCTGGACTGTCACATGGTCTCTCAGCATGGCATTTAAGCCACACCTGTGAACTGGCTAGTTGCTAGCTCTTTGTTCCCGGTTCTAGCCCTCCTGTCCTGAGTTCCCTGTTCCTGGTTGTATTGTTCCTTGTTTCCCTGCTCTATTGATCTCCCGTGTTTTGACCTTGTGCTTTGTATACCGACTACTCTTTGCCTAGCGATTACTGTACTGTTTTGATCTCCTGTGTATGACCTATGCTTGCTGACTATCCGTGTGTCTCCTCCTCGATTATAATCTGTATTTTGTAGATATATTCTAGGTTTATGTTGTGTTACTATTCCGGATCCAGGGTCAGTGTGCACACAGTTCTATACACTGGATCTACTCTGCATAACTCACTTTATGCAGAGAGGTCCGTGTATAAACCCTGATTTCATACCTTGTATGCTTATTGAATTTCTGCCTGTATTTGATGCAGTGTATTGTATGTGTGTTGCCTGCAAGTTGATACCGATTGTTTCCGTGCATGAGTTAATGCACAGTATTACCTTATTTTCATTTGATAATAAATCCTTATTATTCATTTACTCCTGGCTTGTCAGTCTTTTCCTAAACAGTGACATCTCTGCCTGGTTGCGGGTTTGTGCGTTGGTTTCTGTTTGCATCAGGTGCAGCGCACAAACTCCATGCAAATTATAACAATACTAGCGCGTTTGTTATTTTCCTTGTATTCGTGATACGTTGATACATCAGTGTCGCTGATCTATACGTACTCGAACTGTTTATATCCTGTGTTCAGTCAGTCAGTTCCAGCACGTTTTGGTAGGTTGCGCGTATCAT
The DNA here is from genome assembly GCF_040937935.1 of Hyperolius riggenbachi. NCBI lineage: Eukaryota > Metazoa > Chordata > Amphibia > Anura > Hyperoliidae > Hyperolius > Hyperolius riggenbachi. The sequence continues at coordinate 99,462,902 of NC_090647.1, forward strand.
GATCACCCGTGCTTAGCTAGTCCGTCCTGTTCCTGTTGTCTTGCGTGGATTGTGCTCGCTTCTGCATAGAAGTAGCGGGTCCTTCCTAGTCCTGCTCCAGTTCTTAGTTAGTGTTCCTTGCTTATGTCATATATCGGTTTATCGCCGATATATACATATGTCAGTTAGTCTTTTGTACCATGATGGTCTGAGCCATGCTTATGCGCTTTGAGTCCCATGGGAGAAAATCGCTTTACAAATGTTTTTTGTTGTTGTTGTTGTTGTTTACGATTCTCAGTGATCACCAGCCAGTACTCAAGACCTGGGGTACATTTCAGAAAGCAAATCAGGGTGAGGAAAGATTTTACAATGGGCAAACACTGACTAAACAATTTATAATAAATATTGTAAAAAGATACTCAATTTGAGCCCAACTAGGTGTGGATTTGTTTTGGATAATATGGAAAGGGGTTAGAGCCTGTTTTGCATTATTACTGCTGTCTGTGTTCTGAAGGGCACTTTTCCACAGGTGGCTGAACTGTGCACTCAGTGAGCAGTTACCAAGCAGCAGCATCACCAGGCAGCAGCAAGCAGTTGCCGGGCAGCAGCAAGCGGTTGTGATAGTTCGACAGTCTCTTCACTGCCTATCAACTAGTGTTGGGCGAACATCTAGATGTTCGGGTTCGGGCCGAACAGGCCGAACATGGCCGCGATGTTCGGGTGTTCGACCCGAACTCCGAACATAATGGAAGTCAATGGGGACCCGAACTTTTGTGGTTTGTAAAGCCTCCTTACATGCTACATACCCCAAATTTACAGGGTATGTGCACCTTGGGAGTGGGTACAAGAGGAAAAAAAATTTAGCAAAAAGAGCTTATAGTTTTTGAGAAAATCGATTTTAAAGTTTCAAAGGGAAAACTGTCTTTTAAATGCGGGAAATGTCTGTTTTCTTTGCACAGGTAACATGCTTTTTGTCGGCATGCAGTCATAAATGTAATACATATAAGAGGTTCCAGGAAAAGGGACCGGTAATGCTAACCCAGCAGCAGCACACGTGATGGAACAGGAGGAGGGTGGCGCAGGAGGAGAAGGCCACGCTTTGAGACACAACAACCCAGGCCTTGCATGAGGACAAGAAGCGTGCGGATAGCATGCTTTGTACCACCATGCAGTCATAAATGTAATAAAGATAAGTGGTTCAATAAACAGGGACCACGCGGCAACGCTAACCCAGCAGCAGCACACGTGATGGAACAGGAGGAGGCGCAGGAGGAGAAGGCCACGCTTTGTGAGACACAACAACCCAGGCCTTGCATGAGGACAAAAAGCGTGCGGATAGCATGCTTTGTACCGCCATGTAGTCATAAATGTAATAAAGATAAGAGGTTCCATAAACAGGGACCGGCAACGGTAACCCAGCAGCAGCAGCAGCAGCAGCAGCACACGTGATGGAACAGGAGGAGGCGCAGGAGGAGAAGGCCACGCTTTGTGAGACACAACAACCCAGGCCTTGCATGAGGACAAAAAGCGTGCGGATAGCATGCTTTGTACCGCCATGTAGTCATAAATGTAATAAAGATAAGAGGTTCCATAAACAGGGACCGGCAACGGTAACCCAGCAGCAGCAGCAGCAGCAGCAGCACACGTGATGGAACAGGAGGAGGCGCAGGAGGAGAAGGCCACGCTTTGTGAGACACAACAACCCAGGCCTTGCATGAGGACAAAAAGCGTGCGGATATAGCAGCAATGCTTTTTGCCGCCATGCAGTCATAAATGTAATACAGATGAGAGGTTCAATAAACAGGGACCGGAAACGCTAAACCATCCCAGATGTTCATCGGTCATGTTACTTGGTTGGGGTCCAGGAGTGTTGCGTAGTCGTTTCCAATCCAGGATTGATTCATTTTAATTTGAGTCAGACGGTCTGCATTTTCTGTGGAGAGGCGGATACGCCGATCTGTGATGATGCCTCCGGCAGCACTGAAACAGCGTTCCGACATAACGCTGGCTGCCGGGCAAGCCAGCACCTCTATTGCGTACATTGCCAGTTCGTGCCAGGTGTCTAGCTTCATGCCCGGTTTCAGGTCCAGCGGTGCCAGCCACAAATCCGTCTGTTCCTTTATTCCCCTCCAAATTTCCTCCCCTGTGTGCTGCTTATCCCCAAGGCAGATCAGCTTCAGCAACGCTTGCTGACGCATGCCAACAGCTGTGCTGCACTGCTTCCACGATCCTACTGCTGCTGGTGCTGGGTTAGCATTTCCGGATGAGGTACAGCTTTGAGATGCGTTGGAGGAGAAGGAGTCAGAGAGGTAGGTGCTGCTGTTGTTATCCAGCTGTTTGCGGCGTGGGCAACACCCGCGCCGTAGCAGGTGAGGAATCGCTGCCAGGCTCCACAAGGTTCACCCAGTGCGCGGTAAGGGAGATGTATCGACCCTGGCCGAACGCACTCGTCCAGGTGTCAGTGGTGAGGTGAACCTTGCAGGCAACGGCATTCTTCAAGCTTCGGGTTATTTAGCTGACCACGTGCTCATGCAACTCAGGCACTGCAGAGCGCGCAAAGTGGTAGCGGCTGGGAACCACGTAACGTGGGATGGCCACTGACATCATGCCCTTGAAGCTGTTTGTCTCCACCACTCGATATGGCAGCATTTCGCAGGCCAGAAGCTTGGCTATGCTGGCTGGCTGTTACTGCCACGGCCCGGGGGTCATTTGCTGGCAATTTCCTCTTGTGCTCAAACATCTCAGAGACAGACAACTCAACCGTAGCGCTGCACACCGAAGGGCTGTTGGTTGTTGTGTTTGATGAACACTGGGAGACCTCAAGAGCACTAGTCCGGAAAGTGACAGTGTCAGCATCGTCTGATGTTTGTGAATGTTGTGAACCACGCAATGGCTGGGCTACTGCTGCTGCTGAGGCGGGTCTGGTGGTGAGTCTGGTGAACCCAAGGGAGGCAGTGTTGCTGGTGGTACCCTGTCCTGCCGCGTTTGCCCACAGAGTGGGATGTTTAGATAGAATGTGGCGGCTCATGCTGGTGGTGGAGAGGTTGTTAATACTTTTCCCCCTGCTCAGGCGGGTCTTGCACACCTTGCAAATCGCCATGGTAACATCCTCAGTGCAGTCTTCAAAGAAAGCCCAGACTTTAACTGGCTGAGGACTCGGACCTCGTGCGTGATGTGCTGGTGCTGCTTAACCCACTGCTGGACGCTTGAGAGGTCATCCAAGTAATTATCTGGTCCTGTTCTTTTGGATCTGTGAGGGTTGTTGTCCTGGACAACATGGGCAGTATTGAGTGGGTTTTCTTGGGTGCTCCCCTGTGGCCTGTACGTGAACCGTCAGGGGAAACACCTCTTCCCTTGCCCCTCCCTCTTTCACCGGATTTCTTCCTCATTTCACTTATCCTTAAAGTACACGCTGACTGGCAGCAGTACAGTGGCAGTACAGAAATGCTATACAGTGGTGGGTGAGCGGTGTACCACTATTGTCAGCAGTGACACAGAGCACAATGCTATACAGTGGCGGGTGAGCGGTGTACTACTGTTCCCAGCAGACACAGAGTGGAAGTAAACACAATGCTATATAGTGTGGCTGAGCCGTGTACACAGAGTGGCATTAAACACAATGCTATATAGTCTGCTATATAGTCACCCCGAACAGGGTGATGTTCTGCAGAACCCGAACAGTGGCAAACACTGTTCGCCCAACACTACTGGGAGGGAACGCAGATTTTAGTACCTAAACACACGATACAACATGTTTTCCGGGGTCGGACTCTGAGGCACATACAGATGGTCCCGATCATCATCCTCATCATACAACTCTTCTCCTGAGTCTGACCCACCCACCACCTCTGCCACCCCAACATCCCCAGACACAGACCCCTCATCGTCCTCAACATTAACTTGGGATGCTGGCCTGAGCCAGACCTCCTCCTCCACATCAGGCCCCATCATCTCCTCAATGGCAGCCCTCATTAATCGCTCTGGCGACGGACTGATGGACACAACGTTCTCCTCCGGGGAGGGCTGCTGCTGACCACTGGCTGCTGGGGTGGATGTTATAGCTTGCGTGGGGCGTTGGCTGTTGCTGTTGTTGGGAGTGCTGCTCACAGCGGAGGTCTCTGGGGAACTCATGTTGAGCTCATATAGTGGTTGACGGTGAGTGGAGTATTACTGATCCCAGCAATATACACACTGACTGGCAGAGTACGCAATGCTATATAGTGTGGCTGAGCGGTGTACACAGAGTGGCAGTAAACACAATGCTATATAGTCTGGCTGAGCGAGCGGTGTACTACTGTTCCCAGCAGAATCAGAGTGGCAGTAAACAATGGTATATAGTCTGGCTGAGCGGTGTACACAGAGTGTCAGTAAACAATGGTATATAGTCTGGCTGAGCGAGCGGTGTACTACTGTTCCCAGCAGAATCAGAGTGGCAGTAAACAATGGTATATAGTCTGGCTGAGCGGTGTACACAGAGTGTCAGTAAACAATGGTATATAGTCTGGCTGAGCGGTGTACACACAATGCTATATAGTCTGCTATATAGTGTCAGTAAACAATGGTATATAGTCTGGCTGAGCGAGCGGTGTACTACTGTTCCCAGCAGAATCAGAGTGGCAGTAAACAATGGTATATAGTCTGGCTGAGCGGTGTACACAGAGTGTCAGTAAACAATGGTATATAGTCTGGCTGAGCGAGCGGTGTACTACTGTTCCCAGCAGAATCAGAGTGGCAGTAAACAATGGTATATAGTCTGGCTGAGCGGTGTACACAGAGTGTCAGTAAACAATGGTATATAGTCTGGCTGAGCGGTGTACACACAATGCTATATAGTCTGCTATATAGTGTCAGTAAACAATGGTATATAGTCTGGCTGAGCGAGCGGTGTACTACTGTTCCCAGCAGAATCAGAGTGGCAGTAAACAATGGTATATAGTCTGGCTGAGCGGTGTACACAGAGTGTCAGTAAACAATGGTATATAGTCTGGCTGAGCGAGCGGTGTACTACTGTTCCCAGCAGAATCAGAGTGGCAGTAAACAATGGTATATAGTCTGGCTGAGCGGTGTACACAGAGTGTCAGTAAACAATGGTATATAGTCTGGCTGAGCGGTGTACACACAATGCTATATAGTCTGCTATATAGTGTCAGTAAACAATGGTATATAGTCTGGCTGAGCGAGCGGTGTACTACTGTTCCCAGCAGAATCAGAGTGGCAGTAAACAATGGTATATAGTCTGGCTGAGCGGTGTACACAGAGTGTCAGTAAACAATGGTATATAGTCTGGCTGAGCGAGCGGTGTACTACTGTTCCCAGCAGAATCAGAGTGGCAGTAAACAATGGTATATAGTCTGGCTGAGCGGTGTACACAGAGTGTCAGTAAACAATGGTATATAGTCTGGCTGAGCGGTGTACACAGAGTGTCAGTAAACAATGGTATATAGTCTGGCTGAGCGGTGTACACAGAGTGGCAGTAAACACAATGCTATATACTCTGGCTGAGCGAGCGGTGTACTACTGTTCCCAGCAGACACAGAACAGTAAACAGAATGCTATATAGTGTGGCTGAGCGAGCGGTGTACCACTATTCCCAGCAGACACAGAACAGTAAACAGAATGCTATATAGTGTGGCTGAGCGAGCGGTGTACCACTATTCCCAGCAGACACAGAACAGTAAACAGAATGCTATATAGTGTGGCTGAGCGAGCGGTGTACCACTATTCCCAGCAGACACAGAACAGTGAACAGAATGCTATATAGTGTGGCTGAGCGAGCGGTGTACCACTATTCCCAGCAGACACAGAACAGTGAACAGAATGCTATATAGTGTGGCTGAGCGAGCGGTGTACCACTATTCCCAGCAGACACAGAACAGTGAACAGAATGCTATATAGTGTGGATGAGCGAGCGGTGTACCACTATTCCCAGCAGACACAGAACAGTAAACAGAATGCTATATAGTGTGGCTGAGCGAGCGGTGTACCACTATTCCCAGCAGACACAGAACAGTGAACAGAATGCTATATAGTGTGGCTGAGCGAGCGGTGTACCACTATTCCCAGCAGACACAGAACAGTGAACAGAATGCTATATAGTGTGGCTGAGCGAGCGGTGTACCACTATTCCCAGCAGACACAGAACAGTAAACAGAATGCTATATAGTGTGGCTGAGCGAGCGGTGTACCACTATTCCCAGCAGACACAGAACAGTAAACAGAATGCTATATAGTGTGGCTGAGCGAGCGGTGTACCACTATTCCAAGCAGACACAGAACAGTGAACAGAATGCTATATAGTGTGGCTGAGCGAGCGGTGTACCACTATTCCCAGCAGACACAGAGTGGCAGTAAACAGAATGCTATATAGTGTGGCTGAGCGAGGTACACAGAGTGGCAGTAAACAGAATGCTATATAGTGTGGCTGAGCAAGCGGTGTACTACTATTCCCAGCAGACACAGAGTGGCAGTAAACAGAATGCTATATAGTGTGGCTGAGCGAGGTACACAGAGTGGCAGTAAACAGAATGCTATATAGTGTGGCTGAGCAAGCGGTGTACTACTGTTCCCAGCAGTGACACAATGACAGGGGGGACCCTGGCTAGCGTGGCTGGAGCGCGAACTACCCTGCCTGCCTACCCAAAGCTAAACCCACAGACAAATGGCGGAGATATGACGTGGTTCGGGTATTTATTTACCCAAACCACGTGACAGTTCGGCCAATCAGAGCGCGTTCGGGTCCGAACCACGTGACCCGTTCGGCCAATCACAGCGCTAGCCGAACGTTCGGGGAACGTTCGGCCATGCGCTCTTAGTTCGGCCATATGGCCGAACGGTTTGGCCGAGCACCATCAGGTGTTCGGCCGAACTCGAACATCACCCGAACAGGGTGATGTTCTGCAGAACCCGAACAGTGGCGAACACTGTTCGCCCAACACTACTATCAACTGCACATGGAAAAGGGCCTTTATGGGGAGATACTCCCTCACTGTCCCTGGGTTCCTGTAGGTGCAATGTGCCATGATTTCCACAACTGCAGGAGGTCCCACGTGCTAGATAAGGCCTCTTTTCCACGGACAGTTGATAGGCAGTGAAATGCCTCTCAAACACAACTGCCAGCCGCTGCTGGCAACTAGAGATGGCCCGAACGGTTTGCCGGCGAACTTCCAGTGGTTCGCGTTCGCCATGTAAGGTGAACTTTTACGGAAGTTCGCCCCCCATAGTGCACCATCTACATCACAGTCAGCAGGCACATTGTAGCCAATCAGGCTGCACTCTCTCCTGGAGCCACTCCCCCCCTTATAAAAGGCAGACCCCGCCGGCCATTACACTCACTCGTGTGCCTGCATTAGAGAAGGGACAGCTGCATCAGACTCTCTCATAGGGAAAGATTAGTTAGGCTCTTGTAGGCTTGTTAGCTTGCTCCTTGCTGATTCTTATTGCTAAAATAGCACCCCACAACAGCTCTTTTGAGAGCTAATCTTGTTCTTGTGATCTATTTTTTTTCTCTGTGTGTCCCACTGACACTTGTGTTGCATAGACAGCCTTGCTAATTCAACCAGGCCCAGCACATTCAGTGACTACCTGTGTGTGTGACAGGTGCACATTGTAATACCCAGTACTGCATATACCTACCTGTTGTGTTTAGTGAACCACGGTGAATGGGCTTGCGTATCACAATGAAGCAATGACCGCCGGCTATATGAGTGTCTCGGGGGGTTGCACACCAAAGATAATAAGGTCGTTGCTTCATTGTGGACAGACCAAATTTGATCAGCTGGACAGTCACTGTTGTTCTATCATTGAGCTACCACAGCCCGGCGACCATATGGGCTTGAAAACCGCCATGGCCTGCACTATTGCTATGATGCGCACCAGTCCAGCACGGCCGTCACTACGCAAACAGCTGTTTGTGGGGCGTTACACAGTGAGTTTGGTGTGTCAGTGTGAAGCAGTACTCTAATTACACTCCCTGATTGATGTATACACATGCAGATGTTTTAAAGCACTTTAGGCCTGCAATTTAGCATTCAATGTGATTTCTGCCCTTAAAACGCTGCTTTGCGTCAAATGCAGAGTTTTCCCCGGGCCTTTTGGCATGTATCCCACTCCGCCATGCCCCCCTCCAGGTGTTAGACCCCTTGAAACATCTTTTCCATCATTTTTGTGGCCAGCATAATTTTTTCTAGTTTTCAAAGTTCGCCTCCCCATTGAAGTCTATTGCAGTTCGCAAAAGTTCGCACTAACCGCACTTTCGCGGTAGGTTCGTGGACCGAAAACCAGAGGTTCGGGCCATCTCTACTGGCAACTGCTTGCTACTGCCTGATAACTGCTCTCTGCTGCCTGGTAACTGGTTGCTGTGCACACAGTTCAACTGTCCTTGGAAAAGAGGCGTAACTGAACGTAAAGACAACATATGACAGAGCATGCTAATCTACATTGTGTGTTGCTGGTATCCTGGCAGAACTGCTCCTTCCTAGGTCACTAATCTCAGTCCAGTCTCTGCAAATCAGACCTGCCATCCCCTGATCCCTTTCTGCAGGGCTGTTATACATGGCAACAGCAATGTAGACGGCAGATATGGGGGGGAATAGCGGAGAGCTATAGGGATTAGCGACGTGGGCCTGGCAGAGATTCCCGTCTTCTTAAATGACAAAGACCAGTCTGTCTGCCTTCTGGCTGAGCCTGCCGAGACAATAAGACAGCAAGCCCATCACCTATGCTTCCCCCCACACACACTTTCTATATTTGGAGGCTATATCATGGTTGTTTCTAGGCAAGTGTGTAGTGTGTAATATAGATGAACAGATGGGCCTAACATTATCTCCAACTGAAATATTTTTTCTACTACACATAATTCACTTTACACTAAATTTTCATATCGGATTAAGCTATATTCTAAATTAACTGCAAGCCCAATGACATTTTTTAAGCATTGGGATAAGCTGTCGGAACTGAAAACTGCATTTAGGGATAATCACATAAGTTTATATACGCGTGTGTATGTATTTTCCGGTATTTCTAGTTTATTTATTGCTGAAACTACATGAAGTGTCTGTTTATGTTTATTTTTTACAAACGTTGTCATCCACTTTACATATTGATGGCCGTAACGCAATAAAATAATGTAAAGATCAGATCATGGATAACTTCCTTAGGGGATGGGAGGCAGTACGACATTTTGATTTTTTTTGCGTTTTTGAAAAGTATGTTACAAAACCAGTGTTTTTAAAAACACATATTGCAAAACGCATATGCGACCCATTGACTATTATACACATAAACACTGCGTTTTACGCAACACTAGCGTTTCTGCCTAGCAGGTTCCCTGAGTTCAGTGTGTTCAGAGAGGTCTAAGCAGGGCTGGGGAACAGTCTAATAGTGACTATTGCTATTCACATCACATAAAGAGGGGACTATTAGTCGCACAGCACCAATGAAGAGCTACTACTGCAGCTGAAGGAGGTGGGCCTCTCTGATCCAGGGGACCCAATACAGTCGCAACCTTTGCACCCTCTATTGCTACACAAGTGTACCCCAGTCTCACATAGGGCAGTAGTGGTTAGAGATAAAGTCGGCAGTAAATGAACAGGTCAGCAGCAAAGATGTCAGCAGATGTGCACTCAAAATAGATCAATCAATGGGAGGTTGTAGAGTAGACAGTAGACGAGGCAACAGTCTATGCACTGAGGCCTGGTGCACACCAAAAAACGCTAGCAGATCCGCAAAATGCTAGCAGATTTTGAAACGCTTTTTCTGTAGCGTTTCAGCTAGCATCTTGCGGTTTTGGGAAGCGTTTTTGGTGTAGTAGATTTCATGTATTGTTACAGTAAAGCTGTTACTGAACAGCTACTGTAACAAAAAACGCCTGGCAAACCGCTCTGAAGTGCCGTTTTTCAGAGCGGTTTGCGTTTTTCCTATACTTAACATTGAGGCAGAAACGCATCCGCAATCCAAAATCTGCAGCAGCCCGGGAGTATGCGTTTCTGCAAAACGCCTCCCGCTCTGGTGTGCACCAGCCCATTGAGATACATTACCCTAGCGGATCCGCAGCCGCAAGCGGATCGCAAACCGCAGCAGAACCGCTCTGGTGTGCACTAGGCCTTAGTGTGTATTGTGGACTACATTACAGGCATACCAAAGTATTTAGGCAAGAGACACCGGCCTTACAGTCATTTTTGCAGTATTCTTGCTTCCACTACTGCTCTCTGAGGAAGAAGGGAATCCCGCAAAACGGCTGTAAGGTGCATAGACTGTTGTCTCATCTGGTGCCTACAGTCTCACACAGGGCACTGGAAAGTTGCAACACACCTTAAGGGGCAATAGAAAGCTGGAACACAAGCAGGGTCGGCTTGTGGGGGGGGAGGGGGGCGAGCGGGGGCAGCACCCTCTCAAATAAATGTCTTGCCCCCTCAATGGTTCTGGGCAGCAGGGAGGGCGCAGCGGCAGGGCACGGCATTACAGCAGACATATTTATAACTTACTGTCCACGATCCCCGCAGCCTCTTCCTCTCCCAGGCGTCCGTCTCTTTGGTAACAGCGCCCCTGTGATGACGTAACTGCATGTCATCAGTGGGGTGCAAGTATAAAAGGGGCGGAAGTGCTCACTGGAGCCAAGAAAAGGATGACAGCTACCCTTCCTGTAATGAGCTGTTTCCTGACAGTAGGCAAATATCAAATACCTAAAGAGGAACGGAATAGGTATGGCAAGGTGTTGTCAACAATGCGGTCAGATCAGTTATCTGCTTTCTGCAGACGTGAAATAACAGCTCACCGATCTGGCTATATTGCAGTCAGAGGAAGTGATGATCACATGTCTGTGGATGCAGCTGCTTACCACCAATATCCAATTTTCAGTGAGAATGGAAAATCAATTAAAAGGAACCTACAGTGAGAGACATATAGAGGCTGCCATACCTATTTCCTTATAAACAATACTAGTTGCCTGGCAGTCCTACTGACCTTTCAAGCATCAGTAGCGTCTGAATCACACACCTGAAACAAGCATGCAGGTAATCCAGTCAGTCTTATATCGGAGCATCTGATTGGCATGCTTGTTTAGGGTCTGTGGATAAAAGTATTAGAGGCACTGGATGAGCAGGACAGCCAGGCAATGTGCATTAAAAAAGCGATAATTAAGAAGGAGGATCCTGCAGAGGCTTGCCACGTCCTCCTAGCCCCTCTGTTGCCAAGTGCTGACCCCTGGAGAGCAAAAAAGCCCAACAAGAGCTTGAGCGAGGCTGTACTGCGCCTGCGCTATAGAATGCCAGGTGATAGAGTCATGGGCACCGAGGCATGGGGATATGCACATTTAGTTACTTTGTTGCTAATTGCAGCTTTGCGACAGCGCCTCTGGGCACCCAAATTGACTTTCTTTGCTGCAAATCTGTGGCGGGGGGTGTTAAGGTTTTATTGGGGAGGGGTTTAGGTTTAGGTGCCACCGGGGGGGGGGGGGGGTTAGGCACCACTGGGGTCTTAGGTTTAGGCACCACCAGGGGGAATGTTAGGGTTAGGCACCACCATGTAAGGGTCTTAGGGTTAGGCTCCACCAGGGTGGGTTTAGGATTAGGCACCAACAGGGAAGGGGTTTTAGGGTTAGCTACAACCAGGGATCGGTAAAAGGAGGGTTCTGTCTGAAAATAGGGTTAGGTTTAGCCATAGTAAAATATTGGAATGTCGGAATCCAGCAGTAGAATGGCAATTAGAATTAGCAATAGCTAATTTTAGTGATATTCTACTAGTCCCCGCACCCTTTTTTTCCAGGCACCTTTTTTTCATGTATACCTATTTCTCCTGCCCTCTATAAAGACATACATGCAAACACCCAGCCTAGCCAAGCATTGCTGCTTATGGGAGATCTGCTGCTTCAATGTGCTGAGGGAGATCAGATAATGCCTACATGATGATCAGCCTCTCCCATGTCTACTGGCAGCCCAGAGCGAAGGCAAAAAGACAGACAAACTAAAGCTATAGCTAACCATCAGCAATCCAATCATATTTCCAGGTCATCAAAGCAAATTTAACACTTATTCGGCCATCTGGAAAACCAGCATCACGTCCTGCCTATTCTCGTGTGTGTGCTGCTTGTGCTGCTGATTTCATCATACCTAGAAGTGTGAACACTCTGTCTCACACAGAATGTACTAAGTGCTCTTACGACACGACTTTGGCCCAGCACCTAGAACTTTTATTTATGATGTCATTAGGAATCTGATATCTTAGTAATCTATCAGCTATGCTTTTCTGGCACTCTCCAACGCTGGCACCCAGCTAAGCTGCCCACACCCTGCATGCCTGAACCGATTAATTCAGCAGCCAATAAATCAGCCTCGCTGGTGGACAATTTTGACAAGACTTCAGTTTCAGATGAGGCAGCGCTCGGGTCTTCTCTGTGAAGGTGACACCCATCCTCCTCAGGACAGGAGCAGAGCTGCAAAGTGCTGCCCATCCATAGCTGTGGTGGATGACTCATCGCACTAACGTTCATTAGCGCTGTGCAGGCACCTTACCACTGCTTCACAAGGTAAAAGGACCTGTTACGTTGTGTCATGTAATGGGGTGAGGCACCAGCAGAATGAAAAACAGGTGCATCCAGCTAATAAAAGCTCCGCTGGATGGGAAAACCCCGAGCGCACGACTCGGTGAACCAAGGACAGAAATATTTGTGGCAGAAAAACAGATAACTGTAGGCTTAATTGCAAAGATTCCCAAAAAGCTAGTCATGCCATTTATTAAGAAGATACTCTTGTGTAAAAAAAAAGTTAGTAATTCATCATATATTCAAGTACATACCGAACTGATATGTTAACAGGCTTTGTAAAGAGGAACTCTAAGTTAAAAAAAAAACAACAACAAAGGTGTGTGTGTGTGTGTGTCTGTGTGTGTCTATATATTATATCATACCTACCAAATTGTTGAGATGAGAAAGAGGGACACTTAAGCCATGCCCCCTGACCACGCCCCTGATCACGCCCCTGTCACAGCCCTAGTCACGCATATAACCATAAAGATTTCATAAGAAACATATGATGTATTATAATTCAAACCACACTGGTCCTTTCATTTTCCTTCATATTAACATTTTAAAATTAGTAATATATCAATTTAAAGTATAGGCATAACATTTAGAGTCAAATACATTTTTTAGTACAGAAATATATATATTTACATAGAAAAAAGGACAGTCTTGAAAGAGGGACAAATGAGGAGGAAAGAGGGACAGGGCTACCAAAGAGGGACTTATTTAAAAATTGCCTTCTTAAAGGACTAATATCGAAAAATGTAAAATACATATGTATACATACATATCAAATCTGCATTTGTCCCTAAGTAAAATGCACCATAATTTTTTTCTATGTCGCTATCACTTACAATACTTATTATTAATGTTATTTATCTGACAACTTTGGCAGGTTTTGGACTAGTCCATCTCTTAGGCCTGGTGCACACCAAAAACCGCTAGCAGATCCGCAAAATGCTAGCAGATTTTGAAACGCTTTTTCTTATTTTTCTATGGCGTTTTGCTAGCGTTTTGCGGATTGCTGCAGCGGATTTCAGTATAGTACATTTCATATATTGTTACAGTAAAGCTGTTACTGAACAGCTTCTGTAACAAAAACGCCGGCAAAACCGCTCTGAACAGGCGTTTTTCAGAGCGGTTTGCGTTTTTCCTATACTTAACATTGAGGCAGAAACGCATCCGAAATCCAAAAAATGCCTCACCCCGGCATTTTTCGTTTCTGCAAAACGCCTCCCGCTCTGTTGTGCACCACCCCATTGAGGTACATTGACCAAGCGGATCCGCAGCCGCAAGCGGCTGCTGAAACGCTGAAAAAGCCGCTCGGTGTGCACCAGCCCTTAATGGGAAATTCTGAAGGTTTTATTACATTTGTAAAAGACCTATGCAAAGACGCCAGCAGACTTGCCTACTACTTGACACACCATTCTGGCAGTTAAACTGTGCAAGGCCAGATTGATACTTTTTGTGCCCCTAGGCCAAATATGTTGTTGCTCCCCTTTCTTGTGCTTTAGCGCCCCTCCCATTCAATGTGCAGCCCCCTCTTCCATGTGTATCATTCATGTACTGCAGCCCCTTGATTTAAAGGGCTACCTAAGCATCCTAAAAAAAAAAAGTTTTATTTACCTGGGGCTTCTGCCAGCCGCCTGCAGCTGCCCTGTGCCCACACAGCCACTCACCGATGCTCCGGTCTCCCGACACGGGTTAGTTTCATTTTCGCAAACTGGGAGTTGACAGGCCACTGCACCTGCGCAGCCCTGCCACTCATATCCTCGTTTGGGTTCCCGTCCGCAATAGTGTCCTGCTCCTCCGGGGAACGGAGTAGTTGCACGGGCACAGGATGGCTGCAGGGGGCTGGTAGAAGCAAAATTAACGTACCTTGGCTCAAGGTACGTTATTTTATTTTTTTTAAGGCGGCTTGAGTATCCCTTTAATGAGCAGCTCCCTTGAGCATCATTTTCCATTTTCCAGGTGTTAATCCTCATTTTTAGCCTCCTCTCTTTCATATGTAGAAATCCCTATTTCAGGTCCGGGTGCCCCTTATGGCTGCTACTGCCCAAGGCCCAGGCCTTTATAGCCTATCCAGAAAGCCAGCCCTGGGACTGTACTACTTCTGTCTAAGAAGTGCTTTAAAAAAAAGAAAGTAATACTTGAGATTTACCTATGTAGAGGGCATTTGGGGTTGAATTTGGATGCCAGCATTTGACTTTTACATAGCTGAAGTGCTGCCCATGATAATTTGGATCAATAAAACTTGGATTCAGTATTAGGAGTTAAAACAACAAAAATTGTACAGGATACTGTGTAGACTTAAGGCGCCAATTAACGACACAATCACACTACTTCTGTGCAATATGAAGGACTGCCTAAAGTATATTCACTAAATTTGGACTTACATTTATAGATGATGTGGCAAAACAATCAATCCCTCTCTGATCGGAATTGGGTTCTAAGATGGATTGATTCCTACTACACACAGCACATCGATTTGCAATAGACTCCAGCCCTTTATTGAAAATGTAAAACCGCAGAAGTGCCTGTTCGATGCATGCAATGCTATGGCCGCACCCCCAATCAATATGAATCCTCCTTCCTATCCAATCTATAGAATTAATCAATTCTAGGTAAAAAGGGATGGAAATGTAATCAATCGCACATGTTGGAGCAATATCACTAAGTGTATGGCCACCTTAATGGTGGCCACTAATGATGCATTTGCTGAATGATAGTTTATGGACAATTATTCATATAAATGATCAGAAATAATTGCTTGGGACTACAAATGGACTAAAATTTACTAACCATCTGATCAAATTGACGGGATTGATCTGAAAATGGATCAATTTCCAAGACCCGGACTGACCATGAAGGGGGTCCCCGCTGTGAGGTGAGCTGGAGGGATAGCAGCCAGTAAGAGGTAGCAGCGAGCCGCAGCTTTCGGGGTCGGCACCCCTCCCTCACCTGGATCCCCTACTTCCGCCGCTTCCCCTCCAGATATATGGCGGTGTCAGCGGCAGCATGCGGAAGATGAATGACTCATTCACCTGACTTCCGCGTTCCTTACTTCCACGTGACAAAGCGCTCAGCTCTGCGTGCATCCCACAGGTCTCCTCCTCCTTCAATGACGCCCACTGCTGTGTCCGCTGCTCTCCCTTCTTGGCTGCTACCCCTCCAGCTCACCTCATGGCAGGGACATCCCTCCACGGCCAGGCAGGTAGCGGTAAACTGAGTTGCGGCAGGCCAGGCAACCTTCCTCTTTCTGCCTGACACTACACCAGACTTCTGAGGAAGACGCCTCACTTGGCGTGATAGGTGGGCTGGGCCTGCCCCTACACTATAGTTACCAAAATAAAACACTTGAAAAAAAAATAAAAAAACAATTACACAATAAAAAAAATACATATATAGTTAACTTTTGGACTGTTTAATATGTGTGTCATGAGGGTATATTACAGTTATTTTTACAAATAAAGGCAAATAATTATTGTTAGAGTATTAAAAATCACAAAAAAATACACCTTTATTTACAGATAAAGTATTATCATCGCCATACATTGTACTAGAGACACAATTTAAATGTTGTATTAACCGGGACAAATGAACAAATACAACTTTAAAACTTGTGGGTTTTATGCATTGAAGCAATTAAAAAAAAAAAACTTTTATGGCTGAAAACTGAGATAATAATAATGCTTTTGTTTCCTTTTTTTCTTATTATTCTTTTTAAAATGCATATAAAATAAACTAGTTCTTAGCAAAAAATACCAACCAAATGAAAGCCTAATTTGTAGCGATTAAATCAAGATACAGATCATTTCAATGTGATAAGTAACGATAAAAGTTTTGGCAAATGAATGGGAGGATTGTGATGTGAAGGAGAAACAACTGTGGTTGGGAAGTAGAGATGTAGCGAACGGTTCGCCTGCGAACGGTTCCAGGCGAACTTTGAGGGTTCGCGTTCGTCTGTAGCAGGCGAACTTTTCTGGAAGTTCGATTCGCCCCATAATGCACTATGAGGGTCAACTTTGACCCTCTGCATCACAGTCAGCAGGCACATTGTAGCCATTCAGGCTACACTAAGCCCTGGAGCCCCACCCCCCTTATATAAGGCTGGCTATGACACTCACTCGTGTGCCTGCTGCAAATAGACAGACTAGGGAGAGCTGCAGCAAATTTTTTCTCCTAGGGAAAGATTAGTTAGGCTCTTGGCTTGCTCCTAGCTGATTGTTATTGCTAAAATAGCACCCCTCAACTACAGCTCTTTTGAGAGCTAATGTTCTCCTGATGTGTTTTTTTGTGTGTATTGCTCACTGACACTGACATTATACAGCCCTATCTGTTGCAGCTGGACCTTGGTAATTGTTATTACTGTGCCAGCCAGGCCCTGCCTAATTATCTATACTGGGACACCTACCTATGCCTACCTAACCACTGGGGCACCTACTTACCTATATGGGGACACCTACCTACCTACCTATACTAGGGGACCTACCTATGCCTACCTACCTATACTGGGACTCCTACCTATGCCTACCTACCTATACTGGGTCTCCTACCTATGCCTAGCTAACTACTGAGGCAGCTACCTATGCCTACCTACCTACAGTATACTGGGTCTCCTACCTATGCCTAGCTAACTACTGAGGCACCTACCTATGCCTACCGACCTATACAGGGACTCCTACCTATGCCTACCTACCTATACTGGGACTCCTACCTATGCCTAGCTAACTACTGAGGCACCTACTTATGCCTACCTACCTATACTGGGTCTCCTACCAATGCCTACCTACCTATACTGGGACTCCTACCTATGCCTACCTACATACAAGAAGATAATAAGATCGTTGCTTCATTGTGGACAGACCAAATTTGATCAGCTGGACAGTCACTGTTCTATCATTGAGCTACCACAGCCCGGCGACCATATGGGCTGGAAAACTGCCACGGCCTGCACTCTGGCCATGGTGCGCACCAGTCCAGCACGGCTGTCACTACACAAACAGCTGTTTGCGGTGCGTTACACAGTGAGTTTGGTGTGTCAGTGTGAAGCAGTACTCTAATTACACTCCCTGATTGATGTATACACATGCAAGATGTTTAAAAGCACTTTAGGCCTGCAATTTAGCATTCAATGTGATTTCTGCCCTTAAAACGCTGCTTTGCGTCAAATCCAGATTTTTCCCCGGGACTTTTGGTGTCTATCCCACTCCGCCACCAGGGGGTCCAGGTGTTAGACCCCTTGAAACATGTTTTCCATCACTTTTCTGGCCAGCATATTTTTTTCTATTTTTCAAAGTTCGCCTCCCCATTGAAGTCTATTGCGGTTCGCGAACTTTTACGCGAACCGAACCTTCCGCGGAAGTTCGCGAAAATCGGAGGTTCGCGACATCTCTATTGGGAAGTAGTTAAGGTGCGCTGGAAACCTGGGGCACACTTTGGAGGTATTGGAAAGCTGTGACTGACTATGGGGGGCACTGGGAAGCTGGGATAAATATTGGAGACATTGAAGATTTGGAATACATGGTCACACTATTGGTACATTTGGAAACTGGAACATACAATGAGCAACACTAACAGCTAGAAAATACCACAGCTGGGACACAGTGTGGGGGATCTGGAAAGTTGGAACACACCATAGTGGGCAGAAGAAAGTTGGAACACAGTATGGGGGGCAGTGGAAAGCTGGAGTTCCCTGTGATGGGCAGTAAAGCTATAACAAAGTATGCGGGGCACTGAAAGTTAAAGGGAACCTGTACTGAGTAAAATTATTGAAAATAAACACATGAGGTAACTGCAAATGAACATTACATAGTTACCTTGCCATCAGTTCCTCTCAGAAGCTCACCATTTTCTTCTGACAATGATCCCTTCCAGTTCTGACAACATTTTGTCAGAACTGAAGTATATCAGTTGCTGTCAGTTATTTATCAGTTGCTGTCAGTTACAGCTGAGAGGACAACTGATGTGCCAAGTAATGTCCATGTTTCCCTATGGCTTAAGTGGGCGATGTTACTGTTTAACAGTGTGCTGACCAGAAAGCTGTTATGGGGTAATGGCCATTTTTAAAATGGAGGACGGAGAATTCCCTTGATCACAGTGGACAAACAGGACGCGGGAAAGGAGAAAGAGATTGAGGAATAGACTACACGGGAGGTAAGTAAAACTTGTGTATGTTTATTTTGATTTAATTTTCAGTTCAGGTTTTCTTTAAGCTACACTATATGGAGGAGGGAGCAAGAAAAAACTGTATCACACTATGGCAGCTACAGGAAAGCAGGGTTACATTATGGGTAACACAAGAAAATGGTAACACAATACTGGTGGAAGTAGAGAGTTGTGACATGACATTTAGGGCCTTGGAAAGGTGCAATGCCCTACTGGAGGCACTGGAATTGTAGCACCCTGTAAGTAATGCATGTAACCCCCTCCTTCCCATCCACAAGGGCCACTTGGATATCTTTCCTGCCACAGATAGCACTCATGCCTTACAACGATGAGTACCTGGTTCAAATCCTAACTGGGGCACTATGTGCATGGAGTTTGTATGCTCATCCAAACCCTGCATGGGTTTCCTCCGGGGGCTCTGGTTTCCTCCCACATCCCCAAAAACATTCAGAGAAGTTACTTGACTTCTACCTGAAATTGGCCATAGATTATGATGGACATGTGACTATAATAGGGATTAGATTGTGAGCCCCTCTGACGGAGAGTTAGTGAAAATACTATGTATGTACTCTGTAAAGGCGATGTGGAAAATGTCGCTCTGGACACTTAAGCCAGAAATAAAAAATCAGTTTTACTTGCCTGGGGCTTCTACCAGCTGTCTGCAGCCGTCCCGTGCCCTCGCAGTTCCCCCCCCCCCCCCCCCCCCCCGCCACCAGTTATTTTTGTTTTCGCTGACAGGCCCTGACAGGGAGTCGGCGGGCTTTCTGCATCTGCGCAGGCCTGGCCACGCGTATCCTTCTTCATGTTCCCATCCTCAATAGCATCCTGCACAGGCACAGGATGCTATTGTGGATGGGAACACAAAGAAAAATGTGTGGCCAGGCCTGTCAGACCTGTCAGCGAAAACAAAACTAGCTGATGGGGGACTGGAGCCTCCGTAAGAGACTGTGAGGGCACGGGACAGCTGGAGCTGGCAGAAGCCCCTGGAAAGTAAAACTGATTTTTTTATTCCTGGCTTAAGTGTCCCTTTAATAATAACTTGGTTTAGAAGGCAGAGAGAGTTGTTTAGGAGAACTCATGGGGAAGCATGTGATCAGTTTGCTTAGCTGATTTGTAAGGTTCTGATTTGTTGTGATGACTTCCTGGTGTACCACATCATCAGAGCCTTACAAATCTATCAGCTGACCAAACTGATCACATGCTTCTCAGTGAGTTCTCATAGGCAGGGCCATCATTCCCTACTTGCTTTATGTGGTACACAGACTATTGTTGTCAAGGAAGTGCTTGTAAAAAAAAATGTATAAACAACTGGGACATCTGCTGGGGTCAGTTTAGAGTTTTGTTATAAGTATATTTATTTTTTAAAAGTATTGTTTTAATTGATATTTTCACTTCCCCAGATCATTTCTATGCCACAATTTGTATTAGCTTGTATTCATTTATTCCCGCTGGCACCAGTTTAGGACACATCATCAGCTGGAACTTGACCAATTAAACAACAGAGAGAAAAAAAAGTGTGATTGGCTGCAATAACCATTTTCAGCAGAAAAGACAAAAATGCTTTTACGTAATGGTTTATAAAGCGCTCAAAACCAGATAAAGACAATGTTAATTTCCATGTGGCTGGGCTGAAACGTAGCAGTCTATTGTTATTATTATTATTATTAGAAATTGTTCTAACTCTATGCTAACACTACTCAATCCACTGGATCCACTACAGGGTCTCTATGGCAACAACAGACAATTGCTTTCTGCCTCCTGTTAGGGCCTCTGCTTCCATTGAGACAAAGGGGGCAATTACCGCAGGGCCCCTGACCACTGCCGGGCTCCTCCGTGCCGTCACACCCCAAATCTGGCCTGACAGAAGGCAAATGACTCAGCTCCTCCAGTCCGGTGGGGAGGTGCTGGGTCAGGTGGTGAAAACTAACCAATGGCAGTGGCGTGCTGCGTTGGTCCGGGCGGTTGGGAGCCATGATGTGCACCATGCAGGTGAATAGGCGAAGTAAACGCTGACAGTTCTGGGAGACAGCAGTGGCCTGGAGCTGCATGCTGCCCTATGAGAGGTGGCAAGCAATTACAAGCGGCGATTAGTGGATGAAGCCCCCGTTTCTTGTTGTGAAGTGCAGCAGCCGACTTGGCAGACCCAGGGGCTGACTTAGGGGGCAGGGCCCCCAAGCAAGGGCATGACTATAAATCATGGGGACCCCCAGCAAAACTTTTATGGGGCCCCCAGTGTTCATACCCTTTCCATTGCCAACCCCTGGTGACCCTCACAGCCTGAGGGTCCATCTCATAAGGGTCATAAAACAAATGTGGCCATCATGATCCTCCTCACACCCATAACAAGTGTAGCCACAAGAAGACCTGATCTGAATGGTGGAGCCCTATTATTGGAGGGAGTGAAGTAGTAGTTGGGGCCGGCTTACTTAGATACGCTGCATGACCAAGCGTCTATTGGACTATCAGGTGGTCTATTGGATGGAAATGGTGAAAGGGCCTTCCCAGGCTCCCGGTTTGTCCCCGCCACCCACCTCCACTCAGCATAACCTACACCATAGGTAATGTGCATTTGGCTTTTGGCTCTTGATACACAAGCTGTATGGATATCTGATGGAAATAAATGCCCATGTTTGCATGGATGGAAGGTGCACGAGATTCTTGTCTTCTATGAGGGTCCATATCATGAGCTCTTTCTTCTTATAAGCATTGAGCACACATCTGGAGATCCATGTAGACCAGCGGCCGGTCACAGTGGTGAGAGACTTGTTCATATACCTTTTTGCTGAAATACATTATTCCAGAGGAGTGCTGCCTTACCTGTTTTCTCATACATACAAACACTCCATGCAGTGTGAGTTCTGCACCTGGGACTCTAGCCCTGCAAGTTACCGTAAATCGCGCTAAGCTGGATGCCATCTTACTGCCCTCATTTTGTGAGCTCCTGTGAGGGACAGTTGGCGACACGATTTATTGCATTTTTGGAAAAATTTCAATTGGGATATGAAAGTGCTTTTGCACCCCTGCTGAAGTCAGCAGCTGTAGTAAGATGAGATAGCGTTATCGAGATACTCTACTTGTAATAGGTCGGGAGCTGTTAAAGTGAACCCGAGGTAAAAATAAACTGATGCGATAACCAATTGAACTTTTTAAAAAGCAAATGTAATATTTTACTGTCTCTGCACATTGGCAGTCTATTTAGTGTCCCAGAGCTCAAATACATGAACTATTGACCTTTTTATCTATCCTCTGCTCTCATAAGTCTTTCTCTGCAGGAAAGAGTTTTATACCTGTAATTCCTTATCAGGTAGGTTTATAATAATTGCTAATAAGACAACGGTCTGACAAGGCAGAAACTGTCACTTGCATGCCTGAAAGCAGTCCCGGATTTACATCAGAGGAGTCTATAGGCACAGATGTTCTGGCACCCTACACGTTGCCCTCTAGGAGCCTACAATACCCTCCCCCCTCCCCCGTTCTCGAACACAGCACAAGTGTGCTGGCTGTCCCAGCTTTCACTTCTCCCTTCCTTCCCTTGTCTGGAGGTGCCCCCAGTGTTAAGTAGCTAGCAGTGCCCCCAACTGAAGGGAGATCTTGTCAGTGGGTGAGTAACCTCTCATTCATACTCAACTTGGGACCCTGCATAGGAAAGGAGGGAAGCACTTGTGAAGAGGAGTGAGCTTCTTTCCTTCATCAGGCGCCTGTAGGCATGAGCCTACAATGCCTTATGGTAAATTCAGCACTGCTTGAAGGTGAACTCTTTCAGTAGGGAAAGCAAAAAAGAAATACAACCTAGTTATTTGTGTGACTTGTAATGTACATACACATAGGTATAGGTTAAAGGGCAACTGAGGTGACATGTGTCATGATGAGAAAGACATGTGTATGTACAGTGCCAAGCACACAAATGACTATAATAATAATAATTCCTTTTTTTGTATAGCGCTTTTCTCCTGTCAGACTCAAAGCACTTGCAAGGCAGCCCCTAGTGCGCACTCAGTAGGCAATAGCAGAGAGCTCCTTACTGAATAGGTGCTGGCTTACTGAGTAGGAAGAGCCAAGATTTGAACTGAGGTCTCCTACATCAGAGGCAGAGCCCTTAAAGAGGAACTCCAGTTAAAATAATGTAGTATAAAAAGTGCTTCATTTTTTACCATAATTATGTATAAATGATTTAGTCAGTGTTTGCTCATTGTAAAATATTTCCTCTCCCCGATTTACATTCTGACATTTATTACATGGTGACATTTTTACTGTGGGCAGGTTATGTAGCTGCTCCTAGCTGTTTTGGCTGTTAGAGACAACTGTAAACAGCTAATTCCTGTCTGTGAGCCTTGTTACATTGTTACAAACTGCCAAAAGTACCTCGGTACTCAGAGCTTCTTGTGGGAGGCGTTTCAGCACAAAATTTAGTCATACAGCGCCCCCTGATGGTCTGTTTGTGAAAAGCATTATATTTCTCATGTAAAAGGGGGTATCAGCTACTGATTGGGATAAAGTTCAATCCTAGGTTGGAGTTTCTCTTTAAAGAGACACTGAAGCGAGAATAAATCTCGCTTCTTGTCTCATAGTCAGCAGGGGCATGTGTGCCCCTGCTAAAACGCCGCTATCCCACGGCTAAACGAGGGTCCCTGACCCCCCAACCCCCCCCCCCTGCAAAATCTACGACCAACTTGGTCGTAGATTTTGCTGCTCTTGAGGCAGGGCTAACGGCTGCAGCCCTGCCTCTCAGCGCCGTCTATCAGCGGCGCATCGCCGCCTCTCCCCCGCCCCTCTCAGCGAAGGAAGACTGAGAGGGGCGGGGGAGAGGCGGAGATACGCGCTGACAGACGCGCGTGAGGCAGGGCTGCGGCGGTTAGCCCTGCCTTAATCCAGAAGAGGGGATGCGCTGCTCGGAGGGGATTTTGGGGGGTAAGGGACCCCCGTTTAGCCACGGGATAGCGGCGTTTTAGCAGGGGCACACATGCCCCTGTTGACTATGAGGTCTGAAGAGGTCTGAAGCAGAGACAAATACAAATTTCACTGGGAAAATGTAAACTGCAGCCATTCTTACACTGTTAATGGCAGGGTTCTCAAACTTTGCACATTTAGTCACTGGGTGACTGGGATTCATATTCAGAAAAGTGGGTGGAGCCTACAAAAGCCAATCAAAATTCACCTATTGATTTTCAAGGGGAATATTTTATTGCTGCCATTCTTGCACTGTTAATGGCACAAGCCGCAAACCTGGTACAGTTGGTCATTGCGTGACTGGGGTTCAAATTCAGAAAAGGGGGCGGAGCCACAGCCAATCAAATTTGTTTCATTTCAGTGCAAATTATTGATGCCAAAGACCGCAAAGCTCACAAACTAGGTCATTGAGTACCGTAATTGTGTGTTAGGGTTAGAAAAAGTGGACGGAGACAACGCCAGCAAAATACATACCCAGGCAACGCCGGGCCATCAGCTAGTATAAAATAAAACTGTGTGATGTGTAAAAAAAAGTCATTTTAAGAGAAGGAGGAGAGATACAATTGTTTCTCTCAACAGTTTATTTTCACCTCAGATGTCCTTTTAAGATAATAATGATCAGTCTGGTTAGGTGATGATTATTTTATGTTGATAGTGGTTATTTGTAGACTGGTCCACAATCCAGTATATTGTACGGAAGCGGAAGCTAACTGGTCATATGTGAAGGTCAGATTCATGTCCACCTGTCAGTAATTTCAGGAATGCTTTTGTTAGGGGATGTCCATATGCAATATAACCTAAAGCGTCAGAACTGGGTGTACAGGTAGGACCAGACAGCTTACAGATCTGTAAAGGATACAAAGGGGAGATTTGTGCTTCTCTATATCATTCTCTGCCATCAATGAGTTCTTTGTAGATAATTCAACAGAAACATTTTGTAATGATAATGCGGGAAGAGCTGAGAGCAAACAAAGGACATCAGGTAATGAGTTCACTGGCTTTTCATGCTTAGCGGATAATTACTGGCACACTATATACTGAATTGGCTTATTAAGCTTCATTTTCTCGCCTTTTTTGGGTAGTGACATCTGTTGCCTATTATAATTAAGCCTACACAATGATTTCTAAAACTCTAATGCAAACACACTGTTTTCATAAATGACAACTGTACTAATAACATAAATATGCCACAATATTCCCAGATTGCCTCCTGATCAAGAGCACCATTATAATCCATTATAGATGGTACTGAAGATAGCTTAGAACAGCCGCCAATGAGGTGGGGTGAGGGAGGTTCCCCAAGCTGCAGAAGTGGGGGGCGGCACCCGCCTGGCCATGGGTGGGGGACGCTGAGCTGGAGGGGGTAGCAGCCAGGAAGGGGCGCAGCAGGCACAGCAGTGAGGAGGGTGGTCGGACATCCCCTCACCTGGGTCCCCCCGGTCTGCGGTCCCCCTCCAGGTGTTAGCGCAGGGTCAGGCAGTGGGCGGGGAAGCAATGACTCGCCTCCTTCCATGTTCAAGCGCTGTGTTCTACCACCCGTCACTTCCTGCAATGCCGCCCACTGTACTTGCGGAAGTACAGTGGGTGGCATTGCAGGAAGTGACGATCGGTGGAACACAGCACTGGAACATGGAAGGAGGTGAGTCATTGCTTCCCCGCCCACTGCCTGACCCTGCGCTAACACCTGGAGGGGGACCGCAGACCGGGGGGATCTAGGTGAGTGGGGGTCCGACCAACCTCCTCATTGCTGTGCCTGCTGCCCCACTTCCTCGCTGCTTCCCCCTCCAATCTATCTATTCTAGGGGAAATTATACTACCTAATGGGGAGGGAGGGGGGGGGCATTCGATTCCTCACAAGTTTGCCTCAGGCAGCAAAAAAGTCTAGAACCGGCCCTGGCTAAGAAACAGTGGCGTAACTACAATTCATGGGCCCCCCCAGCAAAACTTTTATGCCCCACCCCCAATGTCCACACCCCTTCCGTTGACTTCCCTTCACAGCCTCGCACAAGGGGTCATTGTATAAGTGTGGCCATCATGATCTTCACACTCATAACAAGTATAGCCACAAAAACACCTGAGCTGAAGTACAGTCCCATGTATCAGAGGAAGGAAAGGCTAGTAGTTGGACCCGCCACAGCTCTGGGCCCCCTGTGATCGCAGGTGCTGCTCCCCTCTAGTTATGCCCCTGCCAGGAAACTCTTAGCTACCCATGCAGTGGCGTAGCTAAGGAACTGTGGCCCCCGATGCAAGTTTCACATTGGGCCCCCCAAGCACTCTATGCATAACAATTGATACGGCGCACTAAAACCTGCCAATGGCAACTACAGAAGGGGATGGGGACAGTCTGTTAATGATTACCACTATTCAAAGTATCTGTAGAAGTGATTATTATGAGCACAGGACCAATAGAGAGCTAATACTGTAGTTGAGGGAGGGCCCTTCGGTGCCCCTCTGGCCTAAGGGCTCTGATGCGGTCGCAACCTCTGCAACCCCTATTGCTACGCCCTTGTACCCATGTCTATAAATACTAATACTACCCTGTTTCTATCTGTGCACCGCTGTATCCCAAAACAGCTGTTGTGGAGCTATCTGCTTGTCTGGCAACTTTCCCCACCTTCTCCTTGCAACAAACGCTGTGCCTTGTGGCTGTGTGTGACCCAGTGTTACTCACTAATGCGTCATGGGTTATCTGCACACCAGATATAGTGTTCAGTGATCTCAGCACAAACAGGAAGGGAATGCCATAAAAATAGCACTAATCAGGCCTGATGTGCAGATAACACACCACAAAGATTTGAGAAATCCCAACACGCAGCTGAGGTGAAACATAAAGGGTGCATACACACATCCAATTTTGCTTGGCCAATTTTACCACTGTTATGTAGACATTAGACAATTTTTCCTGGCATACTCAAAGCACTTCAGGGCTGCAGCCACGTAGCTCCACGGTCAACCAGGATCATTAGGGAGCCTTGCCCGAAGACTCCTTACTGGTTTATGTACTAATTTGACCTGGGATTTAAACCCAAGGGGCTCAAATCCCACATCAAAGGCAGAAGCCTTACCCAGTACACTATACAACTGACCCTATAGCATGTGGCATGAATGCCAACAGATTTTGAATTCTATGAACATATTGGCCTCGATTCATCATTCTCTTTGAGATAACTTTTTCCAGTTTGTTAAATTACCGAATTCGAAGTTTAGCGATTTCTAGTTGTATTCATCAAGGTTTTTCCTCATTCGGTGTGAATTCGATAACAATTCGGTAACCATTCGGTAACGTGTCGATATTTCCATTTTACAGAGGTACTTTAACACAAGGCCATAAGATTGCCGTGGAATTGTGGGTAAAAGGCAGTCCTTTGAGCACTACGTAGCAACATTCTGAATAGGGCTTTACACCTGGACCAGGATTCTGAAAGTGGTTGGGACAATCCCACAATTTGATAGGAGCCTTTTCTAAAAAGATATAGTGCAGCTAGCAAATTAGTTAACCCTGACACTGCCTGTGTTCTCTTACAAGATGATTCAAGAGAAATGCAGATGTCGTGTTATAGCAAATAAATCTATTCTCTTACAAATTTATATGGTTGCAGACCTTATTCCTGCCCTTCTGCGCCTTTGAATCACTCTCAGCTGATACATAACCACTTCAAATGGCTCCATCTTCTCTGTCAGCAATGATCTGACAGGAATAACGACAGAGCAGTGAAGGAGATAACTAATCCTAAATGTAACGCTAAACCACGCCCACTTTCTTTTTCATGAATTGCACTTTATTCCGTTTTAGCGAATCGTTACCGAATCGTTACCGAATGTTCGCTAACAGCTGTAGATAACTTTGATGAATCCTAAAATGAAGTTAACAAATTCGGTATTTTACCAAACTGTTGTTAACAAATTTGCTAAGTGTTGATGAATCGAGGCCATTGTGTAGGTAAGCTCTCATGCTACGTGGGAGTGGCTTAGCTGGCCAATCAAAATGGTCCTTAAAGGACTCACTAGGCAATGCTTATAATCTATTTTTAATCACTTCTTCCAGCCCCAAGTAGCCATTTCAGTCCCTTGCCGCAGCCCAGGTCCTCCTCGGTGTCCCACTGGCCACTCTTAAAGATCGGCGACCTAGCAGCGAGTCAGCACCTCTGCGCCTGCATCCACATCATCTGGCTCGTACTGCGTCGGCACTGTATGAGCAGGCAGACTACGCACCAGATGATATGGATACACGGGCACAAGTAGGAATAGAAGGAAGTGCAATCGCACCACAGCTTTTCCTGGTGGAAAAGGGAGCTTCATAATTTGCTTGCTAGAAGCTTAAACGTGGCCACGTATTTAATGTGTTTGTGTTTGCATATGTATAAGGTAAAGGAATCAGTGCTTTGCCAAATTATGTACTGTATAAGTACAGTAGAGTCCCGGTTAACCAGAACTCAGGCGCCCAGCAGTCTCAATTAACCAGCATGCTTGGCGGGGGAGAGTGTGGGTGTTCCTATACTATTTGCAGGGTTATGCGCAGCGGAAGTGATTTACGGATTATCCGGGTGCCGGCCTTCTTCTCTCCAGTAGCTGTTGGCCTGCAAATATAGCATGAGGCTATGATGCTGTTTACTTATTTTCTTTGATATTGCACTTTTTTATATAGCACTGAAGAACTTGAATTTTGTATTTACCCCTGACGAAGCCCCCACGTTAAAAGGCGGTAAATCATGTTGGGTTTTATTGGGGTGATATGTTAATAATTAGTACATTACCTGTGTCTGGATGAGAGGGTAAACCTAGAATATATGTGAGCTAATATAGCTATTTAATGGTCTATGGAGGTACTTTAACGCTCCCCCAGACTATATTTTAACTGCGACGGATACGTTTATAGGCTAACTTTGTTTTTAATAGCAATTTAGTAAAAGCTAAGTTTTAAATTTTCTTATTAAGTATATTTTTGTGTTGCTTCTCTCCTGTAGCTCCCCAGCGGTTTTGTGGCGTCCTTGTACGGCTCCACGATGTGTCACCTGACCTGCTTCAGGTCATGTGACGCATCAGAGCTGTACATGGGGACGCCGTAAAGCTGCTGAGAGCTACAGGAGAGAAGAAGACTGGCGTCCAGATGATTCATAACTGATTTGCGCTGCGCACCCACTCTGCCTGTCATTCGAGGAGTTAGTGTTATATATACCGCCGGTTGCTTGACTTCTCAAGCAACTGACACAAACACATAACCGGCATCAGGCAATCCCCGCCTGTGCCGCATAAGGGAGACTCTACTGTAACATTTTTTCCCTGTAAGCTATATGAGTACTTCATATTTCTGGCGTTAGCCCCTGCAAATCACTCACTTCAGAAATTAAGGGAAAATGTCTGCTACAATAACGCGGAGTAGTGTACGATATATGCATTACATTAAGTTCTATACAGGGTAAATAGAGTGAGAAGTTAATGCTATGTTTCTGTCTGCCATTTAGAGGTCAATGCTCTCAGTAGTGAGCAAGATTACTTTTGATTGCCAAAGCTGAGGGCTTGTACTTAAATGCAGAGGCAGAAACAAGCACATGGCTTCAGTCTGCCTGCATCAATGTTTAGCACTTATGCTACTTCAGATCCTCCTCGCTAATGCTGATTTCATTGATTTTGTCTTCTTAGCGAAGAAAATTGTTCAGTGTTTTCTGCATCCGCATTGATTCAGCCTGATTCGTGGACATGGACCATTTAGCCTTCTTCAGCTGCAGGCTAAAAGGTAACACTGATAATCTTTCTGCATTTTCATGTTCTGGTTCTACAAGTTATGACGTTAAAGTAGAATCCTAACCATGATATTTCTCCAAAAAATACATATTGAACGTTGAGCCAGAAGGAAATAATAGCAGTTGACCAAAGTCTTTCATTCTGCCTGTGCTTCCTTCACTGTCAATGGTGTGATGTCTGCTAAGGAACCCAAACACGTGAGACTGTGGTTTTAGTCCAGCTGAAAAAGACTTAAAGCAGACCCAAACCAAACATTTTTTTTAATTCAAAATATTTAGTTGCACCACTCTGACACATACAAAGATAAACAAACACTCCTTTAAGCCTATGAGCATTTCAGTGCATGCTTTTCACCCTTCTCTTTTCATAACTAGGGTTATAAAGGTGGCAGCCATTAGCAATTCCTCCTTTGCTGGACACCATCTACTCCACCAGTTTGCCGGATTCTGTCCCGGCAATTTGAAAGGAAGCGAGGGGTTTCTCCAATAAATGTAAAATATTTTATATTTGTCATCATGCAGCTGAAAAAAGGCTGCTATTTATTATTATAATTTAGAAAATAGATTTCATTTCTGAAATCTTGTATTTTTAATTTGGGTCCACTTTAATCCTGAATCTCCTGAATGTAGTTTTTTTCCCAGGGCTCGCATATTGAAACTCCTCTTTCCAGTTATACAGGGAGGCATCAATGAAAAATCATTAGCAAGAATTAGAAAATAATTCCAAGCATTTGTAAAGAGACCAAACCACTAAATCATGTATTTCAGGTTCCTGATAGATACTTGCGAATCAATCCACTTAACAAATCCCATTGATGTCTGTGGTGGGATGCCGGTCTCTCAGCTCCCATATATTCACACCTGCTGTATCCATTATACAGAGGCTTCATGGTCTCTGCTGGGATTTAAATACTATATATTATGAAGAATGCACCAGGAGGCATTGGGAACACCCCAGGGTGGATGTGATTATAGAGATTCCAAGGCAAATAGCAAAATAGCCTTGTGCTATTGGAGAGATAAATGTACAGGAGTCTTCAAAAGCATAAGTAACCTGTGGGCGACAAAGCCCATAGGCCTATGATTCCAATAAAAATCATGGAGGTAAATACCATGCAGTATATGGATTAGATATGACTACAGAGAAATGTCCATTCACCACCCATTGTGTGTTTATCTACAGTGGCTAGGCTCGGTTCCCACTACAGCCAGATCTCCAACAGCCAGAGGCAATGGACAGCGTATTGTCCGCTCTGATGGTCTATTGTGGTCCAGTTAGAATCGAGAGCAGATGCGTTTCCACCATAGGCTTCTATGGGATACGCATATGCTGTCCAGGTGATTATTGTGCAGGTTCCAGTTCTGCGTTCTGCTGACCGCAATTGATCCAGTGGATCTGTTTCTGTCTTACAAGTGTGGTTAATTTCCATATATTCAACAGTGATGCACTGGGAGACATCTCGGAGCTCACTCCAACCTTAATTATCGCAAATACTTTCTGTTTTAAGAAAGCAAACTTTTGCTTTACAAGTGTGTATAAAAACTTTAGGATCCAACAACTCTACATTTTTTTCCACTGCAGTAAAGTGGACGAGAAAATGGCAATTTTCCAGTATAGTGGGATCGAGGCCTTAGAAGCAGCAGAGGTGCCACACTTTTCTAAATAGGTGATATTCTTCACCATACCCCAAAGCAGAGACACTCCCCATAAAGTTCCATATGACAGGCCTCCCACTGGATTTATCATGTCAGTATCTAAAACTGACATTGCATCCCTATGGACTTCTAATACTATTCTCAAGTTCTGCAAAATATTGAGGCCACCTACAGTATATCAATGAAAAGAAGGCACAACTGTAGTGAAAATGACATACTGCGTAAACTTGCTTATTTTTGACAGTATTCATATATAGATTACTGTATTTAATCAGTGTTTGGCCATTGTAATTTCCTTTCCCTTGTTTCACATTCTAATATGTATCACAGGTGGTGAGATCTTTAGTCCTGCCAGGTTCTGTGCGGAATGTTTGGTTACTGAGCGTTAGATGCACAGAGGAATATATATTGCTTGCATGGTAGTTGGAAAAAGTCGTTATTTCCCACAATGCAACGAGGTTCATCCACAGAAACTCTCAGGACCATGGTCATGACATCACACTGTGAGAGGGGTTTCACCATAATATCAGCCCCCTGAATGATCTATTTGAGAAAAGGTTAAGATTTCTCATGGTAAAAGGGGCATCAGCTAAAGACTGGAATGAAGTTCAATCCTTGGTGAAAGTTCCTCTTTAACCTCCCTGGCGTTCAATTTTTGCGGACATGCGTCCGCGGGAGAGAAATTTTTGTTACAAATTTGTTTTTTATACTGTAGCTAGCACTAGACTAGCTACACATGTGCCCCAAGTCCCCGGCACCGCTCTGATCCCCCTGATCGCCGCCGGCTATATTTACCTAGCCGCGATCCCATGAGAACAGCTTCTGTCGTCTCTATGGTGACAATCGGACATGACACAGTTCCGAACCTCCCCATAGCGACGCCTGGAGGCTATTGGAGAGGCTGCGCCATTGCGGGTTCCGGGGGGAGGTATGTATAAGGGCGGCGATCGGGGGGATCAGTGGGTGCCGGCGCCGATCGGGGGCAACATGTAGCTAGCCAAGTGCTAGCTACATGATCTAATACCATTTGTATAAAAAAAAAACACCCGGGGCCATGCGATCCCCTGCGGCGGTATGGACAAGCTGAGCTCGTCCATTCTGCTCACTCAGGTGGTTAAAGGACAACTGAAGAGAGAGGTATATGGAAGCTGCCATGTTTATTTCCTTTTAAGCAATACCAGTTGACTGGCTGTCCTGCTGACCCTCTGCCTCTAATACTCTCAGCCATAGACCCTGAACAAACATGCAGCAGATCAGGTGTTTTTGACATTATTGTCAGATCTTACAGATTAGCTGCATGCTTGTTTCTGGTATTATTCAGGCACTCCTGTAGCCAAACAGACCAGTAGGGCTGCCAGGCAACTGGTATTGTTTAAAATGAAATAAACATGGTGGCCTCCATTGGGCTTGATTCACAAAAGCATGCTAAGCGTGCTAAGATTCAAGATGGCGCTGTAGCGAGACGCCGTGGCACACAGGGCTCCGGCTCTTTCTCCTCTCTTCCCCTTCTCCCTCGTGATCCACCCGCTTTCTTGGCGGGATGGATTCCTCTCCGCCAGGGGACATAGGCAGGCCGGGCGCCGATCACCGGAGCGCCAGCGGTCACGAGTAGCCACCCATTTGCCAGGGCCGCCACCCACGTGGCTGCCTGCGGACCCCCATGTATGCCGCCTTCTGCTCCACTCACCATCAGCCGCCGCTGCCAGCAACCCAGCTAACACAACTGGGACAGAGGCAGGCCAGGTGCCGGTCACCAGAAGCAGGCCAGCGTTCACAGGAAGCCGCACATTCTTGGGACCGGGTCGTCACCCACGTGGCTGGCCGCGGATCCCCGGGTACGCCGCTCCTGCTCCACTCTCCAGCGAGACGCTGCCAGCAGGGACACAGGCGCCAGTCACCGGAGCGCCAGGGGCCGCACATTCTTGGGACCGGGCCTTCACCCACGTGGCTGGCCGCGGATCCCCGGGCACGCCGCTCCTGCTCCACTCTCCAGCGAGACGCTGCCAGCAGGGACACAGGCGCCAGTCACCGGAGCGCCAGGGGCCGCACGTTTTTGGAATCGGGCTGACGCCCACACGGCCGGCTGCGGATCCTCGTGCACACCGCTTCACCTTCCCTGCTCCGCTCACCAGGGAGAGCCGCCCGCTTGTGCAGCCAGGGAGGACCAGGATGCCGCTGCTGCGCCTGCCACGGGAGACGCCGTTGCCTTGCAACAACAGGTAACGGGTCTGGGAGCTGCTCCACTGTCGCAGTCATGGAGGCCCAGGCTGCCGCTGTTACTCTGCCTGGTCAGTGGGGCTGGCACGCTGCCGCCACCGATGGAAGCACAGCAGCGGACAGCACCATCATCAGCCCCTCCGAATCTATGCCCCCTGCCAGATCATCTGCTGTGATGGGGCCTGTAGGGGCAAAATTGCAAGTCTGCATTGGGAGTTTGTGGGGCCGGGACTGTCATGGAGTTGAGGACTGTTTTTCTCAACCATGGGGACGAAGGGACTCTGTGTCTATTTTTCATTATATGGGGGGGGTCTGGGGGGCGGTAGAGCAGTGAGCGCCGCTCAGAGTGTGGCAGGCAGCTCCGCTCGACTTAGCTCGTGGTCAGGCCCCTCTGGCCTTTTTTGTCTTTCTTTCGTCATGTGTTCTATGTAAGTATGTTTTTGGAAATGCGTACTCTGTGGAATGTTAAATGGTTGTCTGCTGTAATTGTTTTAACTTTGTGCGATGTTTAACTGTACCATCACCGACCCTGCTTGCTTGTGCCAAAAATAATTCCGGGTACAACCCACCGTTGTACTTGGCGAAATAAATGATTCTGATTCTGATTCTGATTCTGAAAAGCCCATTATCACGCCTAAACTCCGTTTTAAAATAAACTTGCGCGCAAAGTTTTGCGTACGCAATCGCGCTGCGCGCACAGCGCCCATTAAACCCTATGCAACATTGCACGTTCACTGGACTTTGCGCACGCAAAACTTTGCGTGTGAGACTTTGCGTGCGAGTTTCTTCCTCAAAACGGTGCTAACCTACTTAGTGCAATTGTTATCACACCCAAAAGTCTTTAGGCGTGCTAAGTAGGTTAGCACCGCTTTGTGAATCAAGCCAATAGTCTTCTCACTTCAGTTACCCTTTACATTTACCTTGGTAACTTGTATTATTATTATTAATAATAATAATAATTATACAAACAATGTATATGTAACAAATAGAACGTATGTTACTGGATGACTTAGTCAGCATTAGTATACAAGAAATGGACAAGTCGTGTGTCTAACACAAGTTAGCTATTTATGTCACATGCATTACGTAGTTTGTGTAACTCCAATGGAGCTTTAGGTGCGTTATCTGCGCACATAAAGTTTAATGATACTTTGTGCTCACACTCTACTGTATGTATTTTAGTAGGATTTAGGACCTGAGGCATGAGGATGCAATGGAAAGCATTACTTCTCTAAGGTTCTATTTTACAGAGGAAGTATAGTGAAAATAGCATCATGTATAAAATTGCTTATTGTTTACAATACTTATTAAGGCGGGGTGCACACATAGCAGAAACGCTAGCGTTGCGGAAAATGCTGCATTTTTGCCGCTAATGGAAGTCTATGGGCCGCAGACAAAACCGCACATCAAAAACGCATATGCGTTTTCAATGCCTGTATTTTCAAAAATGCTGGTTTTGTTGCATATCTGCAAAAACGCATCAAAAATGCACATAATGAAATTTAATGGAAACGCAACGGTATGCGTTTTTCATGCGTTTTTCTAAAAAAAAAAATTTTCTGATGTATTTCCGCTTCCTGTTGACTTCCTAGGGATTTGCATAAAACCCAAAAGAAAAACACATGAAAAACGCATACAAAACGCATATGCATTTTGTATATGCGAACCGCAAACGCATAAAAACATACACAAAACGCTTGAAAAATGCATCTGCGGTAAAAAAAACTCAAACGTGCCAAAAAAGCAGTAAAAACGCAGAAAAAAACGCACAATACAACACACAAAACATAACATAAAACATGACATAAAACACAGCCTTTCATGTTATGTTATGTGTCCCACCTACATTGTGGGAGGGGTTTCACCACAATACCAACCACACAGACCCCCCTGATGATCTATTCAAGAAAAGGAAAAGATTTCTCATGGGAAAGGGGGTATCAGCTACTGATTGAGATGAAATTTCTTGGTTAAAGTTCCTCTTTAACTGGTTCACATACAGTGGAGGAAATAATTATTTGACCCCTCACTGATTTTGTAAGTTTGTCCAATGACAAAGAAATGAAAAGTCTCAGAACAGTATCATTTCAATGGTAGGTTTATTTTAACAGTGGCAGATAGCACATCAAAAGGAAAATCGAAAAAATAACCTTAAATAAAAGATAGCAACTGATTTGCATTTCATTGAGTGAAATAAGTTTTTGAACCCTCTAACAATAAAAGACTTAATACTTAGTGGAAAAACCCTTGTTTGCAAGCACAGAGGTCAAACGTTTCTTGTAATTGATGACCAAGTTTGCACACATTTTAGCAGGAATGTTGGTCCACTCCTCTTTGCAGATCATCTCTAAATCCCTAAGGTTTCGAGGCTGTCTCTGTGCGACTCTGAGCTTGAGCTCCCTCCATAGGTTTTCTATTGGATTAAGGTCCGGAGACTGACTAGGCCACTCCATGACCTTAATGTGCTTCTTCTTGAGCCACTCCTTTGTTGCCTTTGCTGTATGTTTTGGGTCATTGTCGTGCTGGAACACCCATCCACGACCCATTTTCAGTTTCCTGGCAGAGGGAAGGAGGTTGTCGTTCAGGATTTCACGATACATGGCTCCGTCCATTTTCCGGTTAATGCGATTAAGTTGTCCTGTGCCCTTAGCAGAAAAACACCCCCAAAGCAAAATGTTTCCACCCCCATGCTTGACGGTGGGGACGGTGTGTTGGGGGTCATAGGCAGCATTTTTCTTCCTCCAAACACAGCGAGTTGAGTTAATGCCAAAGAGCTCTATTTTGGTCTCATCAGACCACAGCACCTTCTCCCAGTCACTCACAGAATCATTCAGGTGTTCATTGGCAAACTTCAGACGGGCCTGCACATGTGCCTTCTTGAGCAGGGGGACCTTGCGAGCCCTGCAGGATTTTAATCCATTGCGGTGTAATGTGTTTCCAATGGTTTTCTTGGTGACTGTGGTCCCTGCTAATTTGAGGTCATTCACTAACTCCTCCCGTGTAGTTCTAGGATGCTTTTTCACCTTTCTCAGAACCATTGACACCCCACGAGGTGAGATCTTGCGTGGAGCCCCAGAACGAGGTCGATTGATGGTCATTTTGTGCTCCTTCCATTTTTGAACAATCGCACCAACAGTTGTCACCTTCTCTCCCAGCTTCTTGCTAATGGTTTTGTAGCCCATTCCAGCCTTGTGCAGGTCTACAATTTTGTCTCTGACATCCTTGGACAGCTCTTTGGTCTTTCCCATGTTGGAGAGTTTGGAGTCTGCTTGATTGATTGATTCTGTGGACAGGTGTCTTTTATACAGGTGACTAGTTAAGACAGGTGTCCTTAATGAGGGTGACTAATTGAGTAGAAGTGTCTAACCACTCTGTGGGAGCCAGAACTCTTAATGGTTGGTAGGGGTTCAAAAACTTATTTCACTCAATGAAATGCAAATCAGTTGATATCTTTTATTTAAGGTTATTTTTTCGATTTTCCTTTTGATGTGCTATCTGCCACTGTTAAAATAAACCTACCATTGAAATTATACTGTTCTGAGACTTTTCATTTCTTTGTCATTGGACAAACTTACAAAATCAGTGAGGGGTCAAATAATTATTTCCTCCACTGTATCTGGATGCTTGAATGCAGCCTGAATTCATTACTCTTCTCTGCACATCTTTAATAAATCACCCTGTTGTAGTTACACATTGCTTCTGCAGATAGTTCATTTTGTCATCTTGCAACACCTGTTAATGTTATAAAATGTGCTGACAATTAATTAAAGCTTGCATGGAAGCAGAATGTGCGCCAACAAATAATTTATTCCAGCATTTGAAGAACAAAACCAGAGCACTTACCGACAGAAAAGCAAAGGAATCATAAGCTTTAACCACTTAAGTCTATCTGGACGGATATATCCGTCCAAATAGACTGTGCTGCTGCCGCTGAGTGAGGTGCGCGAAAGCGCGCGCTCCCGCTGCCTGCCGTTACCCCCTCGATCAGTGAATGGGAATATAATTCCCATTCATCGATCTAAGTCACCCGCAGAAGAAACGACTCTTTTTAATCGGAGAGTCCTCCCCCCCCCCCCCCACCAAATAATTTACAGCCTCCTTATAGTTCCTGGTAGCGTGATTGCACGCTCCAGGACTTTTTTGACTGTGGCCATCTTGTGGCCAAATAGTAAACTGCACCCACATAAATTTTTTAAAATAAATAATTACCTTATATTACATCTAAAATTAGCTGTTTACCTTCCAAACTAAAACTACCCAAATACATTTTTTAATACAAAAATAAATTAAAAAAATTACAATAAAAAAAAATAACTACATAAATAGTTACCTAAGGGTCTGAACTTTTTAAATATACATGTCAAGAGAGTATCTTATTACATTTTTTACAATTATAAGCTTGTAAATAGTGATGAACGCGAATTGAAAAAATGCACCTTTATTTCTAAATAAAATATCAGCGCCATAAATTGTAATAGGGACATAATTTAAAAGGTGTAATAAGCGGGACAAATGGGCAAAAAAAATACATGGGTTTTAACTATGGTAGCATATATTAATTTTAAACTATAATGGCCAAAAACTGAGAAATAATGATTTTATTCCATTTCTTTCTTAATCTTCCTGTTAAAATGGATTTAAAAAAAAATAATTCTTAGCAAAATGTACTACCCAAAGAAAGCCTAATTAGTGGCGGAAAAATTAGATATAGATCAATTAATTGTGATAAGTAGCGATAAAGTTATTGGCGAATGATTGGGAGGTGAACGTTGCTC
Source organism: Hyperolius riggenbachi (assembly GCF_040937935.1). Classification (NCBI taxonomy): domain Eukaryota; kingdom Metazoa; phylum Chordata; class Amphibia; order Anura; family Hyperoliidae; genus Hyperolius; species Hyperolius riggenbachi. The sequence goes on from NC_090647.1 coordinate 99,500,899, forward strand.
GGATGCATACGATTTTCGACGCTGTAGGCTGAAGTGGTTAATTAAAGAGGAACTATCCGGGTCTTTAGTCCGTTCTGTTTATTAGCTTGTTTAGTAACAGAGTTATAGACTACCCAGGAAGCTCCAGCTGTCCTGGAGGTGTGGCTAGCTAATAGAAACAACAAATGATTTGACTATTCAGCAGTGATGCATTGTGGGAGACATAATTTGCTCACTCCAACCTGAATTATCACAAATACCTTCTGTTTTAATAGCATTGTAAACAGAGGCACCAGAAGTATAAAATAAGTTAAAAATGTTAAAAATGCTTGAAAGGCAGTGTTGGACTTACCTCCTATAAGCAGACACAAAACTATCAATTTAAATAGACATAATATTTATTGATATACACCACAAAGTGTTGCAATGCACTTCACAGGTATAGTCCTGCTTCCTCAGGCGATAAAAATAGGGGAGCACACAACTGAAAATAGAGGCAAAAAAGGGGTGCATCAAAAACCATACACTGTATATGTTCATAGATTTTTTACTGTATATATTGGTTGATTTTACCCAGACTGCTTACTAAACAGTGGGGCCCCCCAGCAAACCTTCAATGCAAACCGATGTTCATACCTTTTCCCTTGCCTACCCCTGGTGATGCTCACAGCCTAACTGGGGAGCCTAACTTGCGATGGTCATAAACAGATGTGGACATCATAAATGTCACATCCATTGCAAGTGTAGCCACAAAACCACCTGACTTGAAGGATGGAGTTTTTTTATTGGGGGGGGGGGGGGGTGAAGTAGTATTTGGGACCCACTTACAGCTCTGCCCCCCCCGCGGTCACAGCACTGCTGTAGTTAAACCACTGCTACTAAATGTGACATAGAGCAGGTGCCAAGTGGTTTTTGTGGTGGTTGATTACCACTAGGATCAGTTGGATAGTGTATTGGTAAAGCTGGCCACTAACAGTCCAATTTCTAGCGAAAAATCGTTCGAGCGATCAGAAATTCTGATCGGACGAAAAATCGTTCACTACATCATCAACTAACCAATCTTTGCTTCCTATCTATCACGACCACCAAGAAAATCCAAATTTTCGTTCGACGAAAATTCATTCGGGCGTCCGACATTTTTTTCACTCGTTCATAATCGATTGTGTCCACCAATGGAGATTATTTACAACCAATCCGATCAGAATTTCTGATCGTTCGAACGATTTTTCGCTAGAAATTGGACCGTTAGTGGCCAGCTTTAGGCTGTTGACTTTGATGTAGGATTTGAGCCTTCAACTAAGGTTCAATTCTCAGCTCAAGACAGTAGGGAGTCTATGGGCAAGCCTCCCTATTTATCCTGGTTCCCTAAGTGGCTGCAGCCCTGAAGTGCTTTAAGTCCACCAGGAGAAAAGCGCAGTATAAATGTTCTTTGTTTTAAGTTGGAAAACTCATATCCGCAAAAGTGGATATCTACATTAAAGAGGAACTTTAGTGAAAATAACTTAATTAATACAAGTGCTTATTTTTTTACAATATTTATTTATAGATTATTTAGTCAGTGTTTTCCCGTTGAAGAATCTTTCCTCACCCAAATTTACATTCTGAAATGTATCACAGGTGGCGACATCTTTAGTGCTGGCAAGGTGTATCACGGAGGAATAGTTGGGTGTTGTGTGTTCTGAGCTGCATAGAAAAGAACCCTGGTCTCCCAGAATGCTCTGGGAGAAGAAGGGCACATAGCTAATCAGCCTAGGCTACCTACCAATATACAGCAATATATACTGTACATATAGGAAGTGCTCCTGATACTGAAACCAGGAAAATTGCTGAAAAAGTGGGCTTCCTGAATACAGTAAAACCTTGGATAAAAAGTAACTTGGTTTTGCAAGACACAATGTTGATGAAATTTCGGCTTGATAAGCAAGCAACGTCTTGATATACAAGCACAGTACCAGTGGCGTAGCTAAAGAGCCATAGGTGCTGATGCAAGTTTTACATTGGGCCCCCCCCAGCACTCTATACATAACAATTGATACGGCACACCAAAACCTGCCAAGGATAACCACAGTGTCAGAGGTGCAAGCAGGAGATGGGGAACAGTTTGTTAATGATTACCACTATTCAAAGTATCTATAGAAGTGATTATTATGAGCACAGGGCCAATAGAGAGCTAATACAGCAGTTGAGGGAGGGTCTCTTGGGGCCCCTCTAGCCCAAGGGCCCCCGATGCGGTTGCAACCATTGCAACCCCTATTGCTACGCCACTGTACAGAACGCATACACACATCCCGTAATTATAACTGAGCCAATGCTTCTTCTCTCTTAAATGCTGCAGGATTGTTCATAATCTGAGTGCAGGGACTGTACAATGTCACATTTCCATGAAAACCCCAAAAGCAACTGGCATTGGATAAGTTCCTTGTTAACGACAAAAAAGGTTGGGTTGAGCCAACAGACAGCAATGATTTTGTTAGTTATAGAGAGTCATTTTTAATTTATACGGTACAATACTTTGTATTAAGTGTTTCTATATAAATGTTTTTGGATTGTGGAACGAACCATCTGAGCTTCCATTAATCCTTTTTGGGAAACTTGCTTTGATATAAGAGTGCTTTGGATTACAACTAGTGTTGGGCGAACAGTGTTCGCCACTGTTCGGGTTCTGCAGAACATCACCCTGTTCGGGTGATGTTCGAGTTCGGCCGAACACCTGACGGTGCTCGGCCAAACCGTTCGGCCACATGGCCGAACTAAGAGCGCATGGCCGAACGTTCCCCGAACGTTCGGCTAGCGCTGTGATTGGCCGAACGGGTCACGTGGTTCGGACCCGAACGCGCTCTGATTGGCCGAACGGTCACGTGGTTCGGGTAAATAAATACCCGAACCACGTCATATCTCCGCCATTTGTCTGTGGGTTTAGCTTTGGGTAGGCAGGCAGGGTAGTTCGCGCTCCAGCCACGCTAGCCAGGGTCCCCCCCAGTCATTGTGTGTCACTGCTGGGAACAGTAGTACACCGCTCGTTCAGCCACACTATATAGCATTCTGTGTACTGTTCTGTGTCTGCTGGGAATAGTGGTACACCGCTCGTTCAGCCACACTATATAGCATTCTGTGTACTGTTCTGTGTCTGCTGGGAACAGTAGTACACCGCTCGTTCAGCCACACTATATAGCATTCTGTGTACTGTTCTGTGTCTGCTGGGAACAGTAGTACACCGCTCGTTCAGCCACACTATATAGCATTCTGTGTACTGTTCTGTGTCTGCTGGGAACAGTAGTACACCGCTCGTTCAGCCACACTATATAGCATTCTGTGTACTGTTCTGTGTCTGCTGGGGATAGTGGTACACCGCTCGTTCAGCCACACTATATAGCATTCTGTGTACTGTTCTGTGTCTGCTGGGAACAGTAGTACACCGCTCTTTCAGCCACACTATATAGCATTCTGTGTACTGTTCTGTGTCTGCTGGGAACAGTAGTACACCGCTCGTTCAGCCACACTATATAGCATTCTGTGTACTGTTCTGTGTCTGCTGGGAACAGTAGTACACCGCTCGTTCAGCCACACTATATAGCATTCTGTGTACTGTTCTGTGTCTGCTGGGAACAGTAGTACACCGCTCGTTCAGCCACACTATATAGCATTCTGTGTACTGTTCTGTGTCTGCTGGGAATAGTGGTACACCGCTCGTTCAGCCACACTATATAGCATTCTGTGTACTGTTCTGTGTCTGCTGGGAATAGTGGTACAACGCTCGTTCAGCCACACTATATAGCATTCTGTGTACTGTTCTGTGTCTGCTGGGAATAGTGGTACACCGCTCGCTCAGCCACACTATATAGCATTCTGTGTACTGTTCTGTGTCTGCTGGGAACAGTAGTACACCGCTCGTTCAGCCACACTATATAGCATTCTGTGTACTGTTCTGTGTCTGCTGGGAACAGTAGTACACCGCTCGTTCAGCCACACTATATAGCATTCTGTGTACTGTTCTGTGTCTGCTGGGAATAGTGGTACACCGCTCGTTCAGCCACACTATATAGCATTCTGTGTACTGTTCTGTGTCTGCTGGGAATAGTGGTACACCGCTCACCCGCCACTGTATAGCATTGTGCTCTGTGTCGCTGCTGGGAATAGTGGTACACCGCTCACCCGTCACTGTATAGCATTGTGCTCTGTGTCGCTGCTGGGAATAGTGGTACTGTATAGCATTTCTGTACTGCCACTGTACTGCTGCCAGTCAGCGTGTACTGTAAGGATAAGTGAAATGAGGAAGAAATCCGGTGAAAGAGGGAGGGGCAAGGGAAGAGGTGTTTCCCCTGACGGTTCACGTACAGGCCACAGGGGAGCACCCAAGAAAACCCACTCAATACCGCCCATGTTGTCCAGGACAACAACCCTCACAAATCCAAAAGAACAGGACCAGATAATTACTTGGATGACCTCTCAAGCGTCCAGCAGTGGGTTAAGCAGCACCAGCACATCACGCACGAGGTCCGAGTCCTCAGCCAGTTACAAGGAGCCAGTGGGCACAAAGCTGACACAACCGGCAGCGACACCACGCACACAACTGCCAGATAACCAGTCCGATGAATTACCTCAGGACACAATGGGGTATTCGCAGGAGCTATTCCCAGCCCAACAAACTTCCACCTTTCAAAGGTCAATGGAGGAACAGCCAGAAATGTTGTGCCTGGATTCACAACCGTTAACTGTGGGAAATGCACCGCGCACTGAAATACAAGGCGAGTCCGAAGAGGACTCGGAAACCCAAATCCCAGAGCAATTTGGGCAGGAGGGGTTGCAATTGCAGGAGGTCGGCCGACAAGATCTGGAAGACGACGTTGGAGTGTGCTGCGCAGAGGTTGTTGTGGGGAGCTCTACTCCACGGCGGCGGCCCACAATGACATATGACGAGTTTGAGGAGATGGAAGAGGAGGGTATGGACAATGTGGACAGAGACCCAGATTTTGTTTGTGAACGAGAACATCGCCGTCGTAGCAGCAGCACAGATGAGTCTGTTGAAGAACCCACTGCTGCACGAGCTCGCCTTGTGCCACAAGGTAGGCGGCGCGCAATTTCAGGCACCACAAGCGTGGAAGTTCAAGTGAGAGGCAAAAGAGGAGCAAACAGAAATCGCCAGCAAGGAGGCAGGTGCTCCAAAGTCTGGGCTTTCTTTGAAGACTGCACTGAGGATGTTACCATGGCGATTTGCAAGGTGTGCAAGACCCGCCTGAGCAGGGGGAAAAGTATTAACAACCTCTCCACCACCAGCATGAGCCGTCACATGCTATCCAAACATCCCACTCTTTGGGCAAACGCGTCAGGACAGGGTACCAGAAACAACACTGCCTCCCTTGGGTTCACCAGACCCGCCTCAGCAGCAGCAGTAGCCCAGCCATTGCGTGGTTCACAACATTCACAAACATCAGACGACGCTGACACTGTCACTTTCCGGAGTAGTGCTCTTGAGGTCTCCCAGTGTTCTTCAAACACAACAACCAACAGCCCTTCCGTGTGCAGCGCTACGGTTCAGTTGTCTGTGTCGGAGATGTTTGAGCGCAAGAGGAAATTGCCAGCAAATGACCCCCGGGCCGTGGCAGTAACAGCCAGCATAGCCAAGCTTCTGGCCTGCGAAATGCTGCCATATCGATTGGTGGAGACAAACAGCTTCAAGGGCATGATGTCAGTGGCCATCCCACGTTACGTGGTTCCCAGCCGCTACCACTTTGCACGCTCTGCAGTGCCTGAGTTGCATGAGCACGTGGTCAGCAAAATAACCCGAAGCTTGAAGAATGCCGTTGCCTGCAAGGTTCACCTCACCACTGACACCTGGACGAGTGCGTTCGGCCAGGGTCGATACATCTCCCTTACCGCGCACTGGGTGAACCTTGTGGAGCCTGGCAGCGATTCCTCACCTGCTACGGCACGGGTGTTGCCCACGCCACAAACAGCTGCACCGCCGTCCCTCCCACTGGATAACAGCAGCACCTACCTCTCTGACTCCTTCTCCTCCAACGCATCTCAAAGCTGTACCTCATCCGGAAACGCTAACCCAGCAGCAGTAGGATCGTGGAAGCAGTGCAGCACAGCTGTTGGCATGCGTCAGCAAGCGTTGCTGAAGCTAATCTGCCTTGGGGATAAGCAGCACACAGGGGAGGAAATTTGGAAGGGAATAAAGGAACAGACGGATTTGTGGCTGGCACCGCTGGACCTGAAACCGGGCATGGTTGTGTGTGATAATGGGAGTAATCTCATTCGCGCTTTAAGGTTGGCTAAGCTGACACACATCCCTTGCCTGGCGCACGTGATGAACCTAGTAGTTCAGCGGTTCCTGAGGACATACCCAGGCGTGGCCGATCTTCTGTTGAAGGTGCGTCGAGTGGCCAAACATTGTAGAACTTCCAGTACTGCTTCGGGGGCACTCGCCAAGATGCAGGAGCGCTTCAATCTCCCCCACCATCGCTTGCTGTGTGATGTCCCTACGCGCTGGAATTCTACGCTGCACATGCTAGCCCGCTTTTGCGAGCAGAAGAGTGCAGTGGTCCAGTACATGACGGCGCAGTACCGAGGCGCATCCGGCCAGCTGCCAAGCTTCTGTGGATCCGATTGGGCCAACATGTTGGACCTCTGCCAAGTCCTCCAAAATTTTGAGCAATCCACGTTGCTTGTGAGCAGTGACAACTCTTCAGTCAGCATTACCATACCACTGCTGTGTTTACTGAAGAGGTCGATGTTAAAAATCAAGGAAACAGCTGTCATGATGCAACTGGGGGAATCTGAAGGAGAAAACGATCAGCGTGATGGTACCAACATCAGGCCATCCGCCTCAGGGAACGCTGGCCCCAGCAGCTATGACGAAGAAGAGGAGGAGGAACAGCTGGAGTTGGAGCAGGAATTTCATGCCACCACTGACGAGGGCCAGAGCGGTGCACGTTGGACTTCCACAATTCAACGCGAATGGTCAGCAGAAGCAGACCAGGAGGAAGGTGACGACTATGATGCATCACAACAACTATCACAACGCTCACAAGAGGATGATGAGGATTCTGGTAGGACTCTGGCACACATGGCTCAATTCATGCTAGACTGCATTGAACGTGACCCACGCATTGTGCGCATTCTGGACAACACCAATTACTGGGTTTATACCCTTCTGGATCCACGGTACAAACACAATGTTCCAAAACTGCTTGAAGAAAGAGTCAGACAGGTCAAAATGGAAGAATACCAGCAGGCCCTTGTGGAGACTTTAGAGAGGAGATTGACATCCTCCCCCTCCTCTAGCCAGTTGTACGCAGACAGACTGACTTCCGCAAACCCAGGACGACCAGGAGGGCAGCAAACAACGCAAGCCGCAGCTAGTACCCAAAAGGGAATGGTATCGGCAGTGTCCTTGGAGTGGGAAAATTTTCTGACACCCATGCAGCAGCAGCCCACAGAACAGCAAGCGTGCAGATCCACCTCCAACACCGATCGCCTGGAGAAGATGGTCAAGGACTACATGTCAGATGACGTAGCTGTGTCTAACAATCCATCTGCACCCTTCAACTATTGGGTATCGAAGCTAGACACCTGGCACGAACTGGCAATGTACGCAATAGAGGTGCTGGCTTGCCCGGCAGCCAGCGTTATGTCGGAACGCTGTTTCAGTGCTGCCGGAGGCATCGTCACAGATCGGCGTATCCGCCTCTCCACAGAAAATGCAGACCGTCTGACTCAAATTAAAATGAATCAATCCTGGATTGGAAACGACTACGCAACACTCCAGGACCCCAACCAAGTAACATGACCAATGAACATCTGGGATGGTTTAGCGTTTCCGGTCCCTGTTTATTGAACCTCTCATCTGTATTACACTTATGACTGCATGGCGGCAAAAAGCATTGCTATATCCGCACGCTTTTTGTCCTCATGCAAGGCCTGTGTTGTTGTGTCTCAAAAAGCTTGGCCTTCTCCTCCTGCGCCTGCTCCTAGTCCTGTTCCATCACGTCTGCTGCTGCTGGGTTAGCATTTCCAGTCCCTGTTTATTGAACCTCTCATCTGTATTACATTTATGACTGCATGGCGGCAAAAAGCATTGCTATATCCGCACGCTTTTTGTCCTCATGCAAGGCCTGGGTTGCGTCTCAAAAAGCGTGGCCTTCTCCTCCTGCGCCTGCTCCTGTTCCATCACGTCTGCTGCTGCTGCTGGGTTAGCGTTGCCGCTCCCTGTTTATGGAACCTCTTATCTTTATTACATTTATGACTGCATGGCGGTACAAAGCATGCTATCCGCACGCTTCTTGCCCTCATGCAAGGCCTGGGTTGTTGTGTCTCACAAAGCGTGGCCTTCTCCTCCTGCACCTGCTCCTGTTCCATCACGTCTGCTGCTGCTGCTGCTGCTGCTGGGTTAGCGTTGCCGGTCCCTGTTTATGGAACCTCTTATCTTTATTACATTTATGACTGCATGGCGGTACAAAGCATGCTATCCGCACGCTTCTTGCCCTCATGCAAGGCCGGGGTTGTTGTGTCTCACAAAGCGTGGCCTTCTCCTCCTGCGCCTCCTCCTGTTCCATCACGTGTGCTGCTGCTGGGTTAGCGTTACCGGTCCCTTTTCCTGGAACCTCTTATATGTATTACATTTATGACTGCATGCCGACAAAAAACATGTTACCTGTGCAAAGAAAACAGACATTTCCCGCATTTAAAAGACAGTTTTCCCTTTGAAACTTTAAAATCGATTTTCTCAAAAACTATAAGCTCTTTTTGCAAATTTTTTTTTTCCTCTTGTACCCACTCCCAAGGTGCACATACCCTGTAAATTTGGGGTATGTAGCATGTAAGGAGGCTTTACAAACCACAAAAGTTCGGGTCCCCATTGACTTCCATTATGTTCGGAGTTCGGGTCGAACACCCGAACATCGCGGCCATGTTCGGCCTGTTCGGCCCGAACCCGAACATCTAGATGTTCGCCCAACACTAATTACAACGCATGTTTTCAGAACGAATTATGCTCGCAAACCAAGGTTCCATTGTAATTTATTACATTTTACTATACAGTGCCACTGGATTTCCCATTAGGTACATGCCTACAGGCACCATCCACCAACCAAGGGAAGATCATGCCTAGATTATTATTATTATTATTTATTATTGTTTATTTGTAAAGTGCCAACATATTCTGTGGCGCTGTACAAAGTAGGAAAACAAACAAGGGATACATAATGATACAGTCAATGAAATACATCAAATATGGACATTGGTACAAAATACAGAACTGGTGATTACAATAGCAGATGTAACATGATGAATAAAATGTATGACAGAGTGCAAGCTATTAAATGAATAACATTCCAAGACACAAAAGGGTGAGAGAACCCTGCCCTTGCCAGCTTACAATCTAAGGAATGGGGTGGAAACAAGAGGTGGGGAAGTATACAGTATATACATGCAGGGCGTGAGTAGTTTATTTAGTAAGGAGGAAAACTAGATGCAAGGTTGGAGGGTGCATGGCCTAAGATAGAGCATATGCTTGTCGAAAAAGGTGGGTTTTGAGGGAGCGTTTAAAGATTTCAAAGGTGGGAGAGTGGCGGATGTGCTGTGGAAGGGCATTCCAGAGGAGGGGTGAGGCACGTTAGAAGTCTTGTACACGTGAAGGTGAGGAGGTAATTGTAGAAGAGGATAAAAGAAGCTCATGTGCAGATCTGAGATTGCGGTTGGGTTGATATCTGGAAACTAGTGAAGAGATGTACAGGGGGGAGAGATTGTGGGGAGCTTTGTAGGTTAGGGTTAAGCGTTTGAACTGGATCCTCTGGTTAATTGGTAGCCAGAGAAGAGCTTGACAGAGAGGAGCCACAGAGGAAGATCTACCATTATTGGAGTAGAGCATACTCCCAGGAGCTCTCCATGGAAATCACTAAGTTCATGTCATTATCATTTCAGGTATTGTCACCTATAGCTGTCACCTCCTTTATTCATGGAAACCACTCATCTTCTTTGACACTTTTTTTGTTTCCACTTGAGTAGTTGTACAGTGGAGAGTGTAGCAGAGGAAAGAAATGGATTTGGTACACCTAAGGCTAGGTTAACACTAGCATTTAAAAAGCGTCAGGAAGAAGCAATGAGTGCCATGCCCATATAACTGCACATTTGACTGCGATGCCAGTTTTGCATGGTAGTTTCCCAGGATAGGAAATCTCCATGTTGCCCAAGAAAGTGCTGAAAAAATTGAGGAGTGGTGTATTTTTCTGATCAAATTTTATGAGAATTGAATGATTAAGGGTAGATAGTGATGACATGAACTGTTCAACAGCGAAAAGTTCACCATCTACTGTAGCTACTTCCGGGCGAGCGAGCTGCGGCAGTAGTGTGCAGGTGCTTGCCCAGCGACGTGTGTCCTTAATTGCCTGCTTGTTGCCGGAGCTCTCTGCGCATGTGCACTACGTAGTCAAGGATGCGTGCCACCGGGCCAGCTCTTACGCACTACTGCCGAAGCTCGCCCACTTGGAAGCAGCGAGATGGTGAGTACCTGCGCACTATTGCCGCAGCTCACCATCCGTAAGTAGTTAGGTGGAAAACTGTCAATGTCTTTTTTTAGAGTTTTCAGTCATCTTTTTTCATAATTAGATACATTTGTGGTACATTTTTCCGATTTTTCAAATGTTACAGTCAATCAGAAAATGTTTTGAATTGAAAAGAAATTTGAAAAATTGTAGGATGTTTCCACCTTTATAGTGGGGGGTTATCAATAGTTGTGAGAAAGCAACTGTCGTGACATAAACATGTTTAAAGGTGCCCATTAATAGTACAATGTTCTGAACGATTGACCAACACAAAGAAGTATGGTAATCACCCTTTGATTTTTTTTTCAGCACTAAACTGCTTTCAACATTTAGGTCGCATTCACAGTGCCACGTTGCGGAGCTGCGTTATTAAGTCTTATAACGCAGCTTACCGCACTGCAATGATAATCCTATGGGCCGTTCACAGTGCGACATTAACGTTGCGTTGAAAATGTTGCGTTGTGGTATCTCACTGCTTACAGTGCGTTACCTCTAAACGCAGACACTTTGCGACTTTAACGTCGCATTAAACCGCAACATCCCCCTATGAATATGCCCTTAGTGTCCACCTGCTGTGAAGCAATGTTAACTTTGCCCTTTTACTGCATCTAGGGTCAACAAAATGAAAGCATTAATTTCTAATGTACATTTCATGTGCTTTTGGTAATTAAAAAAATTGTATTTTCAGGGTTAAACACACCAAACAAATATCTCCTTGGTTTGGCTTGGTTTGGTGTACATATAGGCCCGGCAAGTCTTTATGTTATGGGTAATTGATGAGTCAACTGTTGTTATGTTCTCCGGTGGTTAACTGGCTGAGTACTGAAAACTGGATGTGTTTTGTATATTCTTTTATCCAAGATTACTGTTTTGAGACGTCTGCTTTTCTACTCTCCATCTGCTTTTTATACTATTAAAAAAATCTCTTGAGGACTGTCTGCCTAATTTGACATACTGTACCTTGTTAAGCATTTTGATTGATGTATATACATTGCTTACAATGTTGCTTCTCTGTGCATTTGTTATGCTTCATATTGGCCGTATATTTTCCTTTTACCTGTTGTCCTTAATATACATTTTTAGTACTGAAAAAAAAATCAATATGCTTCCCTGTATATTTCCTTAAAGAAAACCTGAACTGAAAATTTAAAATCAAAATAAGCATACACAAGTCATACTTACCTTCCATGTAATCTACTCCTCAGTGTCTTTCTCCTGTCCCACGTCCTGTTTGTCCACTGTGATCAAGGGAATTTTCCGTCCTCCATTTTGAAAATGGCCATTACCCATAACAGCTTTCTGGTCAGCACACAGTTAAACTGTAACATTGCCCACTTGAGCCATAGGGAAACATGGACATTACCTGGTACATCAGTTTTCCTCTCAGCTATAACTGACAGCAACTGATATTTTACTGACAGTAACTGATATATTTCAGATCTGACAAAATATTGTCAGAACTGGAAGGGATTATTGTCAGAAGAAAATGGTGAGCTTCTGAGAGGAACTGATGGCAAGGTAACTATGTAATGTTCATTTGAAGTTACCTCATGTGTTTATTTTAAATATTTTTACTCAGTACAGGTTCTCTTTAAGACTAGGTTCACAGTGGGATGTTGCAGGGTGATGCGACGTTAAAGTCGCAATGCAAAATAACAATGCAACACAACAAAAATGTTGCAACGCACATTAACGCCGCATTAATGTTGCATACAGTAGATACAGTGAAGCATACAGGCAATGAAAAGTATGCTTCCCTGTATCTGTTTAACATGTGCGTTTAGAGGTTACACTCCACTTACCATAATGCAACATTTAAAATACAACACTAACGTTGCAGTGTGAACATCACATAGCCTTAACATTGCAGTGCAGTAAACTGCATTATATGACTTTTTAACGCAATACTGTGAACCTAGCCTTATAAAAAAAAAGTGCTTAACCACTTCCCACCAGCCCATTGGCAGCGGAACGTCCATGGTTGTGTGCGTACGTTCGCATGTTCCCCAAATCCCCCACATCAGCCGTGAGTGTACTGCGATCGTCTCTCCTGCAAAACACATCACTTTAAATTGTTTGTTTTGCAGGAACTGGTTAAAGTAGACTTCTATAACATTATAGAAGAGATTCCATATTATAAAATATGCTGCTTGCCTGGTTGTCATGGTGGTGATCCTTTTCTTTTTCTACTTTCAATGGTCTGGACTATGCAGAACAGGTGTTATGACTACGCTGAGTCCAACTCTGCTTGTTGCTGCATCTGAAGCCAGGAGATCATCATGTCAGCCAGTCAACAAGCATTTCTCAGCTGTGGGGAGCAATGGCAGCCTCAGTATAGATCCATGACGCTCACCTTGCATAGATAGATCAGTCCTATACTTGTTGATCTGCAGGCAATATACTTAGTTGCTGCTCATCATTACTGTTCAAAGTCTATATAAACCCACTGTGAAAAATAATTATTAAATGCAACGAAATCACTAGTTCTTGGTAAGTGTGTCTAATTCAGCCCCTACTCTGGTCCATTGGTGTAGGCACGGCCGCCATCAGGGCAATACAACTACTTCTTCCATATGGGTTACAATGAAAGTCTAGGTCCCAAACAGTGGAAGTGCCACATGGACTACAGCTGGTGAACATTTTCCCTTCCTGGTTTCCTGGCTAGGGTTGGCACATGGCAAGTCCATCAGGTGGGGGGGGGGGGGAGAGGAAGGACCCGTGAGCAAAAATGACCTACGATCCTCTTGTTTCCTATGCATGTGCTACGCTGGGCTCCATCTTCCCACCCCTGGAAGTCTATCAACGCTCTCAGCAAGACGCTCCGCCCACACTATATCTTCACACTGCGCAGTCAGTGCTGCTGAGACTGGCAGGGAGGGAAGATCAAAAATCCCCAACAAGCATGTCTGAGACATTGTGGCCACACCATTGCAAGTTCTGAATCATCCGTTCTAACAGTTATGCGCCCGATGATATATGGAGGGAGGGCTAAGAGAGCACCTGATGAAATATGGGGGAAGGTAATGAGAGAGCACCTGATAAGATATGGGGGAATGGGTAGGAACCTAATGAAATGGGGGGGGGGGGGATAATGAGAGAGCACCTGATAAGATATGTGGGGAATGAGAAGGTAAAATATGTGTGTCACATTCAAAAGAGTAGCAGGGAAAAAATCGGCACCAAACGCAATGACAGGCAGACACTTGGAGGGGGTTATTGATGGTTACTAAATGTGCCTCCAGCATACAGCAAATTCCAGCAGTCCACAGAGAAAGGCAAGCCGGGCACCATTAGTTTGCAATCCACCAATTTATTTCATCCCATCCATAGAAAGACACATGCAACAAGTAGCTGGCCTGACAGCCGTTTCGCAAGCTAAGCTGCTTGCTTCCTCAGAGACCTGATCTCTAAGGAAGCAAGCAGCTTAGCTTGCGAAACGGCTGTCAGGCCAGCTACTTGTTGCATGTGTCTTTCTATGGATGGGATGAAATAAATTGGTGGATTGCAAACTAATGGTGCCCGGCTTGCCTTTCTCTGTGGACTGCTAAAATATGTGTGTGTGTGGGGGGGGGGGGGGGATAAGAGAGCACCTATTGCAATGTGGGGTGGGGAGGATGAGAGAGCACCTGATGAAGCATGGGGGGGGGGCTAAATGTCTCCCTTATGACGTGTGGGAGTGAGGGGGCCCAGTAGGCTTGCTCAGTATGTAGCTCAGAAATTTCTGATAGCGGCGCTGAGTTTGTAAAGTGGAATTTATATGTGACATGGAAAAGCTTAGATTTACCAAAACGGACAAACTTCGTACAGACTGATCAGTACAAGATCTTTCTGATGGATTCAGCTTAGGAGGGCAATATGTGCATTAACAGATAACTAACCATATGCGGCACATTATCAAAGAACTTTAACCTCCCTTTCTTTGTCCAATTCCGCCCTTCCACCCTCTCCCCCCCCACCATTTAGAATCTGATTCTCCCTTCTTCCACTCTCAAGGAGAGGGACAGTCTTTAAAATGGTTCAAGTACATAAAAAATATATAATGAATGTGACTGTTTTTAGTTGGATGAGAGGAACAGAAGGATGATTTGCCATTACCTATTTATGTGACAAGCTTGTGAAAGAACGATCTGTATTATATACATATTTTGAAAAGCACCTGTTTCTGAATATCAGATAACATGCTGGTTGGATGGATATCTTTAGCTATTGCTGGCACCAAATCTCATGGTTATCCCTTGATTTATATACGTTTTTTGTAGGTTTGATTACCTGATTGTTTCAGGCATTTGTTATTGTTAGCTATTATTTTATTATTTTATATTGAAAAAAAAATCAAAACCAGTACTTTATTTTTGGTTTTATTGTTTGAATTAGTGTTTTACAGCTTCCATCTTGAGCTGTTTCATCTGTTCCCTGCACTCACAACTGTTTCTGTCCCATGCAAGCATTTTATGGCTTGAAATTAGTTATCACAGAGCGTTACTCTGTGTTCCAACTCAGGTCCAACTGAAAAAAAGGTTATCTTTACATCAGGGGTGCAGCTAAGGTTTTTGTGGCCCCAAGCGGACTGTAGCAAGAGGCCCTATCCTGCGGCGCGCGAAGCGCGCCGCGGCGAAAAATGGGTGTGGCTATCCCGCATAAGTGGGCGTGGCCATGACATGTGGGTGGAGCAGGAGGGCGGATTGGGGCGGGGCTGTTTGCGGGGAAAAAATGGATGTTGGGGTGATTGAGGCGCGCGTAGCGCGCCGAAAGATTGGCGCGGCCATGACATTGTATGGGCGAAGCTTAACCGTAGCACAGCAAATATAGCCAACTATGACCATTAAATAATAAATGCAGCAACAGTTACCCCAGACACCAGAAAATAAAAACGCAATTTGGGCCACATTTCAGCAGAAATCAAACGCAATTAGGGCACATTTTCAGCAGAAATCAAACGCAATTAGGGCACATTTTCAGCCGAAATCAAACGCAATTAGGGCACATTTTCAGCAGAAATCAAACGCAATTAGGGCAGAGTTCAGCAGAAATCAAACGCAATTAGGGCCACATTTTCAGCAGATATCAAACGCATTTAGGGCACAGTTCAGCAGAAATCAATCGCAATTAGGGCCACATTTTCAGCAGATATCAAACGCAATTAGGGCACAGTTCAGCAGAAATCAATCGCAATTAGGGCCACATTTTCAGCAGATATCAAACGCATTTAGGGCACAGTTCAGCAGAAATCAATCGCAATTAGGGCCACATTTTCAGCAGATATCAAACGCATTTAGGGCACAGTTCAGCAGAAATCAATCGCAATTAGGGCCACATTTTCAGCAGATATCAAACGCATTTAGGGCACAGTTCAGCAGAAATCAATCGCAATTAGGGCCACATTTTCAGCAGATATCAAACGCATTTAGGGCACAGTTCAGCAGAAATCAATCGCAATTAGGGCCACATTTTCAGCAGATATCAAACGCATTTAGGGCACAGTTCAGCAGAAATCAATCGCAATTAGGGCCACATTTTCAGCAGATATCAAACGCATTTAGGGCACAGTTCAGCAGAAATCAATCGCAATTAGGGCCACATTTTCAGCAGATATCAAACGCATTTAGGGCACAGTTCAGCAGAAATCAATCGCAATTAGGGCCACATTTTCAGCAGATATCAAACGCATTTAGGGCACAGTTCAGCAGAAATCAATCGCAATTAGGGCCACATTTTCAGCAGATATCAAACGCAATTAGGGCACAGTTCAGCAGAAATCAATCGCAATTAGGGCCACATTTTCAGCAGATATCAAACGCAATTAGGGCACAGTTCAGCAGAAATCAATCGCAATTAGGGCCACATTTTCAGCAGATATCAAATGCAATTAGGGCACAGTTCAGCAGAAATCAATCGCAAATTCGCAATTAGGGCTGCGGCTGCAAAAAGAAAAGAATTTACTCACCTGGCAGGCTGGCACTGGCAGAAGTCTTCTCTCCCTGGTCTCCTCTCCCGGCCGGCTTCTCAGGCGCGCAGTTCCCACGGAGCTCCCTTCCTGGCTTCCTCCTCCAATCTCCCGCGCTGATTCATGCAGGGCTACGGGTCGGGAAGATGGCCACCCGAAGCCCTGTACTGGAGACATAGTCTCCAGAGCAGGGCTTCGGCGGCGGCCATCTTCCTGTAGCCCTGCTCTGCTCTGCCAGCCCGGCGGGGCTGCGGGGAAAAAGTGACGTCACGCCGACGTCACGGAGCCGCCGAGGCCCCTAAGATTGTGAGGCCCCAAGCGACCGCTTGGTTCGCTTTATGCCTCGCGGCGCCCCTGCTTTACATACCTGAAAGCTTAACCCTTACAGTGTGAAAAAAAAGGAACACAGGCTAGTTCTAAAGGCCGTACACATTATCACTCAAATTCATTGGGCAATATTGCAGTTCCGAGGTTGTGCAGACAAGTCACTCTCCTGCTCTATGCTGGAGGAGTGATGTTGTGTGGGGGGCGGGGTAAGTTGGGAGAGCAATGCTGTCTCCCATTGCTTGGTCAAAGTGATCCACCAGGACGGATCGCGGTCTGGAGGCTGCGGGAACTGTTGCACACATGCTGGATTCTTGGCACAGGCAGCTGTTATTGGCCACCTCTTCCAAGCTAAATCTGGCGTTTGTACAGGTTTTTAGACTTCGGCATGTATATACACCTGTTTATCTCATGATATAATTTAAGGTAGGACAGACCAGGAGAGAGAAATCATAAGAGAAGACAGATAGGGAAAGCTAATACTCCTGTTGCCTCCATGCTGTGCTATCTTTTGGAAGTGGAGCATGTCCATGCTGCCCCCTCACCGACCCAATCAGAATGTGAGAAGGGAAATGGCCACTCTTATACACAACAGCTATCCTGTAGGGCTCTATAGTGGTGTAACCATTTGGAGGGTGGAGTTTGAACAGGGTTGTTGTTTGAGTTTGCCAAGGAGTGCTGCTCCCGCTATAAGGTATTTAGGGAGTTTTTTGTTGTTGTTTGTAACGATTTGTGTCAGCAAAGAACAGAATTCTGATTATTAGGTGATTTGCAGTATCACCTATAATGCAGCTATATACCTGATTATATGGTGATCTGCAGAATCACCTATAATGCTGGTATATAAGAAGCTGAGTGTGACAACAAATGAGTGGTTGGTGCAACAGTAGTACTGATAGTTTTGGCAATACCTCACCAGAGGAGCTGGTGGGTACTAACAGTACAGTGTCCCTCACCAGAGTCAAGGGCCCTCTGGTGAGAGAAGAGTGGTCAGACAGATCGGGTTCGGCAACAGACAGACAGAGGCAGTACAAAATCAGGAGGCAGAGACAGAAAGGTTAAAGCAAGCAGAGTCGGCAGCAAGATCAGATGGGCAGAGGTACAAAGGCACTAAGTAGGAGAGTAGTCAGAACGAGCCAGAGTCATGCACAAATAATAGACAGTAATGTAAATATTTAAGGCTATCAACAATTCCTATCTTGTGTGAAATCCCCGGTTTCCTCCCGGATCAAAGCACACCGGAACTATCTAAAGGTCTGAGCGCTAACACAGAGTATTCGCAACAGCAGACAAGTTGCGAGTGATTCAGCTAGGCATTAGAAGAAGAGGAGACCCTTCAGGCACGCCCCCTCCTATCAACCAATGAGGAGCGGCGAACGTCTCCTCTGTCGTCAGCCGACCGGCCGGTCAGCTGACGCGCCTCCTCCCCGCATAAAGGTCCTGTCTGTGCACGCGCGCACGCAACAAAGCAACCCTATGTGCAACTGACAGACCCGTCCTCGGCGTGCTAGATGCCTGAGGCACGGATACATTGCTAAACAGGGAGCTGGAGGCAGCTGCAGTGGTAGCGCTGTTCACCGCGGCTGCCTCTCCAGCATTTGTTACATTGTTTTTTTTAAATTACACTAATACCTAGAGCAAAGGGGTATAACTACAAATCATGGGCCCCAAGAAAAACTTTGATGGGGTTCCCTTAATGTGCATAACACTTCTCTTGCCTCCCCTTGGTGACCCTCACAGCCTAGAGGTCCATCTTACAAGTTAGGCAATCAGGATCTTCACGCCCTCAACAAGTGTAGCCACAAAAACACCTGATCTGGAGTATCAGAGGGAGGGAAGGTTAGTAGTTGAGTACCCCCACACCTCTGGGCCCCCCAGTGGCAGGGGCTGCTCCTCTGTAGCTACTCCTCTGCCTATAGCCTAAAGGAGGGAGATGGCACAACCTTAATACACAGTTTCGCTAGAGTTGCTCTTTAACTATTTTTCCCCCTTCTGATGTGATTTGGGGAATTTTAATGGCACACTAGGGAACCGGTTCACAACTACTTTTCTCCTTAGGGAACCATTAACAACACAAAGGCTGCAGATTACACTATCCGTTCCACAAGCATAACTTGTAATGGACCTGTCTGCAGATACAAAGAATGTATCTATCAAAGAGATTAGATTGTGTAACCTGCTTGTTTAGCTGTGGGCACTTTACTCTTTTTTTTCATGATGAGAAAGTTCATTTGAGGACGTCTAAAGGCAAATAGTGGCCATAATTCTGTGCATCTTCTCACAGAAGTGTTACTCATCGCTTGATTGGGAAATGGAGCATAAAATCAGTCATGCTTTGGAGAGACTCTCCTGCTAGCCCAGCAAGAAACCTTATTCATGTCTCAACAATGCAGTCTTATGGGCTTTGTGTCATGATTTGTATTGCTAGTCTCTGTGATTGACTCATTCACAGAACGTGACATTTTTATATTCTCGAATGACCCTGGTTTAATCCTCATTGATGTTTATCCATCCCATAGTATCAAAACATAAAATCAAGGCATTTTATAGCACCCCTGATAATTCAATTCTGTAACCCAGTGTTTGCAAATGACAGCCTCACCAGGGTTGTGTTTACAATTACGCACTTTGAAGACCTGATCTATGGCCAGCAGAACCTTAAAAACTGATATCAATTTATACATCCCCTACTTCCTGAGCCCAAGGCCGTATTTATACTTTTCCCACCCCCAGGCCAACTTTCTTGTGGTTCCCCTTACAGATACAGGAGCCGCCCTCCTAAATCAATTTGCACCCCCCTCTTCCATGTAACATCCATGTACAGCTGTCCCTCTCTTTCATGTACAGCTCCATTGAGCAGCAGCTCCCCTCTCTCATGAGTTGCTCCCCATTTGCAGCCTCCTCTTCCATATGCAGAAGAGAGGCGCCCAATATATATAAAACACTTTAAAATAAATAAAATGAAAAAAGGATGAGGTGGCTTACCTCACGGACGACAAACTTACTTTAGGTAAGGAAGTTTAATTGATTATTAAGCGCCTCTGAGAGGTGCCCCGAATGCGGCATACAGACTGCTAGGGCACTTTTATTTGGCCTGAGGAAGTGGGCATAGTCCCACGAAACGCGTTGCCTGTGCTTAATAATCAATTAAACGTCCTTACCTAAAGTGAGTTTGTCGTCTGAGGTAAGCCACCTCATCCTTTTTTCATTTTATTTATTTTAAAGTGTTTTATATACATTGGGCGCCTCTTTACCCTCTACTGTACCTTACTCCCCCCACCCTTCTGGGAGGGGAGCCTTGTGCACCTATCCAAGGGGCGCAGGTTTTTTGCTAAGAGAGCGACCAAGTCCAGGACTGCTGGTAGACCTGAGCGGAGTCAGGTTTAAAACACTCCACCCTGTCTGAAGTGGTCGGTTGCCCCCTTTGCAACCCACCTTTGTGAGTACCCTTCTATAAAGCACTTTTTTATACCCAATACTTGTGACATACTGCACCATTTGGGCTCATGTTTGTCTTTGTTTTTTTCCCTCCAGTACTGTACATTCCATATGCAGAAGTCCCTCTTCCATCTCCATGTGCCCCATTGGGCAGCATTAGCCCCAGGCCCGGACCTTTGTGGCCTTTCCAGAAATCATTCGTAATTTCACACACATTTTCGCGTAATTTCGGGCCGACTTTAGAGGTGAATAGCAAAGCCGCCATACATGCTACTGTCATGAAAATTGCTATGTTTGTTAAAGAACAAGCGACACCCATGCTAAACTAGAAATAAAAAACACATACACAAGTAAAAAAATACTACTTCTACTTACATAACAGATGTATTGTGCTGTCCACGTAATGATTCCTGTGAATTTTACAAAGGAAAAGCAGAAAATCCTATTCTAGGCAGTGGCCATCTTGCCAAGCTTAATGCTGACTTCATATCCTCCCTGACTCTTGTTTTCCCCCCTCCCTTCTCTTGCTCATTGTGTATTCATTAGCCGCCCTCCTCCCAGAGTCTTCAGACACTCCCACCGAGGTGTATACTAACAACTGCACTGTCTTATCCTCCAATCGCTGAGTCACCTCAGCCTTGCTTGTAAACACAAGTGAGCAGAGGTGTTTCTGATAAGCAGCTAGGCAGGGAAATAAATGGAAGAGGAGGAATATATTATAGATAAAAAAACTCCCAGCATTCAACTCTTTGGCACTGTTTGGCACTAGGGCCAGTGCTCCTAAATTATGTGATAATTACAAACCATAACAGCAGAAAAAGTTTTGCAAGTTTTGAATGCAGGCTTAGCATCTTTATCACTTAATACACTCAGACCAGTTGCTGTTGAAATTTGATTTTTATGGTGACAATACCGCTTTAAGGAGAATACTGTGTACAAGTAAAAAAAAGGCAAAGAAAAATGTTTTTTAAACTCAGTAAAATTACAGTTTAAAAAACATTTTCCTTTGCATTTGTAAAATCAATTTTCTCAAAAACTACAAGGTCTTTTACAGAAAAAAAAAATAATTTTTTTTTTACTTGTATTCACTATCCCCCTTAACCTCCTGAGCGGTATGGACGAGCTCAGCTCGTCCATCACCGCCGGAGGCTGCCGCTCAGGCCCTGCTGGGCCGATTTTTATCAAATAAAGTGCAGCACACGCAGCCGGCACTTTGCCAGCCGCGTGTGCTGCCTGATCGCCGCCGCTCTGCGGCGATTCGCCGCGAGCAGCGGCGAAAGAGGGCACCCCTAGCCGCCTGAGCCCTGCGCAGCCGGAACAAAAAGTTCCGGCCAGCGCTAAGGGCTGGATCGGAGGCGGCTGACATCAGGACGTCGGCTGACGTCCATGACGTCACTCCGCTCGTCGCCATGGCGACGATCTAAGCAAAACAAGGAAGGCCGCTCATTGCGGCCTTCCTTGTTTATTATGGGCGCCGGAGGCGATCGGAAGAACGCCTCCGGAGCGCCCTCTAGTGGGCTTTCATGCAGCCAACTTTCAGTTGGCTGCATGAAATAGTTTTTTTTAAATTAAAAAAAAACCCTCCCGCAGCCTCCCTGGCGATCTCAATAGAACGCCGAGGAGGTTAACATATGTAGCAATTTTGGTGGCAATAGCAGGTATGGTGGCTCTGCTATTAACCACTAACGTCAGGACAAAACTACGCAAAAATGTACAGTAAATTACGAATGATTACAATGACAGATGGTTTCCTGAAATTTTGCATTATGATTTCACATCATCATTGCGACTTTCAATGCGAAATTACATCTATGCAAAATTTGTACTCATCACTAATTACTAGTCCACCTCCTCATGAGGGATTTTCAGTATTTTCTTTATGGTTTATAAAAAGCGCTTCTTGAAAAGGATCTATACAAATATGCCAGCTGACCTCCCTACTTGTTTTTACCTTTATTTCAGCAGGGAGACTGAGCAGCTGCCATACAGTAAGCGCTTTTGAAAACAAAGGAAACCTAGAGAGTACCCCATGAGAATGAGCTAGTCCAAAACCTGTACGATCTGTCATATATTCTGACCTACTGTGAGTGACAGGGGACATAAGGATAAAGTAATTTATAGTGCATTTTACTCTGGAAGAAATCTACATCGTATATTTATACATGCACATGTTTTAAATGCGTACGTTAAAAAGGGGCGCTGGGAAAAAAGGGCGCGGGGTTTTAAATGATAAACATGGATAACGTTTAAAAATATAATGTACTATATTTCGTTTAAAAATAATGTTTTATAAAGTTATAAATCATTAAACAATGTGCATTAAATCGCAATTGTGAAAACGTTAATCTTCCGTTTAAAAAGTGAAACGTATAATAACGTTTAAAAAAAAATTAGTAAGTAACCCTCCCTGTACCTACCCCTAACCCCTAGACCCCCTGGTGGTGCCTTAACCTAAGACCTCCCTGGTGGTGCCTAAACCTAAAACCCCCCTGGTGGTGCCTAAACCTAAGACCCCCCTGGTGGTGCCTAAACCTAAGACCCCCCTGTGATAAGCATTAATAACGTTTCAAAAAAATATTGTGCGGTTTTTCGTTTAAAAATAATATGAACATTTTTTATAAATCATTAAATAATGTGTAATCATGAGAAGCAGTTATAAAACATTAAAAGTCTCCGGGCGCCGCTTTTAAAACGTTATTTTTCTCCGGCGCCCTTTTCTCCTGTTGGGCGCCCATTAAACGATATTTATTATGGGAGTGAATGGCGGCGCCCGATTTGTCCACTAGCCTCCTGCGCCCTTTTTTACTGTTACCGTTTTAAATTTCACAATTTTTCACAATAGCGTTCCTTTAGAATTTAAATGATGTTTCACAGATAAATAAATATGTGACCTAAGGATGTTTTTTAGACACAGGCCTAAACATATCATATAATTGGCTTGAATAAATATGTTGCCTAAGGATGTTTTCCAGACACAGGCCTAAACATATCACATAATTGGCACACGTCCGCGCGCTAACGAAGGATTGTGTGCAATCACACGTGTGTTCACATGCAAACCTCCATTAGCACGCGGGCGCAATCCTTTACACGCGCAAAGCTTTGCACGCGTCACATGGTGCGGTATCTGCATAGCACGGCTGTGCTATGAGCTTTTGTGAGTCAAGCCTAATATCTTCATAATCAGAATCCTCAGACTCTGATTTGATACAATATCAGTCAGCCCATACTGGATTTGTAACCTGTATTGCTGAATGCAGCACCAGCAGAGGGTACAGGTGACAACAGTGGTGTCAGCTGCCCCCTGCTGGTTTATACTGTACAGAGATTTCAGCATGTGCCAAGTGGCATCTTTTTGCACTGGATGGTAAGGCCCACTTTCGGGGTGAAACATGTCCTCTGCTTTGCTCAGCGTAGATGTGAAATTTGCTAAATCATTAGGGCAAGACCACCACCTAGTAGTTAATGTCTTTTGAGTTTTCACACTCCATTCACTACAGTACTTGTTACTGCTTCTCGTCTCCCCTCTACTTATTTGCGAGGTTAGTGATCCATGCTTAGGAATTTATAAGGGCCGCGGGATAAGTGATATAGCAGGTTGTGGTGAAAATAAAGCCATTAGATAAATAGTTGTATTTATAATCCTACTACTAAATAGGACTTACCTTTTGTGTTTTGTTTTAAAAGCTAAAAATGTGAGTTTAATGTTTTTATTGTCTCGGTGAATGATGACAGTTTTTAATGTTCCACTCTTGAACTGCTGACCTTTTTTATCTGTTTGTGTTTCCTACACTTAAGATGTGTTTCTCTGCCAAGCAAGTTTAATTATCTATAATTACTTATCAATAAAAGAAACATCAACATCCAACTCAAAGAGAGAGAGAGTCCATTACTGTCCCAGATTCTGAGCCCTTACTGTGAGAAAAATAAGGAATACAGTCTAGTTCTAAGTAGGCTTGGGACTGTACATACACCTTTGTCTCACCATGGCCCATATGCAATTCACTTTTTCACCTGAGTTTTCTCCTAGGAGATATATTTAAATGTGCTAATAAAATGCATTTCAACCCACCAGCAAGCAAAGAAATACTCAAAATAATTTTGACAGCGCTTTATTACTTACTTTTTGGTACTTTTTCTATTGCAAAGTGCTAAAAAGTTAATATAAATTGAAGATGAAATATGATCTCTTAGGAGAAAACTCAGGAGAAAAAGTGAATTGCATATGGCCCCATGTCTCATGTCACTTCAGGTACCCTTTCAAATAAGGAAATATGAATCATACATTAACACAGAAAAGGACCTTTTGTTCAACTGACTTTTCTCCTGGGAGATAACATTTTATTTTATCTACAAAAATAACTTTCTGTACCTAACAACTGAAAAAGTACTAAAAAGTAAGTAAAAAATAATAAACTTATCTTTAGTATTTTCTTGCTTGCTGGGTGTTTTTAAAAGACATCCGAGGTGAAAATAATCTCATGAGAAAAACAATTGTATCTATCCTCCTTCTCCTAAAAATGACCCTTTTTTTTAGCTAACCCACAGTTTTATTTTATATTTAAATCTAGTTTTTTAAGTTTTTACTGTTTTATTGTCTCAATGCCACCTTCATTGAAGTATGCTAGAGCTCAAATATATTAATTATTGACCCTTTTTATCTCTTTGCTTCTCCAGGAAGCCATTTACTGACAGGAAAGTACTTTATGGCTGTAATTACTTATCAGTGAGGGTTATGCTATTGTCTGACCCAGTCCCAACCCAGATAGAAACTGTCACTTACATACCTGATTTGTAACTCTTTCAGGCAGAGAAAGAAAAAAAGGAACACAGCATAGTTATTTGTGTGGTTGGCACTGTACATACACATGTCTACCTCATCATGTCACATGTCACCTCGGTTGTCCTTTAAGGTATTTTATAGACAAGAAGATGTGAAAACATTTCCCGGGAGAAAACTTAAAAAAAAGTTAATTGAATGGTGGCCAAGCAGAGCTAATCCATGAGATAAGCAGGTAAAGAGGAGTATAGTCACAAATGCTTGGCAATACCAGTTTGCCTGGCTATCCTGCCAATCATTCATGCATCATTTGTGTCTGAATCAGACACCTTAAACAAGCATGTGGTTAATCTAGTCAGACTTCAGTCAGAGCAGCTGATCTGCATGCTTGTTCAGGGTCTATGGCTAAAAGTATCAAAGTCAAAGGATCAGAAGAGCAGCCAGGCAACCTGCATTGTTTAAAATGAAATAAATATTGAAGCCTCCATATCCCTCTCATTTCAGGCATCTTTTAAGTGCTTGTTCATACTTTGGCTCTGATGCACGAAACAGCAGTAAAGTTGCCGTGTGCAGGCATCGGATGGCAATATTACTGATACTGACACCGGGGGAGCACCACTAGTGTTGGGCGAACATCTAGATGTTCGGGTTCGGGCCGAACAGGCCGAACATGGCCGCGATGTTCGGGTGTTCGACCCGAACTCCGAACATAATGGAAGTCAATGGGGACCCGAACTTTTGTGCTTTGTAAAGCCTCCTTATATGCTACATACCCCAAATTTACAGGGTATGTGCACCTTGGGAGTGGGTACAAGAGGAAAAAAAAATTTAGCAAAAAGAGCTTATAGTTTTTGAGAAAATCGATTTTAAAGTTTCAAAGGGAAAACTGTCTTTTAAATGCGGGAAATGTCTGTTTTCTTTGCACAGGTAACATGCTTTTTGTCGGCATGCAGTCATAAATGTAATACATATAAGAGGTTCCAGGAAAAGGGACCGGTAATGCTAACCCAGCAGCAGCACACGTGATGGAACAGGAGGAGGGTGGCGCAGGAGGAGAAGGCCACGCTTTGAGACACAACAACCCAGGCCTTGCATGAGGACAAGAAGCGTGCGGATAGCATGCTTTGTACCACCATGCAGTCATAAATGTAATAAAGATAAGTGGTTCAATAAACAGGGACCACGCGGCAACGCTAACCCAGCAGCAGCACACGTGATGGAACAGGAGGAGGCGCAGGAGGAGAAGGCCACGCTTTGTGAGACACAACAACCCAGGCCTTGCATGAGGACAAAAAGCGTGCGGATAGCATGCTTTGTACCGCCATGTAGTCATAAATGTAATAAAGATAAGAGGTTCAATAAACAGGGACCACGCGGCAACGCTAACCCAGCAGCAGCAGCAGCAGCAGCACACGTGATGGAACAGGAGGAGGCGCAGGAGGAGAAGGCCACGCTTTGTGAGACACAACAACCCAGGCCTTGCATGAGGACAAAAAGCGTGCGGATAGCATGCTTTGTACCGCCATGTAGTCATAAATGTAATAAAGATAAGAGGTTCAATAAACAGTGACCACGCGGCAACGGTAACCCAGCAGCAGCAGCAGCACACGTGATGGAACAGGAGGAGGCGCAGGAGGAGAAGGCCACGCTTTGTGAGACACAACAACCCAGGCCTTGCATGAGGACAAAAAGCGTGCGGATAGCATGCTTTGTACCGCCATGTAGTCATAAATGTAATAAAGATAAGAGGTTCAATAAACAGGGACCACGCGGCAACGGTAACCCAGCAGCAGCAGCAGCAGCAGCAGCACACGTGATGGAACAGGAGGAGGCGCAGGAGGAGAAGGCCACGCTTTGTGAGACACAACAACCCAGGCCTTGCATGAGGACAAAAAGCGTGCGGATAGCATGCTTTGTACCGCCATGTAGTCATAAATGTAATAAAGATAAGAGGTTCAATAAACAGGGACCACGCGGCAACGGTAACCCAGCAGCAGCAGCAGCAGCACACGTGATGGAACAGGAGGAGGCGCAGGAGGAGAAGGCCACGCTTTGTGAGACACAACAACCCAGGCCTTGCATGAGGACAAAAAGCGTGCGGATAGCATGCTTTGTACCGCCATGTAGTCATAAATGTAATAAAGATAAGAGGTTCAATAAACAGGGACCACGCGGCAACGGTAACCCAGCAGCAGCAGCAGCACACGTGATGGAACAGGAGGAGGCGCAGGAGGAGAAGGCCACGCTTTGTGAGACACAACAACCCAGGCCTTGCATGAGGACAAAAAGCGTGCGGATATAGCAGCAATGCTTTTTGCCGCCATGCAGTCATAAATGTAATACAGATGAGAGGTTCAATAAACAGGGACCGGAAACGCTAAACCATCCCAGATGTTCATCGGTCATGTTACTTGGTTGGGGTCCAGGAGTGTTGCGTAGTCGTTTCCAATCCAGGATTGATTCATTTTAATTTGAGTCAGACGGTCTGCATTTTCTGTGGAGAGGCGGATACGCCGATCTGTGATGATGCCTCCGGCAGCACTGAAACAGCGTTCCGACATAACGCTGGCTGCCGGGCAAGCCAGCACCTCTATTGCGTACATTGCCAGTTCGTGCCAGGTGTCTAGCTTCATGCCCGGTTTCAGGTCCAGCGGTGCCAGCCACAAATCCGTCTGTTCCTTTATTCCCCTCCAAATTTCCTCCCCTGTGTGCTGCTTATCCCCAAGGCAGATCAGCTTCAGCAACGCTTGCTGACGCATGCCAACAGCTGTGCTGCACTGCTTCCACGATCCTACTGCTGCTGGTGCTGGGTTAGCATTTCCGGATGAGGTACAGCTTTGAGATGCGTTGGAGGAGAAGGAGTCAGAGAGGTAGGTGCTGCTGTTGTTATCCAGCTGTTTGCGGCGTGGGCAACACCCGCGCCGTAGCAGGTGAGGAATCGCTGCCAGGCTCCACAAGGTTCACCCAGTGCGCGGTAAGGGAGATGTATCGACCCTGGCCGAACGCACTCGTCCAGGTGTCAGTGGTGAGGTGAACCTTGCAGGCAACGGCATTCTTCAAGCTTCGGGTTATTTAGCTGACCACGTGCTCATGCAACTCAGGCACTGCAGAGCGCGCAAAGTGGTAGCGGCTGGGAACCACGTAACGTGGGATGGCCACTGACATCATGCCCTTGAAGCTGTTTGTCTCCACCACTCGATATGGCAGCATTTCGCAGGCCAGAAGCTTGGCTATGCTGGCTGGCTGTTACTGCCACGGCCCGGGGGTCATTTGCTGGCAATTTCCTCTTGTGCTCAAACATCTCAGAAACAGACAACTCAACCGTAGCGCTGCACACCGAAGGGCTGTTGGTTGTTGTGTTTGATGAACACTGGGAGACCTCAAGAGCACTAGTCCGGAAAGTGACAGTGTCAGCATCGTCTGATGTTTGTGAATGTTGTGAACCACGCAATGGCTGGGCTACTGCTGCTGCTGAGGCGGGTCTGGTGGTGAGTCTGGTGAACCCAAGGGAGGCAGTGTTGCTGGTGGTACCCTGTCCTGCCGCGTTTGCCCACAGAGTGGGATGTTTGGATAGAATGTGGCGGCTCATGCTGGTGGTGGAGAGGTTGTTAATACTTTTCCCCCTGCTCAGGCGGGTCTTGCACACCTTGCAAATCGCCATGGTAACATCCTCAGTGCAGTCTTCAAAGAAAGCCCAGACTTTAACTGGCTGAGGACTCGGACCTCGTGCGTGATGTGCTGGTGCTGCTTAACCCACTGCTGGACGCTTGAGAGGTCATCCAAGTAATTATCTGGTCCTGTTCTTTTGGATCTGTGAGGGTTGTTGTCCTGGACAACATGGGCAGTATTGAGTGGGTTTTCTTGGGTGCTCCCCTGTGGCCTGTACGTGAACCGTCAGGGGAAACACCTCTTCCCTTGCCCCTCCCTCTTTCACCGGATTTCTTCCTCATTTCACTTATCCTTAAAGTACACGCTGACTGGCAGCAGTACAGTGGCAGTACAGAAATGCTATACAGTGGTGGGTGAGCGGTGTACCACTATTGTCAGCAGTGACACAGAGCACAATGCTATACAGTGGCGGGTGAGCGGTGTACTACTGTTCCCAGCAGACACAGAGTGGAAGTAAACACAATGCTATATAGTGTGGCTGAGCCGTGTACACAGAGTGGCATTAAACACAATGCTATATAGTCTGCTATATAGTCACCCCGAACAGGGTGATGTTCTGCAGAACCCGAACAGTGGCAAACACTGTTCGCCCAACACTACTGGGAGGGAACGCAGATTTTAGTACCTAAACACACGATACAACATGTTTTCCGGGGTCGGACTCTGAGGCACATACAGATGGTCCCGATCATCATCCTCATCATACAACTCTTCTCCTGAGTCTGACCCACCCACCACCTCTGCCACCCCAACATCCCCAGACACAGACCCCTCATCGTCCTCAACATTAACTTGGGATGCTGGCCTGAGCCAGACCTCCTCCTCCACATCAGGCCCCATCATCTCCTCAATGGCAGCCCTCATTAATCGCTCTGGCGACGGACTGATGGACACAACGTTCTCCTCCGGGGAGGGCTGCTGCTGACCACTGGCTGCTGGGGTGGATGTTATAGCTTGCGTGGGGCGTTGGCTGTTGCTGTTGTTGGGAGTGCTGCTCACAGCGGAGGTCTCTGGGGAACTCATGTTGAGCTCATATAGTGGTTGACGGTGAGTGGAGTATTACTGATCCCAGCAATATACACACTGACTGGCAGAGTACGCAATGCTATATAGTGTGGCTGAGCGGTGTACACAGAGTGGCAGTAAACACAATGCTATATAGTCTGGCTGAGCGAGCGGTGTACTACTGTTCCCAGCAGAATCAGAGTGGCAGTAAACAATGGTATATAGTCTGGCTGAGCGGTGTACATAGAGTGTCAGTAAACAATGGTATATAGTCTGGCTGAGCGAGCGGTGTACTACTGTTCCCAGCAGAATCAGAGTGGCAGTAAACAATGGTATATAGTCTGGCTGAGCGGTGTACATAGAGTGTCAGTAAACAATGGTATATAGTCTGGCTGAGCGAGCGGTGTACTACTGTTCCCAGCAGAATCAGAGTGGCAGTAAACAATGGTATATAGTCTGGCTGAGCGGTGTACACAGAGTGTCAGTAAACAATGGTATATAGTCTGGCTGAGCGGTGTACACACAATGCTATATAGTCTGCTATATAGTGTCAGTAAACAATGGTATATAGTCTGGCTGAGCGGTGTACACAGAGTGTCAGTAAACAATGGTATATAGTCTGGCTGAGCGAGCGGTGTACTACTGTTCCCAGCAGAATCAGAGTGGCAGTAAACAATGGTATATAGTCTGGCTGAGCGGTGTACACAGAGTGTCAGTAAACAATGGTATATAGTGTGGCTGAGTGGTGTACACAGAGTGTCAGTAAACAATGGTATATAGTCTGGCTGAGCGGTGTACACAGAGTGGCAGTAAACACAATGCTATATACTCTGGCTGAGCGAGCGGTGTACTACTGTTCCCAGCAGACACAGAACAGTAAACAGAATGCTATATAGTGTGGCTGAGCGAGCGGTGTACCACTATTCCCAGCAGACACAGAACAGTGAACAGAATGCTATATAGTGTGGCTGAGCGAGCGGTGTACCACTATTCCCAGCAGACACAGAACAGTAAACAGAATGCTATATAGTGTGGCTGAGCGAGCGGTGTACCACTATTCCAAGCAGACACAGAACAGTGAACAGAATGCTATATAGTGTGGCTGAGCGAGCGGTGTACCACTATTCCCAGCAGACACAGAGTGGCAGTAAACAGAATGCTATATAGTGTGGCTGAGCGAGGTACACAGAGTGGCAGTAAACAGAATGCTATATAGTGTGGCTGAGCGAGCGGTGTACCACTATTCCCAGCAGACACAGAACAGTGAACAGAATGCTATATAGTGTGGCTGAGCGAGCGGTGTACCACTATTCCCAGCAGACACAGAACAGTGAACAGAATGCTATATAGTGTGGATGAGCGAGCGGTGTACCACTATTCCCAGCAGACACAGAACAGTAAACAGAATGCTATATAGTGTGGCTGAGCGAGCGGTGTACCACTATTCCCAGCAGACACAGAACAGTGAACAGAATGCTATATAGTGTGGCTGAGCGAGCGGTGTACCACTATTCCCAGCAGACACAGAACAGTGAACAGAATGCTATATAGTGTGGCTGAGCGAGCGGTGTACTACTGTTCCCAGCAGACACAGAACAGTACACAGAATGCTATATAGTGTGGCTGAACGAGCGGTGTACTACTGTTCCCAGCAGACACAGAACAGTACACAGAATGCTATATAGTGTGGCTGAACGAGCGGTGTACCACTATTCCAAGCAGACACAGAACAGTGAACAGAATGCTATATAGTGTGGCTGAGCGAGCGGTGTACCACTATTCCCAGCAGACACAGAGTGGCAGTAAACAGAATGCTATATAGTGTGGCTGAGCGAGGTACACAGAGTGGCAGTAAACAGAATGCTATATAGTGTGGCTGTGCAAGCGGTGTACTACTATTCCCAGCAGACACAGAGTGGCAGTAAACAGAATGCTATATAGTGTGGCTGAGCGAGGTACACAGAGTGGCAGTAAACAGAATGCTGAGCGAGCGGTGTACTACTATTCCCAGCAGCGACACACAATGACTGGGGGGGACCCTGGCTAGCGTGGCTGGAGCGCGAACTACCCTGCCTGCCTACCCAAAGCTAAACCCACAGACAAATGGCGGAGATATGACGTGGTTCGGGTATTTATTTACCCGAACCACGTGACAGTTCGGCCAATCAGAGCGCGTTCGGGTCCGAACCACGTGACCCGTTCGGCCAATCACAGCGCTAGCCGAACGTTCGGGGAACGTTCGGCCATGCGCTCTTAGTTCGGCCATATGGCCGAACGGTTTGGCCGAGCACCGTCAGGTGTTCGGCCGAACTCGAACATCACCCGAACAGGGTGATGTTCTGCAGAACCCGAACAGTGGCGAACACTGTTCGCCCAACACTAAGCACCACCCACAAATTAAAGGGACTCCGAGCACCCCTCATGGGCATGCCAGACGACTTTCAACAAAGTCGTGCTATGACCCCTCTGGAGGAGCCTCTTGCAATGGCTATGCGTGTCACTTCCTCTTCCTGCTTCATTCAGTGATGAACTTCTCTAACCGAGAAGACAGGGGTGACCCGGAAGTTATAACATAGTCAAGATGGCAGCCGCGATTTTTTATGTACATTACAATAGCAGCGTGCACATTATCCCAACAATGTGCATGTCGTTATTGATGCTTCACCGGCATTAATACTGGTGAAATTGCCATGCGCTACCTGTGCAATACAACCTTACCACTATTTAGTGCACCAGGCCGTAGATTTGTTGTGGATCAGACAGCAGGATTCATAAAACATGATGACTTTGTAAAGTGAGTTTCCTATAGAGATTAGTGTCTGCCAGGTTGTGGTTATTACATGAGAATGTCCCCTGGAGACCACTACTCACAATGGTGGAGGCCTGGGGGGTGGAGTCCAGGTGTCGGCTCTTGGGCCCTGGATAATTGCCCAGTTTGCCCCTATGGAAGTGCCGGCCTTGCTGGTTCTGACTTTGCATCTTGCTTGTGACTTTGCTGCTGCCTTCTGATTTTGTACTGCATGTTGTCTGTACTGTATTTAGTTGTATATAATGTTTGGTGCTCACAACTTAGTTAGGCTTCTAGTGCATGCTGGGTTAAGTTATCAAATTCCAAGCTGCACAAATTGTTATAAAATTACCATGAAAGTTGGTTTATTGTGAAAATTAGATTTCAGTGAGGGATAGTACAATATCAGTGTAATTACCGATGGCCTGCTGCCAGGATTTCTTTGCACTCACTTTACCAGGTGCCTCTTTTAAATGTGTGTGAGAGAACAGTGGAAACATTTCAGGAGCATATTTCAATTATCCTGCAGCTGGCTCTTGCTCAGGGGCGTAACTAGAAATCACTGGGCCCCCTGCAAAACTTTGGATGGGGCCCCCTCCTCCTGCACACTGAATAGGGACTGGCTACAAATCTTTGTCTACAAAACTTTGTATGATTCCTTATCAGTGGCTGAGCAGATGCAGTCATTAGAACAATTGTGCAAAGAGCAGAAAGTTTTTTCTCTCCTTGCCCTCACTTGTCAGTTTCTCAGGATGGGGCCCCCTGTGGCTTCTGGAACCCCCTGCGGCTGCATCTCTTTCAGGGTCTATTGTTACGCCCCTGCTCTTGCTTATATGCCCCCCTCCCTTTCCATAGAGCAGCACAACATTCTCAGCAGAGAGACTACCCTGTATAGGCAGGCATACATCAAATAAGGGCACCAGGAAAAAACGGCGTAGGGTATAGCCAAAATTTTAACGATTCCTTAAGACCCCCTTGGTGGTGCCTAACCCTAAAACCCCCCTTCCTGATGCCTAACCTTAATAACCACCCTGTGGGTGGCTAACCCTAAGACCTCCCTGGTGGTGCCTACCTCTAAAACGCCCTGGTGGAGAAGCAGGAAATTTGAGCACATGAGGCAAGTGGTCAAAAAGGGCGCCGCCATTCACTCCCATAATAGATATTGTTTGATGGGCGTCGAAAAGGAAAAAAGGGCGCCCGGAGATTAACGTTTTCAAACGGCGCCCGAAGATTCTTAACGTTTTCAAACTGCGCTTGGGATGATTTAAATTTACAAAATGCGACCGTGACGAATAACGTTTACAAAAATACTAATCATATCTATCATATTTATTTAACTAACACGTTATTTAAAATGTTATCACTTACTGTTTGTAAAACATTATTATTCACATAATAAAGCGATCAGTAAGTAAATTGTAATATATTTTTAACAGTCACTATTTGAAAAACATTATTATCCACACATTAAACTGATTACTAAGGGGTGGTCTTAGGGTTAAGCACCACCAGGGGGGACTTAGGGTTAGGCACCACTAGGGGGTTTTTAGGGTTAGGCACCACCAGGAGGGATTTAGGGTTAGGCACCACCAGGGGGGTCTTAGGGTTTGGCACCACCAGGGAGGACTTAGAATTAGACACCACTAGGGGGGTCTTAGGCTTAGGCACCACCATGGAGATTTAGGATTAGGCACCACTAGGGGAGTTTTAGGGTTAGGCACCACCAGGGGGGATTTAGAGTTAGGCACCACCTAGGTTAGGGATAGGTAGAGGGAGGGTTCTGTGTAAGTGTAGGGTTAGGTTTAGTTGTAGTAAAATGTTGGTAATATTTACTAATGTTTTACAACTGTTATTACAAACGTACTTCTATTTTTTTTTCAACGTTATAAACAATATTTTCAGATTTTATTACATGAAGAAACGATAAATGAAGGTTATACACAATATTATACAATTATAACAATTATACATATATTATCGTTTTTTTAACAAACTTAATTATAAGTTTCACTTTTAAAACAGGGAAGATTATCGTTTTCACAATTTGCGATTTCATACACATTATTAAATGTTTTTTAATTTGTAAAACATTAGTGTAAAACGAAATACAACACAATTTATTTATAAACGCTATTACCGCTTATCATTTACACCACACGCTCTTTTTTCTTGACACCCTTTTTGTATGGACGTCCCTGGTGGTGCCCAACCCCAAAACTCCCTTTCTCCGATGAAAATAACGTAAATAAAAAAAAAAAAAGATAAAAGATAATTTACAAAATGATAATTATAATAAAAAAAACACTCTCAAAACAAAACATTTTGGTTGGACGGGCCTGGCACCCGCTATTTATTGGGCGCCCAAATTTCTTCTTTTGGTGCCCCAAAGCCGATATTTTGCATTAGCACCTATGGGTTGCTCAAATAGTCTTTTAGCCCCAGGCTTCCCATGTGATAGACTGGCGATCCCGTCACTAATGTGTAAGGTGCTTACTGGCCGTAACTCCAGCAAGTATCTGCAGATCTTACTCAGGTTTCAGTGAAAATCCTCTTTATTAGCCACCAGAACTCAGAAACTGCTGGTGATTTTCTGATGACTGCCTGCCAGCTGATATTGTGATGCAGGAATCCTGCTCCATTGTTTCACCTCACAATGACGTCCCGCTCTCTTATGTAACTGCATCATTCTCCCTGCGTCACCTGTGTTTACATTCTTCTCGCATTACTGAAGTACGAGAAATATGAATATGCGTGTAACATCAGGAGGATTTGCCTCTATTGTAAGATAGGGGTGTGTCTGCCAGTTAGACAACAACAGCACACGCATGTATATGAAAATGAGTTGCACACGCAGGTTACTGTTGTGTATCGTCGTGACTGTGTAGTCATACAGAAAATCCATCTCAGATGAGTCACAGAAACTAGAAGACACACAGAGTTCAAGACCTTGTGCAAACAGCAGTCTGTGTCTGTCTGTTAGTATTATTATCATTGATTTATACAATATGGTGCTCAATAACTTTGCCACACCCCCCTTACTAAACTTTGATGGGTTTCCTGCCCTTTGGTGCTCCCCCCCAGCCAGGGCCCCATCTGCAGGGGTCATGTAACCAGCTCCAGAGTGAACCTCCCACCCTCTTCTGTGGCATATTCTTCAGGAGTTGCTCATCCAGTAGTTACTGTATGTCTCTGGATCAGAGCCGGGACAAGGTCCTCCAGCACCCAAGGTTGAGACACCAAAGTGCGGCCCTCCATCCCTCCCACCCCAGCCGTCACACACTGATTGCTATTAGACTAAGAGGCGCCACAGGGCACACAACCTCCCCAACACCTTAATATCTAGTTATCTGGCTTGCAGTCACTGCCATGTATCCCCTTTTCTTATTTATTTCTGCTTCAAACACAATTAGGAATGACAGCTGAATGAATTCTACCCCCTCCTACACTGCACCCTGAGGCTGGAGCCTCTCCAGCCTATGCCTCAGCCCGGCCCTGCTCTGGATACATGTAATAAATACAAACAGTTAACATGTTAAAGCAGGGGTCCCCAACCCCCGGGCCTGCGGCCCACTGGCGGTCCGTGGGCCATTTGCAGCTGGGCCGCGGGTCTGTCTGGCCTCTCACCCCGCGGCCACCGCTGTATTACTTTAGCTGGCGGCCGCTTCCTCTTTTATAATGCCTGGTCAGCCCCTCTTCATTATGCCCCGTCTTCTTACACAGCAGCGCTTCTCCCGGCTGCTGTGAATAGGCAGGAAGCAGGAGATCGGCTTCCTGTAGCGGCAATGTATATCCTCGTTACCAAGGGAACCGCTGCCTTGCTTCCTGCCTATTCACAGCAGCCGGGAGACGCGCTGCTGTGTAAGAAGACAGGGCATGATGGAGAGGGGTTGACCAGGCATTATAAAAGAGGAAGCAGCCGCCAGCTAAGGCAACAGCAGTGGCGGCCGCAGGCAACTATAATGTTTATACAGGGACATCTATACTAGCTATACTGGGAATCTATATTAGCTATACTGGGGCAACTATACTACCTATACAGGAGTATCTATACTAGGTATACTGGGGCAACTATACTGCCTATACAGGGGCATCTATACTAGCTATTCTGGGCATCTATACTAGCTATACTGGGGCAGCTATACTCCCTATACTGGGGCAGCTATACTCCCTATACTGGGACAGCTATACTTGCTATACTGGGGTAACTATACTACCTATACCGGGGCAGCTATACTAGGACAGCTATACTCTTTATACTGGGGCAACTTTACTTGCTATACTGGGGCAACTATAACAGCTATACAGGGATAACTATACTACCTATACTAGAGCAGCTATACTCCCTATACTAGGACAGCTACACTCCCTATATTGGGGCAACTATACTTGCTATACTGGGGTAACTATACTCGCTATACTGGGGCAACTATACCTAGATACCCCACCTGTACCTGGCTACCTACATACTTATGTACTCCGAATCGTTTTGCTGCCGCACCCGAAGACCCCCCCCCCCTACTGGAAACCGCCAAGACCACCCACGCCCCCCGGTCCCCAGGGAAAAGTTTGGACTAGATAGCAGTCCCCGGGCCAAAAAAGTTGGGGACCCCTGTGTTAAAGAGTACCACCAGAGAATTTGAGGATACAAATAAAAGCCATTACTCTTCCACATATAGGGGACGGTTCACAAAGCTTTACTGTTGAATTCAAGGCCAGGCCAAGGCAGAGGCGAGAGAGGCTCCAGCCTCAGGGCGCAGTGCAGGAAGGGGCGCACAATTCACTCAACTATTATTCCCCTATTGTGTTTGAAGCAGAGAGAAATAATATAAGGTGATACATGGCAGAGACTGCAAGCCAGATAACTAGAGACTAAGATGTTGGGGAGTTTGGGGCCCTGGGGTACTTCTTAATGTA
This sequence comes from Hyperolius riggenbachi, assembly GCF_040937935.1. Taxonomy (NCBI): domain Eukaryota; kingdom Metazoa; phylum Chordata; class Amphibia; order Anura; family Hyperoliidae; genus Hyperolius; species Hyperolius riggenbachi. The sequence goes on from NC_090647.1 coordinate 99,538,284, forward strand.
GGAGGGGTGGGAGGGATGGAGTGACACACTTTGGTGTCTCAGCCTTGTCGTAGCCTTGGGTGCTGGATAACCTTGTACCGACTCTGGTTGAATTATCACACCTCACAATTTATCTCTCCTTAAATGACAGCTCATGATTTCTCTCTCCTTAACTGACTTAACTCATGATTTCTCTCTCCTTATCTAACTTAACTCATAATTTATCTCTCCTTAAAGGACAACTGAAGAAAGAGGGATATAGAGGCTGCCATATTTATTTTCTCTTATGAAATACCAGTTGCCTGGCTATCCTGCTGAATCTTTGCCTCTAATACTTTTAGCCATAGACCCGGAACAAGCATGCAGCAGATCAGTTGTTTCTGACATTATTGGCAGATTTGACAAGATTAGCTGCATGCTTGTTTCTGGTGTTATTCAGACACTACTGCAGCCAAATAGATCATCAGGGCTGTCTGGCAACTGGTTTTATTTAAAAGGAAATAAATATGGCAGCCTCCATATCCCTCTCATTTCAATTATCCTGTACCCTCCCTTGTGGTAAAGACGAGGCTGACTCCTTGTTAAAAAACTTTCTACAAACGGTAGAGACGAGTTAGCTTCGTCAATGCTGAAAACTGGCCTGGAAAGAGTTTTAATGATGTATGTGCACCACCTACTGGCAGTAGGCACATATTACAGCAATACAGAAAATTCAAACTTCTGGAATCTAATACCATACTGCATATTGTACAGAGACTGGCCTCAATTCACTAAGATCATGCTGGAGATAATAAGGCAAGAGAAAACTTGCCACCACGCAGTGAGAGAGTTATCTTATCTCTTCATTCCTTAATTTACCTCTTTATAGTTAAGTTACCTCCTCTGTAGTTATTTTCACACGCAGTTAATTAACAGCTTGTCTAGAATTCTGGAGTTATTTTAAGAATTGAAGAGTTAACTTAAAGACAGAAGAGTTAACTTTAGGTTTGCCTGAGGTAAAATGTTTCCTGAATACTACATGCCTTATCACCATGGTGATAACTATAGAAATGTTATTAAAGACAGGAGATAAGATTAGTGAATTGCGGCCAATTACACTTATTGCCACACTGGTCTGAACTCGGCCGTGACGGACTATAACGACCATCATTGCTAAGAGTTTTGCAGCAGATCAGAGTGTGTACAGTGGCCCAATGACGATCCCTAAAGATCTGGCATGTTGGACCTTTAGCTGTGCCTAAGCATGACCCAATTGGATTGTTCTTGCCACCTCCCCACCCGCTTAAACCGCTCCGTCAGATGCGCTTTTCGTCCCTTCACCCCCCGCGCATCGCAACAGAGGGGTCATCAGCCATAGGCGACAGTGCACTAACAACACTGTACAGAAGTGTCATCATCCCTTCACACGATGCGTCTTCTGCTATGCAGGGAGAGCGGAGAAACGATGAGCGTGTGTAATGGAGAAGTGTCTGGTGGTGAGAGCAGCAAGAACAATACTATTGTGCTGTACCCGGGCATTGCTAAAAATCTAACACGCCAGATCTTCATGCAAACGTTGTGCGCCTGATGTAGTCACACTGGTCTGACCATAATGATCACCCCCGCCATGGCAGTCATTATGGTGCACCACTCAGAGTTTAGACCAGCGTGTGTATGGACCTTTAGGAATGGTTAAGGCAGATGTCTCAAACACCTGCCTAGAGTCTCATCCAAATGTTTTTTTGCAAGCGTGCAGAAAAGCATTTGTCGACTTTCAGCGGTGATTCTCAGCGATCGTCAATTTTCATTCTGCAGGGGGACACAGGAGTGCGGCGCTAATGGACCCCAGAACAACCAGACCCTGTTCAAAAAAGTCCGCGCTCAATTACAAGGATTAAAGAACAAAGAAAGTCTCACGTCCCTATTTGAGTCTTTGACAGACACTCCAAAGTAGGATCCGGACTAGACCATCCACTTCAATTCATATAACCCATGTAGTCACGTCACATGTAAAAAAACACAAATAGAAACACACATATAGTGCATCACTGATGGATTGATAAGATTCCAACACCTCTCCACAGTGTTTTGCCTCCACCTCACACTACACCATCCGTGCTGGGACACCCCCCACAGTGCCCGCACTCACCCGAATACCCTCCAAAATATCCGGAGGTTGGAATGACAGCTTATGGGGGTCAGATTCGTCAAAACACCGATCAATCCACTCCTGCTTCTCAGAGATCACTTAACTCCTCAGTAGCACTATGATTTGGCTGTGTTTGGGGTTATATTCCTGCTGTAGATTACATTTCAGGCCAATCATATGCCTTTCTTTGGTCCTCATCAGTACATAGCAGGGATTGACCTGCTGCTGCTTCCAGACAGTGGAAAACATATAGATCGAAATGCTGCTTTTGCATAAACGGCGGTAAATGATGTGCAAGTGTGCGTGTGAACTAGCCCTTAGTTGTTGTACCACACAAGGGAGATGTTTTAGGTAAACACTGAATGGTATTTCTTCATCCATACTTGAGGAGGATTTTTCTATGTGCGATTAAAAAGTTTATTTTAGAAATTTTAATTTAATTTTTTGACATGATTTTGTATTTGAAACTTTTATTATACTTAAAATGGATACTAGACCCTTGCTTGATGGATTTTAGTAAGTTGCAAGCAAAAATTTCACGAAAATGAATTGAACCACTTTTTACACAGAAAAGCTGCAGAAATTGAACGCTAGGGAGGTTAAAGTGAACCTTAACTGAAAACAAAAAGCAAGACTTTCACTTACCTGGGGCTTCATCCAGCCCCCTGCAGCCTTCCTGTGCCCACGGCGTGCCAAACCGATCCTCCGTTCCCCTCCGCGGCTTAGTTTTGATTCTGCCGACTGATCGGCGGTCCACTGCAGTAACAGTGAACCTCTTAATCAAAACTGAGATGCGGCAGGGGAAAGGAGGAACGGTTTGGCACGCTGCAGGCACAAGATGGCTGCAGGGGGCTTGTCAAAGCCCCAGGTAAGTGACACTCTTTTTTTTTTTTTTTTTTTCAGTTAAGGTTCACTTTAACTGACTTAACTCATGGTTTATATCTCCTTTTTTGTTTATCTTATGTATCGGCTCTGGTAATACAATAGTAGAATATCTGTAATTTTTACTAATATTTTACTATCGCTAAACCCCTCTCCCCCTCTTTCCCCCCCCCCCCCCCGCAACAATTTCCACTGATATCTGCACTAACTTGCCCACTAAAAAAACCTTCTGCGAATATCCACGCCGCCTTAGAACCAAATTAATCAGGCACCTTAGGACCAAATTACTCCCTGTGTGCCGCAATAGTCATAATTAACATTTCGGTCCATGCAGCGGCAATTTTACCGAACCGTCTCAGGAGCCCAAATAACCTGCCCCAAATGACCTGCTTCGCTGTGAAAATGCATACAAAACATGAAAAAAAAAAACCTGCACATTGTGTTTGCATTTAAAGTGAACCTTAAGCCTGGAAAAAAAAATGATATTAACTCACCTGGGGCTTCCCTCAGCCCCCTGCAGCCGATCCGTGCCCTCGCAGACCCGCTCTGACGCTCCAGGACCCGCCGGCGAACACTGGTTTGGTGACGGCCAAACCGGAAGTGTTCGCCGGAGGGTCCTGGAGCGTCAGAGCGGGGCTGCGATGGCACGGATCGGCTGCAGGGGGCTGAGGGAAGCCCTATGTGAGTTAATCTCATTTTTTTTTCCAGGCTTAAGGTTCACTTTAAACTTTTTTTTGTGCACATTTTCAAGTGTGTATAGTATGGCCTAAATCAAGGTGATGTAAACAACCTAAACTTTTTTCTTACTTTTTTAAAACCACAGGAGATTTATTTACACACCAGAGCTGCCAATAAGAATATCTAATTTTGCTTCTGGCCTAGAAAGGGGATTCTAAGTGGACTCCAGCGTGGTAAAACAAAAGTCTTTGCCAATCACCCAATTTTTATAATAAGATGGAGGGAAGGAAATGTTTTCCTTGGTTTTCTTTCTAATGACAGGAATACTTTAAATGTAATTTCTATAATCTTTATAACAAAATGCTTTTCCCATTTTAGCACATTGTATTGTATTGTATTGTATTGTATTGTATTAAGCAATAAAACATATTTTACAAAACACATGAAATATTACTTATAAATGTTTCCCTTTTTTGGCACTCCTCTTAGTAAGGCTTTGAGAGCAGAAGAAAGTGTTTCTTTAACCTCTTAAGGACTGCAGGGCTAAACCCCCCTAGTGACCAGGCCATTTATAGTAAAATTGGCCACTGCAGCTTTAAGGCCAAGCTGCAGGGCCGCACCTCACTGCACACAAGTGATCCCCCCCCCCTTTTCTCCCCACCAACAGAGCTCTCTGCTGGTGGGGTCTGATCGCTCCCCCCATGTTTTTTTTTTTTTTAAAATAAATATTATTGTTCGTGTGTTTTTTGTTTTTTTTTACCCTGTCTCCTTAAAACCCTTCCCTCCCTCCCTCCCTCCCTCCCCACAGCCGGCCAATTATGGCGATCGGCTGTCATAGGCTTCTGCCTATGAGTGCCGATCGCTCTCTTGTCCCCCAGGGGGACAGCCGTGTCACACGGCTGTCCCCAGTGCAGCGCTGCTACTGATCGCAGCGCTGCACAGTGTAAATAGACGGCGATCACGCTGTCTAACAGTCTCCCGAGCAGCAATAGCCGCTCGGAGACTGAAGAGGGGGCGGAGCTCCGCCCTCCGAGCATGAGATGCGCGCGCAGCGTGCGCGCGATCTCATGCACATTATAGCCCCAGGACTTTACGCCAATCGGCGTTAGGCGGCCCTGGGGCTGCCGCCGTGGCCATGCCCATCGGCGTGATGCGGTCGTAAACAGGTTAATGTAGCAGTACGGAAAGCTCTGACATTAAAAGATCATAGTCCCCAGACTTGGTGATCAATAACTATGCCCTAGTAATCACTATTGGAGCTAGCCTACAATATATTTACCATGGTGCAGGAAAACGCAACGTTTCTTGTAGTTACAAAACCTTCCAATCAAACCCCCAGGTGAAGCTCTAAATGAACACAGTACTGTACTACTTTTGGATTTTTTTCCGAACTAAAAAATACATGTTTACCCACTTTACCCCCCGCAGTACGAATTTCTCTAAAAAACCAAGGGACGGAGAAATCCATACCTCCCGCGCTACCGCCGCTGTCCGCGCTCCCGTCGCTGTCCACGCTCCCGCCGCTCGTGCATGCCGCCGCCTGCTCGCCCGGAGATCAATGAACGGGAAAATCCATTCCCGTTCGTTCATCTAAGCCCCCGCAATGATCTGCTGCTTCTATGAGAAACAGCGTGATCATTGTGATTTTCCCAGCCTCGTAGTGCTTCCTGTAAGCGTCCTTCCGGACGCTTACAGGTCGCATGAACACAAACTCACTGGCCAAATAGTAAAACTACACCCTAAAGCATTTTACATATACAAATACATTAGTTTTACACAATAAATTAACTCATTACCTCCCACACTCCCCAATTTATTTATTTTTGTAATTAAAAAAAATACAATAAAAAAACAAACATAAATAGTTACCTTAGGGACTGAACTTTTTAAATATTTATGTCAAGAGGGTATAACACTGCTACTTTATAAACTATGGGCTTGTAATTAGGGATGGATGCAAAACTGAAAAAAATGCACCTTTATTTCCAAATAAAATATTGGTGGCAAACATTGTGATAGGGACATAATTTAAATGGTTTTATAACCGGGACAGATGGGCAAATACATTTCATGGGTTTTAATTACAGTAGCATGCATTATTTAAAAACTATTATGGCCGAAAACTGAAAAATAATAATTTTTTCCCACATTTTTTCCTATTTTCCCATTAAAACACATTTAGAATAAAATAATTCTTGGCATAATGTCCCACCTAACGAAAGCCTAATTGGTGGCGAAAAAAAACAAGATATAGTTCATGTAATTGCGATAAGTAATAATAAAGTTATAGACGAATGAATGGAAGTAGTGATGAAAGGTGAAAATTGCTCTGGTGTTCAAGGGGTAAAATCCCTCAGTGGTGAAGTGGTTAAAATCTATAATTTGTGTTAAACCTTATTAGTAAACAAAGCAATAATCAAAAAAAGAAAAGAAACATTCCCTTTAACGAATTGTACTGCGGAAGATTAAAGAGGAACTGTAACCAAGGATTGAACATCATCTTAATCAGTAGCTGATACCCCCTTTCCAATGATAAATCTTTACTTTTTCTGAAATAGATCATGGGAGGAAGGAAGGGGGAGGGGGGTTTCATATAGTGGTGAAACCCCTCCCACAGTGTGATGTCAGCAGGGTTTCATATAGTCAGGGCCGGTTTAAGCAACAATGGGGCCCCAGGGCAAAATAAACCTGGGGGGCCCCCCCAACATATACCCCGGAACAAAAATCGGCATTAAGAGACCTTTTTTGCAGCTGGTATAGTCAGGGTGTGAAGCCCCAATCGGTCGGAGCTCCACATTCTGGCTATTCCAGCCTGCATGGGGGACAAGGGGTTAAAAAGTTTCAGGAGGGGGGACCCCACAATTTTTTTTTTAAATTCCCACACTCTAAACATTAAAAAAAAAAAATTGGGAAAATAGGAAAACATGCCAGGGATCTTCATACAGCCATATTGCGGCTGTATAGCGATCCCTGGCCAAAGCGCTGCGGCTGCGTATAGACCCCCTGGAAACCCAGTCAGGAAATTTATTGCGCTTTCGTTTGATGCATGTAAAATTACACTACCGTTAGGTTTGCTACTAAAAGTGACATTTACCGCATTTAAAAGTATACTTTTTTTCCTTCAAAACTTTAAAATCGATTTTCTCAAAAACTATAAGGTCTTTTTGAAAAAATGTTTTTTCCTCTTATTCCTAATGATCTCCTTAACATACCCTGCAAATTTAGGGTTTCTAGCATTTAAGGTGGATTTGCTATTAACCATTAAAGTCGGCAGGTTTTTAAATGTGTTTTTTTTTCCTTTGAAACTTAAAAATCGATTTTCTCAAAAACTATAAGGCCGATTTTGAAAAATTTTTTTTCCTCTTGTAGCCACTGGGGGCCCCTACAAGCTTTGGGGCCCTGGGGCAGCTGCCTCCTTTGCCTTAATGGTAGCGCCGGCCCTGCATATAGTGGTGAAACCCCTCCCACAGTGTGATGTCAGCACCATGGCTATGACAGCTTCCTGTCTGTGAACCTCCTTGAATTGTGGGAAATGAAAGCTGTTTCCAACTGCCAAGCAAGCAGCATCCCCCTCTGTGCATATATATATGATATATATATGATAGATATATATATATATATATATAGTATATATCTATGGGAAAAACAAAAAACTTTTATCCTATCACATTGTTGGAGGGGGTGTTTATAAATAGTGGCAGTTGGTGCTGTTTAGTTGATTTCTCATCTGCTAGTGGTAAACATGATTACCCACAGACTCATTGTGGATCAATGTCAGGTGTGTGTTGTTATGGTGGTCACACAGTTATAGGGGGAAGTGGGTCATGGTGGCCACACCTTGATTCCTCGCAGATGGACTCCCAAACCATGAGGATCCTGACAGGAGAACATGGTGTGAATGCTAGAGGGAGCCCATCAAAGTTTGGCTGCGGGGGGAAGGATGGGTAGTACAACCTTGTACTAGCAGACATATTTTCATTCAACTCGGTAATGTTCTTTAGTGATGCACACAAATTTAGCATAATCTTAATTTCGCATCATAATTCGCTATTACGATGTAAAATTTGAATGCAAAATTTCGAAAAAAATCATAATATTTTTCGTATGTAAACGTAATCAGGAATTTCACTATTTGGCATAAATTTCTTGTAATTTTGTGCCGACTTTTAGCGGTTAACAGCAAAGCCCCCATATGTGCTATTGTCACCAAAATTGGTATGTATGTTAAGGGAAATAGTGGGAATAAGAAAAAAAATAAGACAAAGGAAAATAAATGTTTTGAAACTGTAATTTTTCTGAGTTTAAAAAATGTTTTTCCTTTGCATTTCTAAAATCGACTTTCTCAAAAACTAAAGGGTCTTTTTGAAAAATTATTTTTTTGACTTGTTCCCGCCATACTCCTTAACAAACAAACAAGCATGTATTGGGGCTTTGCAATTAACTGCTAGTCGGCACACAAAATTACAATTAATCAAGCGAAATTACTAACGGATTCGACAAAATCAACTGAATGTCAACATCCTAATTATAAATGGCCGTAACTGCGAAAAATTATGAAAAATTTTGTATAATGGATAGTAGCAGATTAAGATAATCACTAATGTTCTTCAGGATCACTCATCTTCCCCAGTGATGTGCAGACCTGCAAGTGACGTCCGTAAGGTCCGTAGGTAAAGAGTCATGCCCTCTTCACCTTTAGATGACGATTACAAGTGACATTTATGGACAAAAGTCCAGTGTGCATACCTCAGGCATGTTCCGTTTGCATGTGTAACATTCACTCAGATGTTCTTTAGGCCTCTAGTTATGTGTCAATCTCACAATGGCATTTACAGCTTATCTGGTTCAATCCTTCCAAAGCCGGAATGTCTGTAAGAAATGTAACTTAGACAGGTCGCAATTGACGGCTAATCACGGACAGACAGGGTGTGAGAGGACAAATTTCAACTTAGCAAAGTATAACGAATAGGTGGTGACCGAAATTTATGATCTGTCACAAGACAATGTGCAAGTTGTTCAAAAAGGCAAAAGTATTCACAAGTAGCTCGCGGTCCTCTGCTGGCCCTGGGGGAAGTTTAGTGGCCATTGACACACGTGCTAATATCCTTGTTCTGCTGCATTCCTCCCAGTGTCGCTGAACTTGTTCCCACACACCGAGGATCAAGTTCCCCCTGTGCTGCATTCTCTTCGCTGAACTCAGAACACAATGGGGAGAGAGCGGGTCAATCAGGCTGTTATGTGCTGCTTTTATACAGACCGACCCTACAACAGAAATGCAAGATTCACACCAGGAGTGTCACAGCTGCCACCGTTAGCCCTTTAAGGAAAATAATAGTTTCTTTTACCAAACTTTATTAAATGTATCAAACAACGATACAAGAGAAGAAAAAAAAATGTCCCTGAAATTCTTTAAGCCTTTAACAAATGACCTCATAAAAAAAACATTATTTTTCTACATTGAAGCATTTCTTCCTATCTCAGAATATTTGAAAAGTGGTGTGAAACTCAAAATTATTATTTTTTCTCTAAAACATAAAGCACGACAAAAAAAAAAACAAAGCAAAAAACAAAAAGCAAATAGAAAACATAAAAAAAAAAATGGTCTAATGTCATTCAAAGGCATATTTACTTTCCAGTGAAGCTAACCGATAGGATAGTCCTTTGCAGAAAAAATAATCAGGTTTACTTGAAATGTAGTAATTGCCGTGCAAACAAAATAGAGGAAGCTACAAGGAGAGGCAGAGGAGGAGCAAATCCTTAAAAGTTGAGCATTTATTTAATACAGTGAAAACATCAATACAAATGGCATGTTCCCTATCAGAGCACCACAAAACACGTGGTGATGATCAGAGAATAATCAGGTGTCCTTTAAGCTGCACACAGGCTTACATACATGTATCAGTGAGAGCCAAGTCATTGGTGGGCTGTGTTTTTCAAACGGCAATATAGAGAGCAATTTATCTATATAAAAAATGGGTCCCGACCCAGATACTTCAAATGCTCCAAGCAAATTAGCAGCAAACAAAAACATGTAATCCCACAAGAAGAGCAGGTGAGAAGCACCGTAGAGCAAACCCCAGTTCTAGTCCCTGTCAATGGAAACAGAAAATGGTAAATGTATTCATTTCATTTATCTAGCAATCCTTAGACTATAATAGAAATCAAAGTCTTCTAAGTGGCTTTCTGACGTTTTGATGTCTTTAATACTCTGATGGATGTCAGCGGGTTTGTGAGTCAGGTTATTTTCAGGACAAAACTTTAAGATCCCCAGTCTTCCATCATCGCCTCCAGATACATAAATCAGGTGTGTCTCCAAAAATACACCCAATAGATGCTGGTACTAGGATTTTGATGAATTGGGAGGAATTGCTGCCACAGGGAGTGATGCAGCACAGCCACAGGGAGAGAGGGGATGTAGAGGTTGTGATCTCACCGGGGCCATTGGATTAGAGGAGCCCACGCAGTATTTGCTCTTCAATGGTGCTATGCTGGTAATGACCTTTTATATATGCTTTGAATATTGTTAATCACCAACAAACTGTTCCACACAAAGATAGGTGATTATTATAACTACAGTACCAATGGCTGGAAGAGAGGCGCCAAAAGAGTAAAAACAAATATTTCTTAAAAATGATAAAAATGGGAGGTGTGGTGGACTTACCTCCCCATAGGGAGGTTATCAGTTCAAAAAACTTTAATGGACTATTCCACAATGCACCACATTTCACAAGTACAATCCTGCTTCATCAGGCAAATGGGGAGCCAACTATGTCCGTAGTAAAGCCCGTACAGAGGTTCATGGCCGGCTTTACTACAGATATAGTCTGCTACCTCTTTTCCAGCCATTTTGTATTGCGATTGCCCACCCTTGGTGGAGGGTCGTTTCTCCCGTTTCTTATCTACAGAGAGCCACTTGTGAAACTGAGTGGGGTCAGGTCATAAGCTCCCCGCCAACCCATATTTGTGAGTATAATATCTCCTATTCATATAGACTCTAAATTATCTTATAACAATCTGCACTATTAGATGCTCTGTGTCTCCCTTTTTGTTTCCTAGTACAAATAAAGAGCTAATGCAGGGACTGGAGAAGCAGGGGAAAACCCAAACATTTCAAGGGGGGATTCCTGAGAGGTCTCCCTGAACACAATACAGTATAATAATGTGGTAGGACATCATGCTGGGTACACATAATGCCATATTCCATCTGACTGGCAGGATCTGACAATTATTTCCTAAATATACGATCTGTTCCAATTCGACAACGGGATTGATCAGAAGCAGAGTGGATACAGAAAATAATGAGGACAGCCGACATTGCTAATGAAGGGGAAAATGAAGCATTCACACAGCAGGGCACAGGGCTGTGCTCATACCTGACTCTGTTAAGTTCCCCAGAGCTGCTTCATGCTCTGTAGACACGCTGCTGCTCCATGCTCTGTACACACACTGCTGCTCCATGCTCTGTACACACACTGCTGCTCCATGCTCTGTACACACGTTGCTGCTCCATCCAAAGTCAGCTGTAGCAAGGAAAGAATGGGGGTGGGGCAGTACATACTGCAGGCAGCAGCACAGTGCTGTGAGCTGCAGGATGGCTGCAGATATTCTGGTGTCTCAACTTGCACCTGTCCCCAGACACTGCACCAGCCCTGGTCTGAGGGGGGGATTCTGGGTAGCTGTAACCTTTCCCCCCGCATTTGCCTATGAGAAGGGCTCTTATGTGGGTACAGTTGCAACCTCTACACCCCCTACTGCTACGCCACTGATGAGATGTGCCATACTGCCCCCCAAATCACTTTCCTTATGAATTATTACACATCCAACTCCCAAGTAATAAGATAAGCGAGAACGTCATCCTACATACTATCAACACACGTGGAGTGAGCAGCCACAGTGCATGCCTAATGCTCTGTCTCAAAGCCGTGGCTCAGTGGCTTCACTACAACTAAAATAAATCAGACGGGTGATCCGAACAGTCAGAAGCACGTAATTAATGTCACAGAGCAGACTTGGATAGGCATCCACCATGTCTGTTTCCAATTTTCATATTGAGGTTAAGTAGCGTGAGATAAAATTGTTTTCTTTACAGAAAAGAACTGGCAGGGAGAAAGCATTAGATGCAAGATCTAAAAATACACTTTCATTCTGACCTGGCCAGTAATCAACTGTCTTTTTACATCCAGCAATTGATGTCATTGACAAAATCACAGCGCTATGCAGAGCCGAAGTATATAATCCATATTGGGAGGACGTAGCATGCGAGTACATCAGTTCCTGCTGGAAGCACGCAGGAGAACATGATGTTTTCATTAACGCTGCTAAATGCTGTCTTTTGGAGTCTAGAGTTGAGAAAAAAATAAAAAGCTTTCTTGGTTATGTAACACGCATCCCTTCTGCAGAAGGTAGACACAAGAAATAGAGTTGTAAAGACTTGTACATAAATGCTGCTGGTACAGTCAGGTCAGTTTTATTACCACTATTGAGGACAATTTGTTAGATTAATGTGTTCAATAGTCAAGGAACACAATAGATCTTAACATAGTATGTTTTTACAGTGAGTTTATTTTATCTCAAATAACTAGAGTACTTAGTTAACCTCCTGAGCGATAATCCGGAGCTGAGCTTGGGGTATGTCGCGCAGGAGGAGTTCTCAGGCCATGGTGGGCCGAATTGCATAATTTTTTTTGTTACACGCAGCTAGCACTTTGCTAGCTGCGTGTAACTTCCGATCGCCGCTGCTCGCCGCCGATCTGCCGCTACCCGCCATGCCGCGCAGCCCCCCCCCCCTCCCCGACCCCTTGCGCAGCCTGGCCAATCAGTGCCAGGCAGCGCTGAGGGGTGGATCGGAACTCCCTCTGACGTCACGACGTCCATGACGTCATCCCGCCCCCTCGCCATGGCGACCGGGGAAGCCCAGCAGGAAATCCCGTTCTGAACGGGATTTCCTGCTTACTCTGATCGCCGAAGGCGATCGGAGTGGGTGGGGGGATGCCGCTGCGCTGCGGCTATCATGTAGCGAGCCCTGGGCTCGCTACAAGATTTAAAAAATAAAAATTTAAAAAAAAATAGTGCTGCGCCACCTCCTGGGCGATATAATTGTATCGCCCAGAGGGTTAAAATGGATTGAACTTAAAGAGAAACTCCGACCAAGAATTGAACTTTATCTCAATCAGTAGCTGATACCCCCTTTTACATGGGAAATCTATTCCTTTTCACAAACAGACCATCAGGGGGCGCTGTATGGCTGATATTGTGCTGAAACCCCTCCCACAAGAAACTGAGTGCGTACTCCTGGCAGTTTCCTGTCTGTGAACCTTGCTGCATTGTGGGAAATAGCTGTTTACAGCTGTTTCTAACTGCCAAAAAAGCAAACAGCAGCTACATCACCTGCCAACAGTAAAAATGTCACCATGTAATAAATGTCAGAATGTAAATCAGGGATTTAAAAGGTTTTACAATGGGAAAACACTGACTAAATCATACATAATTATTGTAAAAATGAAGCACTTTTTATTACATTATTTTCACTGGAGTTCCTCTTTAAAGTGGTATGAAACTCAGAATTTCTTCTTTGCTGTTAAAGACTATTTACAGCATTAAAATGGAATCTGAAGTGAAAATAAATGTATGATATTTGTATGTGTAGTACGGCTAAGAAATAGAATACTAGTAGCAAAGATATGTGTCTCATATTGTTTCCAGTACAGGAAGAGTTAAGAAACTTCAGTTATCTATGCAAAAGAGCTTCTCTGAGCTCGTAGACCCAACTTGGGTCAAAGACAGCAGCTTTTTTCTGAAGCACTTATACATCAAAGAAACAGTGAAAGACAAGTTCAGATAAGTTTTTACTGCAGGGAAGTTCAAAGGGTCATTAGCTCTGCTCTGTTTCATAGTTTAAAATACAGTTTGTGTGTGTTTTCATTGCAAATATGACAGAATGGTGCAAAGTTATAAAAAACTATACAGTATAACTGAAAATAAAAATATTAGTCTCTTTTTTTTTGTTACTAATGTTCTTTTAATTATCCGTACTGCACATACAATTATTATATCACTTCAGTGTCAGAGGAACGTAAACTCTGGTTTGAATTTAATTCTAATCAGTAGCTAATTCCCCCTTTCCTACGAGAAATCTTTACTTTTTCTGAAATAGATCATCAGAGACGTCTGTATGGCTGATATTGTGGTGAAACCCCTCCCACAGTGTAATGTCAGGGCCAACCAATACATTCAATGGGTGAACCAGATGTAGTAGGAAATGTGAATACACTCCCAATTTTTGGCTGACAACTAGTTTAGGCAACCACTCCAATTTCTTCAGGGGAACATTTCTTTGGACCTTTTACCCACACTGATTGTGGTCAAGGATGTTTGGTTGCTCTTTTGAAAACACCCTTTACTCCACTGCTTTAACCACTTCAGGACCACAGTCTTTTCGCCCCTTAAGGACCAGAGCCTTTTTCTCCATTCAGACCACTGCAGCTTTCACGGTTTATTGCTCGGTCATACAACCTACCACCTAAATGAATTTTACCTCCTTTTCTTGTCACTAATACAGCTTTCTTTTGCTGCTATTTGATTGCTGCTGCGAGTTTTAGTTTTTATTATATTCATCAAAAATGACATGAATTTTGGCAAAAAAATGACTTTTTTAACTTGCTGTGCTGACATTTTTCAAATAAAGTAAAATTTCCTATACATTTGAGCACGAAAGTTATTCTGCTACATGTCTTTGATAAAAAAAAAACCATTCAGTGTATATTTATTGGATTGGGTAAAAGTTATAGCGTTTACAAACTATGGTGCCAAAAGTGAATTTTCCCATTTTCAAGCATCTCTGACTTTTCTGCGCACCTGTCAGGTTTCATGAGGGGCTAAAATTCCAGGATAGTACAAATACCCCCCAAATGACCCCATTTTGGAAAGAAGACATCCCAAAGTATTCAGTGAGAGGCATGGTGAGTTCATAGAAGATTTTATTTTTTGTCACAAGTTAGCGGAAAATGACACTTTCTGACAAAAAAAAGAAAAAAAAAAAGTTTCCATTTCTTCTAACTTGCGACAAAAAAAAATGAAATCTGCCACAGACTCACTATGCTCCTCTCTGAATACCTTGAAGTGTCTACTTTCCAAAATGGGGTCATTTGTGGGGTGTGTTCACTGTCCTGGCATTTTGGGGGGTGCCTAATTGTAAGCACCCCTGTAAAGCCTAAAGATGCTCATTGGACTTTTGGCCCCTTAGCGCAGTTAGGCTGCAAAAAAGTGCCACACATGTGGTATTGCCGTACTCAGGAGAAGTAGTATAATGTGTTTTGGGGTGTATTTTTACACATACCCATGCTGGGTGGGAGAAATATCTCCGTAAATGACAATTGTTTAATTTTTTTTACACACAATTGTCTATTTATAGAGATATTTCTCCCACTCAGCATGGGTATGTGTAAAAATACACCCCAAAACACATTAAACTACTTCTCCTGAGTACGGCGATACCACATGTGTGGCACTTTTTTGCACCCTAACTGCGCTAAGGGGCCCAAAGTTCAATGAGTACCTTTAGGATTTCACAGGTCATTTTGAGAAATTTCGTTTCAAGACTACTCCTCACGGTTTAGGGCCCCTAAAATGCCAGGACAGTATAGGAACCCCACAAATTACCCCATTTTAGAAAGAAGACACCCCAAGGTATTCTGTTAGGAGGATGGTGAGTTCATAGAAGATTTTTTTTTTTTGTCACAAGTTAGCGGAAATTGATTTTAACTGTTTTTTTTCACAAAGTGTAATTTTCCGCTAACTTGTGACAAAAAATAAAATCTTCTATGAACTCACCATACTCCTAACGGAATACCTTGGGGTGTCTTCTTTCTAAAATGGGGTCATTTGTGGGGTTCCTATACTGCCCTGGCATTTTAGGGGCCCTAAACCGTGAGGAGTAGTCTTGAAACCAAATGTCGCAAAATGACCTGTGAAATCCTAAAGGTACTCATTGGACTTTGGGCCTCTTAGCGCACTTAGGGTGCAAAAAAGTGCCACACATGTGGTACCACCGTACTCAGGAGAAGTAGTATAATGTGTTTTGGAGTGTATTTTTACACATACCCATGCTGGGTGGGAGAAATATCTCTGTAAATGACAATTGTTTGATTTTTTTTTACACACAATTGTCCATTTACAGAGAGATTTCTCCCACCCAGCATGGGTATGTGTAAAAATACACCCCAAAACACAATATACTACTTCTTCTGAGTACGGCGATACCACATGTGTGACACTTTTTTGCAACCTAGGTGCGCTAAGGGGCCTAACGTCCTATTCACAGGTCATTTTGAGGCATTTGGATTCTAGACTACTGCTCACGGTTTAGGGCCCCTAAAATGCCAGGGCAGTATAGGAACCCCACAAGTGACCCCATTTTAGAAAGAAGACACCCCAAGGTATTCTGTTAGGAGTATGGTGAGTTCATAGAAGATTTTTTTTTTTGTCACAAGTTAGCGGAAAATGACACTTTGTGAAAAAAAAAAAACAATACATATCAATTTCCGCTAACTTGTGACAAAAAATAAAATCTTCTATGAACTCATCATACACCTAACAGAATACCTTGGGTGTCTTCTTTCTAAAATGGGGTCACTTGTGGGGTTCCTATACTGCCCTGGCATTTTAGGGGCCCTAAACCGTGAGGAGTAGTCTTGAACCCAAATGTCTCAAAATGACCTGTGAAATCCTAAAGGTACTCATTGGACTTTGGGCCCCTTAGCACAGTTAGGCTGCAAAAAAGTGTCACACATGTGGTATCGCCGTACTCAGAAGAAGTAGTATAATGTGTTTTGTGGTGTATTTTTACATATAACCATGCTGGGTGGGAGAAATATCTCTGTAAATGACACATTTTTGATTTTTTTTACACACAATTGTCCATTTACAGAGAGATTTCTCCCACCCAGCATGGGTATGTGTAAAAATACACCACAAAACACATTATACTACTTCTCCTGAGTATGGCGATACCACATGTGTGACACTTTTTTGCAGCCTAGGTGCGCTAAGGGGCCCAACGTCCTATTCACAGGTAATTTTGAGGCATTTGTTTTCTAGACTACTCCTCACGGTTTAGGGCCCCTAAAATGCCAGGGCAGTATAGGAACCCCACAAGTGACCCCATTTTAGAAAGAAGACACCCCAAGGTATTCCGTTAGGGGTATGGTGAGTTCATAGAAGATTTTATTTTTTGTCACAAGTTAGTGAAAAATGACACTTTGTGAAAAAAACAATAAAAATCCAATTTCCGCTAACTTTTGACAAAAAATAAAATCTTCTATGAACTCATCATACACCTAACAGAATACCTTGGGGTGTCTTCTTTCTAAAATGGGGTCACTTGTGGGGTTCCTATACTGCCCTGGCATTTTACGGGCCCAAAACTGTGAGTAGTCTGGAAACCAAATTTCTCAAAATGACTGTTCAGGGGTATAAGCATCTGCAAATTTTGATGACAGGTGGTCTATGAGGGGGCAAATTTTGTGGAACCGGTCATAAGCAGGGTGGCCTCTTAGATGACAGGATGTTTTGGGCCTGATCTGATGGATAGGAGTGCTAGGGGGGTGACAGGAGGTGATTGATGGGTGTCTCAGGGGGCGGTTAGAGGGGAAAATAGATGCAATCAATGCACTGGGGAGGTGATCGGAAGAGGGTCTGAGGGGGATCTGAGGGTTTGGCCGAGTGATCAGGAGCCCACACAGGGCAAATTAGGGCCTGATCTGATGGGTAGGTGTGCTAGGGGGTGACAGGAGGTGATTGATGGGTGTCTCAAGGTGTGATTACAGGGGGGAAATAGATGCAAGCAATGCACTAGCGAGGTGATCAGGGCTGGGGTCTGAGGACTTTCTGAGGTGTGGGCGGGTGATTGGGTGCCCGCAAGGGGCAGATTAGGGTCTAATCTGATGGGTAACCGTGACAGGTGGTGATAGGGGGTGATTGATGGGTAATTAGTGGGTGTTTAGAGGAGAGAAGAGATGTAAACACTGCACTTGGGAGGTGATCTGATGTCGGATCTGCGGGCGATCTATTGGTGTGGGTGGGTGATCAGATTGCCCGCAAGGGGCAGGTTAGGGGCTGATTGATGGGTGGCAGTGACAGGGGGTGATTGATGGGTGGCAGTGACAGGGGGTGATTGATGGGTGGCAGTGACAGGGGGTGATTGATAGGTGATTGACAGGTGATAAGTGGGTTATTACAGGGAATAACAGATGTAAATATTGCACTGCCGAATTGATAAGGGGGGTCTGAGGGCAATCTGAGCGTGTGGGCGGGTGATTGGGTGCCCGCAAGGGGCAGATTAGGGTCTAATCTGATGGGTAACAGTGACAGGTGGTGATAGGGGGTGATTGATGGGTAATTAGTGGGTGTTTAGAGGAGAGAAGAGAGGTAAACACTGCACTTGGGAGGTGATCTGATGTCGGATCTGCGGGCGATCTATTGGTGTGGGTGGGTGATCAGATTGCCCGCAAGGGGCAGGTTAGGGGCTGATTGATGGGTGGCAGTGACAGGGGGTGATTGATGGGTGGCAGTGACAGGGGGTGATTGATAGGTGATTGACAGGTGATCAGTGGGTTATTACAGGGAATAACAGATGTAAATATTGCACTGGCGAATTGATAAGGGGGGGGTCTGAGGGCAATCTGAGTCTGTGGGCGGGTGATTGGGTGCCCGCAAGGGGCAGATTAGGGTCTAATCTGATGGGTAACAGTGACAGGTGGTGATAGGGGGTGATTGATGGGTAATTAGTGGGTGTTTAGAGGAGAGAATAGATGTAAACAATGGATTTGGGAGGTGATCTGATGTCGGATCTGCGGGCGATCTATTGGTGTGGGTGGGTGATCAGATTGCCCGCAAGGGGCAGGTTAGGGGCTGATTGATGGGTGGCAGTGACAGGGGGTGATTGATGGGTGGCAGTGACAGGGGGTGATTGATAGGTGATTGACAGGTGATCAGTGGGTTGTTACAGGGAATAACAGATGTAAATATTGCACTGGCGAATTGATAAGGGGGGGTCTGAGGGCAATCTGAGCGTGTGGGCGGGTGATTGGGTGCCCGCAAGGGGTAGATTAGGGTCTAATCTGATGGGTAACAGTGACAGGTGGTGATAGGGGGTGATTGATGGGTGATTGATGGGTAATTAGTGGGTGTTTAGAGGAGAGAATAGATGTAAACAATGGATTTGGGAGGTGATCTGATGTCGGATCTGCGGGCGATCTATTGGTGTGGGGGGGTGATCAGATTGCCCGCAAGGGGCAGGTTAGGGGCTGATTGATGGGTGGCAGTGACAGGGGGTGATTGACGGGTGATTGACGGGTGATTGACAGGTGATTGACAGGTGATTGACAGGTGATCAGGGGGGATAGATGCATATAGTACACGGGGGGGGGGTCTGGGGGGGGGGTCTGGGGAGAATCTGAGGGGTGGGGGGTGATCAGGAGGGGGCAGTGGGCAGGGGGGGGGGAATAAAAAAAAAATAGCGTTGACAGATAGTGACAGGGAGTGATTGATGGGTGATTAGGGGGGTGACTGGGTGCAAACAGTGGTCTGGGGGGTGGGCAGGAGGGGGGTCTGAGGGGTGCTGTGGGCGATCAGGGGGCAGGGGGGGGGGAAATCAGTGTGCTTGGGTGCAGACTAGGGTGGCTGCAGCCTGCCATGGTGGTCCCTCGGACACTGGGACCACCAGGGCAGGAGGCAGCCAGTATAATAGGCTTTGTATACATTACAAAGCCTATTGTACATTGTTTCAGCGGCGATCCGGGTGCTAGTAACCCGCCGGCGCTTCCGAACGGCCGGCGGGTTACTACGAGCGGTGGGTGGAGCCAGTCCCCGGCGGCTGATCGCGTCACGAATGACGCGATCGCCGCATAGCCACTCCCGCAGCCGCCCCCGCCGATGGGCGTATTGCGGTTGTTTGGGCCCGGACTTTGCCGCCGCCCATCGGCTGGGGGCGGTCGTTAAGTGGTTAATATAGACACAACTCCTGCTCACTGATTCTCTGGTTGAACTCAATGTTCTCTGGTTGAACTCGATGGGCGTATGTCTTTTTTTCAACCAAAATAACTATGTAACTGATAGTCTGAGAAGGTGTCCTTAGGGATTATAACCTCTAAGGGAGTGACATGGGTACTACTCTGCCTCAAGAAGTATTAGTGAAAGGCCAGGCAATTGTGATGATGAGAGCACCCTTCCTCTAGAAGCTCAAGGAGCCTAGACCGATGCTCCAGTGTGATGTCATTGCAGGTAGCTTTCAGACACCTTAGATTAACTTTAAACATCTAATTTATGTCATGATTCTAGGCCTGTGGCAGTTTACTAGTAGTAAGGATACTGACGCTCAATGATGCCACTTGGACCAACTTTCTGTTGGTCACAGGTCTACAGTTCCCATGATCCCTAGTGATGCATGCCAGGAGCTAAAACCATACCTGCTGGGAAGTTGGCGTACATCTCATTTAACTCCTTTATGAATTTCCTACTACGGTGACAAAAACACATTATTTTTCAGATATACAGTAGCAGTAAACAGTACGTGAACCCTTTGGAATTGGATTGCTGCACAAATTGGTCATAAAATGTGATCTGACTTCATCTAAGTCAAAACATTATACAATCAGAGTCTGTATAAACTAATACCACACAAATAATTAAATGTCTCCATGTTTTTATTGAACACACCATGTAAACATTCACAGTGCAGGTGGAAAAAGTATGTGAACCCTTGGATTTACTAACTGGTTGAACCTCCTTTGGCAGCAATAATTCCAACCAAACATTTCCTGTAGTTGCAGATCAGATGTGCACAATGGTCAGGTGTAATTTTGACCATTCCTCTTTACAGAACTGTTTCAGTTCAGCAGTATTCTTAGGATGTCTGGTGTAAATCGCTTTCTTGAGGTCATGCCACAGCATCTCAATCGGGTTGAGGTCAGGCCTCTGACTGGGCCACTCCAGAAGGCATATTTTCTTCTGTTTAAGCCGTTCTGTTGGTAATTTATTTCTATGCTTTGGGTCATTGTCCTGTTGCAACACTCATCTTTTGCTGAGCTTCAGTTGGTGGACAGATGGCCTTATGTTCTCCTGCAAAATGTTTTGATACATTTGGGAATTCATTTTTCCTTCAATGATAGCAATCCATCCATGCCCTGATGTTGCAAAGCAACCCGAAACCATGATGCCCCCACCACCATACTTCACAGTTGGGATGAGGTTTTGATGTTGGTGTGCTGTGCCTTGTTTTCTCCTCACATAGTGTTTGTTTCTTCCAAACAACTCAACTTTTGTTTCATCTCTCCACATAATATTTTGCCAATACGGCTGAGGAACATGCAGGAGCTCTTTTGAAAACTTTAAACATTCAGCAATGTTTTTTGGACCGCAGTAGCTTCCTCCCATGAACTCCATTCTTGATAGTGTTTTATGTATCATAGATTCGATAACAGGTATGTTAGCATATGCCAGAGCCTTTTGTAAGTCCTTAGCTGACACTCTAGGATTCTTCTTCACCTCATTGAGCATTCTGAGCTATGCTCTTGCAGTCATCTTTACAGGACGGCCACTCCTAGAGAGAGCAACAGCAGTGCTGAACTTTCTCCATTTATAGACCGGAGATACTGTTATAACCCTTTCCAGCTTTATGCAAGTCAACAATTCTTAATCGTAGGTCTTCTGTGAGCTCTTTTGTGTGAGGCATCATTCACATCAGGCAATACTTCTTGGGAAAAGCAACCCCAAAACTGGCGTGTGTTTTTTTTATAGAGCAGGACAGCTGTAACCAAGACCTTCAATCTCATCTCATTGATTGGATTACAGTTGGCTGACACCTCACTCCTATTAGCTTTTGGAGGTGTCATCATTAGTCTAGGGGTTCACATTCACATGCTTTTTTCACCTGCCTTGTTAATGTTTACACGGTGTGTTCAATAAAAACATGGAAACATTTAATTATTTTTGTGGTATTAGTTTAAGCAGACTGTGATTGTCTATTGTTGTGACTTAGATGAAGATCAGATCACATTTTATGACCAATTTTTTGCAGAAATCCATATAATTCCAAAGGGTTCACATACTTTTTACTGCTACTGTGTATCACCAATAACTTTCAGTCTTTTGAATATTAATGCAAAAGTTACACTGCTTTTGTTAGGGGAAGTACAAGTGTTTCTTTGGATTTTATTATATACAGTGAGATGCGAAAGTTTGGGCAACCTTGTTAATCGTCATGACTTTCCTGTATAAATGGTTCGTTGTTACAATAAAAAATGTCAGTTAACTGCCTAATGACTGCTCCACGCCGATTGGCGTGAGCAGGGCGGCAGCCCCAGGATCACTCCACGCCAATTGGCGTGAATGGCGTGAGCGGAGATTGCAAGGGATCCCGTGCGCTGATACACGCATATTCCCGCTTGAAAGATGAAGCTCGGCTCTGTCATCGGCCTCCCAGCAGCGATCGCCGCTAGGAGACTGTTAGACGGCGAAACCTCCGTCTAATAACACTGCACATCGCTGCGATCTAAGACAGCGCTGTACTGGGGACAGCTGTGTGACACGGCTATCCCCCTGGCAGGCAGAAAAGTGATCCGCTGTCATAGGCTGAAATGATCCGCTATCATAGGCAGACGATCATGCTGATTTGCTGGCGGAGGGAAGGGAGGGAGGGCTATAAAAATAAAAAATAAAAATGTCAAATTTATTTAAAAATAAAACTAATAAATATTTGTATTAAAAAATAAGCAACCTGGGAGCGATCCTCGCCCACCAACAGAAAGCTCTGTTGGTGGGCAGAAAAAGGGGGGGGGAATCACTTGTGTACTAAGTTGCACGGCCCTGCAGTGAGCCCTTAAAGCTGCAGTGGCCTATTTTGTAAACAAAATTAGTCAGGTGCATAAATTTGGGCACCACAAAAAAGAAATGAAATTCATATTTAGTAAATCCTCCTTTTGCAGAAATTACAGCCTCTAAACGCTTCCTGTGAGTCTGGATTCTGGTTGAAGGTATTTTGGACCATTCGTCTTTACAAAACATCTCTAGTTCATTCAGGTTTGATGGCTTCCGAGCATGGACAGCTCTCTTTAACTCACACCACAGATTTTTGTATCCTTCCCCTAAACCATGATGGTGAACAATCTTTGTCTTCACTCTTCAGGTCATTTGAGAGTTGTTTTGAGACCCCCCTGTTGTTACTCTTCAGAGAAAATTAAAAGAGGAGGGAAACTTACAACTGACCCTCTTAAATACGCTTTCTAATAATTGGATTCAACTATGTATGTAGGTCAGGGGTCACTGAGCTTACCAAGCCAATTTGAGTTCCAATAATTAGTTCTAAAGGTTTTGGAATCAATAAAATGACAACAGTGCCCACATTTATGTACCTGTCTAATTTTATTTAAACAATTATTGCGCACTTTCTCCAAATCCAATAAATGTAATCACTGCGGCTGTGCTAACAATTTCTACATAGTGGCGATATTTCCGCCCCCTGGTTCAGCCAAATAGTTACTGAGTTAGACTACTTAAACAGTGCCCGTTAGCCTATAGGTCACCTGAGGAAGGTGTGGTAAATGCCGAAACCGGTAGTGACGAAGCGCCACTTGCATGACGAGGACACGCCCCCTTCACCTCCCGCTCCCCGAATGGACACCGCAGAAGTTTACAGCAGTGATCCCAGGTCCTGACCATACTGTGGGAAGGAGGATAGATCATGGGCAGCCTCATACACAAGCTGTTAAACCATCTTTTATGTAAGTGCAAATTTTTATTGCGGTTCTGATTGAAGGAAGTTAGTGAACTATAGGAGCACTTTTTTTTTACTTTCTCCTTTACTTCCAAAAGTTTTAGAGCCAGCAGATCAGCAGGACAGCCAGGCAACCAGACACTCATTTAGCCTCTCTTGAGTCTGTCGTACCAGCTGCCTCTATGCTACTCCTTCCAATATCTGCCTTTCCCCACGCATCAGGTCCTTATCTCTTTGCAGCGGATTTTGTGCCACAGATAGGCAGTGTGTTTACTCCACAAAAGTTCCTGGTAACCCCTCCAAACGCCATTATCACCACTTCCGATCTTTCAGCATAGTAAGCTAGTAAAGCTAGTAGTTAGTATAAAGGTCCGTACACACGCCGGACTAGAGGCAACGACGGGTCCGTCGTCACCTCCCGCTGGGTGGGCGTTCCAACGACAGTACGGCGTGTGTACAGCCTGTCTGCAGACTGATACGGCTGTTTCTGAGCGATCCGCCGGGCGGATCGCTCAGAAGCAGCCGTATCAGTACGCCGACAGTGCATACACACGCCGGACTGTCGTTGGAACGCCCACCCAGCGGGAGGTGACGACGGACCCGTCGTTGCCTCCAGTCCAGCGTGTGTACGGACCTTAAGCATATATATATATTGCACAATGATGCAAACAGTCCAACAACCACAGTCTGTTCCCATGTAGTGTCCAAATTACACCCAAACAAGGCTTGGCATCCATCCATAACAGTCTATAACGATCACCCTCTTTTAAGAGCTTTTAAATACTGACTGTATTATACACCACAACTGTGACACTCCACGCTATATACAGTACATGCACCCAGGGGATGGGAAACATTATGTAAGGATTATCTTTGGTGGTTTGACAATCTGCCAATAATGCCATGAGTGGTCTATCGATCAGCGCAATAGTGCTGTAATTGTAGGTAATGACCCTAGCAAATGTACAAGTTAATGAAGGGGTACTATCCACTATAAATATTGAGCTATTCATATCTTCTTATCCTGAACAATCCAGCTACTGAAGATCTTTCTGAGAAAACATAAGAGTGTAAGAGAAGCAGCTTCTCATCAGCCAAGTGCACATGTATAGAGGGAGCTGGCATTGTGTCACAGTACTGGGATCACTTGGTTGAGAAAACACATGTAACCCAATTAATCATCCTTTCCTGGACAGTGAGCAGGACCATGTAAGTAATTCCTTTGTGCCATTGTAAGCTAGCCACACATCCATCGCTTCGGGTAAATAATAGCCAATAACCTCTATTTTTCAACAAGGTTTTCTTAAACCAAACTTCAAGTAAAAATAAACCAATGAAATAAACAATTACATCTATAGTCCTAATCCTAATTAGGATTTCCTGGGATCCCATAGTCTTATTTTGTACTTAAAGTGAACCTAAAGTCAACTAAAAAAAATGAGATTAACTCACCTGGGGCTTCCCTCAGCCCCCTGCAGCTGATTGGTGCCCTTGCAGCCCCGCAGCCCTCGCAGATGGTCCAGGACCCGCCGGCGAACACTTCCAGTTTGGCCGTCACCGGCCGACAGGCATGGGAACGCGAGGAGGCCGCAATAGCAGCATAGCGGGCGATATACAGGCTGGGAACGCGAACAATCACTCGCGTTCCCATGCCTGTCGGCCGGTGATGGCCAAACCGGAAGTGTTCGTCGGCGGGTCCTGGACCATCGGAGCGGGGCTGCGAGGGCACCGATCAGCTGCAGGGGGCTGAGGGAAGCCCCAGGTGAGTTAATCTAATTTTTTTTAGTTGACTTTAGGTTCACTTTAAAGGATACCTTAGCGCAACCTAACATTTAAAACGGGGGGAGAAGCAGGCATGTTTAGTGGGCTCTCCTCATGCCCACTACTCCCCCCGTTCTCCTCCGTCCCTCTCCAGTACAGCCTACCAAGAAAGTAAATTTGGGGGGATGGTGGGCTGTACCGGAGGGAGCTAAGGAGAACGGGGGGGAGCGGTGGGCATGAGGACAGCCCACTAAACATGCCTGATCCCCCCATATTTATTTTTAGGTTGCGCTTATTGTATCCTTTAAAGGTTAAAACATACTTTTTTCAGTTTTTACTGACGCCGCCACTTGAGGGTTTCCAAATTTATTCAGCTCCTATACAGACAAATGTGGAAGTACAGTCAGCAGGGGTACTACTTGCACTTCACCCACACTACCCCTCAAAGCTGAATACAAGACACAAGAGGAACAATTGCTCATTCCCAGACTGCACTCTGCCATTTATATTGGTCTGCAGACAGCCTGTCAGCCAATACAATACCAAATCAAGCAGAAGCTGTACAATTTAGCCATAGACAAAGAGGGTTTGGCCACCCATAGTCATAGAATATATGACCAGCAGGGGGCACCACATGCACATAACCTCTCACACCCCCCTTCCTAACTCTAACCTACAACTAGGAGCTGCAAAAAAAAAAAAAAAGCTCTGGGGCTTGCCTGTGCTTCCCCTTGGTGTTGCATGTGGGTCTAAGGGTCCCAGTTGGTGGCAGAGCCCAGAGCCCCCACTTTTCATGAGCACCAGAGTTTTTGTGGTTTTAATTCTTAATTCCTTTTTTTCTGCTCCTAGTAGTAGATCAGAGTTGGGGGGGGGGGGGGGGGGAGGTTACCTGCACATGGTGCCTCCTACTGGTAACATAGTCCATGACTATATTGGTCTGTCAATATAAATGGCAGAGTGTTTACCACGAGAAAATATATGTGTGCATCAAACACCAAGTTTAAGCCTGACAAATCTGGCTTTGCAAATTTGGCCTAATTGGCTTATCATGAGGCATTGCTCATGCAAATATGTATTTGCTTTCGCATGCCAAATTATGCAGGGTCAAAAACCAATACCGCAAAGCAGCTGCCCTGCGGGGATTAGTTCATGCTACATTAGCACTATCCAGGAGCGCCACGAGGAGGCTCCCCAATGCCCACATACAACCGGGGGGCCGCGGTAAGTATAAATGGCAGAGTGCTGTCTGGGAGTGAGCAGTTGTTCTTCTAAATGTTTTCTGAACTTGGTTTTCCAGACCTCCAATGTACGGAGGGTTGGAGACAACCATCTAAGTGAAATACACTTCTTTGGCAGCAACGAGTGTTTCAGCGAGAAAAACTATATTAAATTTGGGCACGTCCTCATCCATAAGGTTCACTATGCACAGTTTTACATCTAGAGAAGATCGCGATCCCATCATGTCATGAAGGTAGTCAATCACTTGCTTCCAGAAGTCTGCAATGGGGGAACATTAGCTAGGACATAGATTAGAGGCAGTAGGAGAGAATTTAGCTACAGTATATGGGATAGAAAAAAATACCCAGTGCAAGTTTTTTACTGGGCCCCCCATATGGAGCATTAAAACCTTCCGAGTTCAACCGCAGTGTCAGAGGGTTATAAGCAGAGGGAATGCAACAATGCATTAATTATTACCACTATTCCAAGCACATATAGAGGTGTTCGTTATCAGCATGGTATCAATCAAGACCTAATAGAGCATCTGCACTTCCTCTTGTACTTATTCTTCCAACATTTCTAGCACCAGGGAGAGCAGCACCTCCCCTATCATTATAACAACATACATTGCTGCCACACCAGGAGTACACATTCACCTCCATCATCATCATGATCTTACACTATTCTGCTACTTTAGAAAAAATGCTATATTATAAATCCTCATTATTCTTTTCATTATTCACCTTCCTAAAGGTTCTCATTTACACAGGTCACAATTCTGTATATATAAAGAAAATTGAGGTAGCCTCAACTGGACGCCTTTATTTGTTCTAGAAGATAGTTCACCACTCCTACAGAGTAGCTTCTTCAGCTCCAATGAGTGAAGGACATTCCTAGGCCTTTTATAAGTACAGATAATCTCCATTTTTGCCAGCAAACAGCCTAGCCAACTGGCATGCTCAATAAGCATGCATAAAGTCAAATGAAAGAATGAATTAATCAAAATAGGCAAAACAAGTACATAATAAATAGTAATGAAGTCAAAGGCCACCTCTCCATTTCAGGATGGTTGTTCCAGTTTGACATTAGCCCTCTTGTGAACCAGTTCTGTTTACTGACCAAAATATATAAATGTCCATCCCTTCTTCTGAAGGTGTAGGTATACTGAAGAGTCTTGACCTGCAGAGTAACAATCGGGGGGGGGGGGGGGGGGGGGCTCCAAAACTTTGGTGGGGCTCCCCCCCAATGTTCCCTCAGTGACCCTCAAAGCCTGGGACCCACCTTGAAAGGGTCATAAAACAGTTGTGGTCATGATCTTCACACCCATAAAATGTGTATCCCCAAAACCCCTAATCTGGAGGATGGGCTCTTGTATCAGTGCGAGTAAAGTAGTAGTTTGGGGCCCCTCACTGCTCTGGGCTGAAATAAAGAAGCTCTCATTTGCACAAATCACACATATACTGTAGATACATGGAAAGTGACTCTAAATTGCCAATCTTGGTATCAGAACCTGTGGTTGTGGGATCTAACAGTAATAACCCTGCATGCTTAGTGTAAAGAGGTTGGTATATATGAAACAGAGTCTGCATATGAAAGAAGGGTGAGGGATGAATGAGCTGCCATATATTGCATGGGGGGGCTGCTGTCTGGAAACGGAGTGGAGAGGGTCACAGAGGTTACTTAATACTGCTATTTGGTTGGGGGAAGCCATAAAGGCTACCTAATACTGTTGTGAGGGGGGGGGGGGCATAAAGGATACCCAGTACTTCTATCTGGTATGGGGGTGGGGGGCATGAGGGCTACTGAATACTGTTGGAGGGAAGGACGCCATAGCTACCTATTACTTCTATCTGGGGGGCTCAAAGACTGCCTGATGCTGCCTCCTGGGGGACAAAGGCTACCTAACAACGCTAAGCAATAGTGGGGGGGGGGCAACGTTTTGCAAGCAGGCCCAGTGACTTCTAGTTACGCCCCTGATTAGATGTTTTAAGCCGAGACGCACTGTAAGTGGTGACCTTCAGACTCTCAAACTGGGCATTTTACCTCGATGTTACAGCTGTCATGTACGAATGAAGATAACTCACAGGAATTCACTCCGGGCCTTCATTCCTCATCAACATGTCTAAAATACTTATGAAAAGTACAGTTTGAGGAACTGTAGGTTGTGACTTTCAATGGCTCCAGGCTTCCCTGTGAATAGTACAGTTTGTAATGACTTCTGTCCTACCTACTGTTTAGTGTTTCCCACACCTGTCCTCACAGCCCACCAACAGTGCATGCTCTAGAGGTAACCTCACATATTATGTGGGGTGGGGTAAAAAGCATCTCACCTTCGAGGAATCTACATAGTTTAGACACTAAATACCCTATCTGTACAGTACATATGTGACATTACCTGCAAAACATGCGCTTTTGGTAGGCTGTGATGGAAGGTTTTGAAAAGCCTACAGTAGATGAAGGAGAACATGGTACAGAGCACCTGCAAGAGGAGAGAACCACACAGACAAGGGAGGAAGAAAGGCCCACCTTTATGAATGGGCATCCATCTGTGCCCTATAAAGACAGAAAGAAGAACGCCTCTGAACTGAAACAGTTCTGTAAAGAGGTGGTCAAGAATTACTCCTGACCGTTGTGCATGTCTGATCTGCAGCTACAGGAAAAGCTTGGTTGAAGTTATTGCTGCCAAAGGAGGTTCAACCAGTTATTTAATCCAAGGGTTCACATACTTTTTCCACCTGCACTGTGAATATTGAATATAATGTTTAATAAAAATATGGTAACATTTAATTAATTGTGTAGTATTAGTTTAAGCAGACTGTGATTGTCTATTGTTGTGACTTAGATGAAGATCAGATCACATTTTATGGCCAATTTGTGCAGAAAACCATATCATTCCAAAGGGTTCGCATACTTTTTCTTGCTACTGTAAGTGGGAAGGGGCCCTTAGATGGGCACAGTGATTCCCAGGTGGGGCCAGTGCCCCAGCATGCCTCAGTTCAGCAGCACCACTGATCACTTCTGTTTCACACATAAGTGGTCTCAGATATCTTTTCTGTCTCAGGGCAGCCCCAGAGTTGAGTAATATCTATGCAAATGTACTCATAAACTTAGTCACCTTGCTCTATAAGTGAAATGAGCCCTGCCCTCTAACCTCTTTATATTTCATATTAGCATCTGCTCTCCTCTTGAATCTCAGTGTGTGGGAGGCTCGGATCATCTGCAGTGCAGTATAAAAGTGCAGATTGCTCTCACTGAAGGGTTAAGACATTTACTTCATTAGCTTTACACCGGCGCTGAAGGGCTAATTGCTGACTATAATTTACATTAGCTCCGATGGGTTGAAGTAGCAATTGTTTGAATTGTGTTCTGTATTCGTATAGCTTTTAGATTAATAAAATAGGAATTAGGTCAGCACATGCGCTTAGCGTTATTGTCTTCATTCATATACTATTCTCCGTAATACCTTGCTGAGTGCGGTGTCTGTGACAGAGTGCCTATTCACAGAATATACGCTGATTATCCCCATTAGCGTCTATTATATTTAATCTGCGCTCTTGTCTGCTGTACGTGTGGGTTGGAGACGACAGTCATATATTGTGATAACAGTGCCTTTGTTATAATATGTGTCTTTTCACATCTCTCACTGGCTGACTAATTTGCTAAATAGGTCAACACTTGCAGAGTGTTTGAAGAACCTCATAGACCTGACCTTTGCCTTTTTTCTAAATCACCTCTGCGTGTAGTGCTTTCAAATGTCAGAAATGTTCTTATTCTTGGGGCAGCAAAAATCAAATATACATAAATTAAGTTTTTTCTTCTTACTTTTAACTTTTTATCAGAAGAATACCCAAGCAGTTTGGGGTTACCCAAAACTACTAGGAAAGTATAGGGGGCTAAAAGAGACCACAAAGCTTTTCCTACTAAACAGCAATGCTCAGTGTAGTTTGCCTTCTTGAAACAGAAGGTTTTTGCGATAATTCAGGCTCAATAAAAAAAAGAAAGCTCTACTTACCTGGGGCTTCCACCAGCCTCTTGCAGCCAACATGCCCCAAGCCACAGCTCGCTCCCAGCCACCGACTCGGGTTTCTCGCCAGTGCAGAGGCCGACCTTGCCTGCACAGTACACCCCGGATCAACATGGGTTTGATTGACAATGACACTCATGCAGGCGCAGTAGAGGACGACCTCACAAGGTCAACCTCTGCAGTGGAGGGGACAGGAGCCAGCGGCTGAGAGCGTAGCTGCCATGTGGGACATGTCGGCTACAAGGGGCTGGACATTCCCTTTAAGTGAGTGACTGTGGTCTCCCACAATGCATCACTACTGTATATGCAAATTATCTCTTTATGATCCTGAAGCCAGGCTTGCATCCAGAACCACTGTGGTGTATAGCAAGCCTATAGCTTATACAATTTACAGAGCCAAAATTAACTTTTTATAAGGTAGACTCAAGCCATCCCTCTATCCATAGTGTTAATAAAGGGGGGTAAAAACCACACTCTGTCTGCAGTTCTAATTTACAGTGAAAATATCAGTTGTTGGACACAAAGAGCAGCAGAGCAGTCTAAGGTGCTGTGTTAGATGATTCCTACTTAAAGGACCTCTGTCGCGAAAATCTTAAAATTTAAAATACATGTAAACATACACAGATAAGAAGTATGTTTCTTCCAGAGTAGAATGAGCCATACATTTCTTTTCTCATATAATGCTTTCACTTACAGTAAGTAGTAGAAATCTGACATTAGGCCCGGTTCACATTAGCGTTCGCTATCCGGATTTTCCGTATCTGATCTGGACCGCATACTGTACAAACGGAACGTACGTTCCGCATAGCAATCTAAAGGCTATGCGGACGTTCACACGTGTCCGTTCCATACAGTATGAAGCCGGATCGGATCCGGACTCCGGACTCTTTTCCAACATGCGCTATTTTTTGGGTCCGGATCTCCGGCCGACGCACCCGGACCGGAGCCGGACCTGAGCCTGACAGCACCATCAGGAACACAGAAACCAATGGGAAACGGAAGGCACAGAACACACTGCCTACAAAAACCTGACGTTCTACCCCACTTCCTATGCGTATCCAAGCGGCCATTTCGGATGGAGACACATGGGCCAAGCATGTCTGGAGTGGAGCAGCAGTGACAGACGTGCTGGAGCTGTTTGGCAGAATGTCGGAGGTGGAGGTGAGGCCTACAGCGGAGGAACCTGATTCTACAGGTGCACCTTCTGCTGACCCCAACATTTTTTTTTTAAATTTCGCTATTTTTTGCCCACGGATCCGGATGGCAGCCTAATGCATGCCTGATACAAACGGACCGGATCGGATCGGAACCGTACGGTTCTGATCAGGATCAGGTCCTGATCCGATCAGGATCCGATCAGGATCCGGTCCGTTTACTTGCCAAAACGCAAGTGTGAACGGGGCCTTACCGACAGCCCATCTTCTCATGGCGGGTTCTCAGGGTTTTCTTTATTTTGAAAAGCACTTGGTGAATGGCAGTTGCTTCATCCAACTGCTAAAAAAATTGTGTGCAGTGAGCAGGGAGGCCGGCCAGCACCTTTGTATAAATCTTTTTCAGGGAATGTCTATATAAAGAATAAAGGCCATGTTGAGAATCCCCTATGGAGAGATGGACTAACCCAAAACCTGTCAGTTCTGTCAGATTTCTACTACCTACTGTAAGTGAGTGACAGCAACATAGGAGAAAAGTAATGTATGACTCATTTTACTCTGTAAGAAATGTACTTCTTATTTGTATGTGTTTTAAATTTTAAGATTTTCGTGACAGTTCCTCTTTAACCACTTAGGACTATCTGGACAGATATATCCGTTCAGATAGCCTGCACTGCTGCTGCGGCACCGTGCACGCTCCCGCCACCTTACCCTTACCCTGAGATCAATGAATGGGAATACAGATCCCATTCATTGATCTATGTCCCCCTAAGAAAAAACGACGGCTTTCTCTGAAAAGCCGCGATTTTTCTATGTTCCACGTCACCCCTTCAGTTCCTGTAAGCAAGATCTCTCGCTTACAGGAGGAAAAATCCAAAAATCACTGTGGCCACGTTGTGGCCAAATAGTAAAACTACATCTACATACAATTTTTTTTAAAATATATACAATCAATTACATTTAAAATTATCTGTTTACCTCCCCACTCCGAAAAACCCCAAATACATTTTTTAATAAAAAAAAAATACAATAAAAAAACCAAAACAACATAAATGGTTACCTAAGGGTCTGAACTTTTTTAATATGCATATCAAGAGAGTATATTATTATAATTTTTTAAATTATAAGCTTGTAAATAGTGATGGATGCAAATTGAAAGAATGCACCTTTATTTCCAAATAAAATAATGATGCCATACATTGTTATAGGGACATAATTTAAATGGTGTAATAAACGTGACAAATGAGCAAATAAAATACGTGGGTTTTAACTATGGTAGTATGTATTATTTTAAAGCTATAATAACTGAAAACTGAGAAATAATGATTTTTTTTTCCATTTTTTTTCTTAATATTTCCATTAAATGCATTTAGAAAAAAATAATTCTTAGCAAAATGTACCACCCAAAGAAAGCCTAATTGGTGGTGGAAAAAACAAGATATAGATCAATTAATTGTGATAAGTAGTGATAAAGTTATTGGCGATTGAATGGGAGGTGAAAGTTGCTCAGCTGCATAAGGTGAAACGACTCTGTAGGCTGTCGTTATGCTGTTTTTGGCATCAAGGGAGAAAGTATTGGGTAACCTCCTGGTGTGTTGGCTCCCACATTTATTTACAACTGTATATAGACGGTTTGGGTACTTTAAAGACACAGTACCAAGTTCATCAGCGCCAACTATATGGTGTATGTAAGATGCTGAATAAAAGACCAGTCCAGTAGCGCACAAGTTAGTTCATTCAGAAGGGAATTCAGAGCTACC
Source organism: Hyperolius riggenbachi (assembly GCF_040937935.1). Lineage (NCBI taxonomy): Eukaryota > Metazoa > Chordata > Amphibia > Anura > Hyperoliidae > Hyperolius > Hyperolius riggenbachi. Next base: position 99,571,633 of record NC_090647.1, read on the forward strand.
GACAGAGATCCATCAATACACCTCCATTCTCAAATTTGCTTCAGTGTCCCACACCAATAACAGGTAAATGGGTGGGAAAGAAATATTTTTTGATTTTCGTTTTGGGAAGAGTGGTGTGTGTGTGTGTGCGTGCGTGCGTGTGTGCGTGTGTGTGTTGCCTGTTGCCTGTATGCGTGTGTGTGTGTGTGGGTAAGGGGTATTATATTCTTGCAAGTGTCCAAATTTGGGACATTTTCACTCTATCACTAGGACAGGAAGTGTACAAAAATCTTCTAAGAGAGGCTACAAGTCAGCAGAGTTTGTTCTCATAATAGTGAAATTTTAAACATTCCTGGAATTCCACTTAAACTGCCCCAACTGATGTCCTCCACCCATGAGATCATACTGATTGGTCCAGAGTGATTGCTAGTTTCTTTGTCCCTGCAGTTGGTATGTCTTTGTCACCCTTTGATAAGCCTGCAGCTATCTTACCAAGACCTACATAAGTGGCAGGTAAATTAATTGGCATTTTTATCAGCATCGGATGGAAACCGTATAAATAACTCACCTTCACAGAGATAAGAAAAGTTCAGATTCCCCCTATTATTACACATTTTAACACTGGTTAGTGTTATCAATAATGGTATTTAGACAACAGGAATGCAGATAACCACACAGCACAGTTTATAAATGATTACTCCGCCCATTAAACCACTTCATATCTACCAACTGTGAATGACCTGTGACATCCTATCACACTCAAGTGATGAATAACTTGAGTCCGATCCAATTCACTATTTCTCCTAAAGGTGCCCATACATTAGAACGAATATGGGCAGATTCGACCAAGAGACAAATTTATCTCTAATCGAATCTGATTAGAGATAAATTTGTCTCTAATCGAATCTGCCCATACACTACAGGCCGATTCCCGTCCGATTTCAGCATGAAATCAGCAGGGAATCGGCTGAGCCGCCGCTGTCCGCCCCGCCGCTGCCCCCAAAATGTAGAAATGTATGTAAATTATGTAGTGCATTTATACATTACCTGCCCTGTAGCAGCTCGCCGGGTCCATCCGTCCATCTCGCCGGGTAAGTCGCATACACGCTAGCGGCGCATAGCGTCTGACGTCAGCCGCTATGCACCTTCATGACGTCAGAGCGCCGCCGGCGTGTATGCGGAACCCGGCTAGATGGACGGAAACCGCATGGAGGCTGACACCGGACAGGTAATGTAGAAATGCACTACACTACATACATGTATACATTGCGGCGGCAGCCGCGACCCGCGGGGGTTTCTCGTCGCTCGTTCGCAATTCGGCCTCCGTTCCGCCGCGCACCCCACCAACCAACCTCGGCCCGACATTTTCCAGCATGCGCAATCGACTGTGCGGCCAATTTCTGTCCCGAAATTGGTTGCTTTGTCGGTCGGGCATGCACTTGGCAGCAACAATTTTGGTCGATGGTTGGTTGGTCGCCTAGTGTATGGCCCCCTTAAGATTTCTCCTGTTTAAAATAACTTTTGCGCTCTGCAATTGAAAAACTACCCAAAAGTAGGTGAAAAATGTCAAAATTATTCTGAGTATTTCAGAGTATGTAGAGGGAGTTTGGTGCACTGGGCTACTTCACTGGGCCTCCCCGGAGTGCTCCAAACCAAATGACAGTTCCACTCAGCCAGGTACTCAAAGTTGAAAGCGATGGGCACATCCAGTATAAAAAAGCCTTTATAGGAAAAATTGTTAAAAAATTGTATGCAAAAAATACAACAGCTACAGTTGCTGGGAGAGTAAGAGGGGGACAAGCATGTACAAGATCTCGACAGCTGTTTCGCACTCCTCAAACGAGTGCTTCCTCAGTATTTCTGAGTATTTCTGAGTATTTTCTTGCTTGCTGGTGGCTTCAATGCATTTTATTTATAATGTGAAAATGTAGGAGAAAACTTTGGAGAAAAAGAGAATTGGATTGGGCCCAGGGGCGTAGCAATAGGGGGTGCAGAGGTTGCGACAGCATCGGGGCCCTCCCTCAGCTGCCGTATTAGCTCTCTATTGGTCCTGTTCTCATAATAATCACTTCTTTAGATACTTTGAATAGTAGTAATCATTAACAAGCTATTTCCCATCCCCTTATTGCACCTCTGACACTGTAGTTGCCCTTGGCAGGTTTTGGTGCGCCGTATCAATTGTTATGTATAGAGTACTTAGGGGGCCTAAACGTAAAACTTGCATCGGGGCCCACAGCTCCTTAGCTATGCCACTGATTGGGCCCATTGTGTTGTTTTTCTGGTAATTCGCAAAAGAGGGTTAAAGTGGAGCTGAACTTTTGCACTGAACAGAAGGAAACAGAGAGAAATGCCCTCATCTGTGACTAATCACAAGTTGCAATTCAATATCTCAGCTGTGTCAGCTGACTGCCTCAGTAGAGCAGCTAATTTGTAAACGCAGGATGTTAACTCTTTGTCTGCTTCCATGAAAGCAGGAAGTAGACACATTGCAGATTTATTGCAGGATTTCTGTAAGCTTTAACAAAGAAATGTTTTTTCTTTGAAGGTTATTTTGCTGTTATATCAGGTATAGGTTAGAGGAAAAAGCTATTGCTAGGCATGCTTTGGAGGCTAGTGTTAGCACTGTAAAGATCTGCACAGATATTCATTTTCTAGGAGTACAGTCATATTATGCGTGTGTCTATACTAAGCGTCTTCTTAGTTACACAGTGAACCAATAAGCCAAAAGTAATTCATAGTTAGATTTAACCACCTGAACAGAGCCAGGCTTAAATGCAGCCAGCAATGCTGAATGTCAGCCACAACATATAATGAACCTTATTATGAGTGTGACGTGATCACCACCATGTCAACAAGTTTCTATAACAATACTGGATAAGATTGTATAGTTTTGAGTCTCTGGCAAGCCACAGGGAGACCTGTTGTGTCCAAATCATAATGTTAAACAGCAGAGATGGGTCTACCAAACTTATCTCAGTGGTGCATAATGAGTACCTCTACAGAATAGCAAAACAACTCAGAAGACCATCCAGATGACTGCACTGCAGACCTCAGTGAGATCTAAGATGAAAAAGTTTTGATCCTTGATGGTTATCTGTAAGCTCCAAGCCGGTGTGAATACAACCGTCCTCACTCGTAGTCTCAGGTCTGTTGTTACAGATACTGGTCGGTAGAGATGGTGGAGAATTGCTCGCCGGCGAATAGCTATGGGCAGGCTGGCCCTGTACTACTTACGGGTCGCAATGTCCCACAGCATTACGCCCGTGTCCGCACACGTCTATTAGTACGCATGCTCAGGCCCGGCAGTGTGCGTCCTTGATTGCACGCCTGTGGCCGGGCATGCTTCGAGACGTTGCGCACATGTGCAAAGGACGCGCACTGCCGAGCCTGGCCATGCGTACTAATGGACGTTTGCAGACACGGGGATGCGTACTACTACGGGACATAGCGACCCCGGAAGTAGTACAGGGCCAGCATGCCCATAGCTATTCACGGCGAACAGCTTGCCTATGAGGTGAGCTGGTCGCCAACATTACTACTGGTCGGTCGCTCTCCTTTATTAGTTGTGAGGACTAAAGGTCCTCGTGAGTAAAAAAAACCCTATAGGACACAGCCTATACTCATGTATACTGTATATGAGAAGTATAATTTCTTACCTTCTCAGAAGGACAAACCATAATTTAATGGAAGAAGTCATGTTTATTCATGCAGGGTAGACAACACGTTTCACAGGTCTTGGCCTGCTTCCTCTGGTCAATACAAGTGCCTGTAGAACTTTTGGTCATGAATGTGAGCGCTTAGAGATACCTCTATGGCTAGGTGATTTGTCCTTCTGAGAAGGTAAAAAACGACACTTCTCATATACTGTATACAACATCTAGTAGTATCATATCATCAAGGGTGCCTCCACCAGTGTTTTTAGTATACTCATCTAAGATGAACAATAATGATTTCATAATAAGAAGCACCATGTTTAAACCAATAAAATTGGGATTTGAGAAAAATTAACGTGGAGCCACTGCTAAGCTTTATATACTTTATATTGGAGCGCAAACACTCCCAAAATGCTGCATGTCCTGCGATTGCAATTTTGCTAATCGCAATCGCTACTGTGGAATTTGTTACATCCATTATTATTGGCAGAGCGCTTAGGGAAATCACTAGCAATTTAAAGCGCTCCCTAAATACTCAAAAAAGCGCTCTAGTGGGTTCCAGCCCTTACAGCAATGCCTGTCTCATACTTCTAAACATTTAAACATGTTTGATGGCAAAGCCTTTATGGTAATGTTCTGCAGGTTACCTAGTCAAAAGTGGAAGTTGGAAAACACAAGTGCCAATATGCAATAATGGGGTAACGGAATTGCAGCATTCCCCAGTAAACACATCATACCAGCCAGGGACAAGGTTCTGCAGCACTAGAGGTGGAGATCTCAAGTTGCACCCCCCCACGTCTCTGCCCCAGTATAGGTAGCAAAAGTGCACCCACTATTAGGAAGACCCCCACCCAGTTTAGATAGCCAGATGTACCTCCAGTATTAGGTAGGTTCCCACCCCAGGCCCTCCTACTGACGCCCTTGTAGCCCTGCACCCAGAGGCTGGAGCCTATCTAGCCTCTGCCTCGCCCCGCCCCGCCCTAATACGAGCAGCTAAACCTCACAGTATTGGTGTGACAGGGTGGGAATGCTTTATTGCATCAGGACCTATAACACCTGCCAAAATTGAAGGAACCATGACTGCATCTTAGAGATAATCTCAGTTTGTCTGTGAGCTAAACCTGATTGTTAACTGAGTTTTGCAGACAGTGGTCCTAAACTAAACAGTTAAGCTAGGTACACAAGCTGAATTAAATCTGGACAAGGCAATCTACACTTACCTGGGCCTTCCTCCAGCCCACCGTAGCCTGCGAGGTCCCTCTGCTTCTTCTGAGTCCCCTCCGTGGTCCCGCTGGGGCCCCTGTTAGCCTGGCAACTCCGGCTGAAGTAGTGCACAACTGCGCATATGCAGCCAGTCCACGCATCCGGCTCAATCACGCATGCATCGCCGTAAGCCTCCTACATATACGCGGTTCTCGAAAGACTGAACTGCTCCTTGCAGGAGGGTTACGGAAATGCATGCATGATCGAGCTGGGAGCGCAGGCAGGTTGCGCACGACTTCCTTTCGGCCGAAGTCACCAGCCTAACAGGGCCGCCAGCAGAACCACGGAAGGGACCCAGAGGATGCTAAGGGTCTTTGCGGGCCACGGAGAGGCTGGAGGAAGCTCCAGGTAAGTGCAGATTTTCATTTTAAAGCTCTGCTCATGGTCCCTTTAAAGGGTGGTACATAGTTTTTTACGTATATAGACCCAAACAAAAAGTCACAGAGCTTTTATCAAGTACACAATATAAGATGGTGAAAAATTGATTTAACTCCAATTTGAAATGTATAACGACTCTGGGTTGTAGAACATTGATTTTATAGGTTCTATACGCACTATTTCCATTTGTTTAATGTAATGTTTTGCTGTAGTTATTGTACTTTTCCTGTTGAAAAGCATCCATGGATTGCTCTCTTTTATTTCAGTGAATAAATATCTGATAATAACGCAAATGTACTCTGTACAAAAGACAAAAAAAACTGTCTCCTCATTCAGAGCCCAGAAGTATCTGCTCTCAATACAATAGTAGCACAAATCTATACTGACACCAAGTGGAAGATGTGTCAGCTGAGCTTTCTATACCGCGGTACAGAAACCTGTACAATTGTCTTTCACAATACTTGCCGACCAAGCTTTCTGCTCACAGTGAAGTATACAAATTTCAAGTCCATTATATTCACATAAAAACCTATACTGTACACATAATCCTTGTGTGCTTTACTAAACAAATAATGTATTTTCTTTCAGAATTATACATCTGGTTAAAGCCTGGTACATATCTTTACATTTTAGGGATGGGAATTCCGGCTCTTTTAAGAGAATCGGCTCTTTTGGCTCGGCTCCCATTAAAGAGAACCAGAGGTGGGATTGAATTAGGTTAGTGGGGCACAGAGGCTGGTTGTGCACACTAACACCAGCCTCTGTTGCCCCATGATGTGCCTCCAGGACCCCCCTGTGTGCCAGCGACACACAGCGTGTCGCCAGCACAATGTTTACCTATGCCTGTCTGTTAGCGCTGCTCCCCCGCCACTTCCTCCGTATCGGCGCTACCCGCCCGCATCACTTCCAATCAGCGGGAGGGAAGGGACGCGGGCGGGTAGCGCCGATGCGGAGGAGGCGGGGGAGCTGCGCTGACTGACACCGCATAGGTAAACATTGTGCTAGTGACACGCTGTGTGTCGCTAGCACTGCGGGGGGTATAGCGGCAGGCAGGGGGGTCCTGGAGGCACACCATGGGGCAACAGAGGCCGGTGTTAGTGTGCACAACCAGCCTCTGTGCCCCACTAACCTAATTAAATCCCACCTCGGGTTCTCTTTAAAGAGCCGGCTCGTATGGCTCTCAAACGGCTCTTCATTTAATATCATTACAAGTCACTCAGATACCGAAGAAAAGCCCCGCCCCGTCTCCATGACAACTCCAGGCTGCTTCTCTGAGTGGGGCAATCCCTCTTGCTGCTGCTGCTCTGCTCCGCCCCATACACCCCTACAAGCTACAGGAGGAGGACTACATCTCCTGGCATGCCACAGCGCCCTTTATTACAGAGCAGAGCGCACTGGTGAGTGACTCACAGGCATTGGCTCTTTTTAAACTGAGAACCGGCTCTTGTCGATCGCAGTAAAGAGCCGGCTCTTAGAGCCGGTTCGTTCGCAAACGACCCATCACTATTACATTTGTGAAGATCATTTCTGGTCTTCTCCTGGGTCCTGCTGGCAGCTTCTGAAGGATTTGCCGACCCCCGATGGGTTGGTGTTTTCTGCGTATGCCTCCCCCGCGTGCGAATGCGTCCATGTTACCGGGAGCGTACTGAGCCTGCGATGACATGGGCTCATTCGCTCATGGGCGCTCGCAAATGCCAGCACAACTCATCGGGGGTTGGTGATCCTTCAGAGGCTGCCAGTGGGACCCAAGAGAAGCCCAGAGCCATGGTGAGGAACACACGGGACTTCTAGGGGCTGGAAGAGGCCCCAGGTAAGTAAAGCTAGATTTTATTCATCGCTTTGGATATCCTTTATATTACTATCTAAGTGTTTAGAATTCCACAATTCCTTTATTGCAGGACTTTATGATCACAGATTTAAAAACAAAAAAAGTTTAAACCTCAAATTATTTATGAAAAAATCCCTGTATTTAAAATAATGTAAAAAAAAAAAGCCATATTTCTTATTCGCACTCAAAGTGTTATGTCAGTAAATTCTTGACACATTAGTTCTCATGTTCTCAGTCATGCTTTGCAATTCTACACCACTTCCAGCCAGAGAAATCCAGGTGTCACCAAATTCTGCTGATGAAGCATTTTCACCCTTCAAGTCATGCAAACTTTCCATTAACATATAGAAAGGCATAATCAATGAATTGTGTCCTAAGGCTAGTGTCCCATTGGGGGCATTGCACTGGTGACACGATCAAAACAATATCTGCGTTGGCATGTGATGTAACCCAGGCAAAGCAGCAACTAACCCAGGGATGTGACTACAAATCATGGGGGCCCCAACAAAACTCTGGTGGGGCCCCCTTAAAGAGAAACTCCAGTGAAAATAATGTCATAAAAAAAAGTGCTTCATTTTTACAATAATTATGTATAAATGATTTAATCAGTGTTTGCCCATTGTAAAATATTTTAAATCCCTGATTTATATTCTGACATTTATTACATGGTGACATTTTTACTGTTGGCAGGTGATGTACCTGCTGCTTGCTGTTTTGGCAGTTGGAAACAGCTGTACACAGCTATTTCCCACAATGTAACAGGGTTCACAGACAGGAAACTGCCAGAAGTACCTCGGTACTCAGAGCTTCTTGTGGGATGGGTTTCACTACAATATCAGTCATACAGCGCCCCCTGATGGTCTGTTTGTGAAAAGGAATAGATTTCTCATGGGAAAGGGGGTATCAGCTACTGATTGGGATGAAGTTTAGTTCTTGGTCGGAGTTTCTCTTTAAAGGAAACATCTGAGGTAAATAAAGAAAAATCTACTTACCCGGGGCTTGCTCGAGCCCCTGGCAGCCAGGGCTGCCATCAGAAATGTTGGGGCCCCTCACACATCTTCGGGCCTGGGCTCCCCCTCCCTGGGCCCACCCACTGGTTTCTGTGCCCGCCCACTAGACACCCCACCTCCGTGTCCGTGAGCAAATTGTGCTGCTGCACAAAATGTGCATGGCCCCGACATTGAAGAAAGCGGCATGCACAGCCTGATTCAGCGAAAAGGAGGCGTGACCATGGCATGTTGTGGGTGGAGCCAAATACTATACAGGTAGTCCCCGGTTAACAAATGAGATAGGGACTTGTAGGTCTATTCTTATCTTTTATCCGTTGTCATTTGTCCCCCTCTTTTCTTCCTGTGCCTCTTTTGTCCCCCTCTGTCTCACCTCAGTTTGTGCCTCTTTTGTGTCCCTCTCTGTGACCTCATTTTCCCGTCTCATCTTTTTTTTCCCTCTGTGCCTCTTTTATCCCCCTGTGCTACCTCTTCTCCCTTTCTGTCTCAACTCGTCCCCCTGCCCTAGCCAGGCAAGGTGCCCCCAGCATAGGTAGCCAGGTATAGGTTCCCCCAGTATAAGTATCCAGGTATAGGTGGTGCCCCAGTATAAGTAGCCAGCGTTTCAAGTAGCCACGTTCAAGCGCTGATGTCACTCTTCTCTCAGTGCTGGAACCCGATAACACGTGTAGCCACAACACTGGATGTGGAGTATCAGAGAAAGGGGAGTTTAGAAGTCGGGGCCCTCCCACACCTCTGGGTCCCCCTGCAGTCGCAGGGACTACTCCCCCTAGTTAAGCCCCTGAACTGACCAGTGTGCGCCTTCATTGATGCGCGATTCTAGCACCACACTGCATGTTCTGTATTGTGGCAATGGAATCTATGATAAAGGACCAGTGTGTGTCCGAAACATGTTAGCGAATCTTCAAGTTTTGTGACCTGTTTCAATAAAAAATTTTCATATTTTTGGACCATTGAGCGGAACTTCACCTTTTTTACTGGCAATGGAATCTGTTGCATTGCGGCGTATCGGAAGGAGTGGGAAATGTTCAGACTGTGAATAGCTCCATGTTACAGTGCTGCAATTTGCGGTGTGCTCCCATTTTCCACTACAGCGATCCCGCCATGATTTCCATGTGGTTCGTCGGGTGTAGAGCATGATGATTACAGTGTGTTTGTGGTTTTCAGCAGCAGAAACGGGAGGGAAAATATTTTGCAATTTTCCTGAGCTCCTATGCTCAGGCGTTATAAGTGTTGCATGTATTAAGCAGGTTATCCTTTTTGCCCAACTCGCTATATTTATTTGTGTACCTGGCGACGTACATACACATGTCTATCTCAACATACACATGTCTATCTCAACTCTACCGATGCCTAACCCTAAGACCCCCCCCCTACCGATGCCTAACCCAAAGACCTCCCTCTACAAATGCCTAACCCGAAAACCTACCTTTACTGGTGCCAGTGGCGTAGCTACAAACCTCTGGGCCCCCGATGCGGAATCTGAATGTGGGCCCCCCGGCAACAACAGCTCCCCCTCCCCCGGCAACACCCGACGCACATACATATCTGAATCCCTATAGCCAGCTATAGGTCCCCCCAGTATAGGTAGCCAGGCATAGGAAAGCCAGTATAGTTGCCCCCGGTATAGGTTAGCCAGGTAGGTGCCTCCAGCATAGGTAGCCAGTATAGTTGCGCCCAGTATAGGTGAGATAGGCTGGCGCCGCCGGTATAAGTTAGATAGATAGGTGCCCCCAGTACAGGTTAGCTAGGTGGGTGCCTCTAATATAGGTAGCCAGAATAGTTGCCCCCAGCATAGGTTAGATAGGTAGGTGCCCCCAGTATAGGTTAGTGAGGTAGGTGCCTCCAATATAGGTAGCCAGTATAGTTGCCACCTGTATAGGCTAGCTAGGTGCCCCCAATACAGGTTAGATAAGTAAGTGCCCCCAGTATAGGTTAGATAGGTAGGTGCCCCCCAGTATAGGTTAGATTAGGTATCTGCCCCCCAGTATAGGTTAGATGAGGTAGGTGCCCCCCATTACAGGTTAGATTAGGTAGGTGCCCCCAGTATAGGTTAGATTAGGTAGCTGCCCCCAGGATAGATTAGGTAGCTGCTCCCTAGGATAGATTAGGTAGCTGCCCCCCAGGATAGATTAGGTAGCTGCCCCCAGGATAGATTAGGTAGGTGCCCCCCAGTATAGGTTAGATTAGGTAGGTGCCCCCCAGTATAAGGTTAGATTAGGTAGGTGCCCCCCCCCAGTATAGGTTAGATTAGGTAGGTACCCCCAGTATAGGTTAGATTAGGTAGGTGCCCCCCCATTATAGGTTAGATTAGGTAGGTGCCCCCCAGTATAGGTTAAATTAGGTAGCTGCCCCCCAGGATAGATTAGGTAGCTTCCCCCCGGGATAGGTTAGATTAGGTAGCTGCCCCCCAGGATAGATTAGGTAGCTGCCCCCCAGGATAGATTAGGTAGCCACCCCCCAGTATAGGTTAGATTAGGTAGCTGCCCCCCAGGATAGATTAGGTAGCTGCCCCCCCCAGGATAGATTAGGTAGCTGCCCCCCAGTATAGATTAGGTAGCTGCCCCCTAGGGTAAACTAGGTAGCTGCCCCCCAGGATAGGTTAGGTAGCTGCCCCCAGGATAGGTTAAAGTAGGTAGCTGCCCCCCAGGATAGGTTAGGTAGCTGCCCCCCAGGATAGGTTAGGTAGCTGCCCCCCAGGATAGGTTAGATTAGGTAGCTGCCCCCACCCCCAGGATAGGTTAGGTAGGTAGCTGCCCCCCCCCAGGATAGGTTAGGTAGGTAGCTGCCCCCCCCAGGATAGGTTAGGTAGGTAGTTGCCCCCCCCCCCCAGGATAGATTAGGTAGGTAGCTGCCCCCCAGGATAGGTTAGGTAGGTAGCTGCCCCCCAGGATAGGTTAGAGTAGGTAGCTGCCCCCCAGGATAGGTTAGAGTAGGTAGCTGCCCCCCAGGATAGGTTAGAGTAGCTGCCCCCCCAGGATAGGTTAGGTAGGTAGCTGCCCCCCCCAGGATAGGTTAGGTAGGTAGCTGCCCCCCAGGATAGATTAGGTAGGTAGCTGCCCCCCAGGATAGGGTAGGTAGGTGCCCCCCCATAATGGAGGGGGGAGCCGCAGCCACGGGGAGGGCAGCCCGACCTCTCCCTCCCTTCCTCTCCCCGGGCCCCCCCCCCCCCCCTCAGATGCAGAGTGAGCGCTCACGGAAGCGCTGTAGGCAGAACTCACCTCCGTCCCTGGTTCCAATCGCCACTGATCTCCACCCGCTCTGTATAGATGCTGATACACACACTGCCGGAAGCAGTGTGTGTATCAGCTTCTATGCAGAGAGGAGATCAGCGGCGATTGGAACGCAGGGAGGTGAGTTCTGCGTACAGCGCTTCCGTGCGCTCACTCTGCATCTGAGGGGGGGGCCCCGGGGAGAGGAAGGGAGGGAGAGGTCGGGCTGCCCTCCCCGCGGCTGCGGCTCCCCCCTCCCAATAGCGCGCACGGGCCGCATGGCCCTCCAAACGGACATGGGCCCCCCGGGCCCCTCCCCCGCCTCGTCAGGGGCCGGGCCCGGTCGCCATGGCGACCGTTGCGACCGCGGGCCCTACGCCATTGACTGGTGCCTAACTCTAAGATCTCCCTCTACTGATGCCTAACATAACCCTAAGCCCTCCTTCTACTGATGCCTAACCCTAGGACCTCCCTCTACAGAAGCCTAACCCTAAGTCCTCCCTCTACCGATACATAACCCTAAGACCTCCCTCTACCGATGCCAAACCCTAAGAGCCCCCTACCGATGCCTAACCCAAAAACCTACCGCTACCAGTGCCTATCGCTACGAACTCCCTCTACTGATGCCTAACATAACCCTAAGACCTCCCTCTACCGATACCTAATCCTAAGACCTCCCTCTACCAATAACTAACCCTAAGACCTACCTCTACTGATGCCTAACCTGAAAACCTCCCTCTACAGATGCCTAACCCTAAGACTTCCCTCTATTGAAGCCTAACCGAGACCTCCCTCTACCTATGCCTAACCCTTAACCACCCCAGGTGGTGACTAACGCTTAACCCTCCAACCGTATCCTACCCCATTCGGGCACTGGGAGGCACCATCACAAAACCGCAATCTGTTGCAAAGAATGTAAATTTGGGCATGCTGATATGCAAATTGCAGCATTGCATAGCGGGTGCTTTTCCTGCTTTGCTGAAAATTTTCTCCTAGTTTTCGTTAGGGCTCATGTACTTTTTTCCTGTTTCACACCAACTATCATACCAAGGAAACTCTGGTACCAAGCAGTTTGCATCCCATGACTGTAAACTATTTTATAAACGTCTTCTGCTTAGCAACATACTCATTGTCTTGTCTGGACAGCTCTGTGTTACTATAGTGACATTAAAACTGAACATTGCTTTAAACAAAGAGCTCTTTAGTGGGATCATATGCTCTTTTTGTACTTCCTCATCATCCATGAAATTACACTGATGTACTTATCCTTGCTGTTGGTTGTCATGAATCTGATAATGGAAGATTATATGTACTGCAGTGAAAGTAAAATAAAATCATCTTTGCTGTCAGGTCTGCGATATGGTTTGACAACTGACGATAAAATTAACAATAACAATAGTTGACATTTGATGGATTTGGGCAATGGTCAAATGTTCAGTTATAGATCTGTTATTATAAATAAGTGTTCTTTACTGTTTTATTCTCTTATCTACAATACATATGCAGTAAAAAACAGCATGGAATTCCCCTCCCAGGCACTGTCACCTTACACCATCAAGGGAGGAGTTTTTGCTTGATAGCAAAGCAATCAGATTGTTAGAATGAGGACGGTTTGTACTGAACATATTAACCCAGACACAGGTGGTTGGTTTAGCTTTTCCCAAGGCACAAGTTTAAGTGACCACTGACCTTCACCAGAGGACCCTCCATAGGCACCATGAGCCTAATGGGCAGCAGACTACTTTACTGCAAGTGGCTTACCAAGTCACAACCCTTGGGATCACCCCACCAACAACAGAGAGAACAGGTAAGTCCACACTTCCTGAAACCGGCTGAGATCTGGGTTGGCATCTATCAAGGTGAAGTCAGCTAACAAGTAGATAATAGGACATGTGACCCAGCCCAGAACGAGGTCGCTATAGGCAGTAATCAGAGCAGAGTCCAAATACAGGCCAAGGATCAGGAAAGCAAACAATGCCCAGGCTAGCCAGGTCATAAATAGGTGATTAATCAGGTGAATTTCAAAGCTTCAGAATTAAACTATTACTAATGGTCATTTCAGACCACAGTAAATAAAGGGAACTTGAAGTGAGAAGATTACAGAAGCTGGCAGCTCCATTCCCTTATAAACAATGCCAGTTGCCTGGCCATCATGGTGAGCTTTTAGCTTTGGTTGTTCTTGAGTCACACACCTTAATCTCCCTAGCGTTCTGGATAAGCTAGGCTCGTGCAGAGACGCCGGAGGCCACCGCTCAGGCCCTGCTGGGCCGATTTGAATATTTTTTTTTGAAACACGCAGCTAGCACTTTGCTAGCTGCTTGTTTCTCTGATCGCCGCCGCTCACCGCCGATTCACCGCTACCCGCCGCATAATAGGCCCCCCCCCAGACCCCATGCGCAGCCTGGCCAATCAGTGCCAGGCAGCGCTGAGGGGTGGATCGGGACTCCCTATGACGTCACAACGCCGATGACGTTATTCCGTTTGCGATCAGAGGGGTGGGAGGGATGCGGCAGGGAAGGGGGTATCATGTAGCTAGCGCTAGGCTAGCTACATGATTACAAAAAAATAGGTATAAAAAACCATGCGCAGCCGTGTGGCTGCACATAATCAGAACGCCCAGCAGGTTAAAGAGAAACTCTAATCAAGGATTGAACTTTATCCCAATCAGTAGCTGCTACCCCCTTTCCCAAGAGAAATCTTTACCTTATCTCGAACAGATTATCAGGGACACCTGTGTGGCTGATATTGTGGTGAAACCCCTCCCACAGTGTGATGCCATGACCTAGGTCCTGACAGTTTCCTGTCATTGAGCCTTGTTGCATTGTGGGAAATAATAGCTGTTTCCAACTGCCAAGCAACCAGTATCTCCCTCTGTGCATATGCATATCTATAAAAAAAAAAACCTTTTAGCCTATCACGTTGTTAGCAGGTGTGGTTATAAAAAAAATGGCAGTTGGTGCTTTCTAATTTTTTTCTTGTCTACCAGTAGTAAAGATTATTACGTACAGGCTGATTGTGGATCAAACATATAACATTAGAGGCAGAGCATCAGCACAGAAGTCAGGGATCTGGCATTGTTTATTAGAGAATGAAGATGGCATCCTCCGTATTCCTCTGACTTCAGGTTCCCCTTTAAGCATCTGTATGTAGCTTCACCCACAGATTGGCAGCATAGTTTTCTCTTCCCGGCCCACTCTGGGAACTGCTATGCAGGGAATTACAGGAGACATACGGGAATAACTATATAGCAACTTACATATAATACTGTTTTAATGAATAGTAAATGGGTTACGTGTGCTTTTTAAAGTTCAGCTTTAATGATAAAAAGCCTATACAGTGAGCGCTTCTGCAGCGAGACCTTCAGAAAAGACAAGCTTATTAATGTATATGCTGATTTACATTTTAATAGACTGAATTGAATTCAATTGATCCAATTATCTGTATCTTTACCAACAACAGTCTTTTTTTTTTTCCTCCCCTCTGTTTTACGTAGAATATTCTCTCTAAATCACTTCAGGTATGTCAAGGACTAATTGCCGGTCCTCCATATTGAACCGTGCAATTATCTTCCTATAATTGCACGCCCTGCAGAGTTTTATTACCTACTTCATTACCGTGCAATTAATATGTAGCACTGCCAGTAATGAAAGGTTAAGACTATAGAAGCCCTTTTCTTCGGCAGCGCAGGAGCTGGAGGGGACGGGAGCAGACGCTGCGCAGGACCGCCTGCAGACATCCGAGATTGTAGTGCTCGCTGAATTCACCACCCAGGTTTTGTCATGGGCTGGAATAGATAATCTTCCCCCTGGCAGGGCACATTGTTCCTCTGAACTGCGGGATTAGGACCACAGCGGAGCCAGGGCTCATGTTTCCTATTCAGGCAGCGTACATTTCATTGACCTGCAATGGATTGGTCCAGAGAAGTCCTGCGGGAAAGCACCGCTACGTGGAGGCTCCATGCATGAATAGGAAAAGGCAACATTAGAAAAGAACATTTACGATAACTGAAACCCAATTGTTGCTAAATGGCGCGCTGCTGGCTGTGGCTGACAAGTGGCTTCACTGGCTGCATATTTTAGATCTTAATTGCCCAGGGCAGGCCCTGCTTCTCCTTCCTATACGTCTTGTTTATAGCTCAACTCCAAGCACACATATGTAAGCATACAAACAGAGGCGCCAGAACAGTTTAAAATGGGAGGTAGAAGTGGTGGACTTAAAGCGGAATATAACCCTGCATTTCAACCCTGCGGAATATAACCCAGCATTTTTTTTTTACTAGACCAGCATTGGAAGGGCTACACACAGAGCTTTAAAGTTCCATGGAGAGAAAAGCTGCAGCAGCCGAAGTTTAGATAGATACATTTAAGTAAACACAATGTAACAAGTGAGGAATGTGACTCACTCTTTCTGACTGTGCAGGAGCTGGAGGACAGCCAGAGAGTGTGTAACAGTCCACACTTGTTACATTGTGTTTACTTAAATGTATCCACCTAAACTTGCTGCGGCAGCATTTCTCTCCAGGGAACTTTAAAGCTCTGTGTGTAACCCTTCCAATGCTGGTTTAGTAAAAAAAAAATGCTGGTTGCATATAATATGCTGTGTAAATAATGTTTTAGAGCAAAGTTGAAATGCAGGGTTATATTCTGCTTTAACCTCCCCAAAAAGATCAAAACACTCTGTATTCACTGAAAAGTTCTTTAATCATAAAACTCCAAAATTTTGCAACGCGTTTCTAAGGTTTCAACTCGCTTCATCAGGCAATAAAACAAGCGCAACGCTAAATTGGTCTCTGCAGGTAGAAGCGCCACCCTTGGTGGAGGAGTGTTAACCCCATTATTTTCTTTCAAAGGATAGCGGCTTTTTAGCACAAGTGGGGTAGGGTCTAATCTCTCCACCTGCCTATTCAGGGGATGCTTGAGTTGCAACCCACCTTTGTGAGTACCAATCTATTTATATAAGAGCTCTTCCAATATATTAAAATACTACATTATTTTTGGCTCTCAGTTTTGTTTCTTTGTATTCCTTAAAGGAGAACTGTAGTGAGAGGTACATGGAGGCTGCCATATTGATTTCCTTTTAAGCAATACCAGTTGCCTGGCAGCCCTGATGGTCTATTTGCCTAAAGAAGTGTCTGAATCACACCAGAAACCAGCATGCAGCTAATCTTGTCATATCTGTCTAAATTTGTCAGAAACACCTGATCTGCTGCATGCTTGTTCAGGGCCTATGGCTGAACGTATTAGAGGCAGAGGATTAGCTGAATAGCCAGGCAACTGGTATTGCTTAAAAGGAAATAAATATGGCAGCCTCCATATACCTCTCACTACAGTTCTCCTTTAACCAAGCACAGATATTTCAGTGATGTAGCTTAGGAGCAATGGGCCCTGGTGCACATTTTACATTGGGTCACCTCAAACACTTTATACAAATCTAGTAATATAGAGAATTAAAACCTGCCAAAGACAATGAGGGGAAAGGTGTAAGCAGGTGAGGCGGAAAGGGCAGCACAGTGGCGGAGTGGTTAGCACTCTTGCCTTGCAGCACTTGGTCTCTGCTTCAATTCCCAGCCAAGCACTATCTGTACGGAGTTTGTATGTTCTCTTCGTGTCTGTGTGGGTTTCCTCCAGGCACTTTGGTGTCCTCTCACATTCCACAAACATACAGATCAATGAATTGGCTTCCCCCTAAATTGGCCCTAGACTATGATAGATACATTACATGATATAGACAAATGACTATGGTAGGGATTAGATTGTGAGCTCCACTGAGGGACAGTTAGTGACAAGACGATATACTCTGTAAAGAGCTGCAGAAGATGTCAGAGCTATTTAAATACTCCAAAGTAGTACAGACAGTGAGCACCACTTATTTAATGATTATATGGCTATGCACACTGTGCTAGGGAAAAGGTAGATATACAAACATATGAAGAGAAATATTCCCTGTAATCAGCACCACTCTCATATTTAAAGGGAACCTAAACTGAGAGTGATATGGATCTTTCCTTTTAAATATTACCAGTTGCCTCGCAGTTCTGCTGATCTCTTTGGCTGCAGTAGTGGCTGAATCACACAGCTGAAACAAGCATGCAGCTAATCCAGTCTGACTTCAGTCAGAGCACCTGATCTGCATGCTTGTTGAGGGGCTGTGGCTAAAAGTATTAGAGACACAGGATCAGCAGGAGAGTCAGGCAACTGGTATTATTTTAAAAGGAAAATCCATATCCTTCTCAGCTTACGTTCCCTTTACACACTGTTTGGGCATCCTTCCATACCCCAGCACGGTCCTTCTGATGAAGTAGCCATCCGGCCACGCTATGCATTAAGGCGCTCATATTGCATGGACGTTCCTTTCCACCTACTCACCTGGGTTTGTATGCTGTCACTGCAGGTAACCATTTTATCCCTGGGGTTGCACTGCCATTGCCTTGGGGTCATTTCAATGTATGCTATTCACAATTGATATTGGTTTACATGAGTAAGCTCAGCTTACTGGACAGATTTCTTTTGTATTATTTATAATTGATATTATTGGATAGTTGCACTACTGTTTATTGGCACGTCTATACACACATTGATATTTGACCTCCTCTATGGGCTTTATTAGTCCTTATTGGAGAGGTTGTCCATCTATTATTCACAATATAACCGTTGTCTGGGAGTATGGGCCGATGGTCCCTTGTGTTTTTTAATTGATTTTAGGTTTTTGTAACATTCCAGTTTTGGGCTATGAATCCATAAACTTTTGATATTTTGAATAATAATTCCTTGGCCTGGTTTGATCAATTGATAATTGAGTTATGATATGACTGTGGTGCTGATTACAGGGAATATTTCTCTTCATATGTTTGTTTAACTATTTAAATACTACTATTAATAATTAAAAAAAAACAGAGGGAGGGCGGGGCGATATACCAGTATACAGCAATATATAGATACAGGAAGTGTTTCTGATACTGGAACCTGAATCATTTACTACATTCTGCTTTATGTTGTTATGGCACCTCTTCACCTGAGGCCTTAACCTTGCTGTCAATTTCTAATGTAAATATTTTTAGCAACAAGAAATTGACTGTTTAGTGCAGGAGTGTCAAACTCAACTCACGAAAAGGGCCAAAATTTAAAACATGGTCTAAGTAAGGGGCCAAGTTTTTTTTAAAATTAAGATTTGACATTTATTAATCTCAAACAAAGTGGCGTAACAATAGCGACGACAATGGGCCCGCTCCCCCCTTCTTCTTCAGAGTAGAATACTGGAGCGGTTTTATATTTACCTGATCCAGTGCTGCTTTGGGTCTCCTCTGATCTTCCTGACAGCCACACGCTCTATGCTGCATGCCTCTGGCTCTGAATGCATGTCATGTGATCAGAATCTGGAGATATGGAAATACAGAGCATGTGACTGCCAGGAAGAACAGAAGAGACCTAACGCATCACTGGAGCAGGTAAACCTTACTCTGCTACGTGGTAAGAAAGTGTGTGTGTGTTTTACCAGAAACCATGGGGTTGGGGTTGGTTCTTAGTAAGGGGCCCCATGCTCATTTCTTGGTGGAACGAAGGGTGGTCCTGTGGGTCAAACTGGCAAAGTTTCAATCAGAAACACTGTCACTAATGTACTCCTTTGGGGAAGGCAGTGTGCTGTTGATCTTTTACTGCATCAAATGATGCACATTTGAAGCTCTTGAGGGCCACATAAATTGGCATGGACGGCCGCATTCAGCCTGTGGGCCTCGTGTTTGACACATGTGATTTAGAAGCAAGAAACCAAGATCAGCAGCACCACTCTTGAAGAAATAGCTCTTTATTCAGACACGTAATTAAAATCACATGCCCCAAAAAATGGGCTTAGACGCAACTACAGCCTGCTGTTTCGTATGCTTTTTTGTCAAGCTGCAAACCCATAATAAAGAAGCATTCAAAACAGCGGGCTGTAGCTGCGTCTAAGCCCATTTTTTGGGCATGTGATTTTAATTACGTGTCTGAATAAAGAGCTATTTCTTCAAGAGTGGTGTTGCTGATCTTGGCTTCTTGAATCGGTGACTCTTGGGCATCAGGGTCAAATCAGCTTTAGCACACTCCTATCTCCATTGGAGTGCTTGGTCTAACACTGTGTAAACCTGTGATTTAGAGTGAGAAGAGGAGTGTCTGGTGCAGGTAAGGTCACACATTATTATTCAGGTGCACACAACATGGCAGAGATATGACCAAGTGAAGTGAAGTGTACTTCAGGTTTGCTTTGACTTGATTAGATTTTTTTTAGCTTGCTGACGCATCACTTGAACTACAGCTGGTTTTGAAATACAGTTTATATCGTATGTTTTCCACATTCTGACAGTTATTATTATGTATTTGTCTGTAATCACCTGTATTTTCCTACAAAAGTTGCTGAAAAACACATTGCAATGCAATGCATAGCAACGCATTAAAACTGAACAACTGTAAAAGGACTTAACTTTTAGCAACTCCTAAAAACGTTAAAGTACACATTAAAGGACACCCGAAGCAAAAATAGACTAATGTAATAATCGATTGTATCTATCTTCCTTTACTTAAAAAATGACTTTTTAAGATATTCCACAGTTTTATTTTATGTTTAAATCTGCTTTTTAAGTTTTAACTGTTTTATTGTTTTTGCTCAATGACACATTCATTGAAGTATGCCAGAGCAAAAATCTATGAACTATTGACTCTTTTTATGTCTTTCCTGCTCTCAGAAGCCATTTTCTGCTAGGAAAGTGTTTTATAGTTGGAATTTCTTATCAGTGAGGGTCACATTGTAGTCACTTCCTGTCTGAGTCAGAACTGAGTCAACCACTTACATACCTAATATTTAACTCTTTCAGGCAGAGAAAGAAAAAAAAGCAACACAGCATAGTTATTAGTGTCCTTGGCAGCATACATACCCATGTCTATCTCATCATGTCACATGTCACTTCGGGTATCCTTTAACCACTTCAGGACCGCAGTGTTACACCCCCCTAATGACCAGGCCTTTTTTTGTAAAATAGACCACTGCAGCTTTAAGGCAAAGCTGCAGGGTCGCACAACAACACAGCACACAAGTGATCCCCCCCCCCCTTTTTTTTCTCCCCACCAACAGAGCTCTCTGTTGGTGGGGTCAGATTGTCCCCCGGATGTTTGTTTATTTGTTTGTTTGTTGCTTTATGTTTTTTTTTTTTTATTCAAATGTCCTGTTTTTTTGTGTATTACCATATTCCCCCCTCCCTCCCCCCAGCAGCCAATCCCTGTGATAAGCTGTCATAGGCTTCAGCCTATGACAGCCGATCACTTCTGTGCCTCTAGGGGGGACAGCCTTGTGACAGATCGCAGCGCTGTACGGAAAATTAGACAGCGATTTCGCCATCTAACAGTCTTCTGAGCGGCGATCACCACTCGGAGACTGAAGGCGGAGCTCTGCTCCGCCCACCAAGCAGAAGATGCGCGCACAGCCTGCGCACGATCTCCTGCTAAACAGAGCCCCAGGACTTTACGCCGATCGGCATTAGGCAGTCCTGGGGCTGCCGCTGTGGCCACGCCCATCGGTATGACGCGGTCGGCTAGTAGTTAACTAAGAAGGATGTGGAGGCTATCATATCTGTTTCCTTTCAAACAATGCAGATTGCCTGGCAGCCCTGATGATCTTTTTGGCTGCTGTAGTATCTGATCCACACACCTGAAACAAGCATAGGGCTAATACAGTCAGACTTCAGGCAGCCATCTGAGCTGTATGCTTGTTCTGGGTCTATGGCTAAGTATTGAAGGCAGAGGATCAGTAGGACAGCCAGGCAATTTGCATTGTTTAAAAGGACAACTGAAGTGAGAGAGATATGGAGGATGCCATATTTATTACCTTTTAACCTCCTGGACGATACAATAATATCGCTAGCGCTAGCTACATGATAGCCGCTGTGCAGCGGCATCCCCCCACCCCCTCCGATCGCCTCCGGTGATCAAAGCAAACAGGAAATCCCGTTCAGAACGGGATTTCCTGTTTGGCTTCCCCCGTCGCCATGCCGATGATCGGGATGACGTCATCGACGTCAACGACGTCGTGACGTCAGAGGGAGTCCTGATCCACCCCTCAGCGCTGCCTGGCAATGATTGGCCAGGCTGCGCACGGGGTCTGGGAGGGGGGCGGCGCAGCACGGCGGGTAGCGGCGAATCAGCGCGGAGCGGCAGCGATCGGTATATACACGCAGCTAGCAAAGTGCCAGCTGCGTGCAACAAAAAAAAATTATGCAAATCGGCCCAACAGGGCCTGAGAAATCCTCTGCGGCGGCTTACCCCGAGCTCAGATCGGGATTATCGTCCAGAGGGTTAAACAATACTAGTTGCCCGGCAGCCCTGTTGATCTTTCTGGCATCAGTAGCGTCTGAATCACACACCTGAAACAAGCTTTCAGCTATTCTAGTCAGACTTCAGTCAGAGCACCTGAGCAGGACAGCCAGGCAATGTGCATTGTTTAGAAGGAAATAAATATGGCAGCCTTCATACCCCTCTCACTTCGGGTGGGCTTGGAAGGTAAATCCTTATTGGTTGTTCCGCTCTTCCTATACTCCAGCGTTCACTAATTCTCCCCACTGTGTTCCGTAAATCACCAGCAAGTCTTCATTTTCTGCTAAGTAGTTTTCAGTCCTTTAATTACTATTTTACTTCCTTAGGTAATAGCTCTCCAGAGAAGCCGTCTGCCAACATAATAAGTGCTTTATGGCTTCATCATGATAACATTAATATTTTATGATTTCTAATAAGAGGGAAAATGTCAGACTGAAAAAAAAAATGTCTGATGACTTTTTTTTCTGACACAAAACTTAATGATTCCTTCACAGCTGGATAAAAAGGAACAAAAAACTGTACTTAGTGTACAAGAAATACAGGTGGCTTTATAAAGAGACCGTCTGTTCAGCTCTGCAGTACATCTGTCACCGGGTGGTGTGCCAAGCTGCTGGCCATACACGATTCAACCAAATTCATCGATTCTCCTGTTTTTTGTACCGATAAACATTATTGAATATTTAGAAAAATTGAAAATTTGAGGGTGTTTTAGATTGAGAAAAACAATAGATTGTTTTAGAATGTTATATCCTGACTGCATGTGTTAAAAAATCTGATAGAAAAATAAGATTAAATGTTTTTTCCAATCCTTTGATATGTTTGGAAAAATCGATCATATGTGTATCTTATATTGGTTAGATTTTTAAAATCATTTTAAAAGTTGTAAAATTGATAGGGAAAAAAACGAATCATGTATGGTCACCTTCAGGGCTGGTTCACACGGACATCCGCCCGGCTTCCAGCTGCACCTCGTTCGGCTGCGTCGCGTTCGGGCTTCTGGGAGCTTCCTGTCGCGATCTGCGGTTTTCATCCCTGCAGGGGGTCATTAGATGTGGCGGTTAATAGACTCTGGACGCTACATGTAGCGTCCAGGGTCACCTTAAAGGACCACTATCGCGAAAATCGTAAAA
This sequence comes from Hyperolius riggenbachi, assembly GCF_040937935.1. Classification (NCBI taxonomy): domain Eukaryota; kingdom Metazoa; phylum Chordata; class Amphibia; order Anura; family Hyperoliidae; genus Hyperolius; species Hyperolius riggenbachi. Next base: position 99,594,417 of record NC_090647.1, read on the forward strand.
ATTTAAAATAATGTAAACACATACAAATAAGAAGTACATTTCTCCGAGAGTAAAATGAGCCATAAATTACTTTTCTCCTATGTTGCTGTCACTTACAGTAGGTAGTAGAAATCTGACAGAACCAACAGGTTTTGGACTAGCCCATCTCCTCATGGGGGTTCACAGGGATTTCTTTATTTTCAAAATGCACTTAGTGAATGGCAGTTGCTCCATCCAATTGCCAAAAACGTGTGCAGCGAGCAGGGAGGCCAACCAGCATCTTTGTATAATTTGTTTTCAGGGAGTGCCTATATAAAGAATAAAGGCCATGTTTAGAATCCCCTATGGAGGGATGGACTAGCCCAAAACCTGTCGGTAATGTCAGATTTCTACTACCTACTGTAAGTGACAGCAACATAAGAGAGAAGTCATTTATGGCTCATTTTACTCTGGAAGAAAGAATGTTTTCAAAATTTGCCTCAGGCGGCAAAAAGTCTAGGGCCGTCCCTGCCACTACGGTGTACCAGATGTAAAGTTTATATGTTCATCTAACTGTACACAATGCAAAACACCTCGGAGGAAATGTTGGAGAAAAAGTGAATTGAATAAGGGCCATAGAGAGAACAAACAAACTCCATACTGGTGGTCCTGGAAGAGCCTGGGATCCTAGCAGTGGTGCTCAGCAGAGCTCGAATATTCGAGTAGTTCGAATATTCGAGCTCTTTTTCAGCTATTCGAGCTCGGTATTCGAGCTCCGAATAGCTGGAGCTATTCGAATGGGCTATCCGAGTACACTCGAATAGCCCATTCACTATTCGAGCTATTCGAGCAACTCGGCGCTATTCGAGCTCGGTACCGAGCTCGAATAGCGTCATAGCCCAGATTGATGTCCTTAGAGCCAATCAGAGGGCTCCCAGGCCCTCTGACGGCAGCCAATCACAGAGGGGGACCCTGGCCAGCCCCTACCCTATAAATAGCGGCCGCCATGTTCCGTTTCTCCATGCTTGCCTGAGACTTGTACAGAGAGAGAGTTGCTCCTTTGTGCTTTGGCTTAGCAAGTGCTCTATTGTGATCATTTACCTAGCGTTTTTGCTCACCTACACCTGCCATATACACCTATATTGTTGTTAGTTAGATAGACATTGTATTTTAGTTAGTAGCTTGTGTGTTACATTAGAGACAGGCAGCTGCTGCAAGCTTACAGGTTTAGGCCTCAGGGGGGCCTTGCCTCTGTGGGCAGCTGTCCTCTGTTTATTTCTCTCATCTATACCAGTATTTCTGCTGTCCTTTACTAATAGTATTGTAGTTATACTGTACTAGGAGTAGGACACTCACTGACTGTCACTGTTTATAGGCTACTAGCTAGCTCCTGCGTGTGTGCACTCACTCACTGTCTGTGTGTACACACACTCTATTTCCTTCTGATTACTGATAGATTATTGTTAGTTAGTTGTACTTACTTACTACTTACTCTTACTGTACCCGTAGGGACACTCACTGTCACTGTTCATATAGGCTACTAGCTCCTGCGTGTGCGCACTGCACTCACTGTCTGAGTGTACACACACAACACACACTCTATTTCCTTCTGATCGCTGATTGATTATCGTAATTAGTTAGTTCTACTTACTGTTACTACTTACTCTTACTGTACTAGGAGTCTAGGACACTCAGTCACTGTCCATAGGCTACTAGCTCCTGCGTGCGTGCACTCACTGTCTGAGTGTACACACACCCACACTCCATTTCCTTCTGATCGCTGATTGATTATTGTAATTAGTTAGTTCTACTTACTGTTACTACTTACTCTTACTGTACTAGGAGTCTAGGACACTCAGTCACTGTGTTCATAGGCTACTAGCTCCTGCGTGTGTGCACTCACTGTCTGAGTGTACACACACCCACACTCCATTTCCTTCTGATCGCTGATTGATTATTGTAATTAGTTAGTTCTACTTACTGTTACTACTTACTCTTACTGTACTAGGAGTCTAGGACACTCAGTCACTGTCCATAGGCTACTAGCTCCTGCGTGCGTGCACTCACTGTCTGAGTGTACACACACCCACACTCCATTTCCTTCTGATCGCTGATTGATTATCGTAATTAGTTAGTTGTACTTACTGTTACTACTTACTCTTACTGTACTAGGAGTCTAGGACACTCAGTCACTGTGTTCATAGGCTACTAGCTCCTGCGTGCGTGCACTCACTGTCTGAGTGTACACACACCCACACTCCATTTCCTTCTGATCGCTGATTGATTATTGTAATTAGTTAGTTCTACTTACTGTTACTACTTACTCTTACTGTACTAGGAGTCTAGGACACTCAGTCACTGTGTTCATAGGCTACTAGCTCCTGCGTGCGTGCACTCACTGTCTGAGTGTACACACACCCACACTCCATTTCCTTCTGATCGCTGATTGATTATTGTAATTAGTTAGTTCTACTTACTGTTACTACTTACTCTTACTGTACTAGGAGTCTAGGACACTCAGTCACTGTGTTCATAGGCTACTAGCTCCTGCGTGCGTGCACTCACTGTCTGAGTGTACACACACCCACACTCCATTTCCTTCTGATCGCTGATTGATTATTGTAATTAGTTAGTTCTACTTACTGTTACTACTTACTCTTACTGTACTAGGAGTCTAGGACACTCAGTCACTGTGTTCATAGGCTACTAGCTCCTGCGTGTGTGCACTCACTGTCTGAGTGTACACACACCCACACTCCATTTCCTTCTGATCGCTGATTGATTATTGTAATTAGTTAGTTCTACTTACTGTTACTACTTACTCTTACTGTACTAGGAGTCTAGGACACTCAGTCACTGTCCATAGGCTACTAGCTCCTGCGTGCGTGCACTCACTGTCTGAGTGTACACACACCCACACTCCATTTCCTTCTGATCGCTGATTGATTATCGTAATTAGTTAGTTGTACTTACTGTTACTACTTACTCTTACTGTACTAGGAGTCTAGGACACTCAGTCACTGTGTTCATAGGCTACTAGCTCCTGCGTGCGTGCACTCACTGTCTGAGTGTACACACACCCACACTCCATTTCCTTCTGATCGCTGATTGATTATTGTAATTAGTTAGTTCTACTTACTGTTACTACTTACTCTTACTGTACTAGGAGTCTAGGACACTCAGTCACTGTGTTCATAGGCTACTAGCTCCTGCGTGCGTGCACTCACTGTCTGAGTGTACACACACCCACACTCCATTTCCTTCTGATCGCTGATTGATTATCGTAATTAGTTAGTTCTACTTACTGTTACTACTTACTCTTACTGTACTAGGAGTCTAGGACACTCAGTCACTGTGTTCATAGGCTACTAGCTCCTGCGTGCGTGCACTCACTGTCTGAGTGTACACACACCCACACTCCATTTCCTTCTGATCGCTGATTGATTATTGTAATTAGTTAGTTCTACTTACTGTTACTACTTACTCTTACTGTACTAGGAGTCTAGGACACTCAGTCACTGTGTTCATAGGCTACTAGCTCCTGCGTGCGTGCACTCACTGTCTGAGTGTACACACACCCACACTCCATTTCCTTCTGATCGCTGATTGATTATTGTAATTAGTTAGTTCTACTTACTGTTACTACTTACTCTTACTGTACTAGGAGTCTAGGACACTCAGTCACTGTGTTCATAGGCTACTAGCTCCTGCGTGCGTGCACTCACTGTCTGAGTGTACACACACTAAATTTACTTGTGATTACTACTGATTATTGTAACTGCTAGTTGTACTTCCTGACTGTTACTACTTACTTACTGTACTAGGGGACACTCACTCAGTCACCTCACCAACCAACCCACTCCATTAAAGTACCCCACTTTTCACCCGCCCTTTTACAAAACTTTTGTCTATACGCCCAAAACATTTAAGATGTCTGGAAGTGGCAGCCAGCGCGGTTTGGGCAAGGGGAAGGGCAGCAAGGGAATCAGGAGGAGAGGGAGCAGCATTGTGGCAAGCCGCGGCCGCGGGCGCGCCACCATGCACAGTTCCGCAGCAGCAGCAGCAGCGTCAGTGGCTAACATTCCTCCCATAGCCACTGGCCGTGGACGCCTTGGGCGCCGCCCAGCAGGAGCATCTGCAACTCACGCTGCAGAGACACAGCAGCAGCAGCGTGTAGCACCTGCTCCCATTTTCCTCCAGCCGGGTCGGAAACGTCCCATTGAGGGAAAGGATGCAGACACTGTGGTGCAACTCATGACGGAGGATGAGCAGCCCGCCATCAGCTCTGCATCCGAGGCCTCCACCCTCACCACCACCACCACCCCTGTTCGCAGCAGCCGCCCAGCAGGGTCTGGGGAGGAGGCCAGTTCACCGTCACTCGCCGACCTGTCATTCAGCAGTCTTTTGACCCCAGGCATCATGAGTAAATTGTCTGCTGTTGTTGGCGATCTTGAGGAGGAGATGCTGATGGGCACTTTGGGGGATGAGGGATTGGACAGCAAGACTGTGGCGACAGTCAAGCAGCCCATCCATGCATCAGGAGAGGAGTTTGGGGGGTCCTCATCCCAGCAGGACATGTTTCAGGAGGGGGAGGATGATGATGACCCGGTGACAGACAGAGACTGGGTGCCACCACCTCCAGGGGATGTCGTCCTCAGCAGCTCTGAGGAGGAGGAGGAGGATGCTCTTGTGGGCCTTGCAAGGAGGCGCATCATTGCAAGCATTGGCAGCAGCAGTAGGCAGGTCCCACAGCCTGCTGGTGTCTCAGGCTCAGCAGCAGCAGCAGCAGCATCTGCCAGTACCACCACCAGCCGCACCCAAGCCCCCCAAGCCCCCCCCCCCAACCACCACAGGGAGACAGGCAGCAGCGCTTCCATGCCGTAGGGGGATGTTTAAGTCACCAATCTGGCGATATTTCACCATGCCCACTGTGTACAGCAAGTACGCCACTTGCAACCACTGTCAGCGGAAGTTGAGCAGAGGTGCAGACCCCTTAAAGTTCTGCACCAGCTCGCTCATCAACCACCTTGCGGCTAAACATTTCCACCAGCATGAGGAGTTCCAGAGGCTGAAGGCATCTGGTGCTGGCAGTGGCACCACACCCATCACTGCACAGCCTTCAGCAGCAGCAGCAGCAACAGCAGCCACCCGCCCTCCTGCTCCTCCAGCAGCACCAGCAGGAGTGCGGAAACGCACTGCTCCTCCCCCCTCTGCAACTCCTGCCGCCGACACTGAGGCCTGTTCTGGCAGCCAGTCCTCAGTGGCCTCCTCTGCTGTGTCTGCTGATTCCCGTGTCAGCAAAAGGCCACGCCAGAGCCTTTTGAGCGAGTCCTTCCAGGGGGTGGTTAGGGCTCTGCCTCCCAGCAGCCGTCGCGTGCGGCAGCTGAACGGCTTGCTGGCACGGGCCATGTGCTCCCAACTCCTGCCGTACACGCTCGTGCAGGAGGGGAGCGACATTCGTGCGCTGCTTGCTTGCGCAGCCCCAGACTGGCAGCTCCCCAGCAGACACTTCTTTGCCCGCAAGGCCATTCCTGCACTGCACCGCTTTGTGATGGCCAATGTGGAGCGAGGGCTGGAGCACGCGGTTGGTGAAAGGGTCCACGTCACCATGGACTCCTGGAGCAGCCGCTTCGGGACAGGCCGCTACCTGTCCTTCACTGTCCACTGGGTCAGCTTGGTGGAAGGGGGTGAGGATGGGAGAGCAGCAGCGGGCACAGCAGCAGCAGCAACACAGTGGGTGGTGCCACCCCGCAGGCTCAGGGGAACTGCAGCAGGTTCCTCCGATCCTCTGCCATCCTCCGGCACACCTGGCCAAACCCCCCGCCTCAGCAGCAGCGTGAAGGCCCGCCACTGCCAAGCGCTGCTGCACTTGGTCAGCCTTGGGAAGACCAAGCTGACGGCAACCCATGTGTTGGCCAAACTCCAGGAGCAGGAGAGGATTTGGCTGACCCCCAGAGGCCTCAGAGTCGGAGAGGTGGTGGCCGACAATGGGGCCAATCTGGTTGCCGCAATAGACAGGGGAAACCTGACCCACATCCCCTGTCTTGCCCACGTGCTGAACCTGGTGGTGCAGAAGTTCCTGCGCACCTACCAGGGGATGGGCGAACTGCTGGAAACGGCAAGGAATGTTGTGCGTCACTTCCGGCGCTCGGCTGCAGCCTGTGCGAGCCTGGAAGACGTGCAAAAGGAGCTGGATCTGCCACGCCATCGGCTGATCCTTGACGTTCCGACTCGCTGGAACTCCACCCTGGCGATGTTGGAGCGTCTGGTTGAACAGAGGCACGCTGTCAAACAGTACCTTGCCCTGGCCACTGTTTCCGCAGCTCAGAGAAGGGACAAGACCAGCAACTTCCCGTCCATCGTCCCCGATGATGACTGGAGGCACATGCAGCAGGTGTGCTTAGTGCTGGCTCCCTTCCTGCAGGCCACAAACATGGTGAGCAGGGACCATGCTATGGTCTGCGAGTGGGTGCCCCTGGTTTCTCTGCTGAACAGGGCCCTCGATGCTTTGCTGGAACAGGGAGCGGCAGCCTTGGACCAGCAGGAGCGGCAACCAGCTGCGCAGTCCACCTCTGAGGGGGAGGAGGAGGAGGACTTGGTGGAGGTCCCTGACCTGGCTGCTGATGAGGGGGATCAGCACAGCGCAGCTGAGTTGGTGCGGGGGTGGAGAGTGGATGAGGCGGCAGATGAGGAGGATGAGGACAGCACTGACGTCGATGTGCCAGCAGACGTGGCCCGCCTCTTCCCAATGGCAGCGCACATGCTGACGTGCCTGCGCAGGGACCCCAGGGTGATCCAGATGAAGCAGAGGGAGGACATCTGGATCAGCATGATGTTGGACCCACGCCTCAAGGGGAAGTTGAGCCAGTTCCTGCCGCCTGCAGGAGGAGACCCAGCGCAACAAATAAGGAGCTTGCAGCAGGCCCTTGTTGAGCGCTTGGAGGAAGCCTTCCCCCAGCCTTCCACCCCCACTGTCCAGCAGCCAGCATAGAGGCAGCAGCAGGTGCCTGCATCCAGCAGCAGCAAGCGCCCCACAGACCTGCTGTCTCTCAGCCACGAGCTCTACAGGACTGTAGAGGCTCCGGCAGCAGTGACTAGAGAGGAGATGCATGCAGCAGCATCCTCCTCCGGTCACAGCCAGCGCCTGACCCGCATGGTGGCTGACTACATGGGGTCGTACAGCGGGCTTGACAGCGATGCCCCTGT